>NC_058081.1:155993622-156733335 GCF_014858855.1 Bufo gargarizans
GCCGACCGTATCTCTGCTACCATCCGTTACTGACTTTTGGCTTGTTCCTCGACTACGCTCCTGCTTAATCCCAACCTGCACTATTTGTTACCGACTTTGGCTTGTTATTCAACCACGCTTCTGCTTGATCCCTGTCTGCTATATCCGCTACTGGACCTCGGCTTGCTCACCTCCTGCTGGGGCTATCCTGAGGACCGCGACCTGGTACTATCACGCAGCAAAGTCCATCTCCACCATCAGGAGCTCTGGCGAATACCGGTTAGTACTTAGACCCCGCACCTCAGGTGAACCCGTGTCATCAGCCAGGGTGACCAGTGTGAATATCTGCTCCGCTGCTATAGCTACTGGCCTCCGAGCCTGACTCCAGACCGTGACAATAGCTCATAGTTTTAATAGTAGCTGTCCCTAGCATTGCAATGGAGAGCAGTTCAGTTCCATGCAAATAAGGGCTCATGCACACGAACGTGTGCGTCCTGTGCCCGTATTGTGGCCCACTTGAATGGATCCTCAATCCACAAGATGCAGAGCGGAAACAAGGAGCAGAAGCCCATAGAAGCACTGCAGAGCGCTTCCATGGGATTTCGGTCCATGCGTTTGCGGTGCGGAAGAAATCTTGTGGATTGTGGACCATTTAAGTGAATAGGTTCGGATCCACAAATGGCGGGCACACGGCCGGTGCCCGTGCATTGCGGATTGCTATGAGGTCTGCAGCACGGGGCACACATGTTAAAGTGTGTGACAAGACCAAGACTAAGATTTGGACACGGTCAACAAAGAACGCAGACCAAACTCTGACAGATTTATTGATCGCAGGCCTAAGGTTGCATATACCATGGGTAATTAGTTTCAAGCCTGTTCAGTTTTGGGTTATGTCACCGGGTGGCGTCATCCTGACCGCTACTTGGAATTATTTGGTTACATGGACTCCATATACAGCGCCTACATGGCCCATGGTGGGTCGGCCTAATGGTGGTATAACGAAGAATTTCGCAGACGATTGGCGCTTAACCCAGACATTGGTTGGGAGGTAAAGGCTGCAGATCTTTGTCTTCGTCTGATGATGGCAGCTATTGATGGCCACCACAGAGGGCCAGCTTTGGGGGGCAGTATATTGTGCTACACTGTGTTATTTGGCTCTGCTGGGATGGTATTTTGCACTATGGTATTGTTGACCCCCACCTACTTATGTTGCCCCAGCTTCTGTTAATTTGGACCTGTCTACAATTATTTTTTTCCAGGGTCAATTTAGGTTCCCAGTCCGCCCCTGTCTGGCAGTATGTTTAGGGCTGTTGTCCTGCTAGCAGGTGTACCTCTGCCCCAGTCTCTAGTCTTTTACAGCTTCTACCAGGTTTTCCTCTAGGATTGCACTGTATTTAGCTCCATCCATCTTCCCATCAACTCTGACCATATTCCCTGTCCATGCTGAAGAAAAGCATCCCCACAGCATGATGCTGCCACCACTACACTACGTGCAGAATTATTAGGCAAATGAGTATTTTGACCACATCATCCTCTTTATGCATGTTGTCTTACTCCAAGCTGTATAGGCTCGAAAGCCTACTACCAATTAAGCATATTAGGTGATGTGCATCTCTGTAATGAGAAGGGGTGTGGTCTAATGACATCAACACCCTATATTGGGTGTGCATAATTATTAGGCAACTTCCTTTCCTTTGGCAAAATGGGTCAAAAGAAGGACTTGACAGGCTCAGAAAAGTCAAAAATAGTGAGATATCTTGCAGAGGGATGCAGCACTCTTAAAATTGCAAAGCTTCTGAAGTGTGATCATCGAACAATCAAGCGTTTCATTCAAAATAGTCAACAGGGTCGCAAGAAGCGTGTGGAAAAACCAAGGCGCAAAATAACTGCCCATGAACTGAGAAAAGTCAAGCGTGCAGCTGCCAAGATGCCACTTGCCACCAGTTTGGCCATATTTCAGAGCTGCAACATCACTGGAGTGCCCAAAAGCACAAGGTGTGCAATACTCAGAGACATGGCCAAGGTAAGAAAGGCTGAAAGACGACCACCACTGAACAAGACACACAAGCTGAAACGTCAAGACTGGGCCAAGAAATATCTCTGATTTTTCTAAGGTTTTATGGACTGATGAAATGAGAGTGAGTCTTGATGGGCCAGATGGCTGGATTGGTAAAGGGCAGAGAGCTCCAGTCCGACTCAGACGCCAGCAAGGTGGAGGTGGAGTACTGGTTTGGGCTGGTATCATCAAAGATGAGCTTGTGGGGCCTTTTTGGGTTGTGGATGGAGTCAAGCTCAACTCCCAGTCCTACTGCCAGTTTCTGGAAGACACCTTCTTCAAGCAGTGGTACAGGAAGAAGTCTGCAAGGTAAGAAAAACATGATTTTCATGCAGGACAATGCTCCATCACACGCGTCCAAGTACTCCACAACGTGGCTGGCAAGAAAGGGTATAAAAGAAGAAAATCTAATGACATGGCCTCCTTGTTCACCTGATCTGAACCCCATTGAGAACCTGTGGTCCATCATCAAATGTGAGATTTACAAGGAGGGAAAACAGTACACCTCTCTGAACAGTGTCTGGGAGGCTGTGGTTGCTGCTGCACGCAATGTTGAGGGTGAACAGATCAAAACACTGACAGAATCCATGGATGGCAGGCTTTTGAGTGTCCTTGCAAAGAAAGGTGGCTATATTGGTCACTGATTTGTTTTTGTTTTGTTTTTGAATGTCAGAAATGTATATTTGTGAATGTTGAGATGTTATATTGGTTTCACTGGTAAAAATAAATAATTGAAATGGGTATATATTTGTTTTTTGTTAAGTTGCCTAATAATTATGTACAGTAATAGTCACCTGCACACACAGATATCCCCCTAAAATAGCTAAAACTAAAAACAAACTAAAAACTACTTCCAAAAATATTCAGCTTTGATATTAATGAGTTTTTTGGGTTCATTGAGAACATGGTTGTTGTTCAATAATAAAATTAATCCTCAAAAATACAACTTGCCTAATAATTCTGCACTCCCTGTATGTTTCATGGTAGGGATGGTGTGTTCAGGCTGATGTGCAGTGTTAGTTTTCTGCCAAACCTATATTTTTCATTTAGGCCAAAAAGTTCGACTTTGGTCACATCTAACGAGAGAACCTTCTTCCATATGTTTGCTGCATCTCTTACATGGCTTGTGGCAAAACTCAAACAGGACTTCTTATGGCTTGCTTTAAAAAATGGATTTCTTCTTGGCTCTCTTCCATAAATGCCAGATTTGTGGAGTATATGAATAATTGTAGTCCTTTGGATAGATTCTCCTACTTGAGCTGTGGCTCTCTGCACCTCCTCCAGAGTAACCATAGTCTTCTTGACTGCCTTTCTAAATTAGTGCTTTCCTTGCCTGGGCTGTTAGTTTAGGTGGACAGGCTTGTCCTGGTAGGTTTGACATTGTGCCATACTCCTTTAATTGGATAATCGATTGAACAGTGCTCCGTGAAATGTTCAGAGCTTGGGTATATTTTTTTTAAACCTGACCCTGCTTTACACCTCTCAACAACTTTATCTCTGACCAGTCTGCTGTGTTTCTTGGTTTTATGATGCTGTTTGATCACTTATATTCTCTAACAAACCCCTGAATCTTTCACAGAACAGCTGTAGTTATACTAAGAATAAATTACATACAGGTGGACTCTATTTACAAATTATGTGTCTGGTGGCAGTACATGGAAAGCAGTGGTTGAAAGCACCATTCTGTGTGTGGCATGTTGCTAAGGGGAAGGGGGGAAATCTGTGAAGGACAGTGTGCAGCATGGTGGTCATTTGGAAAGCTGCCATCTTGGAACCAAGTCAATATTTTTAAATTAGAAGGGGTGCATGTGACATTTATATCTTAAATGTGACATACATTTATTCAATGCTACAATGTGGGCTCTTGTTAAAGGATACCAGGACAGCCATTATGTTGCTTTGTCTGTGGCATATTTTTTTTTATGTCCACTTTTTGGCAGGTCCAACACACAACTTGTTTGTTGAACTTTGGAAACTGTGCCATGGCTAAAGGGTTTATTATGGTGCCAAGCTTTGAAATCCACAAAAATGCACTCCCCGGAGATCAGCACAATATTTGTCCTCTTCTCACATGTTAATCTCACAGCCATATCTGTGTCACATATAAGCACAGATTTGGATTCCTTGTCAAATACTCAGACACATATGCCACATGCATTCCTTCATGTTTGAAAATATTGACTTGGTTCCAAGGTGGCAACTTTCAAAATGGCCGCAGTGGTGGACATCACCCCTCACAGTTTGGCCCCTTTCCTCTTAGCAACATGCCACACACCGGATGCGTTCCTAACTACCGTTTTCCATTTATTCTGGTGTCTCCATACTTTTCGACCACCATTTAAAAAAATACAACTATCTATACATACAGTACATATAGTTAACATTTGATTGACAGGCTTGAAAGTAAAATCAAATAAATAAAATAATAAATACATAAAAAATAATTGCACAAAAAAAAACACCTTCCACCAATCAAGTTTGTACAAACCTGACCCAATCACTTTTAAAGGGAACCTGTTATGTTGAATGTGGTATCTGAGTTATAACATATACTAAATGAACATACGTTATAATTTGCGAATCATGTAACAAACATGTGCGACCTACGATACGTTATCTCTATAAAATAATTTTGCAAATTATGTCCCAGGTACAAGTACTAGAAATATTTCAGCAATATTACGTCATTTTAATGATTATCACATAGGTGATTTATCCTCCTTCAGGGTTCCAGGTTGTGATTATGCATCCAGGCCACAGAGAGGTGGAGTTTGGACTCACAAAGTCCAAACAAGGGAATTTCACTGGATTTGAGGCTGGACACATGTTCCCTAAAGGACTTTATTTGCAGTTAGACATTATGTATTTTAATTTATAGGGTTGGATTAGGAATTGGAAGTTCTCCAACAAAAACTAGAGTATACAGGTGCTTTAACAGTTAATAATAAGATCAAACGGAGCTAAGGAGATGCTGTGCAGCCTTTTAAATTGTTATGCAGGATATATTCATACTATGCCATGACTAAAGACAGGAGATAACTATCAGAAATGAGTTAGCTATGCCTTTTCTACAGTATGCTCCTGTCCTAATTTTATCATAAGGAAATAAAGCTTGGAGATTTTAGGAAGTGTTGCCGGATTGCTGGACTTCTTTTTTACTTTGTAACTGCAGCCGAGACGCTATATACCTTGTCCCATCTTATGTCTGGGTTCTGGATGTTGGTTTCCTCTATTTTTTTTCTTGCTGCCTGCGAATTATTTTTATTTTCATGGTGACAGATTCCCTTTAAATAAAGACATAATACATCAAAATTAATGGTAGATGATGAAGAACACAAATAACAAAAAAAGCTATTTTAGGGTAACTATATGATTTATTTCAGTAATTTGATTAAGAAAGTCAAACGTATATATTATATAGATTCATTACACACAGAGTGATCTATTTCAAGTGTTTATTTCTTTTAATGTTGATGATTATAGCTTACAGCTAATAAAAACCCAAAAGCCCCAAAAGTTCAATGTTGTGGACTCAAGGTCTCACACACTAATCATATAATCAACACCAAACACCTGCAAAGGTTTCCTAAGTCTTTAAAGGGGTTGTCTCATCATGGACAATGGGGGCATATCGCTAGGACCTATACCGAGAACAGAGCCCTGCAAGGTGGTGGCTGGAGGACTCCGGTCTGCCACCACCAAGCCGGCTCCCCATAGAAGTGAATGGGAGCATACAGCGCATGCACGGCCCCCACTCCCATTAATTTCTATTGGGCCCCATGCACAGTGCTCCCTCCTTAACTTGCGGGGCTCCTTTCTCGATATAGGTGCGGGTCCCAGCGGTGGGCCCCACACCTATAAGTCAATGGGGGCATATCCTAGCAATATGCCTCCATTGTCTATGATAAGACAACCCCTTTAAATGGCACCTCAGTCTGGTTCAGTAGGCGACACACAATTTTGGGGAAGACTGCCGATTTGATAGTTGTCCAGAAGACAGTCATTGACATCCTCCATGGAGGGTAAACCACAAAAGGTCATTGCTAAAGAAGTTGGCTGTTTAGAGTGCTGTATCCAAGTATATTAATGGAAAACTGAGTTGGATTGTCAAGAAATGTCAATACCCCCCCCCCCCCCCCCCACACACACAGACGTATCCAGGACATGAGCTAAAACTGTCAAGCCACTCATGACCAAAAGAAAACTTCATAAGAGTCTTACCTGGACTAAGGAGAAAAAGGACTGGACTTTTGCTTAGTGGTCCAAAGTCCTGTTTTCAGATGAACGTAAATGTAGCATTTTATTTGGAAATCAAGGTCCTAGAGTCTGAAGAAAGAGTGGAGAGGCACACAATCCAAATTGCTTGAGGTCCAGTGTGTAGTTTACACAGTCAGTGATGGTTTGAGGAGCCATGTCATCTGCATTCTTGTTGGTCCACTGAGTTATATCAAGTCAGTGCAGCCATCTACCATGAAACTTTAGAGCACTTCATGCTTCCCTCTGCTGAAACGCTTTATAAAGATGCTAATTTAATTTTCCAGCCGGACTTGGCACCTGCCACACTGCCCAAAGTACCAATACTTGGTTTAACCCCTTCCTGACACGTGACGTAATAGTACGTCACATATTGGGTCTTTAAAGATGGTGCCCGCTCCACTCCACACAGCAGACACCCAGGCATAATGTCCGTGACTGGCGACAATGCTGATTGCAGACTTTTAACCCCTCAGATGCCGCAGTCAAACATGAAACCATGGCAAAAACCCATAAGCACATTTCCAGGGATTGTGGGGCCAGAGTGTGTGTGTGTGTGGCAGCCTCTGTATTCCCCAAAGATATAAGGATGCTGTACATTCGTTTCTATGGAGCCCCTGCCTGTGACAGGGCTCCATAGGAATACAGTATATTTCTCATACACCTCAATGCTAATGTATTTGAGTCTATGAGAGAAGAAATCTCATGATTGCTTGTTATAGTTCCCTATGGGAACTATATAAAAGTGTAGAAAAAATGTAAAAGTATTTAAAAATATAAAAAAATATAAAAATTTAAATCACCTCTTTTTCCCCAAAATGAAAATAAAAATACATAAACAATAAAAAAATATACATAATCGCAATCAATAAGTGCAAAGATGCCTGTACTATTAAGATATAAAAATATTTATCCCATATGGCAAACGGCAAAACGGCAAAAAGTAAAAATGGCCAATTAGCAGTTTTTTGGGTCAATTCACCTTGCCAAAGGACCTGCGGTGAGTATGATGACGTCACTGTGCGAGTCCAGCGTGTTCACGTAGTACCGTCATCAAGCTCGCTGCAGGTCCTTTGGCGGGTTTTCTTCAATCAAGGTGGCCTCTGCGATCAAGTGGATGAGGTGAGTATAATTTTTTTTTTAACCCTGGATTAACCCCCTGAGCACCTAAATGTGAGTTTCATATGCCGAGATTTGTGATGAAGTAATCTGTAGCAAATCGAATTTCTTGACTAATCAAATTTTTAAAACTTCACTCATCTCTAGCCGTAATCATCAACATTAAAAGAAATAAAAGCTTAAAATAAATCACTCTGTGTGTAATTCCGTAGCATTTCATAGTCTGAAAAATATGGAAAGATTTCATGATATTCTAAATTATTGAGATGTACCTGTATATATTTAACAATTTTTACAAACTTTAAGCCTACAAATCCTAAAAAAAGTAAAAATGATATGTACAAAAATTATTTAAAAAAAACCTGGTTCATGAAAAAATCTTAAATAAAGTCGGTAAAATGACATTTATAGCCTAACAAAATGTTATAGCTGTTAAAGGTTGTCTTAGTTACAAAAAAAGTTCCCCCAGGCAGGAATAGTCATAAAATAATAAAATAACATATATTCACCTAGTTCACTCCCCACTCCCCCCCTCATACTGCTTCCAGCGTTACCACTCTGATCCTCCATGCTCCATGTTTGTTTGGCTATAGCAATGGTGTTTTCCTTTATTCTTCACGTGAGTACTGTAGCCAATGACTGCATATACTGCTGAGGTCAGTGACTGGCTGCAGAGGTGTCCGGGCACATCATGCAGTGACGGGGAGGATTGGAATATGAACATTGGAAGCGGTGGGAGATGAATTAGGGGACTATGGCATAGCCTAATAGGATGCCTGCTTATGTAATACTGATTAGAAATTATGTTATTTTTTAAATATGTTGCATATTTTCTACTACCCCAACCATATCAGCCTACAGAATACAAATCACTTTATTATTGTATATTGTTATATTGTATAGTGCATACTGCATGGCAAAAACATTTTTAAGATTTTCCATAAAATCAGTTTTATTATTTAAAAGTACTAACATCTAAAAAAAATAAAAAAAATATGCATACATTTAGTATTACCCCATTTTTACTAACCCATATAATAAAGTCAACATGTTATATGTAATGCATGGCAAATGGTGGATTTTTTCATTCACCTTCCCCTCCAAAAATGGAGAAAAGCTATTCTAAAAATGCTAATATAAAAAATGTCTTATGCTGTGATAAAACAAGGCCTCATACAGCTTTGTTGAAAAAAAAGTTATAGTTCTTGAAATGTGATAAAATAAAATAATCTCTTAACCCCTTCCTAACATCTGCCATAGATGTATGTAAGATATCAGGTCTTTAAACATGGCATCGGCTCAGGAGCTGATCAGGCGCCATAGCTGGCGGCTGATGGCAGTGTCCGTTATCCGAGACATTTAACCCCTTAGATATCTTGGTCACTTGTGGCCATGGCATCTGAGAGGTCATTTACCAGGAGTGGGCTTCTTCTGATGACCAAATGCCTTCCCTTCCCCCATGATGAGATTGTGGGAGCCATATAGTCTCCGACGTCTGCCATGGTAAAGTTACTATTAAGCTTTGCCTCACTAGCAACGTGTGTTCAAGTCCTTTTGGGGGATTAAAAATGAGTTAAAGTCATTGACTTACATTTTGATGTTGATGGCCTATCCTCAGGATAGTCCATCAATATCAAAGTCTCAGACAACCCCTTTAAAACAAGTGAAAAAATTATTCAAATCACCTTTTTTCTCCACTTTACAAATAAAAATAACCAAGAAAAAAAATCATTGGTATCACCGTGTTTGAAAAGGCTAAAACTTAAAATATAAATGTATTTTTTATTTTAACAATTTTTTACATTTTTTGTCCCGCAAACAAAAAACCCTAATTTGAATGGAAAGATAAAATAATGTCTTTTTGATGGCAGGGTGTAAAAATTAAAATGCAAACATGGAAAAGGACTGTGGCAGGAAGGGATTAAAGGGGTTATGCAGTGCCACAATATTGATGACCTCAGGATAATGGATAATGGATCCAACTCCCGGCACCCCGCCAATCAGCTACAGTGGTGCTTGTGCGAGCGCTGCTTCTGCTTCAAAATTAATTGCATGGTGTCTTGCTTGTAGGCGGCGCAGCGTAATTACAACTCTTCCGTCGCATCATCCGATATTAATGACTAATAGTGAGGATACTGTAGCCCTGCACAACCCCTTTAAGGCCAAAAAAGTTAGATCTTCAAGTGGTTAAAAGGCATTCACCTGATAGATACATTATCCACACATACATTATACAGTACATTAACATTATTATAATTATACATTATTTCTGTACATTATTCAGTTATTATGTGTGCTTTTAAATTAACAACTGAATAACCGAGGTTCAATGTCACTAAAAGAAAAAAAAAATATTCTTACAAAACCTCAACTTTTCAGATAAGTTTTATATTTGCGTAAAAACATAATTTCAAGCATTTAAGCCATAAACCTTTAGATCAAAACATGGGAGTACACATCTGTCTATTTATCTAAAAATCTAACATTTCTGTAGGTTTGTATATATCTATTGAAGCCAGCACAGTCCGTGTTGATACAATACACAGTGTAATTTAGATCCCATACAAGATCTTGTAATATTTTTGCAAGTGTCTTCCAACCTACTACATAAATGCTGCCAGCGGCATTTCTGTGCTTCCATGGTTTCCAATTGCATCTAATCTCCTGAGATGTCCTGAAGCAGACTTATTTAGAAACAGGGTTGCTCCGCTGGAAACCACAGTTGATGTCTGGAAACCCTCTGGGCAGAATTTGTGACAGAAACATTTTTTTTAAACTAGATTTTAGAAGACTCTGATTTCCTCAGGAAAGTGATTTGAATATGGACAGGATAATAATCTACACATATGTAAGGACATATTAAAGACCATAGATTATAGTGTGGTACACACAATGCAAAGTTTAAGTCAACTTCTTCCCTTTTTATCTGGTTTCAGGTGTGTTTGCCACAGTTGGGTTGCTTGAAACAAAGTTGTTTGCCCACAATTTTGAAAAGGTGCCAACAATTTTGTTCAGCCCATTTTTTTAGTTTTGTGTGACATTATTTGCCTTTTTTCCCCTCTGTTTTTGTGTTGTTCCAGTACAAACAAAGGAAATAAACACATGTTTAACAAAACATGTTTAATTGGAATAATTTTCTGGGAGAAATACTTCATCTCCTGGAAAAATTTCAAGGATGCCAACACTTTCAGCCATGACTATATGTCCTGTACCTTGCAGCGTATTATCCTAATACAGAATGGTGGCTTTACTATATAAGCAATCGTCTCTATTAGAGATGAGCAAATTTCTCGAAAATTTCCTTTGCATCAATCATAATTTATTTGTGGCGAATCGTGTAAAAAAAAACGGCTACTTCCTGACTACAGAGCCTTCATAGTGGTGTAGTACACTGTGCCTTGCAGTAACATGCATAGGGAGTCTGCTGTGGTAGTGAAACAATAGTGAGTCAGTATGACATGTAGATGACAGGCGTCGCCAGGGGCGTAGCTAAAAGCTCATGGGCCCTAGTGCAAGAGTTCAGCTTGGGCCCCTGTCCCTCAGTGCTTGTTGGAAAGGGGCAGGGGAGCACGTAGCCTTCCTGCTGCCTGAGGCAAACATTGAAAGGGCACCCTCTCATGCCAAATTCTTGACCTAACCCCTTCTCTACAACCACAGGTGTATATTGACCAGCATGCACTTTCTATAATGCCAGTGTCTTATGTGGCACAAGGGTCTTTAGGCCCCTCAGGCTCCTGGGCCCGGTAGCGACTGCTAGCTCTGCACCCCCTATAGCTACGCCCCTGGGCGTCGCTCTTAGAATCACTGCACACTTCACTTATTTGGGCAGTTACGGGGCCAAAACTGACCAAATAACTTGTGTGAACTCAGCCTTACAGGTCAATGTTAGCGTCAAGAAGAACCACACTCCTTTTACACCGTCGACAGTAGTGACGAGCAGCATGGACAATATTTGTTTTCCGATATTTTGCTAATTTTTGGCCTAATATTTGCGATAAATCTGTGAAATTCTGGAATTCGTGGTCTCCAGTCATTATTTTCTTGATTGCAAAAATCGGCAATGTAATATGCGCGTACTGCACATGCAATACAGGTGTGGCTCACTTTCGCTACATTTTTCAAGCTGCTAGAAGTTTCCTGAGAAAATGCACAGTACAGTAATTCTTATTACACTACCTAACACCCTGCACTGGAACCTATCAGCTATACTATTTCCCTATCTAACCTACACTGACTATCTCCCCCTAACTATCTGTATTATATATATATATGAGCTAACTAACGATCTAATGTAAATGACTCAGCAGAACACAACAATGTCACTGTTCACTCTCTCATAACTGCAAAAAGCAGAAAATGGCTGCTGGGGAGTTTCTTATATAGTAAGGGGTAGGCAACTTTTCTATTGGTTGCTAGGGATGTTGCTAAGCTCTGACAAAGATATTGCAGCCTTCTCATTGGCCCACAAACAAGAAGGAAGGTTACTGATGAAAAAAAATCTAGAATATTCGCAATTACGAATATATAGCACTATATTCGACACCTTCGCGAATTCTCGAAGTGTCAATATTCGCGATGAAAATTCACAATTAGAATATTCGTGATCTACAGAACCTGTTCTATTACATGCTTATACAAGCATAGTCCCCCCGACAGAGTCACTGAATATTTTGCCCTTCTTCTGATCCAGCAGAACAATACCCCCCAAAAATGGATCCTGTCTGTGGAGCATCCGCCTTCACTCGGTCAGCATTTTGTCAATAATCCATCAGTATTGCTAAAGCCCAAAAAAACTGAAGTAGATTCAAAACAGAAATGACACGTGAATGGAATATTTGCATGTCTTCTGTGTTTTGTACCCACTCCTGCTTTTGGCTACCAAATGATGAGCTAATTCTGATTCAAAATAAGGACCGTGTCATGCAGGCCTTACAGCGTATAATTTTTTCTTCCTTCTGACAGATCAGAAGAAGGGTCAAATAAATGATGATGTCAGCCAGGCCAAAAGGCAAAATAGTGGCCCAGTCATGAAGTGGGGAGGTGGGAACAGCATGAGAAGTCCACAGAGTGGCCCTATGACATAGTGGTGAGGTGAGGTGGAAGCAGCATGAAGAGACCACAGAGTGGCCCAATGACAGCATCTTGAGGTGGCAGCAGCATCAGGAGAAGGCCACAGAGTGGCAAAATGACAGTGTGGAAGTGACAACAGCATCAGGAGGCCACAGAGTGGTCAAATGACAGTGTAGAGTTGGTAGCAGCAACAAGAGGCCACAGAGTGACACAATGAGAGAGTGTGGAAGTGGCAACACAGGCATCACGAGGAGGCCACAGGGTGGCACAATGACAGTGTGGAAGTGGCATCAGCATCAGGAGGCCACAGAGTGGCACAATAACAGAATCTGGAAGTGGCGGCAGCAGCAGCAGCATCAGGTGGAGACCACAGGGTGACACAATGACAGTGTGGAGGTGGCAGCAGCATCAGGAGACCACAGAGTGGCAAGGTGACATAGTGGGGAGGTGGGTGGCAATACCAATACAAGCTGAAAATGGTGGGTGAAAGAAGGAGCACTTGGCATCATATGTGTGGCATCAGGCGAGTGGCAGCATCAGAATAGTAGCTGAGGCAGGTAGCCAGAAGAAACCGGTCTCTTTTGTTAAAGTGTTGGTGTGGCACCATGGATGATCTAGTCTGATGCATCATGCATTGGTGGGTGGAAATCCTAGCTGATCCATGCCTGATTCATCTTGACAAAGGTCAGTCTCTCCACATTTTGGGTGGACAGGTAACTATGGCCCATGCTGCACTAAACACCCGCTCGGATGCCACACCACTGGCCGGGCAGGGCAGCTTTTCCAGGGCAAACTCTGCTATTTGTGGCAACAAATACAGTTTGGCTGCCCAGTAGTCCAGCGGATCTTCAATGTGGGGTGGCAGGGTGCTGTCCAAGTATGCCACCACCTGCTTGTTCAGGTCCTGCTCCATGTTTACCTGCTTCTGGTGAGTAGTTTCTTCACTAGGCGGGTGAAGAAAGCTGATCATCAGCGATTCTAGACTTAAGTTGCTGCTGATGGAGCTGGAACTGCTCCTACCCCCCCCCCACCCTGCCACAGCAACCATGGCAGAGGAACGTAAGTGCAAAGGGCCCCCCCCCGTTCAGACCTGTGAGGATGGACAATGGTGCAGATAGGCAGCGGCCAACAGACTACATAGGATGTCTCTATAGTAGTTTGGTTTGTCCTCCCTCTCAGCGAGTATAAAAAAGGCCCCCCTTTTGGACCTGTAGCAAGGGTCCAACAAGGTGGAGAGCTAGAAGTCATCCTTCTGCCGAATGGTGACAATTCGGCTGTCACTACGCAAGAAAGTGAGCATGCATCGGGCCATTTGTGCAAGTGACTCGGAGGGACTCCCTGTCTCCATCTCCACTGCATACTGCCACAGTGTGTCTGGGTCCTCTGCCTCATCTTCCTCATCACCTTGTAGCTCCTTTGACTGCTCCTGCTCCGCCTCTCCTGTCACCTGTGTAGAAAAAACACCCATTTCGCTACACATTGCTTGTGCTTCAATGTCCTACTCCTCCTCCTCCAGTTCAGCCCCCAAAGTGCTCATGTGCCTGTGAGATCTAGGCGCCATGTATCCAGTCCCCTGACCAGCCAGATTTACCATCTTTTCCAGGACATGAAGCAGTGAAATGACATTGTTCATCCTGTAGTTCTGGTGACTGACAAATAACGTGGCCTCTTCAAAGGGCCTGAGTAAATGGCAGGTGTCACGCATGAGCTGTCACTGTCTGACATCAAAGTTAGACAGGAGAGTACTCCTGTCTGCTTGGATCATCAAGAAATCATTTAAGGCCATTCTCTGTTCGTACAGCCAGTCCAATATATGGAGGGTGGAATTCCAACAGGTGTAAAAGTCGCATATCCGCCTATGTTGGGGGATGATATTTTGCCGCTGCAGCTCACGGAGGGTGTGCTTGCGGTGTACGAAGTGCATGCAAAGTTTCCTGGCCATTTTTAGGATGTCTTGCAGATGGGTGGAAGACTTCATGAACCACTTGACAACCAGATTGAACACGCGTGCCATGCAAGGCACATGGCTCAGCCTTCCTTGATGCAGTGCAGACATCATGTTCTTCCTATTGTCAGTCACCATAGTTCCGATTTTGAGTTGTTGAAAAGAAAGCCAGAATTCCATTTCGTGATGAAGGACACGGAGCCCAGGCAAACGAGGTGCAGAACAGTGTGACACCGCAGTGACCTGCACATGTGGTATGCTGGCGGGGCACTGTGAATTGTCCCTGCAGTGGAGGCTAAGGATACGGTGGAGGATGAGGAGGCAGAGGCGGACATTGTCGCAGGACCAACGGCGTGAGAAAATGGAGGCGGAAGGGGCGTCACCTGGACAAGTTGCTGTGCAGGAACCACATTCACCTAGTGGGCCATAAAGGACATGCATTGTCCGTGACCGTAGTTACAGCTCCACACGTTGGCACTGCCATGCACTTTGGCAGACACTGACAGGCTCAAGTACTGGCCCACCTTCTGTTCTACATACGTGTGCAGGGCTGGTGCTGCCTTTTTCACAAAGAAATGATTGCTTGGGACTCTCTACCTCGGCTTGGCACAAGCCATCAGTTCTCTGAAAAGTGCAGAGTCCACCACTTGGAAAGGGAGGGACTGCAGCACCAGTAACTTGGCCAGGAGCACATTCAGCTTCTGCGCTGTTGGATGAGTGCACGCATACTGTTGTCTCTTGGCAATTGCTTTGGTGATTGATTGCTAAAGGAATGACTGACGAGGAGTAGGAGGAGGAGCAGGAGCATCAGGACCAGCAGATGATGGGAAGGACAGACAGCTCCCTTCGGCTGAGGTGGTGGAGCCTTGACTGCCTGAAATCAGGTGCGTGCCACTGGGTGATGCAGCAGTTGCTGCAGCAGGCTGGACCACCACATCGGAGCCACGGTTCTCCCAGGCCACTTTATGGTGACGCTGCATATGTTGATACAGGCCCGTGGTGCCAACATTGGCACCCTATCCATGCTTCACCATCTGCCCACAGATTCTACAAATGACCATGTTTACTTCCTCCGGTGGCTTAAAAAACCCCGCTGAGTAGGTGATTTTACCCCCAACACTCCGCACTGACCGACTGCTCTCGCCGCTGCTTCCGTGAACCCCTGCACCACTACTTTCCGGGCAAGTAGGCTCCTGCTAAGCGGTTTGTCCACCCCGGGCAAGTTTGGCTCCTGACCTCCCACTGCTACCACCCTGCTGACTCCCGGCTACGCTAGCAACGTGCTGGCTCCGCCGCTACCTCACGGGCAAGCTGCCACCTTTTTCTCCAGATGATGATGAAGCCTCTAATTCACCCAGCTCCCAAGTGCCATGAGCTACATCATTATCATCGAGTACTGTCTGCACGTCACTGACCGCTCGCAACACCAGCTCCCACTCCACTCTCCTCATCACTACTTGCCCGCCTAGCGGAGGATGCGGCGAATGTCTCTTTTACATCTTGGCTGGCCAGTAGCTGCTGTCCTCTAGTAGCTCATCCTCGCTGTATAGTGGAGCTGAGCCCACAGCATATAATACTTGTCTTGCTGAGGGAACAGAAAAGGACAGAGGCAGGTTGAGGACATGTGAGGGCACAAGGCCTGCTTCTGGGCCATGCCAACTAAGGGTTGTGTCTGACGAACCCACCGACTCTTGGCTGGGGGTGTCTGATGTCACTTGGGACGAAGTGGATGATCGAGTCAACCATTCAAGAACCGCTGGGTTGCTGTTTAAGACACGACCGCTAGATGACACCGGGAGCTCAGTCCTCTCGCTGCGTCTCCTGCTGCCACGCACCTAGCTGCATCCTATACCTGCGCTTGAAACATTTAGGCCTCTGCTACTCCCCTGTGCAGGGCCTGGCACTTTTCTGTCTGACATACTATTAGATCAAATAAATAACTAAAAAGGAAATTAAAACACCCCAAAAAGTCTGCAATTTTCTCACTTTACCACACAACGGCTAATAAGCCATGTTTTTTTCCCACTAATACATGCCAAAGAAGGCTTTAGAACATATAACTGCACAGCTGAACGGCAACCAGGCCCTTACTTTTTTCCACTTATACATGCCACAAAAGGCTTTGGAACATATAACTGCACCGCTGAACGGCAAATAATATATATTTTTGTGCCACTAATAATTGCCAAAAAGGGCTTTACAACATATAACTGCACTGCTGAACAGCAAATAATATATATTTTTTTGCCACTAATACATGCCAAAAAGTGCTTTACAGCATATAACTGCACCGCTGAACGGCAAATAATATATATTTTTTTGCCACTAATACATGCCAAAAAGGGCTATAATTTTCTCACTTCACCACACAATGGCTTATAAGCCCTTTTTCCCACTAATAAAAGGCAAAAAATGCTTTAGAACATATAAGTGCACCGCACAAGGGCAAATAAAATATAGAAATATTTCCTTGTAATAAACCCTGTTAATGACTGTATCAAACAGCACTTGCACCCCAATAACAAGAACGGTTTGCTTTAATTACAGAGCTGTATAATGGCAATTTGGATCCCCAGTCAGTGCAGCAAGGTTTAATAGGATTGTTCCTATTACCCAGGCTGTAACCTCCCCTACTGAACCCTGTTCTGCTTCAATACTGTGGAATGATTCCTCCCTATCCTTTTCCTGAACTTCTATACAGCAAAATAAAAGTTTCAAAGTCTTTTCTACCACTGTCCCTAGCGCCTGCCGACGTCTCTCCCTGCACTAAGTACACTGGAAATTGGCTGAATCCAAGATGACTGAGGCTATTTATAGGGCTGTGACATCACAGGGCTGGCTGGCTGCTGATTGGCTGCATGCATGGCATTATGGTTGATCCCTTATTCCCAGAGTGCCTTGCTCCATGTCCTAACACGTGCAGTAGCCATTTTAGGAAAAAATGCTATTTGTTACCACGAAGCTTGAGGAAATTCTGATTTAGTGTGAATCGAATTTTTTCAGAAATTCGGATCAAATTCAACTTCGTCAACTTCGCTCATCTCTAGTTTCTATTTTATATAAAGAGTAATGAAAGTGTTGGAGATGGTGGCATGCTGCAGATAAATATATGGTTCCCTATACTGCAAAATATATGTACCTGTGACCATGTATAGCATAATAAATGCATCAGGTGGAAGAACCATCATCATCATATTTAGCTGCTGCACTTTTTAGAGCTACACATAACACTTTCACTTACCTTACAGGTTCATGTTAAAGGGGTTGTCTGGGTTCAGAGCTAAACCCAGACATATCCAGAATTTCACCCAGGCAGGCCTTGTGATATCAGCATCGGAGCATGAAATGCTCTCATTCTCTCGCTTGCCCTTCACTGTATCGCACAGGCAAGGGCTTTTTTTTATAAACCTAAAAATGTTGCTAGAAAAACAACCATAGAATGCCCAATAAAAATATAAATACTTTATTAAGTCATCAATTGATCAAAAAATTCATAAGACATTTTCACAGAATTACTATAGAGAATAATCAGCAAAACAATCTGGATGCAGTAGTCCCCCCCGTCGGTGCCTCAAAATCCCGCCAAACAGATGGAATACATGTCTGTGCAATATGCAGTGAGGTGACTCACAAGTAGGAAATATCGGGTAAATATCCGCTACAAGTGACTGTGATGTTCAACTCACTGCACAGCCCAGTGGAGAATAAGTGTGTAATAGTAGAGCCCTAATAATAATACTCTGGAGCACATAATCACATAACATCATCTAATAAATCCAGATGAATATGCCCCTATACAACAGGTCATGAATAGCAGGCTGCAAAATAGCAAACTCTCACACAAAAGTACCCACTGGGAACGTGAACATACCCACAGACATGATGAAGGGCTGAGACACCGAACACAAGGCAGGCTAGAACCCTGACGCGTGTTTCGCCTCAGCTTCGTCAGGAGGTTAATGAGAATGTGGCCATGGCTCCCCCTTTATACCCCTCATGTAGCTACACATATAAAAATAAATGATATAACTCAGCTGATACCTATTAACCGAGCGCTTGTGCCCGATGATGCACGCCGAGGACATCATGGAGGCGCCGCATTCATCAGGAGGAGGGGTGGAACGCAAACATGGGGCTTTTTTTTGTTTATAAAAACACATTGTTGGGTGGAGGCTTCCACCAAACAGTTTTCCCAATGACGTCACCGACTCTGATGGGCAGGCTTTAGTGCTGCCCCAGCCCATCAGAACCGGTGACATCATTGGGCTCACTGCTGGATGGAAGCCTCCGCGTAGCAGTCCTTATGGAGAGCCTGGTACTTCACTGGAACTCCATAAAATGCCTTTGCCCTGTGCCGATGCTCAAATCAGTGGGTCTGCCTGGGTGAAATTGTGGGTATGTCTTGGTCAGCTCTGAACCTGGACAACCCCTTAAGTAAAGTGTTATTAGTGCATTTATATTCAGGGAGAATCTTTCACTAAACACTGAACTCTCTCACCCTTCTGAATGTGGTTCTATATGTTCACTTCCCGGCAACATAGACCAGATTATATGTCCTCCTGTATATTGGCAGATCATGCTGTATAGCCTGCTGCTGCCACTACTCAGATAATCCACTGACCTTTCTAATGCAACAGGGACCTGAAATAATCAGTTCTCTCCTACTAAGCACAGTGTTCCCTTTGAACAATGCACCCCTGTATTCAGACCCTTTGATATGACACTTAAAATTTAGCTCTTTATTGGAGTCCACATGTGGTAAAGTCAGTTGACTGGCCATGATCTGGAAAGACACATCCCTATCTACAGGTATACATGGCCTCACAGCTGACAATGCATATCAGAGCAAAAACCCTTCCATGAGGAGGAAAGAACTGCCTGTAGAGCTGGATTATATGGAGGTACATGTCTGGAAAAGGGTACAAAAAATTTGGATACACTGAAAGTTTCCAAGAGCACAATAGCCTCCATAATTCTTAAGTAGAAGAAGTATGGAACAACCAGGACTCTTCCTAGAGCTGCCCCCCCCCCAAACTAAGTAATCAGGGGAGAAGGCCTTGGTAAGAGAGGTGACCAATAACCCAATGGTTACTGTGGCTGAGCTTCAAAGATCTTGTGTGCAGATGGGAGAAACTTCCAGAAAGTCAACCATTGCTGCTGCACGCCATTAATTTGGGCTTTATGGCAGAGTGGCTAGAAAGAAGCCTCTCCTGAGTGAAAAACACAAGAAAGCCTTTCTGAAATTTGCAACAAAAGCATCTAAAATACTTTGAGATTGTGAGAAAGAAAATGATCTGGTCTGTTGAAACCAAGATTGAACGTCTTGGCCTCAATTCTAAGCATCATGTCTGGAGAAAACAAGGCACTGCACATCACCTGCCCAATACGATTCCTACAGTGAAGCATGGTGATGTCAGCATCATGCTATGTGGATAGTTATCAGTTGCTGGGACAGGGAGACTGGTCAGGATTGAGGGAATGCTGAATAGAGCTAAGTACAGAGATATTCTTATTGAAAACCTGATCCAGAGTGCTGTAGACTTCAGACTGGGCTGAAGGTTCACCTTCCAATAAGACAATGACCCTAAACACACAGCTAAGACAAGTCGGGAGTGGCTTAGGAACAACTGTGAATGTCTTTGAGTGGCCCAGCTAGAGCCCTCACTTGAACCCAGGCGAATATTTCTGGAAAAACCTGAAAATGGCTGTCCACCATTGGTTCCCATCCAGTCTGACAGAGCTTGAGAGGATCTACAAAGAAAAGTGGCAGAAAATCCCCAAATACAGCTGTGCAAATCTTATAGCATCATACTCAAGAAGACTGGAAGCTGTAATCTCTGCCAAAGGTACTTCAACTGAGTCCTGAGTAAAGGTTGTGAATACTTATGTCAATACAATATTTAAGTTTTTCCTTTTTAATAAATTAGCAAAGATTTGGAACATTCTGTTTTCACTTTGTCATTGTGAGGTATTGAGTGCAGAATGCTGGGGAAAAACTAGATTTTTTTTTAAATTCTAGCACAAGGCTGCATAACATAGAATGCTGAAAAAAACAAAAATTATGGGTCTGAAGACTTTCCGAATCCATTGTATGTACTTTTTGCCACTGTGAGCATGATACTAAGTTATGTGTTTACCACTGTGGATTAAACACGTTTAGTAAGCTATGTGCAGATATATGTTGTAAGTGGTGATGTCTAGAGATGAGAGAATTAAAAAGAAAAAAAAAAATTAACTGATTAGTCTTGGGCTGTAATATACTTGACCTGATTCGAAAGTGTCCTATTTGCCTGGAAATCTCTCTCTCATCATACAAAATACAGGTTAGTTACAATCAGAACCTTTTTAAAAATGTGTTACATTTCTAAAATTCTGACTCTTTTGGCTTATCTCTAGTGATGTCACTAAGATTGAAATGACCAGCTGCATCTCTTGGTACTTAGTAAGCAAGTTGTAGTAAGTCATACTTATCAATTGGTCCACTGCCCTAGGTAGAGACCTAGGTAGGTTGGAACAGCAACATCTGCAGCAAGGAGCTTAGCTAGGTCCAGGAAGAACAGACTAGCTAGCTTGTTCCTCCTCCCAGGAGGAACACTCTAGTCAGCATGTGCAGAGAGCACTCTGGACCCCTATTCACGTCATTGTCAGGGGCCCCAGTGGTTGGACCACCACCAATAATTTAATCTCTATTCTCTGGATATAGGACAAATGTTTGTTGCGGAAAAAAACCTTTACCCTATCCGCTTAGCACTGCACTGTTATATTGCTGTGAATGGTAACTAGTGTATTATACAGCTGGCTTTTATTGCCAGGACTGGAATTTAATGAGACCCTGGCAGTTTAAACCCTTAGATGTCGCTGTCAATTCTGATCTATCTCTCACCCGATTGGCTTTCCTCTGCAATGCTAACACGGGGTGCTGAGGGGTTGCCATGGGCCTAAGAATGGACCCAAAGCCTGCCAATAACGGATGCCTATTTGGCATTTACAGTAACTGAGACTGCAATACATGAATATATTCATTACATTATATGGGCGATGCAATATATATCACAATATATTCTATATTTCAGTTTCGGGGGCGTTAAACTTTTTTTTTTTTTTTTTTTACTTTTTATTTAATAACTATTAGCCTCCTTAGGGGCTAGAACCCTTGTTCTATTCACCCTGATAGATCTCTATTAGGGTGAATAGGACTTCACACTCTCCCTGCTGCTCTGTGCATAGTATACACAGCAGCAGGGAGCCGACTATGGCAGCCAGGACTTTGGTAGCATCCTGGCTGCCATGGTAACCGATTGGAGCCCCGTGATTACACTGCTGGGGCTCCGATCAGAAGCTGCCACCCTGGGGCCACTGCCACCAATGATTTAATCGTGTGGAGGGAGGGCGCAATTAATGTAATACTTCGAAGAGGGGGAGTAGAAGGGAGGGGCTGTGGCCACTGCGCCACCAATGAATATAGTTAATATGCCTGAATACAAACATAGCCTGCATGTGCTGGCAATATCCCATACTTGGCCTCTATTACTGCGCGCCGTGATCAGCCGCAATTAACCCCTCAGGACCTAGGGGTTAATTGCGGCAGATCACGGTGCGCAGTATTAGAGGCCGGGTATGGGATATGGCCGGCATATGCAGGCTATATTTGTATTCAGTCCCTCCCCTCCTCCTCCTCTCTGTTCTCATTGGTGGTACAGTGGCCACAGTCCTTCCCCTCCTCCTCCTCTCTGTTCTCATTGGTGGCACAGTGGCCACAGTCCCTCCCCTCCTCCTCCTAGTCTGTTCTCATTGGTGGTCAGCGGCAGCCACAAACAGTGGGTAGGGAGGGACTCTCTCCTTCTCCACTGTGCCGACTCAGGAGAACATGGTGAGTGCCGAGAGCGGCGCATGTGACGTTCTACTGCGATCTGCGATATAAACGAAATCTCTATCGTTGGCCAGATTTATATAATTTATATTGCATATCGTCTATATAGCCCACCCCTAGTTTGCATGTTTAAATCCTCTAGTGTACTGTGGTGAAGAAAAAAAAAAGGAAAATTAAAAATGAAACAACCCCCCAAAAAATCACCTTTATTATCTCCTACTAAAAAACAGTATAGAAACATAGAATGTGTCGGCAGATAAGAACCATTTGGCCCATCTAGTCTGCCCAATATACTGAATACTATGGATAGCCCTTGGCCCTATCTTATATGAAGGATGGCCTTATGCCTATCCCATGCATGCTTAAACTCCTTCACTGTATTTGCAGCTACCACTTCTGCAGGAAGGCTATTCCATGCATCCACTACTCTATATCCATGTATACTTAATTGATATCACCACGTCTGTATTGACCCGCACAATAATGTAATCACATTATTTATCCCATATGGTAAAAATCATAATTTTTATTTATTTAAATATGTAACATTGCTGTTTTTGGTTTATTGAAGGATATAAATTAAGTAGTGGCTTAAGCACCCAGCAGAAGATAACCCATCTGTGACTTTGGAGTCAACCGCTTGTACCTTTTATGTAAGTACCTCTATTTATCACATTCTTTGATGGGTCCAAGGAATCCTAATCCGACACTGCCTACAAATAATCCATCATTTGATCCATCATTATCCAGTTTGTAATACTAGCCTGTGTTAGTGTATGATCATACCCAATGACATTTACTAAGATTGAGCCACTCAGTACAGGTCATGGTGTGAGTTGCCCTCATTAGCGTTGTGGACACATTGCCACTCATGGCAACTTGACCGTCGTATCATGGGGCAGCGGTCTGTTCTAGAGGTGCCAAACAGCACAGGCCTCACACAATATGGACTGAGAAATACTTGGAAGCTTTTTTTTCTTGTGCTCTGCCGTACAATGTATGATTTATTGTTTACTGTCTGTTACCACGTAATGTTTTATGAATTAATTATGTTACATTACAGTGTAATTTTATCATTTATTTTCTGGTTTGGCAATAGAACCGTGTAGAGTGCGGGACAATTTGTATTCCAGGCAAGGTTCTATTGAGTTAATTATAACATGATTGATCATCTGCATATCTGTTCCTCTCTAACGCATATAATTTACAACAAGCAATGTATAAACTGTATGGCCCTGGATGGCAGATTCTTCATTTCATGGTCTTATTGGATTGCTGGAGCGAGTCTATATAAAATGCTTCACATACTCGTGAAATGTATTTTTGTGTAATTACGTGTAATTTGCTAAGGTGGTTTGAGCAGAATTTATAGAAGCTTGAACATTGAGATATTTTTTGCTAATCATATGTTTTGTTACATGGAAATTGTGGATGGCACCTACAGATTCATACAGCCAGTTTAACTGCGATCCATGTAATTGCTGCCTATTTCAGCGCATCACAAATCTCATGTAAAGAATAATACTGTATTTTAGGATCTCAAAGAGACAGCACAGTTTTGTACAATGCGAATGTCAATCCAGGTTCTCTAAGGAGCTATTTCAAAAGGACGCCATAGCTTGTAGTGTCAAATGCAGGATTGCTTACTGATGGGAAAAGGAAAAAACACAATATTCATTTTAACATTTAAAGGGGTTGTCCCATGAAGACAACCTATCTGTTATACACAGGATTGGTGACAAATGTTTGATCAGGAGGAGTCCACCTAACGTGGCTCCCACTGATCACAAAAACGGGGGGCCCATTTTCTCTGTTTAAATGGAGAGTCGTCACACAGGTACGCTGCCACTCCTTTCATCTATATGGGGCTGCTGGAGATAGCCAAGTACAAGCGCTAAGCTATCTCCAGCAGTCCCACAGAGTTACATGGAGCAGTGGACATGCACATTTATCTGCTGTTCTATTCAAACAGGGAGCACGGTGGGTTCTCCAGTGGTCAGACACTTATTCCCTGTCCTATAGATAGGTGATGAATTGTCTTAAGGGGACAACCCCTTTAGATTCATGTATTTGGGTCCTTACACAATTCTGCAGCTGTACTGCAGCAGTTTCCTATCTGTGAGGAAGCTGTTCACCCTGATCCTCCCACTTTAAACAATTACAAAAATTATAGAGTTCAAATTAGAGAATGAAGCCGCGCCAGTGATCCGCTCATATAGCCGCTGGAAGCTTGGTGTGGCTAATTCTTTTACTACTGTAGGGAAAATAGAGTATCTATAGTGTCCATAGGGTCTACTCACATATATGAGCAACCTTCTACATAACTGCACATAATGTCACCCATAATGAGAGACACTCTTGCTAGGATTATGACAATGGAGAAGCTCATATTTAATACTGCTGCTAATACTTCTCCAACTATGTTTCTGCATGGTGATACCAGGCAATAGCACCAGTTAATGACTCCCCAATTCATATATAGGATTCACCTAAGGATTCACAGAAAGTGGTTATCTGGCACTTACAATAACTGTGTCCTCTCTTTTTCCATATTTTCCCTTTCTCCTGATTACTTTATTTCTTGCACCTTTCTTCCTGTAGCACCAGTAGTCTGTGCCGTGCTCCCTGCAGGAACGGCTGTTGGAATGCTTATCTGTGCAACTGTTCTGTTTCTCAGGTGGTTTGTGAAAGCCAGCATCTCTATGCTTCTTCACAGTAAGCACACCCACTGGGCTGTGGATTCGTACTTCCTGCCTGCGTTCCTCTCTACCCATAAGGCCAGCGCACTTATTCTAATCAGTAACACACCTAAGGCTGCTCTTACCTGGGTATTTAAGGCACTTTACTCTGTGGGAGGCTGCCTGAGAAAAAAGGTTCCTGGCTTGGTTTTATCTGCAAAGGTGTTTGGTGTTGTCTGGTCTTCTGTGCCTAACCTCTGCCTGTTGACCATGTTGTACTTGTTTCGCCTGCCCTGACCTCTGCCTGTTTATCATATTGACTCTGTGGTGTTTGCCTGAGTAGCTAGGCTTTCCAGCACCCGGGACAAGGATTCAGCATTGCACCTCCTTGTGGCCCCTTCACAGTAGTTATGCCCACCTTTTTGTCCTTTCACAGCAGTTTTGATCACCTTTTTGTCCTTTCACAGCAGTTTTGATCACCTTTTTGCCCATGCACAGTAGTTATGACCACATTTTTGCCATTTCACAGTAGTTATGCCTATATTTTAGCTTCTTCACAGTAGTTATGCCCACCTTTATGCCCCTTCACAGTATTTATGCCCACCTTTTTGTCCCTTCACAGTAGTTATGCTCACCTTTTTGCTTATTCACAGTAGTTATGCCCACCTTTATACTTCTTAGTAGCTATTCCTAGCTTTGTACACCTTCACAGTAGTTATGCCTATCTTTGTGCCCCTTCAGAATAGTTATGCACACCTTTTTGTCCCTTCACAGTAGTTATTGCAGTGACCAGGTTTGGGGTGGCTCTAATGCTATGCTGGGTCCCTTGGACACCGTCAAGGTATCACCACGTGTTGCTGCTCTCCGAAAGGGATGGTAAGGCATGGTGCACCCTAATGGGAAATAAGTCCAGAGAGTCAGGGTTTGCAGTAAACCAGGGTGCTTTTTTACTGGAGGAATTCAGGTACTAAACAATACAGATGAGGCATTGGGCTGGCTTCTACAGTCTCTTCCCTGGCAGAAGAAGGGTTTCATGCTGAGGAAAGGCCTGAGCTAGCTGTTCATCTTTCTCTTCCTCTTCAGAAGGCTGGTACCCTGGTCTAAGGCTGGTGATCCAGGGTCTGTGGCAGCGCATTCCCGTCTCAGCGTCTTCTTCTGGTCACTCAGTAGTCTGGCAGAGTCTCCTCTTCCAAGCACTGTTCCCTAACTGCTACACCCCAGGGGCTCTGACTGCTCTCCTTATACACAGTTTTTGCTAGACTAGAACCTTCTAGTGGGAGGGGTGGAGTGGAGAAACTCAGCACAACAGATACATTGTTTCAGCTCCCATCTGGTATAGAGTTACATTAGAGCTTCAATGATACTCAATAGTAATGACACAGCAGGTTTTTCAGACAAAAACAAGTTTCCATACATAACAACATATATAAAACCAGACATGTTAAAGGTCAGGCTGTCTGCCTTTTGGTGGTAAACAAGCCTGGGTTTTCCCTCCAAAACATGGTGGTAAACAAGTCTGGGTTTTTCCCTCCAAAACATGGTCTTCATTAAACCCTATGGCAGCTGTGGAAAATTACCAGCTTCTCAATCAAAACCCTAACAGTCTCTTAGTATTCATTAACCCTTTCCACAGAGCGATGTAAATACAGTGATAATAAACAGGATATATATCACAACATATATATAAAATGTAGTTACACAGTATTCAACAGTGTAAGTTAACCGTTTTAGATTAAATAAAGTAGGAAGTTTTAACTTTGCATAGGGGAAATAGGCAAATTTCCAAAAATGCTCAAATATCAAAGTACTCCCTGCTCCAGGGCATCACATTATGCCCACCTTTTTGCTTCTTCACAGTAGTTTTGCCTACCTTTATGCCCCTTTACAGTAGTTATGCCCACCTTTGTGCGCCTTCACAGTAGTTATGCCTACCTTTTTTGCCCCTTCAGAGAAGTTATGCCCACCTTTATGTCCCAAATTACATTTGGATGAAGGCTTGGACCTGCAAGACAATTACCACAACTAAGTGGTACGGTAGCAACTGCACCTCCAGCAACTTGACCAGATGAATGTTCGGATGGCACACACACAAGCTCAAGGTCGCAAATAGTTTTCTCATGGCCACACATTCCATTATTGATATCTCATAATGAATCAGAGAACAAGGAGGAGGAGGAGTCTGAGCAGGAGAAGAAGTAGCTGATGATGACAAGGTCATTGTACTGCTTGAAGATGTGGCCTAGCTGCCACAAAGAAGACTGTAAGAAGGAGGACAGACTGGTTATGAATTATGGTCAATTCTATTTTCCCACTGGATGCAGTGATGAGCTCTAATAGTATGTTTGAATGCCTACTACTTATTTTCATCCTGCAGGTCTTGCACAAGGCATTGTTTTTTTGTGACGATTCTGTGGAGAAAAACTGCCATACAGTAGATACTCACACAGAACTAGTGGAAGCTTAGCTTGGCCCAGGTCTGCTTTGTTTTGGGCCTGCATGTACAGTATTAGCAATGTCACTAGTTTGTTTATGAGCTGACCACAACAAATGCATATCTTGCCCTGGTACTACTTTTGGAGATCCACCACACAATCCTCATTATAGTCCTCGCACTCCCCTCCACTTTTATTAGACTGTAATATGTCATTATGGGATCCTTGGCCCATGTCATTATTCCCTTATCTATATTTTATCCAGATGCCACTGTCACCATTATTACCATTGTCCTACCACCACCACCGTGGCAGCAAGTGCCATACCTACTACTACCACCATTTAACCATAAACATTTCTCCAATACTAAGAGCACACTGCACACTGGTATTGACAATTTACAAAGTTATTCCAATGGTTTGAATTAAACTGGTATATTAATATAGCAGTATAATGCAACTAACTGGTATATTAATGCAGCAGTATAATGTGTTTATTTTAACTGGTGTATTAACACAGCACTGTATTGCAACTAACTGGTATATTAATGCAGAAGTATAACGCATTGAATTTAACTGGTATATTAACGCAGCAGTATTATACAACCAACTTGTATATTAATGCAGCAATACGATGCATTCAATTTAACTGGTATACTAATGCCAGAAGCCTGACTAATAACACTGGGGAACTGGAATTAGTGATGTGTGAGGAGGACTATGACATAATGGGAATAACTGAGACATGGCTGGATGATAGCTATGACTGGGCGGTTAATGTACAGGGTTACAGTCTATTTAGTAAGGATCGACAAAACCAGAGAGGGGGAGTGGTCTGCCTTTATGTAAAGTCCTGTCTAAAGCCCACACTCCGGGAAGATATAAGTGAGGGACATGAACATGTGGAGTCACTGTGGGTAGAAATAAATGGAGAAAAAAAAAAAAAAATTACTAATAGGAGTTTATTATAAACCACCTAATATACCAGAGTCCACAGAACATCTGCTACTAAACGAGATAGACGAGGCGGCAAATCATAATGAGGTGGTTATTATGGGGGACTTCAACTACCCAGATATAGACTGGGAAACTGAAATTTGTATATTTAATAAAGGAAACAGGTTCTTGCCAATAACCAAAGACAATTACCTCTCCCAACTGGTTCAGGACCCGACTAGAGGGATGGCTATACTAGACTTAGTATTAACCAATAGACCTGACAGAACAACAGATGTGCAGGTCGGGGGACACCTGGGAAATAGTGACCATAAAGTAATAACCTTCCAATTATCATTCAAAAGAGTGTATCTTCAGGGAGGAACAAAAATAGCAAACTTAAAAAAAGCTAAATTTAGCCAACTAAGAGAGGCCATAGGCCTAACTAACTGGGACAAAGTCCCCAAAAATAAAAATACAGCCAGAAAATAGGATATTTTTAAAAGCATCCTAAAATCTAATTGTGAGAGGTACATACCTTATGGGAATAAAATGTTAAGTGACAAGAAAAAAACTGTGGATAAATAGAATTGTAAAGAAAGCAATAAATGACAAAAAGAAAGCATTTAAATCACTAAAACAGGAGGGTAGTGAGGAAGCACTGAAAAACTATAAGGAAAAAAATAGAATATGTAAAAAACAATTAACCACTTAAGGACCACAGGTTTATACCCCCCTAGTGACCAGGCCCTTTTTTACAAATCGGCACTCCACAACTTTAGCAGTTTATTGCTCAGTCATGCAACTTACCACCCAAATGAATTTTACCTCCTTTTCTTCTCACTAATAGAGCTTTCATTTGGTGGTATTTCATTGCTGCTGACATTTTTACTTTTTTTGTTATTAATCGAAATTTAACGATTTTTTTGCAAAAAAATGACATTTTTCACTTTCAGTTGTAAAATTTTGCAAAAAAAACGACATCCATATATAAATTTTTCGCTAAATTTATTGTTCTACATGTCTTTGATAAAAAAAAAATGTTTGGGTAAAAAAAAAATGGTTTGGGTAAAAGTTATAGCGTTTATAGCGTTTACAAACTATGGTACAAAAATGTGAATTTCCGCTTTTTGAAACAGCTCTGACTTTCTGAGCACCTGTCATGTTTCCTGAGGTTCTACAATGCCCAGACAATAGAAAAACCCCACAAATGACCCCATTTTGGAAAGTAGACACCCTAAGGTATTCGATGGGCATAGTGAGCTCATAGAAGTTTTTATTTTTTGTCACAAGTGAGCGGAAAATGATGATTTATTTTTTCTTTTATTTTTTTCTTACAAAGTCTCATATTCCACTAACTTGTGACAAAGAATAAAAAATTCTAGGAACTCGCCATGCCCCTCACGAAATACCTTGGGGTGTCTTCTTTCCAAAATGGGGTCACTTGTGGGGTAGTTATACTGCCCTGGCAATTTAGGGGACCATATGCGTGAGAAGTAGTTTGAAATCAAAATCTGTAAAAAATGGCTGGTGAAATCCTAAAGGTGCTCTTTGGAATGTGTGCCCCTTTGCCCACCTAGGCTGCAAAAAAGTGTCACACATCTGGTATCGCCGTACTCAGGAGAAGTTGGGCAATGTGTTTTGGGGTGTCATTTTACATATACCCATGCTGGGTGAGATAAATATCTTGGTCAAATGCCAACTTTGTATAAAAAAAATGGGAAATGTTGTCTTTTGCCAAGATATTTCTCTCACCCAGCATGGGTATATGTAAAATGACACCCCAAAACACATTCCCCAACTTCTCCTGAGTACGGCGATACCAGATGTGTGACACTTTTTGGCAGCCTAGATGGGCAAAGGGGCACACATTCCAAAGAGCACCTTTAGGATTTCACCAGCCATTTTTTACAGATTTTGATTTCAAATTACTTCTCACGCATATGGGCTCCTAAATTGCCAGGGCAGTATAACTACCCCACAAGTGACCCCATTTTGGAAAGAAGACACCCCAAGGTATTCCATGAGGGGCATGGTGAGTTCCTAGAATTTTTTATTTTTTGTCGCAAGTTAGTGGAATATGAGACTTTGTAAGGAAAAAAATAAAAATAAAAAAATCATCATTTTCTGCTAACTTGTGACAAAAAATAAAAAATTCTAGGAACTCGCCATGCCCCTCACGGAATACCTTGGGGTGTCTTCTTTCCAAAATGGGGTCACTTGTGGGGTAGTTATACTGCCCTGGCAATTTAGGGGACCATATGCGTGAGAAGTAGTGTGAAATCAAAATCTGTAAAAAATGGCCTGCGAAATCCGAAAGGTGCTCTTTGGAATGTGTGCCCCTTTGCCCACCTAGGCTGCAAAAAAGTGTCACACATCTGGTATCGCCGTACTCGGGAGAAGTTGGAGAATGTGTTTTGGGGTGTCATTTTACATATACCCATGCTGGGTGAGAGAAATATCTTGGCAAAAGACAACATTTCCCATTTTTTTTATACAAAGTTGGCATTTGACCAAGATATTTATCTCACCCAGCATGGGTATATGTAAAATGACACCCCAAAACACATTCCCCAACTTCTCCTGAGTACGGCGATACCACATGTGTGACACCTTTTTGCAGCCTAGATGCGCAAAGGTGCCCAAATTCCTTTTAGGAGGGCATTTTTAGACATTTGGATCCCAGACTTCTTCTCACACTTTAGGGCCCCTAAAAAGCCAGGGCAGTATAAATACCCCACATGTGACCCCATTTTGGAAAGAAGACACCCCAAGGTATTCAATGAGGGGCATGGCGAGTTCATAGAAAAAAACATTTTTGGCATAAGTTAGCGGAAATTGATTTTTTTTTTTAGTTTTTTCTCACAAAGTCTCAATTTCCGCTAACTTGGGTCAAAAATTTAAAACTTTCATGGACTCAATATGCCCCTCAGCGAATACCTTGGGGTGTCTTCTTTCCAAAATGGGGTCAGTTGTGGGGTGTTTGTACTGCCCTGGCATTTGAGGGTCTCCGCAATCATTACATGTATGGCCAGCATTAGGAGTTTCTGCTATTCTCCTTATTTGAGCATACAGGTAATGAGATTTTTTTTTCCGTTCAGCCTCTGGGCTGAAAGAAAAAAATTAACGGCACAGATTTCTTCATTCGCATCGATCAATGTGGATGAAAAAATCTCTGCCCAAAAAAAAAAGGAGGGGAAAGGCGTCTGGCAGGACATAGGAGCTCCGCCCAACATCCATACCCACTTAGCTCGTATGCCCTGGCAAACCCGATTTCTCCATTCACATCAATCGATGTGGATGAATAAATCATTGCCGGGATTTTTTATATTTTTTTATATATACAAAGTGTTTGCCAAAGCATAGGAACGCCGCCTCCTCCTCAGCTCGTATGCCTTGGCAAACGTATCTGTTACTGCAGAGGAGAAATCTCGTCTTGCAGCGCCGCATACACTGACTTTTGTGTAATCTGACAGCAGCGCAATGCTTCTGTCAGAATGCACATCAGTGCTGCAGCTGCTTGATCGCTTGGTCCACCTAGAAGGTAAAAAAAAAAAAAGAAAAAAAAAAAAAAACCAGGCCGCAACGCAATAAATTTATTAACATTAACTTTTATAAACTTTTGAAACAGAACAATAACTTTTTTGCTTACCGGTGATTATTATTTTTTTTTTTACATTTATTGAACAAACCTCTCCTTCCCCATGGGACAATGTGCAAAGCGCAAATCGCCCAGAGATGCGGCGAAGTACATTATGCACTTTGTCCCAGGTGAAAGGAGAGGTTTGTGGCAGCTCTGTGTGAAAGGGCCCTAAGACCCCTGTGTGCCTGTCCTGTGTACGCAATCCCTATGCTAATAGTGTAAACTATAGTGGAACTTGCGGAAACACTCCCCTATGCATAGGGCAGGCTGGTCAGGACAGTCAGGACAAAAAAAAAGGTGCTGTCACGCCTTATTCCACCCCTGCTACAGACACAACATCTTTTTCTTGTGGAACGTTGAGTTGGGGTACCAGGATAGACAGACGGGAAGTGTCTGCCATGTAGCCGGCTCACTACATCAGGGCCTTGGGGCACGGACCCTCCTGGATACAGGATTTCCGAAATGATCTCTTCCTGGAATTTTAGGAAGGATCCTTTTCTCCCAGCCTTACTGTAGAGAACAAAACTATTGTACATCGCCAATTGGATCAAATAAACAGACACCTTCTTATACCAGCGTCTGGTTCTGCGGGAAACTAAATAGGGAGCCAACATTTGGTCATTGAAGTCCACCCCTCCCATGTGAAGGTTATAGTCGTGGACAGAGAGGGGTTTCACAATGACTCCAGTTGCCCGTTCAATTTGGACAGTCGTGTCTGCGTGAATGGTGGACAGAAGGTAAACGTCCCTCTTGTCCCTCCACTTCACCGCGAGCAGTTCTTGGTCACACAAGGCAGCCGTCTCCCCCCGTGCAAGTCGGGTACTAACGAGCCGTTGGGGGGAGCCCCGGCGACTAGGTCGCGCGGTGCCACAGCATTGAATTCCGACTAGATGTAAGTCCCTAAAGAGGGCCACGCTTGAGTAAAAATTGTCCACGTATAAGTGGTACCCCTTGTGGAGTAAGGGTGACACCAAGTCCCAGACAATCTTGCCACTGCTCCCCAGGTAGTCAGGACATCCGACCGGCTCCAGTTTTGAGTCTTTTCCCTCATAGACCCTAAAACGATATGTATAGTCTGTGGCTCTTTCACAGAGCTTATACAGTTTGACCCCATACCGGGCGCGCTTGCTGGGGATGTACTGTTTTATGCCAAGGCGCCCGGTAAAATGTACTAGGGACTCGTCTATGCAGATGTTTTGATTAGGGGTATACACATCTGCAAATCTGGATGACAAATGGTCTATGAGGGGCCGAATTTTATGGAGCCGGTCATAAGCAGGGTGGCCTCTTGGATGACAGGTGCTATTGTCCGTAAAATGCATAAAGCACATGATGGCCTCAAAACGTGCCCTAGACATTGCAGCAGAGAACATGGGCATGAAATGTATTGGGTCTTTAGACCAATATGACCACAATACATTTTTTTTAGTTAGACCCATGCTGAGGAGAAGGCCCAAAAAAAATTTAAACTCGGAAACGGTGACTGGTTTCCACTGGAAAGGCTGGGCATAGAAGCTTTCCGGATTGGCGGTAATAAACTGTGTGGCGTAGCGGTTGGTTTCTGCCACAACTAGGTCATAGAGATCCGCGGTGAAGAACAGCTCAAAAAACTGAAGGGCCGATCCTAAATGAGCCATCTCCACGCGAACTCCAGACTGGGCGGTGAAAGGGGGCAATACGGGTGCGGCGGAATCAGGGGATTGCCAATTAGGATTTGCCAGCACCTCTGGGAGACTAAGGGTTCTACGGACCTGTGAACGCGGTGGCTGCGACAGGGGAGTTATTGCACGTGCCACCGTACCAGCTGGAACTGCCCTTCTGGTGCTCGCCACTTCACCAGGGAATACGGCAGTGCTGGTAGAAGGTCCAGGGTGTGCTGCGCTGCTGGTGTATGCCGCACCATAAACAAGATCAGCGCTAGCACCACTCTGCTGCAAATGAGGATCATCATGCAGGGTAGGCAGAACTCTTACATGGGATCGGGTACATCTGGCCGTAGCAGGGACCTCTACCTCGTCATCCTCACTAGCGGTTAGAGTGCCACTGCTGTCTACAGGTTCATGTTCTGAACCACTGGATTCAGCGGATGAGGCGTCCCCATCGCTTTCATCCATCACGGCCAGAATCCTGTAGGCCTCTTCAGCGGAATACCCCTTGTTTGACATTTTGGGTTCACTAAATTTAGGGGGTATTCCTCTGAGACTACCTGGGAAAAAGATCAAACCTGCTTAGTAAAAGGGAGTGCTTGGGGGGGCGTGGCCGGAAGCTGGCATGAGCAGACGCGGTTAGCAGAAGCTCCGGACCCATACCCTGGCTTTTGCATTAATCCTGAACTTACCAAACGCCAACATTTCTACACCGAGGGGTAAGAGATCGAGTAGATCTCGTGCATTGAAAATGTCCCGAAATAGAGCTCCTACCGCCGCAGAAAAGCTCAAAGAGTTTGCCCGTCTGGATAATCAAGATGGCGGCGGAGCGGGAACGCAGGCACGCTCACCATCGGCCTCTGGGGAATCGCTTGTGGAAACAGAGGAAGCGATCCAGGGTGAGCCATCACTTAAACAAGTGACGGAGCAGCTATTGCTAGCTATAACATCTTCTCGGTCCTCCTTATCTGGAAAGTTAGAGGAGGTGAAGGTGGACATAGGCCTGCTGCGAGCTGACATGCAGAACATGCGTGAGCGCATCAAGGAAACGGAGCAAAGAATTTCTGTTGTGGAAGATAGAGTAAACCCGATACCTGAGCAAATATCCGACTTGGAAAAAAAGGTGGAATTCTGGCAGCAGAAATGTGACGACTTTGAAAATCGTACGAGACGTAATAATCTGCGCATAATTGGCCTTCCAGAAAGAGCAGAAGGTACTGACCCTGGCACTTTTGTCACCACATGGCTAAAATCTACCTTTCCTGATGCCACCTTTTCCAGCGCATTCATTGTGGAAAGAGCCCACAGAGTTCCCGCCAAGGCACCACCACCAGGAGCACCTCCACGTCCGCTGCTGGCGCGTTTGTTGAACTCCAACGATAGGGATCGCATCCTTCAACTGGCGAGGCGTAAACAGAATATCTGCTTTGAAAACGCCACAATCATGCTTTTTCCGGATTTTTCCGCTGGAATTACAAAAGCGCAGGGCTACGTTTGTGGCCGTGAAGAAACGCCTTAGAGATCTGGACATACCATATTCTATGGCGTATCCAGCTCGCCTGCGGATTGCTGATGGAGAAAGGAATAGATTCTTCAACTCGCCGACGGAGGTTGTTGCCTGGCTGGAAAGCAGGCCTCGTCCTGCCAGAGAACAAAGATGACTTTGTTCCCGGGTCATATGTGGTATGCTGCAGTGATGGGAGGGGGGCATGATGTCGGGCTGCAAGGCCTTAATATTGGGAATACAAATTTATTTTCACACCTGCCTTGTTTTGTTTGGGGGAAAATCTGTCAAGATGAAGCGTTCATATTTCACCTTATTGCAGTAGTTTATATGCTGTTTGTGCGGGTTAAGAAACCCTGAGAGTGATGTGCTGTGTGGGGCGGCTGGGGGGGCGTCTTCCCTCTAGATGTAGAACTATAGCGATCCATTGATATATGATTCATAATATATTTGATGCTGGATAAGTGTGAAGGGAATGGAGGGGAGACGTCCCATCTGGGCCTAGGCACATATAATGTTGATAACCTCATATCATTTATGAGAATAATTTTAAGTTGTGCGTATTTTATATTTTTTCTTTTCATATGTCTATGTGAAGGTTAGGGTATGCGTCCTTTTACATGTTACAGCTGTTAACATCAGTGCGACTGGTAAAAATATACCATTAGTACTCTCCGTTTAAGTTTTGCCACGGTGCTTGTCACTGTTGATGTATAGCAGGATTGAAAAGTATCTATCCGGAATGGAACACATTCCGAATCCTGTTTTTTTGTATTGTTTTGAGTTCTACTTTTACATGTTCACCGATCCGTACTATGTCAATACCACGTTATTAAGGTCACTAAATCACGTAGCTACTAGGATATCAGATGAGAATGCTGGGAAATGGCAGACATGAGAATAATGTCGTGGAATATCCGGGGTCTAGGGAGCGTGAGGAAAAGAGCTATGGTGTTTTCTGAGATAAGGAAGTTTAACCCACACATATTATGTCTGCAGGAGACTCATTTGGTCACAGATACGGTTAAGCGACTGAGAAAACCGTGGCAGCAATGGGCGCAACATTCCTGCTATACGAATCTGTCCCGTGGAGTATCTTTAATGATACATAAATCATTAAGATGGGAGCTTGAGCAAATGCAGATAGATCCCGCAGGGCGATACGTATTTGTGGCAGCGTATATTCAGGGTATTCTGTATGTCTTGATTGGTGTGTATATACCTCCACCATCCTCTCTGCAAGTACTCCATCAGGCTATTAGCTTTGCTGTTTCCTATCCTTCAGCTAGGGTATTATGTATGGGAGATTATAATATGGTTATGTCTAACACCCTGGACAGGTTTCATTCAGGTGGTTCTGTGGGTAATGTTGATGGATGTGGATCCCCCCTAGCTAAATTAATGGCAGAAGTTGGATGGGTGGATATGTGGCGGCTCAAATATCCTAATGATAATGTCTATTCCTGTCACTCAGCTAGTCATAATAGCTTATCTAGAATAGATTATATTATGGGAAATTTTGATATGTGCTCGGCTAGTTATCAGATTGCATTTGGTGTGAGAGGGGTATCTGACCATTCACCAATGCTCTTAACTCTTTTAGCTGGACATAAGAGGTCGGGCCAGTCGATGAAGATACATCCCTTTTGGCTTACCCTTTTCTCACCTACTGATCGTGTACCGGATCAGCTCGCGGTATTTGCAGAGGTTCATGAGGGTAATGTAGACCCCTTGCTGAAATGGGACACACTGAAGGCTTATTTGAGAGGCTGTCTAAAGTCCTCTATATCTTTTGTGAAGAAGGCCTCAGCTAGGTTGGAAGAGGAGATGGCGTCGGAGTGCTATGCCTTGGAGAGGATATATGTGAATGATCCCACTGAGCAGAACAAACAAAACTGGCTTATGATAGGAAGTAAATATTTGGCTCTCCTAAAAGAAAAGGCCCAGCGTAGGTTATTTTTTACCAGACAATTTTACTTTGAAATGGGGAATCAATCCAGTAAACTATTAGCCCATATAATCAGACAGAACCAGGCCTCCCCAGCGATTCTTAGGATTAAGGATGCAAATGGTGCCATGCTGACTGAGCCTGATGCCATTGTCAGCAGGTTCAGGGAGTATTACCAAGAGCTGTATACTGCAAGAGCAGACTATACAACTGATGAGGTGAGGGAATATCTCTCAGACATAGAGATTCCGAAGCTGTCACGGGAATCAAGGAATATATTGGATGCCCAGATAACAACTCAAGAGATTTTGGATGCTATATCTGCATTGGCAAAAGGGAAGTCCCCTGGTCCAGATGGACTACCAGTGGAGGTTTATTCCAAATATGTCGCTTCTATATCTCAATCTATGCTGCACATGTATACTGAGTCATTTAGACAGGGAGTTTTACCATCATCCCTATACGATGCATCTATTGTGATTCTGTTGAAACCTGGAAAGGACCCAGCGGAGTGCGGTTCTTACAGGCCGATATCCCTGCTGAATCTGGATTATAAAATCTTAGCAAAGATTCTGGCATCAAGATTGAGTGGGGTAGTTAGCCCATTGATTCATCCGGATCAGTCGGGGTTTCTGCCTGGGAGATCCACTTCAGATAATATCAGAAGGGTACAGGTGATTACGCAAGTGGGCTTGGCTAGACATCAGAGATGGGCATTGGCTTCATTAGACGCGGCTAAGGCCTTTGATTCCATAGAATGGTCTTACTTACTTGCCACACTAGAGCAATTTGGGATTGGACCGAATTTTATTAAGTGGATCTCCATATTATATAAGGAGCCTAAGTCCAATATCCTAGTGAATGGAATATCCTCAAGTAGCTTTCAGTTGGGTAGAGGCACACGGCAGGGATGCCCACTTTCGCCCTTGCTATTTGCATTGGCCATAGAGCCCTTGGCTATACGCATTAGAGTAGATGCAACCTTTCAGGGAGTGAGTCTGGGACGAGGGGAAGATAGAACAGGTTTATATGCAGACGACATGGTGCTGTTCATGTCTGATGTAGAAACCACTCTCCCTAGAGCTGTAACACTTATTGAGGGATTCAGCCACTTTTCTGGTCTCCTAATCAATTGGACCAAGTCCATACTTTTTCCTTTATATGACATGGACCCTGTGCAACTCCCTAATGGGGACTTACCCATAGTTTCCAGTTTTAAATATCTGGGAATCACCATCACGAAGGATGCAGTTTCCTTTCATACTTCCAATATTGTACCTCTATTGGACTTTTGTAAGGAGAAATTTAGGGTTTGGGGGGGCCTACCATTATCTGTAGCAGGTCGTATCAACTTGATTAAATTGGTTGTTTTACCCAAATTCTTATATATTATGGAGCATGCGCCTTACATTATTCCAAAGAAGGTTTTCCATCAATATAAATCTATGCTGACGCCCTTTTTATGGGGACCTAATAGACATAAGCTGGCAGTAGATACCTTATGCCGTCAGAGGGGTTGTGGGGGCATGTCTTTACCGGACATATACACATATTATTTAGCAGGGCAACTACGCTATTTGAAAGCATGGTTAAATGTGGATACTCAGACTCCTAGATCAGAATATCTCCTTGCTGAATTTTTAGACCTAAAGTCACTTTGGCCTGTTCTGGAAAGACCGAACTTATTCCCTAGACGATTATTACCAATACATAGATTGGGTGTCCAGGTGTGGAAAGCATGTAAAGCCTTATATGAATACTCGGATTACACACCGGAAATTCCTCTGTGGGATAACCCCATGTTCCCATCTCTGTTGTCGCTCCCTGGAATTCAATTTTGGAAAATACACAATGTACAACTATTAGGAGATGTATATGACAATAATAGTTTCTGTACCTATGACTCTTTGTGCAGTAAATTTGATCTACCTAGGAGCTCATTTCATAGATTTCTTCAGATACGTCATGCTTTGCAGACACATTTTGGTGCGCCTCAAGCTCAGATAACCAAATTTCCCATGATCGGGGTAATTCGATCCCAAGGCCCCAAAGGGTTTATCTCAGGATTGTACACCCATCTCCTGAATGCCAAATGTAAACTAGCTCTGTTAAAGGTTTTGTCAAAATGGCGAACATTAATACCAGATCTAACCGATGAAGATATGGAAGATTTACTAGAATCTCCAGTTTTGGTATCCCCGGCCATAAACAATAGGTTTATACAATTATGTATAATTCATCAGGGGTATTTATCTCCTTGGCGATTATATAAAATAGGTGTACGCACACATTCTTGTTGCCACAGATGTTCCATGGAGGGTGCTGACTTTTGGCATCTGGTATGGATATGCTCACATATTCAGAGGTTTTGGACAAAAGTTACTGATTTTCTAAGTATTCTTATGGGGCGCTCAGTACCAATGGATCCCAAAGTATGTATATTTGGTATTTTAGATGAAGAGTTATGGGATCATTATGAGAGAATATTTTTGAGGGAAACCTTATTTTTGGCAAGGAAGGCAATAGCAATTAGGTGGATGGGTGAGAGAGGGCCCACTTTGACTCAATGGAAAAATCTAGTAAATATTGTCATCCCATATGAGAATATTGTGTACAAGAATAGGGGATGTACCTCGAAGTCCAATAAAATATGGGAAAGATGGTGCTCTTCACCGCAGTCGATGTATACTAGGCATGATCTTTCAAACTCTTTAGCGGAAGTATTGAGATAAATGTGTACTTATAGGCTACATTTCATACACTATAAGCTGTCATAACAGTATATGGAAATGTTTATCAAGCAACGTGATTGACCAACATGACATGTACGGATTGTATTTGTATCTGTGATTTTGTACGGTACATGCCGTTGTATGTACTCTGTATAACTTATATATTTTTTATGCTCAATAAAAAGAATAAAAAAAAAAAAAAAGGGAGTGCTTGCGAAGTAAAGCTGCGATCGCTAATAAAGATCCAAAAAGCTCAAAAGTGATCTTTATAGCGCCGCAGCGATTTTACGGTGTTTTTGCAGTGATCAGAAAAAAAAAATTCTGTCACTGCGGCGGGGCGGACTGAACGCAAGTGTGCGCACAAGATCAGGCCTGATTGGGCGAACACTGCGTTTTTTGTAGAACCTAAGGTGACCCTAATGTACTTATATAGATCTGATTGCGATCAGTATTGATCACTTACAGATACTATATAGTACTAGTGCTGATTAGCGACAGCGATGACGCTAATCAGCGACTAATCGGTGACTGCGGTGCGGTGCGGTGCGGTGGGCGCTAAACTACCTAGCAAGTAGCTAACTACCTGGCAGGGATGAGGGATCCTTACAGGGGGGGTGATCAATGACAGGGGGGTGGACAAGGGGGTGATCAGGGTGATCAGGGAGTCTAATATGGGTGATCAGGTGCTAAATAAGGGGTTAATAAATGACAGGGTAATATCTAATGTGTAGTGTGGTGTTTGGTGTTTACTTACTGAGCTGCCTGTGTCCTCTGGTGGTCGATCCAAGCGAAAGGGACCACCAGAGGACCAGGCAGCAGTTATATCAGACGCTATTTTCAAAATAGCGTCTGACATAACCATTTCATTGGACGATTCAAAAATCTACAGCCTGCCAGCCAATGATCGCGGCCGGCAGGCTGCAGATGAACTTGTGCACTATGCGTTCCTGTGAACACGCGCTCCTGTGTGCGCGCGTTCACAGGAAATCTCGGCTCACGCGAGATGACGCCAATCGGCGTTAGCGTAGCCTGGGAGCGCCGCAGAGATGACGCCTTTCGGCGTTAGCGTAGCGGTAAGTGGTTAAAAGCAGCCAAACTAGAGATCGAGAGATTAATTGCCAAAGAGAGCAAAACAAACCCTAAATTGTTTTTCAATTATATAAATGGTAAAAAATATAAATCTAAAGGTGTCAGCCCTCTCCAGAGTAATGAGGGGGGCGTTGCAGAGAGTGATGAGGAGAAAGCAAAACTATTAAATATTTTTTCCCCACTGTATTAACTGAAGAAAATAAACTGTCAGATGAAATGCAGAATGTAAAAGTTAATTCCCCATTAAAAGTGCCCTGTATGACCCAGGAAGAAGTACAATGGTGTCCTAAAAATATTAAAATAGACAAATCACCAGGACTAGATGGCATACACCCCCGTATCCTAAGAGAATTAAGTAATGTAATAGCCAGACCCTTATTTCTGATATTTAAGTACTCTATACTGACAGTGAGTATTCCACAGGATTGGCTCATAGCAAATGTAGTGCCAATATTCAAAAATGGTCCAAAAATAGAGCCCAAAAACTTTAGGCCGGTAAGTTTAACATCTGTTGTGGGTAAACTGTTTGAAGGTTTTCTAAGTGATGCTATCTTGGAGTACCTCAATGGAAATAAGCAAATAACGCCATATCAACATGGCTTTATGAGGGATTGGTCATGTCAAACTAATTTAATCAGGCCACCTCTTCCCAGGAAGGATCTCTATGACCTGTGCTCTATGCCAAATTTTGCCTAGATTTTATATTAATTTTTTGGGTCTTGGAACTCACTCCCCCTCCCATCAGCAAACATTTCTTACTTCAAAGGTCGGTTTTGATCTCTGTGTGCTTCTTCCCAATATGCACACTGACTAGAGACATGAAGACCGGTTGTGATACAATCTAGTATTTGTATTTGAATGGGAGAGTCCATCTGCCCTCAGGATGCCTTAGAAATATAAAAGAATTGACCCTAAGAATATTAATTAGAAAATCTTTTCATCTGCTATATCAATGACTCTACAGATCTGATGTAGTTCACTCAATTCATTAAATTATAACTAAACCCATAAGACATTTTATATGATCACCATATCTTACAACATGGCACACACATCCTCCCACATGGCAGACTTAGCTTAGTATGGCGTCTGTGCTTTACACAGAGCACAGAGTTGAAGCACCTGCCAAAATCCTGCCCCCTGATAGGCTCACAAGCTATCCATTATTTGCAATCTATCATTTATATAGTCCTTCCTTTTTCTAAGCACTTTTGCAGACTGCTGCTTGTAAATGCATATGTCCTGTCACCGCTATCTGTATAAGTTCTACATTTTGGACTTGCTATGGGATTATTGGATTGGGGTTTAGTACATGTGACCAAAGTGTATTGTTATTGTATGGCTGGATTGCAATAAATGTATAGTATGCCACTCAGATTTCATCATTAGACGTATGGTGCATTGTATAGACTCTATATTGATGTGGAATTACTTAGTTGAGTGCTCAGTGTAGGAAAACAGGATATAGCATTTTTTTCCATAATCAAAATATGAAATAATGGAAAAGATGGTTTCAAAAGACTGAAAAATATGTCACTAAGAACCAGGGGCGTACATAGAAATTACTGGGCACTATGGCTAGAATCTAAATTGGGCCCATTGTGAGTGACCCATTGTACCCCTTAGGGTACGTGCACATCTACTGCAGAGAATCCAGCAGAAGCCTCCTTTGCAGATTCTGGCAAAAACAAAGGGCAAAACACCACTGCATGTGAGATCTCGAATGATCCCATAATTGTAAATGGGATCTGGTAGGTGCCAGCAGTGTTTGGCATATGCTGGATCTGGCAATTCTGGTATTCTGCTGGTATGCTAGAACAGAATACCAAAATCTGATGAAAAGTCATTACCTAGCCTTACCCGATGAATTGTGCCCGCTGCTGCTACTTCTTATATGGTGTGCAATCCTTCCTCCATGGACTGTGCCCACTGCTGCTGCTTTTTATATAGTGTGTCATCCTTCCCCCATTGACTGTGCCTGCTGCTGCTTCACCTCCTCCCCAATGCTGACTTACTGTTTGTGCTACTGGCAGAGCGCGGTCGGGATCTGGAGTAGATCTTCACGGAGCTGGACTGGAGTCTGGACTGGTGACACTGCTGGATCAGGTCCGGACTAGTCAGTCAGGTCACAGGGCGACACGTGCTGGCAGAGGAACAGGACAGGCACAATTTACAAAGTGCAGACACAGAAAACTAAAGGATTTAATCCAGTCACAACTGATGTTTCTCTGACTACTGCAGAACCTCCTAATACACACCTCAGCTTCTGCAGAGCCTCCTAATAAACACCTCAGCTGCTGCAGAACCTCTTAATACAAATCTCAGGTGCTGCAGAACATCATAGTACACACCTCAGCTGCAGCAGAACATCATAATACACACCTCAGCTGCTGCAGAACCTCCTAACACACACATCAGGTGCTGCAGAACCTCTTAATACAAACCTCAGGCGCTGCAGAACATCATAGTACACACCTCAGCTGCTGCAGAACCTCATAATACAGACCTCAGCTGCTATAGAATCTCATAATACACCTCAGCTGCTGCAGAACCTCCTAACACACACCTCAGCTGCTGCAGAACATCATAATCTGATGCTAGAGAAAATATAAGGCTTTGATCACATCTGTGTTGGGGCCTCATTTGTAGATCAGGTCATAAATGCTGGACACAATTTTATAGCCTGGCCGATGGAAACCCGTCAGATCTCATCATAGTCAGTGGTATCCGTCGTCAGGCGTTGTCGCCCAAAAAGCGCCAGGCTCGGAACTATGAAGTGATTAATTGTTGTGCTCCTATGACAGAGCAGAACATCGAACGTCACAGGCACAGATGTGAACAAAGCCTAATACACACCTCAGAGGCTGCAGAACATTATAATAGTGACAAGGGAACTACAAGTCTCATCATCACCAGATTGTTATTATTGGAAATTAGGGGGCAACACAGAGAGAGGTAAAATGGAGAGAACTACAACTTCCAGCATGTCCAGGCTGTTATTATTGGATACAAGTGGATATTACACAGAGAGAGTATAAGGCCGGGTTCACATCACCGTTTAGTTTTCCGTACGTCTGATCCCACAGAAGAACATAAAAATAAAGATAAAAACTGATCCTGTATTTCCAGCATCAGTTCTGCACATTTGGCATCCGTGATGTGAACCCATCCTAAGAAGAGAGAACTACAACTCCCAGCATGTCCAGATTATTATAGGGCATCATCCAGTTGCACTAGGTGATAGCATTAAAAGGAAATAACTATAACCCCCAGTATGGCCAGACTTATTATGGGGCATCAGTATATATTACAGAGAGGATGTATAAGAGATAACTACAACTCCCAGCATTGCCAGACTGCACTAGGGCATAAGTTGAAATTACATAGAGAGGGATATAATATGACAGAACTACAACTCCCAGCATTACAAGACTGTACTTGGGCATATAATAGGACAGAACTACAAATCCCAGCTTTTATAGGATGTTATATGGGTTATCCCAGGACACCACTAACCTTTCCTCCAGGCACCACATAGAAGCCCCCCCCCCCTTCCCCACAGCGACATCCCACAGGTCTTTCACCAGTTCTCTGCACTGGTCAGATGGGGCCCCATAGCAGCCGCGTGGTCTGCCTCTATTGGAGGTACGCCACTGCTGAGAACTTACTGATTATTAAAGGGGTTATCCCATGATAAGTCTTTATCACCTATCCACCACAGCATAGGAGATAACTGTCAGATAGTTGAGGCTCCAACGTTTGGAAGTCTGAAACCCATAATGATTGCGAGAATAGAGGATCCCCAAATCCCTCTCTGAATGGAGAGTTAGTGTACATGCAGGTCCACCGCTCCATTAAAATTTATGGGACTAATGGAGTGCTAGCTGCATCAGTCCAATACAAATGGACCAGCATGCACACTACTTTTCCATTCAGAGAGGGGACTTGGGGACACTTTGTTCTCAGGATAATTGGGAGTCCCTATGACTGGACCCCCAGTGATCTGACATTCATCTCTTGTCTGTAGGTGATATTTAACCCCTTTAATAATAATTTTTGACAATCTAGATGTTGTCCCTTGAACACCATTTTGGCTTTTTGGGATCTAAATAGTTCCAAAATTCTGTACTTATTTTCTTCCTACAGCAATCAGAGCTCTATTTTCTGTTACAGAGCTCCAAATCGCCTGAAAATAACATTTACATGATAAAGTTCTGCCACCACTGCGGGCAGCTTAAAAGAACACTAAAACTAGAAAGGAATTATAGACAAGAAATATAGTTACCCTGACTGTTTGTCAGTCTGCAGCTTTTTCTACAAATCCTGCAGAGAATATATGGGTTAATCTCTTGCTCATCTCTTCCATCTTTGGCTAGTGGTTGCCTGAGGAGGCGGGACTTAGCAATCTTTTGTTATACTATGGGGAGGCTGCTGCTCCAGCCAGTTATCTTACAGTCAGCCGCAGGACTGTGAGGAATATGCATGAGGGCACAGCTGAGACGCTGGGACACAGATTTCTTTAAATGTTCTCTTCAGACTGTTATGTGAGCCCGCTTGCATGGTGATGGAAAAGAACGGTTAGTAGTAGTGACTTTGTAAAATGAAATAATAATAAGCTCTGTGTAAGGTGCTGAGCAGTCATGTTTTGCTGAGATACAAATGTGTTTTGTGGCATTCTTGCTTAAAATGAAATTGCCTTTATTGACCGCCACATTTGGAAGTCAGATGAAAGTGCTGAGTCAAACATCTTTCATTGTTTTTTGCATTTTAGTGCTTAGGTGGGATGAAATGATTTGATTTGCTTTGTGAAACGCCTGTTAATGCCTTTCTTTGCATTGTGAGAGGATCTGACACTCTTTTATAACACAATTGCATATTGGTTTTATTCACGTCCTTTATAGATCTCTTGCTTTAACTGTTGTTCTCGAGGCGGATATGGCTCCTGTGCTTGTAAGGTAAAACCTGTGTGCTTGATGGACACATTTTGCTTTCTTTTAATGTATGTGCAGTATACAAAGCATTTACTTAATAATTACGGTACCTGCAAGAATCAGGAAATTATGAAATTGTCTAGTAATTACTGTAATAGACACTTTTTCAGCAGTGCATTGTTAAGGCCATTTTACATGGGCTAACTGACAAGGCAATCATCAGAAACAAACCATTCATTTCTGATAATTGCCAGATCTTGAGCGGAGGGGAGAGCTTCACTTACATGCAGTAATCACATCCGCTGTATGAGGCCAATTGTGCATGCTCAATAGTGAGAGAGGAGTCAATCACTGCCGGGCACCTCTGTAGAGCAAAAGGTCCAGGTATGAAAGCTAACATGCCTGACCCTTCCCTCCACCTAGACGTCTACCATCAGGGGAAACTCAGAAGGCATCAGTACAAATTATGTGGTCAGTTGTTTCTGCTAGTATTGGTGGGTTTGGCCTAAATACATCTATAGTATAAGGCAACAAAGGGAACCTTTCACATTGATCATGGTGTCTGATATGCCAGAGAAGCTGAAAAGATTGATACATATATACTTTTGTGGTAAAAGAGTCAGTATAACTCTAAATGTATTAATTTGGCCTCTGCTCTTCCTGTACTTGGCAGCCCAGTGATTGACAGCTACAGTGGGATGCGAAAGTTTGGGCAACCTTGTTAATCGTCATGATTTTCCTGTATAAATCGTTGGTTGTTACGATAAAAAATGTCAGTTAAATATATCATATAGGAGACACGCACAGTGATATTTGAGAAGTGAAATGAAGTTTATTGGATTTACAGAAAGTGTGCTATAATTGTTTAAACAAAATTAGGCAGGTGCATAAATTTGGGCACCACAAAAAAGAAATTAAATCAATATTTAGTAGATCCTCCTTTTGCAGAAATTACAGCCTCTAAACGCTTCCTGTAGGTTCCAATGAGAGTCCGGATTCTGGTTGAAGGTATTTTGGACCATTCCTCTTTACAAAACATCTTTAGTTCATTCAGGTTTGATGGCTTCCGAGCATGGACAGCTCTCTTTAAGTCACACCACAGATTTTCAATTATATTCAGGTCTGGGGACTGAGATGGCCATTCCAGAACGTTGTACTTGTCCTTCTGCATAAATGCCTTAGTGGATTTTGAGCAGTGTTTAGGGCCGTTGTCTTGTTGAAAGATCCAGCCCCGGTGCAGCTTCAGCTTAGTCACTGATTACTGGACATTGGTCTCCAAAATCTGCTGATACTGAGTGGAATCAATGCGTCCCTCAACTTTGACAAGATTCCCAGTCCCTGCACTGGCCACACAGCCCCACAGCATGATGGAACCACCACCATATTTTACTGTAGGTAGCAGGTGTTTTTCTTGGAATGCTGTGTTCTTTTTCCTCCATGCATAACGCCCTTGTTATGGCCAAATAACTCAATTTTAGTTTCATCAGTCCACAGCACCTTATTCCAAAATGAAGCTGGCTTGTCCAAATGTGCTTTAGCCCACCTCAAGCGGCACTTTTTGTGCTGTGGGCGAAGAAAAGGCTTCCTCTGCATCACTCTCACATACAGCATCTCCTTGTGTAAAGTGCACCGAATGGTTGAACGATGCACAGTGACTCCATCTGCAGCAAGATGATGTTGTAGGTCTTTGGTGCTGGTCTGTGGGTTGACTCTGACTGTTGTCACCATTTTTCTTAGTCTGCCACTTCGAGCCTTAACTTGAACTGAGCCTGTGGTCTTCCATTTCCTCAATATGTTCCTAACTGTGGAAACAGACAGCTGAAATCTCTGAGACAGCTTTCTGTATCCTACCCCTAAACCATGATGGTGAACAATCTTTGTCTTCAGGTCATTTGAGAGTTGTTTTGAGACCCCGATGTTGCTACTCTTCAGAGAAAATTAAAAGAGGAGGGAAACTTACAATTGACCCCCTTAAATACTCTTTCTCATAATTGGATTCACCCGTGTATGCGGGTCAGGGGTCACTGAGCTTACCAAGCCAATTTGAGTTCCAATAATTAGTTCTAAAGGTTTTGGAATCAATAAAATGACAACAGTGTCCAAATTTATGCTCCTGCCTAATTTTGTTTAAACAATTATAGCACACTTTCTGTAAATCCAATAAACTTCATTTCACTTCTAAAATATCACTGTGTGTGTCTCCTATATGATATATTTAACTGACATTTTTTTTCGTAACAACCAACGATTTATACAGGAAAATCATGACGATTAACAAGGTTGCCCAAACTTTCGCATCCCACTGTATGTCTGTATACACGGAAGACTGTCAATCACTGATTAGGACCACCTACTGGACTCCCAAGCAGAGGTTTAAGTTAATAAATCACAAGTTTTACCAACTGATTTTCCATAAAAATATGTATTTTATGAAATCACTGCTTGAGAAAAGTCCCAGTAAGAGGACAGAAATGTCGCTTTGGTGATTAAAGAACACTACCTTTGCTTGACATTTTGGGAGTGTCATGGAATTTCTTTATTTACTTTATTGGATCACTTCCACAGCTGCTGGCACACCGTAATCATCCTTACAGCTGTGCCATCCACATTTTTGAAATTATATATATATATATATATATATATATATATAGATACACTGAACAAAAATATAAACACAACACTTTTGGTTTTGCTCCCATTTTGCATGAGCTGAACTCAAAGATCTGAAAGATTTTCTACAACCACAAAAGACCCATTACTCTAAAATATTGTTCACAAATCTGTCTAAATCTGTGTTAGTGAGCACTTCTCCTTGGCCGAGATTATCTATCCCACCTCACAGGTGTGGCATATGAAGGTACTGATTAGACAGCATGAATATTGCACAGGTGTACCTTAGACTGCCCATATTAAAAGACCACTCTAAAATGTGCACAGTTTGGCCTTACTGAGGGGTGGTCATAAAACCAGTCAGTATCTGGCGTGGGCACCATTTGAGAGGCGTTCTGTTCACAGATAAGTCCCGTTTTTCACTGTTCAGGGCAGATGGCAGACAGCGTGTGTGGCGTTGTGTGGGTGAGTCGTTTGCTGACATCAATGTTGTGGATCGAGTGGCCCATGGTGGTGGTGGGGTTATGGTATGGGCAGGCGTATGTTATGGACAACGAACACAGGTGCATTTTATTGATGGCATTTTGAATGCACAGAGATACCGTGATGAGATCCTGAGGCACATTGTGCCATTCATCCACGACCATCACCTCATGTTGCAGAATGATAATACAGGGCCCCATATTGCAAGGATCTGTACACAATTCCTGGAAGTGGAAAACCTCCCAGTTCTTGCATGGCCAGCATACTCACCGGACATGTCACCCATTGAGCATGTTTGGGATGCTCTGGATCTGCATATACAACAGAGTGTTCCAGTTCCTGCCAACATTCTGCAACTTCGCACATTGAAGAGGAGTGGACCAACATTCCACAGGCCACAATCAACAACCTGATTAACTCTATGCGACGAGATGTGTTGCACAGGCAAATGGTGCCCACAGCAGATACTGACTGGTTTTATGACCACCCCTCGGTAAGGCCAAACTATACACATTTCAGAGTGGTTCTTTTATTGTGGGCCGTCTAAGGCACACCTGTGCAATATTCATGCTGTCTAATCAGCACCTTGATATGCCACACCTGTGAGGTGGGATGGATTATCTCGGCAAAGGAGAAGTGCTCACTATCACAGATTTAGACAGATTTGTGAACAATATTTGAGAGTAATGGGACTTTTGTGTATGTAGAAAATGTTTCAGATCTTTGAGTTCAGCTCATACAAAATGGGAGCAAAACCGAAAGTGTTGCGTTTATATTTTTGTTCAGTGTATATAAATCTGCCCAGCTTCTCCTGTTCAACGCGACAGGTTCCCTTTAAGGCTATTTTCACATCATGTTTAAGGTTGTAGAGTCAGAGCACATATTTTTAGATTGCTACTGATCGTACAGCCCCAGATGTGTGTGACCAGCCATGGGATTCAGCCAGTTCCATCAGTTTCTCCAGATCTGGTTGTTAAAATTACAGCTGAATTGGAGAACCATGTTACTGCCTGAATCCAGCGGTGGCAGCTGGAGATGAGCGCTTCTATTCCATAGTTTAGCTCCTTAGACTTTTTAAAAGTTGGGTGGTATGTGTGTGTAGTGTACATATGCTGTATTTATGTATGTGTACCATGTATTTGGTGTACTTATGTGTGTTGCATACAGTATATATGGTCTATGTATATGTAAGCATGTATTGTAAAACCTTGTATCCGCCGTTGAATAGGGAACCTATTGTTAAAAATTTGAATCCCACGCCTGTGTGCGACTGTATGCTTATATAGCTGCACACGTCTGCCACTGACTCCCATTGTAAAAACGTATTTTGTGCAGTAGCAGTTCTTTCCATTGGAGCAGATTGTAGTTTTCATGGCAGTGAGCTGATTTCCGCAGATTGTCATCTCATCAGTCCTGTTAATATAGCATTTCTGTGGATCCTACAGGTGCAGGGTTATCTGGAAGACAGCGACAATCACTTTTTATAGTATAGTATAGTTTTTGGGGTTCCCCAGGAGGGGAAAAATTAGAAGTGATTTCCCCATTGTAAAGAAGTTAGAAATTGCTTCTATTCACCAATATACAAGCACAGATTGAGTTTTGGTCAACTTAAGTTTTAACCTCACATCCTATATGACCATTTACAATCATTGTATGCATATACCTTTAACACCAAACTTTTTCACAAATAGATTGTGATTTAGTTCTCACTTGAAATATCAGAGCTGACGTCAGTTCTGCAGCATAAAGGTGACTTTGCTAATCAGTACTAAAAGAATGTAATTTTGCACATGAAAAAAGACTGATGTCGGGGAAGAAAACCTATTTAAAGATAATTAAGCTGAGTTTGTATTAAGAATCTACTTTCCTATTCAAGTGGTTAATATATTAAACTATTGTTGTCCAGGCCTGATCTCCACAAAGGCACCTTAGTGAGTGAAAGATTTAGCTATGGTTTTGATTGAATTTTTATATGGCTTCATCCTTTTCTACACCCCTATGTTCAATACTTATCAGTGTACATAATTACATAGTATTAATATATAGTTCTGTCCCACGCAAAGTAAATCCGGATTAGATTTCTAAGAAGTAATTTATTTCACTCCCAGAAGGAGTAATGAAGACTTACAAATATATTTGTAAAGAACGAGGATATTTGACATTGTGATAAATGTAGTTGTTTTGTATGAGCCACCAGTCAGTTATAGTGCATCCATTCTGACAGCGTAGAATGGGAATACCCATTGGGAAGTATTGGATGTCATGGGCTTTGGTCTGGGATTTGTTTCTTGGGTCAAGTTACTGTATAACTCCCCGCTAGCAAGGATTAGGGCAAACGGGATTCTTTCTAATCAATTTCCATTGCATAGGGGCACACGGCAGGGTTGCCCCTTATCTCCCCTATTATTTGCAATAGCAATTGAGCCTCTAGCTTGTCTTTTACGTACCTCCCCAGACTGGAAGGGATTTCCAATAGGGTCCCGGGATGAAAGAGTCTTGTTATACGCAGACGATTTATTATTATACGTGGGAGATCTACAGAAGTCTATAGACCCTATAATGCACGAAATTACCGATTTTGGGAAATATTCAGGACTAAAAATAAACTGGGACAAATCCATGATTCTTCCATTAGATCCCACCCCACCACAATTGGACCTCACTCGCATTCCCTTGCAGCTACCCACTCAATTCAAATACTTAGGAGTGATGATAACACCAATACCAATTGAATACATAAAACTGAACCTGGAGCCATTAATTGCAAAACTAATACTTGGTGCAAATTACCCTTTACGGTGATTGGCCGTTGTAACTTAATTAAAATGATATTCATGCCACAGCTTTAATATATATTACACAATTCACCGGTATGGATCCCACAAAGGATTTTCTATAAGATTCAAGGGATTTTTAGATCACTGATATGGAAAAAGAAACAGCCGAGAATCCGCATAGAAACGCTCCAAAAAAGTAAGGAAGAGGGAGGGTTATCTCTCCCGAACCCATGGTCTTCTTATATAGCCGCACAACTACAACACATCAGGGGATGGATTGATACAACTAATATAGACCCCTTGGTTGATATTGTTGCCCACACTATGAAACAAAAAGCGCCTATTGCCTCATTAGAAGTAAGCAAACATCATCCCCTGGGTAAAAAAACTTCCTACATTTTCCCTTTTGGCCAAGGTTTTGACAATTTTTTTAAAAGAATTAACAAATCTGACAGAATTCAATGACATTATGCCAATATGGCGAAACCCCCAACTGCCAGAGATATTCAGGCTGGAAGGCTTTTCACAATGGGAGGAGAGGGGCATACTCTTTTTGGACCAAATTCAATCGCATGTAATATTTAAATCTTTTACTCAACTCCAGGAAGAGTTTGGCCTACCCAAAACGACATTCTTCCAATTTCTTCAATTAAGACGTATGCATACCAAACCCAATTTCCAAGAAACATAGTAATTTCCGCCTCTCCTCCTGTGGTGAAACAATTACTGGAAGCTAGGGTTACCAAAGGCCTGATATCACAACTTTAGAAATATATTCTTGACGCTAGTACCCCCTCAACCTCCCTGATGGTAAAAGGGAAATGGGAGGAGGATGTTGGAGCAATATCTCCAGACCAACGGAATGACATTCTTGCTTTAGCTCCGAGTCTTACTTTGAATGAATCTCAGAGACTATCCCAGCTGTACCTGCTACACAGAGTGTATAGAACCCACAAATTTCTATTCAAAATAGGTGTGCTAACGGACTCCACATGCCCTAGATGTGGTGCAACGGAAGTGACTCTGCTTCATATGGTATGGAACTGCAGAGAGTTGGGAAAATACTGGGAAGAGATACGAGAAATCATAGCCGTAACAACTCAGATACGTTTGCCCAATGATCCCAGAATCTGTGTGCTGGGTATACTTGACGCCATAGGATAAAATGATAAACTATCCTTATGTATTCACAGAATGTTGTTCCAGACGAGGGTCTTAATCACTAAGCATTGGATAAGAAATAGGCCTCCTAGCAAACAGGAATACATAAATAGGATGAATATGATTCTACGTCTTGAAAGAGGGGTATACGTCAAAAGAAATTTTGGTCAATATGGCAGGGCTGGATTGAATCTGGAAGCTTAGTTTCGTTGGCACTGACTAGGGATTGTTTGAGAGGACAATTGTCCTTAATGGGACGCCTATCTTAGTTTAAGCTACATTTTAATGAAGATCTAGTGTTCAACTTATTGTTATCTTAGGTGGATATGACATCCTTTGTGAAACGTTTAATAAAATACAGTAGGGATAAGGTGGTGTAATCATCTCTCTGCAAGACATACTCTGGGGGGGGGGGGGGGGAGTTGGGTGAAAGTTAAATTTGTTATTTAACAAACTCTGTATTACTCTGTAATGTCAACGTATCAGATATCTGTCCATGTAAATGACTGACAGGATTTTGATCGTTATGTACAAATGTGTATTTTATTGATAGTTTATTTAAAAATCTATAAAAATAATTTTTTATAAAAAATATATATATAGTGCATCCATTCTAATGCTCTTCTATGTTAGATATCTTCTATATCATAAATGCTGTATAGTCATATGACCGTAGGAACAAAGGTAATGATCGGTAATAGGACCTGAAGGGTGCAAACTGCTGAGATGAGAGGAGTCAGATTAAACATAGGGCAAGTGACAATTTTTGCACAGTTTTGGTAGTGGAAATGGTGTCAAAAATGTGCACAGAAACGTTAGCTATTCTAGCCCTTCCCGATTAACTTTAATGGGGAATACAGGTAAAATCTGCTTCAAAGAGGTAACATGCCACTTCTGTAGCATATTTGAATCCGGTGGCGATAAAAATGGATGATGTCCACAATGCAATTGGCGGCGGATTGTGAACATAATCTCACGCCATCGGTGTTCTATCAGTGAGTGCTATGGAGTCATATCTCCTTTCTCATCTCGCTTTATTATATCTTTAAACAAATGATTCTCCTATTTCATCAATGTATGTTGAATATAAATGTTTTACTGGACACTGAGAGATGACATAAAATACAATGCACACACACTATGATGTTATTTTATGCAGTAGATGGAGACAGGACTTCCAGAGAAGCACATTTCTTACCTCCCTCTACCTCACTACCTTACTATACCCAGTGCAAGTGCCCTGACTGCTCCCCTCACTCCAGTGTCCCTCAGGAATGACATTAGCATGCATAAAATTAAAGTAAGCCACTATATTTGTAATTTTAAATATAACTTTCCAGGCCGCACAAATCTCTTTGAATATGTTATAATGCAGAAATGCAAAACAGTGGTAGGTTAGAACAATAGAGAATATACATCCCAACCTCTGCCGGCTATGAATTCGGAAAGCATGAGGGTGTTTCATATATTGCAATCAATGGTGGACAGTAATTTATGCTGTGTTCTTCAAAAAGAGGCTCTGCAGCAGTTCAGGCATTTATTACAAGGGGTAATATATTGTCTACTTTAAAGGGGGTGGATACATTCTGGCTACTTGTGACCAATGTGTATGCCATTTGACTATATGGCACTTACTAATATAGCCTTTACCTATACCATAATTGGTGCCATTTGCTATGTTTCATTAGGCATGTCATCTTGTTGGGCAAATCTTTTGTGCTGTCTGCATAGAAGTCCGGTCCATAAGATGGCTGCAGATGGAGGGTCATGTGAACAGACATATCACTTGGCCTCCTCTGTTCCATCACTCCGCCTGCACTAAACTCCCAACAGTGCAAGAGCAGATGGCATTTGAATGGAGGTTGACATTACAAGGAGGTGATCTGCCTGGTTACATGACCCTCCACCGGCAGCCATTTTATGGACAGGACCTCTGTGTGGACAGCACAAAAGACTTGGCAAACAAGGGGCATACCTTATGAAATATAGAAAGTGGCACAGAATTTCAACAAAAGCTATAATAGCCAATGTCATATAATGTTACATACAAATTGATTAACAGTAACCGGAAAGTGCCCCATCCCTTTAAGCCAATAAAGCATAGTTTATTTTTAAATAGTTTTCTGTATTTGTGTCCATAAAAATGCAATGCTGCATCTTCCATATCATTCTATAAATACTCAATAATTTGGGTTACATTGGCAATTTCAAAGCTTGTGAATAGTCGATAATGCTAATCCTATGTGAAATGTTAAATTTTGTAACACAATATAAAAAGACACTCAGCCTTCCCATAGCACTCTGTCCAGTATTCTTTTTTTAAATCAGATAATTTTTTATTACTGTCCAGTATTCTGAATGCTCCTATGTAGGCATGTACTGCACTTATTTATCTCAATTGTGGTGAAACCTGTCTATTGTTACTAAGGCCTGGCTTTAATTTCATAATTTCATATCTGTTTAAATCAATGTTTGTATACCTATTTGGTCTATAGAAGCAGTGGCAAACAGGATTCCCTCACTTCTGTTTTGGGCACATTTCTTCATCCTTATCATTCTCTGGGCAATAATGTCACATCCATACAAGCATCTCTTTCTCCAGCTCCATTAGTTATTTGACTGTTAATCTTGCCAGCAATTAAACTTAATGAAGCCATTTGTTTTTTCTTTATATTGGGTTTCCTCTGTGCCCTTGTGGCTGCTGGCGAATGATGCTCGGTGTAGCATTACAAACAGAATAAATGTTCTCATAGATCTGATTTCTTACACTGCCATGCAATCAACTTGTCAAGCAAAAGTTAACTTTAAAAAAAAAATTATATAATCAAGTGTAATTTACACTTCCATAAATCTTCTTTCTTCTAGGCTTTACCTGGGTCTCCCTTCTATTAGGGTAGGTTCACATGTGACATCCTGGTAGTAAGTAAAAAGTAGCAAAAACAAATACAATGCAACATCACTCTGCAAACACAAATAATAATGTAAATACAATAGTGCCATCCCCACTATAGAAAATGTTTTAGTGCTAATGCTACGTAATAAATGTGAGACTCTTGGCAAATACTTTTTGTACAAAATTATTTGTGCCTGTCCACCAACGACAAGGCGATCTCTTTAGGAAAGGAACCTACACTAAATACTACCTCCTCTGGTGCCGTACTGGCCTCCATTAAATTCAGGAAATGCAGGTTCCACAGGCATGCTGAGTAGTAATAAGTATTATTGTGCTCGAATGCAAATTACTTGACTACTCTGTCCATGATCATATGGGTTAATCAAGTGATACTTACAATATGGGACTGAACACATCCATATAATAAAATAGAAGCAAAGATGTCATTGCTGTATGCCACCATATGTAAGGGCAGCATGATTTAATGATATATTTGCTGTGCTAATTATACTGAATTGCACAATCAATATTGCACTGTTTGGTTGACAGCAGCTAGAAAAGAATTCTAGTGAGGTAGATTTACTAGTCCTGTCTAAGATTTAGAAAGTGTAAACCAGACAGATGGGCTAATTTATCAAACTGGTTCATGCTAGATGATAAATTTGGTGCATGGCTAGACACTTACAGCAACTATTGTTGGCTTACTTTGCATCAAAATTTATGGAGCACGTTGGTGCCCATTAATGCAATGGCCATGGACACCTTTGGAAGAAGCTTTTTTTTTTTATAGCATTCTACTTTTGGCCTGAAAATAATTTTGTTAATTGGTCTTTAGTAAAAATTTAGCTTTAAGTTTCAGAGGATTTGCAAACTAGCACGCTCTCTGCTTCACACTGAATCCATCAAGGAGCTTCTCTGACGGCTGGATCTAAAGCCCTTGTCTTTGATAAGAATATATCTATAATGAGTGTTTATGAGCTACTAGAAAAACACAGATAAGGGCTACAGATTCAGCTGACAGAGCAGCTCCCTGACAGATTTAATGTGAAACATAAAGCCTGCTAGTCTGCAAATACACTGAAACTGAAAGCAGCAGAAGAAAAACTGGTGAAAAATGTTAATAAAGACCAATGTAAAAAGGATTTTAGCCCAAAATTAGTAAAATACAATATTAAAAACACTGTCCCCAAAAGTGTCCATATTGCTTAATGCCATGCACCTAGGAAGCCACACCAATATGCCTCTAAGGAGTCTAAGCCATTCCATTTAGTGGGCGGGGGGCAAACTGTATATAAAGCACATAATTAATGTAGTGCATGTAAACCAGTTTTCAAGCGTTTGTTCCCGACAATTGGCTGTTCGTTAAGTGTAGGTGAAGCTTTGCATTCACACGCAGCAACCACCTCCACAGTATGAGGACGAGCAATCGCTGCTGCTATCGCTTGTCCTCATACATAATCATTGCTCCTGGGCAGTAGATCGCTGTTTAGACTACATAATTTGCTGTCTGGGAACGATGAACACTCCTTCATAGGGTGATCTGTGGCACCTTTAGAATGGCTTGGTACGAGCGTTCGTAGGAACATTTGTTCCAGATAATCGGCCTGTTATTGGGGCCCAGTAAATCCACCTTAAGTCTTCCACTGTAAAATAAGATAATCCTTTAATAGTCCACCCATAGGAAATTCACAGTGTTACAGCAGCACAGAGAATACAAAAATTCCAAAATAAAGGTATTACAGTAAAAGTAGGGTACAGATAAAAAGTTAAAAATAAGGCTACATTCACACATGTATTTTGCGGTCTGTGAAATGCAGATCTGCAAAAAAATAAGGATGACATCTGTGTTGCATCCGTTTTTTTTTTTTGCGTATCCATTGAATAATGCCTATCCATGTCTACAAAACGGACAAGAATAGGACATGCTATATAGATTTTGCGGGGCTACAGAACGGACGTACGGATGCGGACAGCTGTCCATATTTTTTGCAGACCTATTGAAATGAATGGGTCCTCATCCAATCCGCAAAAAAAAAACTGAACGGACACGGCAACAAAATACATTCGAGTGAATGTAACCTAAGGAATATAGATATCACAGCTTAAAAAATTCAGTCTCTGGATGGAAGGATATCTGCAGGAACCTGGTAGGAGATGAGTGCAGTCTATCTCTGCTTGGGTTGGTTGTACAGCCTAACAACAGCAAGGAGGGATGACTTCTGATGGAGCTCCTTCTCACACTTGGAGTGAAGCAGTCGGTCACTGACAGTACTGCCCAATGCTATCATGGTCTCATGCATGGGATGGGAGTTATTCTCCAGCATGGAGATCAGCTAGGATTACATCCTTCTCTCCCCTACCACCTGCTCTGGTTCTAGGGGGGCTCCTCAGGATGGAGCTGGCCCTTCTAATCAGTTGTGGCGCTGGTGATATTTTGTTTGATGTATGAACTCTTCTTGGGCTATTAATTTTGTAGCCGGTTGCTGTTGGCGCCAGTATCCTTTTATTTACCTAAAGTATTTATTCATTCTTGTTGCTGACTGCGCATTTGCACTTGCACTTTAATAAAAAGAAAATTTTTAGTCCACCAGTCATGCACTACCAGCCCTAGTGGTTTTTTTTATTTAGTTTTTAACACCGTGTTTTGTCAATCATGCGTATTACAGTGATTATAATAACATTTTGTATGGTTTGATTATATCTTGTGTTGGTACATTATTTCATGTGATTTAGTTAGCATCCATATATTATTTTTGGTATTGATAATTTGACTATATATGGGTTGGATATATTTTTATGGGAATTAGTTTTGGTACTTCTAATCAGTTTGTCAAGTCTTTTCCTCTCCCTGGTTGAGATGCTGGTACCCCAGCAGGCCACTCCGAAGAAGATGGCTGATGCCACTAGAGAGTTGAAAAAGGCCCTAAGGCGTACCCTCTGCACTAGTTATGGATCTGCTGAAATGATGATAAGAGCATTCCCCTACCTCACCAGTGATCGATGGCTGCTGTATATAGAATCAGTGTTGTGGTAGTGGATGTGGAACCACTGTGTTAGTCAAGTGGTTTCACTTTGGGCTAAACCTAAGGGCATTATCCTGGCAGTCCCCTGGTATTCACCCTTTAAACCCTGTACATAAATCTGGACATATCTGCAGGGGAACAACCAGGCCACTACCTCTTGGAGTAGTCCTGGTGTGGTTGACAGCAAACCCATGAAGGTCAGAGACACCAGTGCAGACCACCAAAGGATCAGGCAAAGCTTGTAGTCAGCAACAGGCTAAGGTCAGGGCAGGCAAAGTTCATGTAAATATGTGGAACAGGTATGATGCCCTGACTGGCAGGAGAGGTAAACAATCACCGGTTGGCTCAGACAGCAGAGTGTCAGAATTCAGAAAACAGGCATAGGTTGGTTCCTAGCCAGCTAGGAACTTAACTGCTCAGGCAAGGAGTGTGAGAAACAGCACATCATATATAGCAGAAGATAATTAGCAAACTGAAAACAGCAGCAGCAGAACACAGGCGAGCCAAGGAGGGTATTAACCTTTGGAGTACTGTAGCAGGAGGTGAGGTTCAAGGAAGGGTGTGTGGAGCTGCGCCCATGCCCTCCACAAAAAAGAAGGGCAGCAGTGGGCATGAACTGCTGGTTTAACAAGCAGATACAGGGTGGTTGTCAATCAATGGTGAGTAATTTGCTCATGAACACTCTGGTTACCAGAAGAGGGTTCCGAGCGGGTGATCCCCTTTCTATGACATCAATATGCCCTAATAAAGCATATGGATAGAGGTTGTCTTGATGAGACAACCGCTTTAAGTTAATGACTGCTGCAAACTGTGTTATTACATTTTCAGTCATTTACTATTCTTTTCCCATCACCAGTAATGTGTTTTCAGATGTCATTTCATTCCAGCAAACTGAAAATTGCTGAATGCATGAAGCTGTTAGTAAATGTAAGTGGATATCATTAATATGAGATATAGTCAGCGCGCACTTGTCATTACATAAATAACCTACAGGCTATGGCTGTGTTATCCATATGCTGCGACAAGGCATTGGTTGTGTTCTTTGGTGTGTTTCTGGATGCTGCTTCAGACATTATTACACAATATATCAGTCAGGACAGTATCAGAGCTCTTCTGGGGGTAGAATTATCTCCAACTATTGTTTCACGCTGCGCTAATATAATATGAATCTATGTATTATGTAGATTGTATCTTTATTGTCTGCACCCCTGGCCGCGCTTTGAAATATGCACATCCTATGTAGTAACAAGGTAACCTAATCTTAAAGACTGCAATTTATATTACTGTACATTTACCACTGTACTGCAGTTTCCTTTCGTGCTATACCTAGATGGTCTTGTTTTCGATATTATCTTACTGTGAGAATGTGTAATCATGTCGTGAAATAACTGTCTTCCTAAACCGTTGGTAACATAAGATTTTTAGGGTTATAGCTTAGAAACACTGGCTAATTTTAAAGACAATTTTTTTTAAAATAAAATATTTACAAGTAAGTCATATCATAGGAATATACAGTGCTCTGTGAGATTTGTTAATGCGCCTCATGCTCATATTGCACAGTAGGATATTAAGGTATGCACAATAGCACTTCCTAGTTACATTAGTTAACGCAATACTTCACCCAGGGTCAAGGGTCAAATCAATAAAATACCAAGAGTCTGCATAGTTAAATGAAGCCCCAACGTTTCACTTGTATATTATGTACATTTGTTAATAGCTTTGCATTAGTAGTGATTACTTCTTTTGTAGTAGGAATCTGAGATCATTGCCATAGACTTTTCTGGTGACAATACAAGATGTCAAGAGTCTATTACCTAAATATGTCTCCCCTAGTGGTCAACTGAGTCCATATATTTCGGGCTAGTTTCTTTCGTAAATCAAAACCAAATCACGCAGTCAAAATATTTTAGATTTCTAACTAAAACACATTTTTGCTGAGTGTCATTATATGTAAACTTGTATCTCCAAGTCCTAAGTACTATTTTTTTTCAATATTTTAGCTCTTTCACTTGATTCTGCTTCCCTATTCCAAAAACCATATGAATACCATATGTCAGGTTTCAGGGATGTAAAAGTTTGGAACCACGAGCAAACAAAATCTTGAGTGATCTGAAGGTGAATCCTCCTCAGAAAGCATTACCTGTATGAGACTTCATCAAATATTTTGTTTGCATGTACTTCCCCGCCCTTAGATGACTTTCACCTCTGACAGTTTTCAACACCCTTATAAATGTCATATTGTATTTCTTTACTAAATTTATGGTATTAGAAGTTATTGGAGAGGGACTGAGGCCAAGGCATCTGGATGGCAGTCACTACAACCTTACTCCATAATGGGTTACGTTACGTTACAAAAGGTGAACAGTCTCCCAGTAAAACCAAATAGTAGGTTGGTGTCACCTGCTCCTACTAGATTACAACTTTCTCCTTTTTTGTTCTTTTTTTTCCTAGTCCAAAACGAATTGTTGAAGGTGGACATCCCTCTAGGTTAAGGAATATGAGCTTAGCTGGACTATCTGAAAACCACACACAGCACATTCACATATATCTATGCTAAGAGTAAAGATGGCAAGCTTCAGCACCAGACTATTTTAGTGGAAAGATCATATGGCAAGGGCCTATGAACTACATACCTCCAGGTTTGGTGCAACAGAACCGTAGAGGAATTGCTCTGAAGCTTGTATTTTTTCCTCACTGTGAATTTACACCTCATATCCTATGCATCGGGTCTGTAAGCCCCCTATCTGAACCCTTGCTCTACATTGAGTGAAAGTGCTGCTTATTGAATTGTGTATGTTTATTGGATATTCTAGGATCTAATACAACTAGAAAGTCTAAAACCATCGATGTGTGCAAAAAACAAACATGATTATAAAATTTGGCAAAATCTACCTCTGTAGTCTAAATTGTTTTACTGCACTTTTTACTAAGTTTACTAGGTCAATGTAATATGTATCATAAAAAACAAAAGACATCTCCAATATCCAGTCATTCATCATAACCTTTGTTTGTTTAGCATTTGACCTTTCACTTTAGATCAATTTATTTGAATTCCATCCCATTAGGATTTATTGATTTCCTGCAGCAGTGATCTATCAATACCGAAATTGACAGTTCTTAGTAGCCATTACCTTCTCAAGAAAGTAGATAAATCTAGAAGATGTGTTATGCTTTATAGGTCACCATATTAACCTTATTGGTTGTAACTTTTCATGGCCTCCTTTTATTAGCTTTGCTCTGGATTGCTTTATATACCCTTACCAGACATATCCACCGAGATGATGTAATTCAATGTAACCCCTTGCAAACAAAGAGGTCAGGACAATGGATTAATGTACTTTATGGCCTCATGATATTATACACTGTGAGCAAAGCAAATGAAGACGTAAAAGAAAATTTCAGCAGTATAGCTCCAGCATGTCTAAAGTATGCGGCCATAAATAAGTAACAAATAAGAGCATGGACTTGCGACCTTCTATTTTAGCAGTCCTGACCACTGAGGATTAGAATTGATTTTTTGCTGCCTTTGTATATGAGATTTTAGCCTGGCCTCTTGCTTCATTGACTGGGATGCATTTAACAGCAACTGCAGAATAGGAAGTATAGACCTTTGAAAGTAGTAGCTTCAGCAATCTGGTTCATTATCATATATTGATGATCTTGGGTAACTGGTGGAGGTTGTAGCTATACATAAAAATAAAAGTGTCAATTTTTATAAGATTTTCACATTAATACTTATTTTTACACTGGCAGAAGAATGTAATAAAATTTCCTTCTCTACTACCAAGATATATGTACAGTGAAATAGAAAAATAGATTGAAAATGTAAATTGGTAAAGCACACAGCTGAAAATGCCTTTGTAAATAGCAATGGAATTGCCATTTGATTTTGTACATTTTGATACAATGCTTGGGTCACTCTGGGGAAAGATGAGGAAAGAACCAGTGGTAACTTCAGATTGCCGGTACATAATATAGTGAATAAAGAGAAAGCTCAGTTGAACAACTGGTACTGTAGTTGTACCATATTGAACATTTTATATTAGCATGTCTATTCTGTGTAGTGTGTTATTTCATTACTATTCTCCCTTATGTGTTGCAAGGTTAGAAAGGTGCTTTTGTCCTTAAGTGCAAAATAAAATTGTATTGTACCTTTACTGTGGTACTTGTATTTTAAGAAATCACATGGCTGTGTGACATTTAGAATTATGAAGAAAGAGATTTCCAGAACTAAGCTGTTCACAGTTATACCAGTGTTTTACCTTGCTTTGTTTTATAGGTCTTTACTCTGAGATGTTATTTAGACCTGTTACAATACAACACAATTGGGTGAGGGGTTCTTGAGATCAAATTTGCACTAGTTAAAAACACTGATCAAAAAGAATACAAAGTACCTTTTGTGCAGTTTATAAATTACCATATTTTATAAGGTGTACTTTTTTCCCCAAAGGTGAGGAAAAATGGCAGTGCATCTTATAAAGAGAATACTAATGAGTGCTTTCATTATGGAAGCTTTATTAGTACATTAGGACTGGGGAGAGGTGAGTGTGGGAGAGGTGAGAGTAGCACTGTTATCACTGGTATTACTTACTGCGCCATGCTCCTCTCTGGGTGTGGTGCTGTATCCTAACAGCGTACAATGTCAGGATGTAGTGCGCGTACTATGACCTGAAACTGTGTGAAGAGCGCGCTGGATCTCCCGAGTGATGGCACCATCTTGAGCAGGAGAGGTAAATATTTTTTTATTTTTTTGGGTCTGATAAAAATTGTGGGTCTAACTTGGTTGTCTGATGAAGATTGGGTCTGCTCTGAAGTCTGATGAAGATTGGAGGTCTGATTTAGGGGTTTGATAAAGATTGGGGATCTGGTCTGAGGTCTAATGAAGATTATGGGTTCGATTAAGGGGTCTGATGAAGATTGGTGGTATAATATGATGTCTGATGAAGATTGGGGGTCTGATTTTGGGATCTGATGAAGATTGGGGGTCTGATTTTGGGGTCTGATGAACATTGAGGGTATGATCTGATGTCTGATGAAGATTGGAGATCTGATGAAGATTGGGGGTCTAATCTGAGGTCTGAAGAGTATTGGCGGTCTGATGAAGATTGGGGTTTATTATAGATTAGGGGTCTGACAAAGATTGGGGGTCTGATCTGAGGTCTGAGGAAGACTGGGGGTCTGATGAATATTGGGGGTTAGATTTGTGGGCCTGCTGAAAATTGGGGTCTAATCTGAGGTTCTATGAAGACTGGGAATCTGATAAAGATTGGCGGTCTGATCTGAGGACTTATGAAGACTGGGGATCTGATTAACATTGGAGGTCTGATTTGGGGGTCTAATGAAGATTGGTGGTCTAATCTGAGGTCTGATGGAGATTGTGGTCTAATCTGAGGTCTGATGAATATTGGGGGGCTGATCTGAGGTTTGATGAAGATTGTGGGTCTGAATTGGTTTCTGATAAACATTGGGGGTCTGATATGGGGATCTGATGAACACTGGGAGTCTGTTGAAGATTGGGGGTCTGATGAAGATTGGAGGTCTGATAAAGATTAGGGATTTGATCTGAGTTCTGATAAAAATTTGGGGGCGGATCTGAAAAAGATATATTTTTCTTTCTTTCCTTCTCTAAAATCTAGAGGCGTCTTATGGTCGGGTGCATCTTAGGCTACTTTCACACTTGTGTTCAGAGTGGATCCGTCTGAGAAGTGTGAAAGTAGCCTGAACGGATCCGTCCAGACTTTTACATTAAAAGTCAATGCGGGACGGATCCGTTTGAAGATTGAGCCATATTGTGTCATCTTCAAACGGATCCGTCCCCATTGACTTACATTGTAAGTCTGGACGGATCTGCACGCCTCCGCACGGCCAGGCGGACACCCGAACGCTGCAAGCAGCGTTCAGGTGTTCGCCTGCTGAGCGGAGCGGAGGCTGAACGCTGCCAGACTGATGCATTCTGAGCGGATCCGCATCCACTCAGAATGCATTAGTGCTGGACGGATGCATTCGGGACCGCTTGTGAGCCCCTTCAAACGGAGCTCACAAGCGGACACCCGAACGCTAGTGTGAAAGTAGCCTTATATAGTGAAAATACTGTATGATGAGAAGCAATAGATCAATGCATAGCACGTGGATGTGCAATCTATTCTTTGTCAGAATATCGCATTGCTAGTTTTTTCTTTTCATGGCGTCTGCACTCATTCCATTTGGCTCACGTGTTTTTAATTAGCTAGAGACTGCAAAGGGTTAATTTCTACTTGATTTCAGTTAGTTCCTTAGACCACATGGAGAAGTGATTTTTTAAGATCTGTTCACATGGGGCACTGCTGTATGACATCCATTGTTTCTGTGACGCTGTGCCTGTGGGTTGGTGGGACCCAGTGCCTTTGGAGGCTTAGCCTGACAACAGGGGTGTTGTTGGGATTCTGAGTTGCGCTTCCTGCAGATGAAGTGTTGCGTGGTGGTCGTCGCTATGTGGCATTGCACCAATTTAGAGTAGGACCTGCTCATAAGAGATCACTTTGATTTGGTGAGTGGGCTTATGCATTTTGATGAAAAGTATGCAAAGTATTTTTTTTGCTTGCCAGAATAAAAAAAAATCTAAGGGTTATGTATCCTACTATCTACTTGAAACTAGGGATGAGCGAACTCGAACTGTATAGTTCGGGTTCGTACCGAATTTTGGGGTGTCCGTGACACGGACCCGAACCCGAACCCGGACATTTTCGTAAAAGTCCGGGTTCGGGTTCGGTGTTCGTCGCTTTCTTGGCGCTTTTGTGACGCTTTCTTGGCGCTTTTTGAAAGGCTGCAAAGCAGCCAATCAACAAGCGTCATACTACTTGCCCCAAGAGGCCGTCACAGCCATGCCTACTAATGGCATGGCTGTGATTGGCCAGAGCACCATGTGACCCAGCCTCTATTTAAGCTGGAGTCACATAGCGCCGCCCGTCACTCTGCTCTGATTAGCGTAGGGAGAGGTAGCGGCTGCGACAGTAGGGTGAGATTAGGCAGATTAACTCCTCCAAAGCACTTGATTAATTGATCGATCTGCAGCTGTGGATCATTGAGCTGCTGATACTCATTTGCTCACTGTTTTTAGGCTGCCCAGACCGTTTGTCAGTCACTTTTTTCTGGGGTGATCGGCGGCCATTTTGTGTCTTGTGCGGTGCTGCGACCAAGTGCATCCAAGCTGCGACCAAGTGCATTTAACCCTCAATGGTGTGGTTGTTTTTTGGCTAAAGCCTACATCAGGGTGAAGCTGTCACACCAAGTGCATTTAACCAGCAATAGTCTGTTTATTTTTTGAAAAGCCTACATCAGGGTGAAGCTGTCACACCAAGTGCATTTAACCAGCAATAGTCTGTTTATGTTTTGGCCATATACTACATCAGGGGCAAGCTGCGCCCGTCACCAAGTGCAATTTAACCCTCAGTAGTGTGGTTGGTCAAGCTATCACACCAAGTGCATTTAACCAGCAATAGTCTGTTCATTTTTTGGCCATATACTAAATCAGGGGCAAGCTGCGCCCGTCACCAAGTGCATTTAAACCAGCAATAGTCTGTTCATTTTGTGGCCATATACTACATCAGGGGCAAGCTGCGCCCGTCACCAAGTGCATTTAACCCTCAGTAGTGTGGTTGGTCAAGCTGTGACACCAAGTGCATTTAACCAGCAATAGTCTGTTCATTTTTTGGCCATATACTACATCAGGGGCAAGCTGCGCCCGTCACCAAGTGCATTTAACCCTCAGTAGTGTGGTTGGTCAAGCTGTCACACCAAGTGCATTTAACCAGCAATAGTGTGGTTATTTTTTGGCCATATCCCAGTCTAATTCTGTCTCTAAATCCATACCGGTCACCCAGCGCCTAAATACTAGGCCTCAAATTTATATCCCGCTAAATCTCTCGTTACCGCTGTCCTGTTGTGGCTGGGAAAGTTATTTAGTGTCCGTCAAAGCACATTTTTTGTTCTGGGTTGAAATACAATTTTCAATTTAGCAATTTCATAATTTAGTGGTTTCTGCTATATCAGAGCTATTTGAAATCTATCCCTAAAAGGGTATATAATATTCAAGGTGCACATAGGGTCATTCAGAATAACTTCACACACACGCTACTGTGCATTTCCAAGTCTAATTCTGTCACTAAATCCATACTGGTCACCCAGCGCCTAAATACTAGGCCTCAAATTTATATCCCGCTAAATCTCTCATTACCGCTGTCCTGTTGTGGATGGGAAAGTTATTTAGTGTCCGTCAAAGCACATTTTTTTGTTCTGGGTTGAAATACAATTCCCAATTTAGCAATTTCATAATTTAGTGGTTTCTGCTATATCAGAGCTATTTGAAATCTATCCCTAAAAGGGTATATAATATTCAAGGTGCACATAGGGTCATTCAGAATAACTTCACACACACGCTACTGTGCATTTCCAAGTCTAATTCTGTCACTAAATCCATACCTGGTCACCCAGCGCCTAAATACTAGGCCTCAAATTTATATCCCGCTAAATCTCTCGTTACCGCTGTCCTGTTGTGGATGGGAAAGTTATTTAGTGTCCGTCAAAGCACATTTTTTGTTCTGGGTTGAAATACAATTCCCAATTTAGCAATTTCATAATTTAGTGGTTTCTGCTATATCAGAGCTATTTGAAATCTATCCCTAAAAGGGTATATAATATTCAAGGTGCACATAGGGTCATTCAGAATAACTTCACACACACGCTACTGTGCATTTCCAAGTCTAATTCTGTGAGTAAATCCATACCGGTCACCCAGCGCCTAAATACTAGCCCTCAAATTTATATCCCGCTAAATCTCTTGTTACCGCTGTCCTGTTGTGGATGGGAAAGTTATTTAGTGTCCGTCAAAGCACATTTTTTGTTCTGGGTTGAAATACAATTCCCAATTTAGCAATTTCATAATTTAGTGGTTTCTGCTATATCAGAGCTATTTGAAATCTATCCCTAAAAGGGTATATAATATTCAAGGTGCACATAGGGTCATTCAGAATAACTTCACACACACGCTACTGTGCATTTCCAAGTCTAATTCTGTGAGTAAATCCATACCGGTCACCCAGCGCCTAAATACTAGGCCTCAAATTTATATCCCGCTAAATCTCTCGTTACCGCTGTCCTGTTGTGGATGGGAAAGTTATTTAGTGTCCGTCAAAGCACATTTTTTGTTCTGGGTTGAAATACAATTCCCAATTTAGCAATTTCATAATTTAGTGGTTTCTGCTATATCAGAGCTATTTGAAATCTATCCCTAAAAGGGTATATAATATTCAAGGTGCACATAGGGTCATTCAGAATAACTTCACACACACGCTACTGTGCATTTCCAAGTCTAATTCTGTCACTAAATCCATACCGGTCACCCAGCGCCTAAATACTAGGCCTCAAATTTATATCCCGCTGAATTTGAATACAATACATTGGGCCAAATAATATTTTTGTTGTTGTGGTGAACCATAACAATGAGGAAAACATCTAGTAAGGGACGCGGACGTGGACATGGTCGTGGTGGTGTTAGTGGACCCTCTGGTGCTGGGAGAGGACGTGGCCGTTCTGCCACATCCACACGTCCTAGTGTACCAACTACCTCAGGTCCCAGTAGCCGCCAGAATTTACAGCGATATATGGTGGGGCCCAATGCCGTTCTAAGGATGGTAAGGCCTGAGCAGGTACAGGCATTAGTCAATTGGGTGGCCGACAGTGGATCCAGCACGTTCACATTATCTCCCACCCAGTCTTCTGCAGAAAGCGCACAGATGGCGCCTGAAAACCAACCCCATCAGTCTGTCACATCACCCCCATGCATACCAGGGAAACTGTCTCAGCCTCAAGTTATGCAGCAGTCTCTTATGCTGTTTGAAGACTCCGCTGGCAGGGTTTCCCAAGGGCATCCACCTAGCCCTTCCCCAGCGGTGAAAGACATAGAATGCACTGACGCACAACCACTTATGTTTCCTGATGATGAGGACATGGGAATATCACCTCAGCACGTCTCTGATGATGACGAAACACAGGTGCCAACTGCTGCGTCTTTCTGCAGTGTGCAGACTGAACAGGAGGTCAGGGATCAAGACTGGGTGGAAGACGATGCAGGGGACGATGAGGTCCTAGACCCCACATGGAATGAAGGTCGTGCCACTGACTTTCACAGTTCGGAGGAAGAGGCAGTGGTGAGACCGAGCCAACAGCGTAGCAAAAGAGGGAGCAGTGGGCAAAAGCAGAACACCCGCTGCCAAGAGACTCCGCCTGCTACTGACCGCCGCCATCTGGTACCAAGCACCCCAAAGGCAGCTTCAAGGAGTTCCCAGGCATGGCACTTCTTCAAACAATGTGCTGACGACAAGACCCGAGTGGTTTGCACGCTGTGCCATCAGAGCCTGAAGCGAGGCATTAACGTTCTGAACCTGAGCACAACCTGCATGACCAGGCACCTGCATGCAAAGCATGAACTGCAGTGGAGTAAACACCTTAAAACCAAGGAAGTCACTCAGGCTCCCCCTGCTACCTCTTCTGCTGCTGCCGCCTCGGCCTCTTCTGCTGCTGCCTCCTCGGCCTCTTCCTCCGCCTCTGGAGGAACGTTGGCACCTGCCGCCCAGCAAACAGGGGATGTACCACCAACACCACCACCACCACCTCCGTCACCAAGCGTCTCAACCATGTCAGACGCCAGCGTTCAGCTCTCCATCTCACAAACATTTGAGAGAAAGCGTAAATTCCCACCTAGCCACCCTCGATCCCTGGCCCTAAATGCCAGCATTTCTAAACTACTGGCCTATGAAATGCTGTCATTTAGGCTGGTGGACACAGACAGCTTCAAACAGCTCATGTCGCTTGCTGTCCCACAGTATGTTGTTCCCAGCCGCCACTACTTCTCCAAGAGAGCCGTGCCTTCCCTGCACAACCAAGTATCCGATGAAATCAAGTGTGCACTGCGCAACGCCATCTGTAGCAAGGTCCACCTAACCACAGATACGTGGACCAGTAAGCACGGCCAGGGACGCTATATCTCCCTAACTGCACACTGGGTAAATGTAGTGGCAGCTGGGCCCCAGGCGGAGAGCTGTTTGGCGCACGTCCTTCCACCGCCAAGGATCGCAGGGCAACATTCTTTGCCTCCTGTTGCCACCTCCTCCTTCTCGGCTTCCTCCTCCTCTTCTTCCACCTGCTCATCCAGTCAGCCACACACCTTCACCACCAACTTCAGCACAGCCCGGGGTAAACGTCAGCAGGCCATTCTGAAACTCATATGTTTGGGGGACAGGCCCCACACCGCACAGGAGTTGTGGCGGGGTATAGAACAACAGACCGACGAGTGGTTGCTGCCGGTGAGCCTCAAGCCCGGCCTGGTGGTGTGTGATAATGGGCGAAATCTCGTTGCAGCTCTGGGACTAGCCAATTTGACGCACATCCCTTGCTTGGCGCATGTGCTGAATTTGGTGGTGCAGAAGTTCATTCACAACTACCCCGACATGTCAGAGCTGCTGCATAAAGTGCGGGCCGTCTGTTTGCGCTTCCGGCGTTCACATCCTGCTGCTGCTCGCCTGTCTGCGCTACAGCGTAACTTCGGCCTTCCCGCTCACCGCCTCATATGCGACGTGCCCACCAGGTGGAACTCCACCTTGCACATGCTGGACAGACTGTGCGAGCAGCAGCAGGCCATAGTGGAGTTTCAGCTGCAGCACGCACGGGTCAGTCGCACTACAGAACAGCACCACTTCACCACCAATGACTGGGCCTCCATGCGAGACCTGTGTGCCCTGTTGCGCTGTTTCGAGTACTCCACCAACATGGCCAGTGGCGATGACGCCGTTATCAGCGTTACAATACCACTTCTATGTCTCCTTGAGAAAACACTTAGGGCGATGATGGAAGAGGAGGTGGCCCAGGAGGAGGAGGAGGAGGAGGAGGAGGAAGAGGGGTCATTTTTAGCACTTTCAGGCCAGTCTTTTCGAAGTGACTCAGAGGGAGGTTTTTGGCAACAGCAGAGGCCAGGTACAAATGTGGCCAGCCAGGGCCCACTACTGGAGGACGAGGAGGACGAGGATGAGGAGGAGGTGGAGGAGGATGAGGATGAAGCATGGTCACAGCGGCGTGGCACCCAACGCAGCTCGGGTCCATCACTGGTGCGTGGCTGGGGGGAAAGGCAGGACGATGATGATACGCCTCCCACAGAGGACAGCTTGTCCTTACCCCTGGGCAGCCTGGCACACATGAGCGACTACATGCTGCAGTGCCTGCGCAACGACAGCAGAGTTGCCCACATTTTAACCTGTGCGGACTACTGGGTTGCCACCCTGCTGGTTCCACGCTACAAAGACAATGTGCCCACCTTACTTCCTGCACTGGAGCGTGATAGGAAGATGCGCGAGTACAAGCGCACGTTGGTAGACGCGCTACTGAGAGCATTCCCAAATGTCACAGGGGAACAAGTGGAAGCCCAAGGCCAAGGCAGAGGAGGAGCAAGAGGTCGCCAAGGCAGCTGTGTCACGGCCAGCTCCTCTGAGGGCAGGGTTAGCATGGCAGAGATGTGGAAAAGTTTTGTCAACACGCCACAGCTAACTGCACCACCACCTGATACGCAACGTGTTAGCAGGAGGCAACATTTCACTAACATGGTGGAAAAGTACGTGTGGACACCCCTCCACGTACTGACTGATGGTTCGGCCCCATTCAACTACTGGGTCTCTAAATTGTCCACGTGGCCAGAGCTAGCCTTTTATGCCTTGGAGGTGCTGGCCTGCCCGGCAGTCAGCGTTTTGTCTGAACGTGTATTCAGCACGGCAGGGGGCGTCATTACAGACAAACGCAGCCGCCTGTCTACAGCCAATGTGGACAAGCTGACGTTCATAAAAATGAACCAGGCATGGATCCCACAGGACCTGTCCGTCCCTTGTCCAGATTAGACATTAACTACCTCCCCTTAACCATATATTATTGGACTCCAGGGCACTTCCTCATTCAATCCTATTTTTATTTTCATTTTACCATTATATTGCGAGGCTACCCAAAGTTCAATGAACCTCTCCTCTGTCTGGGTGCCAGGGCCTAAATATATGCCAATGGACTGTTGCAGTGGTGGCTGACGTGAAGCCTCATTCTCTGCTATGACATGCAGACTAATTCTCTGCTGACATGAAGCCAGATTGTCTGTTACGGGACCTCTCTCCTCTGCCTGGGTGCTGGGCCTAAATTTATGACAATGGACTGTTGCAGTGGTGGGTGACGTGAAGCCTGATTCTCTGCTATGACATGCAGACTGATTCTCTGCTGACATGAAGCCAGATTGTCTGTTACGGGACCTCTCTCCTCTGCCTGGGTGCTGGGCCTAAATATCTGACAATGGACTGTTGCAGTGGTGGCTGACGTGAAGCCTCATTCTCTGCTATGACATGCAGACTAATTCTCTGCTGACATGAAGCCAGATCCTCTGTTACGGGACCTCTCTCCTCTGCCTGTGTGTTGGGCCTAAATATATGCCAATGGACTGTTGCACTGGTGGCTGACGTGAAGCCTGATTCTCTGCTATGATATGAAGACTGATTCTCTGCTGACATGAAGCCAGATTGTCTGTTACGGGACCTCTCTCCTCTGCCTGGGTGCTGGGCCTAAATTTATGACAATGGACTGTTGCAGTGGTGGGTGACGTGAAGCCTGATTCTCTGCTATGACATGCAGACTGATTCTCTGCTGACATGAAGCCAGATTGTCTGTTACGGGACCTCTCTCCTCTGCCTGGGTGCTGGGCCTAAATATATGCCAATGGACTGTTGCAGTGGTGGCTGACGTGAAGCCTCATTCTCTGCTATGACATGCAGACTAATTCTCTGCTGACATGAAGCCAGATTCTCTGTTACGGGACCTCTCTCCTCTGCCTGGGTGCTGGGCTTAAATATATGACAATGGACTGTTGCAGGGGTGGGTGACGTGAAGCCTGATTCTCTGCTATGACATGAAGACTGATTCTCTGCTGACATGAAGCCAGATTGTCTGTTACGGGACCTCTCTCCTCTGCCTGGGTGCTGGGCCTAAATTTATGACAATGGACTGTTGCAGTGGTGGCTGACGTGAAGCCTCATTCTCTGCTATGACATGCAGACTAATTCTCTGCTGACATGAAGCCAGATTGTCTGTTACGGGACGTCTCTCCTCTGCCTGGGTGCTGGGCCTAAATTTATGACAATGGACTGTTGCAGTGGTGGGTGACGTGAAGCCTGATTCTCTGCTATGACATGCAGACTGATTCTCTGCTGACATGAAGCCAGATCCTCTGTTACGGGACCTCTCTCCTCTGCCTGGGTGCTGGGCCTAAATTTATGAAAATGGACTGTTGCAGTGGTGGGTGACGTGAAGCCTGATTCTCTGCTATGACATGAAGACTGATTCTCTGCTGACATGAAGCCAGATTCTCTGTTACGGGACCTCTCTCCTCTGCCTGGGTGCCGGGGCCTAAATATCTGAGAATGGACTGTTCCAGTGGTGGGTGACGGGAAGCCAGATTCTCTGCTATGGGACCTCTCTCCAATTGATTTTGGTTAATTTTTATTTATTTAATTTTTATTTTAATTCATTTCCCTATCCACATTTGTTTGCAGGGGATTTACCTACATGTTGCTGCCTTTTGCAGCCCTCTAGCCCTTTCCTGGGCTGTTTTACAGCCGTTTTAGTGCCGAAAAGTTCGGGTCCCCATTGACTTCAATGGGGTTCGGGTTCGGGACGAAGTTCGGATCGGGTTCGGATCCCGAACCCGAACATTTCCGGGAAGTTCGGCCGAACTTCTCGAACCCGAACATCCAGGTGTTCGCTCAACTCTACTTGAAACATTTTCCTGGGTAAATGTATGATTATTGATTTACAGGTATTTTCTATGATGATCAGGCATATGCTTCCTGCTACAGTACAAACTAAGATCAAGTCTCTTATCTGGGTTTGAGGTAAGACAGTGTCAGAACATTAAAGGGTTTTGCCACAAAGAGTACTTTTTATTTTATTTTACACACTTATATAGCGCTGATATATTCAATAGCGCTTTATAGACATTATCATCACATATCCCATATCTATGGGATAAGTGTCTGATTGCTGTTGGTCTGACTGCTGAGACTCCCAGTGATCATGACAATAGACTGCTTCCTTCACTTCTATGGGACTTGCAAAAATGGAGACTTGCTATCTCTGTTCATAGAAGTGAACAGAGTGGTAGTTACACATACTCACTGGGACCTACGTTCTGAAATTCCTTCTTGTTTCTTAAGTGTGGGAAATCCCCTTTAAGGAACTTTTCATCAACAGCTGTAACTGAAAGTAGCCCTGAACTTTACATAGCTATCATTTGGCCAACATCGATTTGCATGATAGGCTTCACTGAGCGTTCAAGTTTTCTCAATTGAGAGAGGGGAATAAGCCATTACCAGATAACTCTTATCTTATCAAAATGCTTGGGCATGTAGAAATCCAAGATACTAATCCCCCCCCCCCCCCCCCCCAATACTGTATCTGCAAGGTAATTTGCGCCACAATCTGTGACTTTTCCCAGCTCACGAAAGGTTTAAAAAAGTTGCCATGGCATGGGCAGGGAAGGAGATGGGCGGGTAGGGCCATCTTATTCATCATTTTCTACGCCTCTTTTAAGCATAGAATATGGTCTAAATGTAAGACAGTTAGGAAGCGGGGCATATTTGAAGCATCAGACCAATTGTTGCATTGTGTCCTTTATTTAATCCAAGATAAACAGCTAAACTGGTTAACAGATTTATGATATATCTATTCACAAAAACTGGACCTTTTTTCAACCTTCCTGTTGAGGGTCTCCAGTGGTATAAAATAAGAGAATATGTACATAGTAACACTGGCATACAGTATGATGAAATATCTCTGCAGTCAATTTCTCTTAATAAGTGACAGGGGGGTGTAGTGTAGGGGTGTTTGGTGCTACTTTACTGAGCTACCTGTGTCCTCTGGTGGCCAAACAAAAGGGACCACCAGAGGACCAGGTAGCAGGTATATTAGACGCTGTTATCAAAACAGCGTCTAATATACCTGTTAGGGGTTAAAAAAATCGCATCTCCAGCCTGCCAGCGAGCGATCGCCGCTGGCAGGCTGGAGATCCACTCACTTACTTTCAGTTCCTGTGAACGCGCGCACCTGTGTGTGCTCGTTCACAGGAAATCTCGGCACGGATACGTCCAGGAGGAATGAATCAACCACCTTCCGGACGCATCCGTGCGTTAGGCGGTCGGGAGGTGGTTAACCCCTTATGAACCCCTGATCACCCTATATAGACTCCCTGATCACCCCCCTGTCATTGATCACCCCCCTGTAAGGCTCCATTCAGACGTCCGTATGATTTTTACGGATCCACGGATACATGGATCGGATCCGCAAAACGCATACGGACGTCTGAATGGAGCCTTACAGGGGGTGATCAATGACAGAGGGGTGATCACCCATATAGACTCCCTGATCAACCCCCCTGTCATTGATCACCCCCCTGTAAGGCTCCATTCAGACGTCCGTATGATTTTTACGGATCCTTGGATACATGGATCGGATCCGCAAAACACATACGGACGTCTGAATGGAGCCTTACAGGAGGGGTGATCAATGACGGAGGTGATAACCCATATAGATTCCCTGATCACCCCCTGTCATTGATCACCCCCCTGTCATTGATCACCCCCCTGTAAGGCTCCATTCAGACGTCTGTATGATTTTTACGGATCCACGGATACATGGATCGGATCCGCAAAACGCATGCGGACGTCTGAATGGAGCCTTACAGGGGGGTGATCACCCATATAGACTCCCTGATCACCCCCGTCATTGATCACCCCCCTGTAAGGCTCCATTCAGACGTCCATATGATTTTTACGGATCCACGGATACATGGATCGGATCCGCAAAACGCATATGGACGTCTGAATGGAGCCTTACAGGGGGGTGATCAATGACAGGGGGGTGATCAGGGAGTCTATATGGGTGATCACCCCCCTGTCATTGATCACCCCCTGTAAGGCTCCATTCAGACATTTTTTTTGGCTCAAGTTAGCGGAAATTTTTATTTATTTATTTTATCTTACAAAGTCTCATATTCCACTAACTTGTGTCAAAAAAATAAAATCTCACATGAACTCACCATACCCCTCACGGAATCCAAATGTGTAAAAATTTTTAGACATTTATATTCCAGACTTCTTCTCACGCTTTAGGGCCCCTAAAATGCCATGGCAGTATAAATACCCCACATGTGACCCCATTTCGGAAAGAAGACACCCCAAGGTATTCCGTGAGGGGCATATTGAGTTCATGGAAGTTTTTATTTTTTGTCCCAAGTTAGCGGAAAGGGAGACTTTGTGAGAAAATTAAAAAAAAAATCAATTTCCGCTAACTTGTGCCAAAAAAATAAAGTTCTATGAATTCGCCATGCCCCTCATTGAATACCTTGGGGTGTCTTCTTTCCAAAATGGGGTCACATGTGGGGTATTTATGGCATTTTTGGGGCCCGAAAGCATGAGAAGAAGTCTGGGATCCAAATGTCTAAAAATGCCCTCCTAAAAGGAATTTGGGCCGCTTTGCGCATCTAGGCTGCAAAAAAGTGTCACACATGTGGTATTGCCGTACTCAGGAGAAGTTGGGGAATGTGTTTTGGGGTGTAGTTTTACATATACCCATGCTGGGTGAGAGAAATATCTTGGTCAAATGCCAACTTTGTATAAAAATATGGGAAAAGTTGTCTTTTGCCAACATCTTTCTCTCACCCAGCATGGGTATATGTAAAATGACACCCCAAAACACATTGCCCAACTTCTCCTGAGTACGGCGATACCAGATGTGACACTTTTTTGCAGCCTAGGTGGGCAAAGGGGCACACATTCCAAAGAGCACCTTTAGGATTTTACAGGTCATTTTTTACAGATTTTGATTTCAAACTACTTACCACACATTAGGGCCCCTAGAATGCCAGGGCAGTATAACTACCCCACAAGTGACCCCATTTTGGAAAGAAGACACCCCAAGGTATTTTGTGATGGGCATAGTGAGTTCATGGAAGTTTTTATTTTTTGTCACAAGTTAGTGGAATATGAGACTTTGTAAGAAAAAAAAAAAAATCATCATTTTCCGCTAACTTGTGACAAAAAATAAAAAGTTCTATGAACTCACTATGCCCATCAGTGAATACCTTAGGGTGGCTACTTTCCAAAATGGGGTCATTTGTGGGGTGTTTGTATTGTCTGGGCATTGTAGAACCTCAGGAAACATGACAGGTGCTCAGAAAGTCAGAGCTGCTTCAAAAAGCGGAAATTCACATTTTTGTACCATAGTTTGTAAACGCTATAACTTTTACCCAAACAATTTTTTTTCCCCAAACATTTTTTTTAATCAAAGACATGTAGAACAATAAATTTAGCGAAAAATTTATATATGGATGTCGTTTTTTTTGCAAAATTTTACAACTGAAAGTGAAAAATGTCATTTTTTTGCAAAAAAAATCGTTAAATTTTGATTAATAACAAAAAAAGTAAAAATGTCAGTAGCAATGAAATACCACCAAATGAAAGCTCTATTAGTGAGAAGAAAAGGAGGTAAAATTCATTTGGGTGGTAAGTTGCATGACCGAGCAATAAACGGTGAAAGTAGTGTAGTGCAGAAGTGTAAAAAGTGGCCTGGTCATTAAGGGTGTTTCAGCTAGGGGGGTTGAAGTGGTTAAAAAGGTTTTCTGACATTTTAATTCTCATGCCCTATCTTCTGGATAGGTTATTGGTATTGGATCGGTGTGGGGTCTGACAACCGGGACCCCCACCGATTAGCTGTTTTGAGAAGGCAGCGGTGCTCCTGTGAGCACCATTGCCTTCTCACAGCTCTCCAAGCACAACACCATATAGTGGTTGTGCTTGGTATTGCACTCAGCCCCATTCACTTCTATTGGGCTGAGCTGCTTCTAGGCCACGTTAACTGGCCTAGGGAAAGCAGCGAGAAGGCCATGTGCTCACAGGAGCACAACTGTCTTCTCAAACTGTTTATTGCTAGGGTCCTGGATATCAGACCCGCACCAATCAGATACTGATGACCTATCCTGAGGATAGGTCATCAGTAAAAAAAAAAATCTCAGAAAACCCCTTTAAGAAACCCATATGTTGCTATGTTGATTCTACTAGTTAATGCTAAATCAGCATTTTATTTATTATGCAGATTCAATTTATTCAGTGCATAATTGTCAGAATTGTAATTTTCTGATACATTATGTTCTGGTACAAAATACTATTCTTATCTTAAGTTTTTCTTTAAAAAAATATAGTATGCAATAAACTGACCATAAAGGGGTTGTCTGGCCAAATTTTTTTTTTAAATAGTGTAAAAAAAAAAAAAAAGGAAACTTAACTCACAGATGCCAGGCTGCTACAATTCTGATGCTTACAGTGTTCCTGCTTGTCTCTCCACTGGTCTATCTTGACATGCAGGAAATGCACATTCAGCCAATCACTGTCTAAAGTGAGTCAACAGTGTGCCTTTCCTGTATGCCCAGAACAACCAGGACGCAGAGACCAGTGGGGAACTGGTAAGTGTTGGACCATTAGGGGATCAGTGAGGTGAGTATCCTCCTTTTTTATTGTGTTACACCATTCTGACCCTTTAAAAAAAATATCAGTCAGGTGGACACCCCGTTTAACTTTTACTTAGTAGAACTTCTTCTTAAAATAACATCCTTATAGAGTATGTGACTATAATACGGATACTACTTCTTTCCTCTTGTCTTAAGACAATTTAAAGGGGTTTTCCCATCTCAGTCAATGGGGGCATATCGCTAGGACACCTCTGGGACCTGCACCTACACTGAGAATGGAGCCCCGAAAGTTGTGGAGGATGCACTGCGCATATGCAGCCATCTTCCATTTTAGCGCTGGCTGGGATATTTCTATCGGCCTCATAGAAATGAATAGGAGCGGTGGCCGCGCAAGCGCAGTGGCCCTCTCCAGTCTCGGTGTAGGTGCGGGTCCCAGAGGTGGTACCACACTTATCAGACAATGGGAGCATATCCTAGAAATATGCCCCCTTGTCTCAGATAGGAAAACCCCTTTAAGTCATTTTAGGAAATGAATAGCATAAAGTTAACCTGCATTTGATCATTTATCACATCTCTTATGCCTTATGGTATAATCATGATGCAACATACCTCTCAAATATCATTGAAAAAAGGTATATAAAAAGTATAGGCTCAGTTGCCCTATACTTGTCCTGGATACTCCCAATTAGTTCTGGGTGCTAAGGCTGCCTGGCAGGTAGGCACCAGCATGGTTTATTGAAATAAGCTGTTTCAAAATAATAACCAGTTTTAAGATTGTTCTTTTTCCTCTTAAATACCTCTGCTTTTTATGACACATACAAATTCTGAGTACAAACTTCAATCTTAGTACTTAAAAAAGCTATTTGCAATCAGACGGTTTTCCATTTTCCCCAATGTTTGGCTTAAATGAAGCGTACCAATGATACCTACAGTTATTATTGTCAGAATGGTTGTATTTTCTTTTACATATTCAATGCTATCGGCTAAAAACTGGTAGTGTTGCTTTTATGTCCTCACACTATTTGTGTTCTATTACTAGAATAGGATTGGATTTAAAAACCCCAAAACCCACTTTGCCTGGATTTATAATTTGAATGAATCTAATATTTTTTTATTTCCGCAAACGGAATTGAATTGTAAACCACAAAGTGGTAGAATCCTTCTCAGGTTCCGTTCACCAAAATAAGCAGTCCAAATTTTGTGGCATTTATTAAAAAGAAAAGCTGGTTATCTGTTTTTCTACTCATGTTAGTTTGATACTGGCACTTAAAGGGCTTATGCTAGGACTGATGTAAAAAATGAAAATCAGTGTCATGAGCAGTGGGTGAAGAACAACTGTGCCAACCAACCAGTGTGACTTTGGGCTATACTTTAGTATGCTATAATGGAAGTCCCCTGGTTTTCACTATTTAACCCCTATACAGAGATCTGGTCTTCATTGGAGGGGAGCCACCAGACCACTACCTCTTGGAATAGTGCCATTGTGGTCGGCTGCTGACCCACAGGGGCCAGACACCAGTGCGAAGCACCAAGGGAACAGGCAATTCTCATAGTAAGGAAACAGGCAGAGGTCAGGGCAGGCAAAGTTTGGTTAGCAATGGGTTAATACTGTAACTGCCAATGGTCAGGTCAGGCAGCAGAGGGTCAGTTGGTAAACAGCCTGAGGTCGGTACACGAGTAGACAAACAGAGGAGCATTACTTTTCAGGGAACTTGCAAGCAAAACAACCTAAAGTTCAAGCCTTAAATACCCTGAGGTGACCAGCTATTGTTTGGGGAATAATAGGGTGTGTACTGGCAATTTAAGAGCTGGAGAGTACATGCGCACTGGGAACAAAGCAACAAGGCCTGAGAGGGAAGAGCAGGCCATAGACTGCTGGAAGGAGAGCACAGTGGGATGCCGGTGGTCGGGCGAGATGCTGGTGGGCATAGGAGGGCAAATGGGTCTGCACCACCAGCACAGCAAGAGAAGAGGTAGGGTAATTGATGCAGCTTCTGTGCCCCCTTGGAGGAGCGGGACAGTGGCAGGCATGGGCTTCCGGTTTAACAATCAGACATATAGGACATCACAATCTCTTTGTAACCAAGCTAGAATCAGCCCTGTACCTCACATGGATCCAGACCTCTGCCCATTCATTGCTCCAATTGTCAATTGACAGAGAAATTATGAAAATAATTAACAGCAGAAGGTGATATACAGAAACATTTTATTGAAAATCTGGAGTAGCTAAAAGGGGCCTTAGCCTTTAGAAATGTTTTTGAGCATTTTTGAAGCTATATAACATAAAAATTCTCTCGTCCCACTTAGTATCTATATAATATTATATTGCATATATTATTGTGTTATTTATGTGGACAATTTCTTGGCTGAATGAAGCAATTCTCTCTCTTGATAGGTAGATCTGTCTCAAGAAGAAGGACTTACTTTTCAGTATTACTGCTAGAAAGTCCCGTTTGTTGCATGCAGAATATTGGTTATGACATTTTAAGTTGCCTAAGAAGAATGAAGCCAAGGTGAGGAAGAAATTACATTTCGATGTACTATAACCTCTGACCAGCCAGATAAATCATGGAACTTGGAATCCTGACAGACGAGGCTGAAAGACCTCCAACTATTCCTAAGTAAAATTTGTATTTCTGTCTTAATCCTTTTACTGTATTGACTGAAGAAGAGATGCCATTTTTTTAAGACAAGATCTAATATCTATCTAATCTCAGTCTTATTTATCACTTCTAATTAAGAAACATTAGATTTTTTTCTTGTGATATTATATGAAATATTGCAATGGGAATTTGTGTCTCAATTTATAAACAAATTTGAAGTTAACATAGAAAAAGTAAATGTGGTCATAAACCACATGCTTATTTACAATATAGAATACCAGCAATAATAAAACATAAATGTTGAGATGCAGGAGATATTCTGCAGTGACGTTGGGATTGAAGTTCTTACCTCTCCTCATGAATTGTACACAACTTGCATTGAACGGTCTACACGGTTAACAATAGTTTGGTTTGATACATTATGTAAAATCAATCAATAGTTTTTCATGCTTGTGTATTTACTACAGAAGTCATAATATGCTTAGACCTTGTCACCTTCATAGACAACATGGTAGACATGTAACTCTTGTTATCTTCTCTCAAACATTGGCGATCAGCCGTTATTGCTGAGCCATAAATTACTTCTGCATTGGCTGTTGCAGGGGAAATGTAGTATTACATGGCTGCTTCAAGTCCCCTTATTGATCCATTGCTGACCATACTCTGCCTGTCCCTAAAAAAGTTAAATAAAGTTCCTATATTTCTAAAGCATACCAAAGTAATACAGTAGGGTTTCCTTCAAGCCGGCCACTTTTATTAACCAGAGCAGATTAGAAGACACTGAGCAGCCATGCAATGGCTAAAGTATAGGGAATGTTGCTGGGAAGCAACTCTCTCTCTACTTTCATCCCCTGCACACCTTTTCCAGTATGGCATGGTACGTTATGCTGAAAGAACTTTTGTCATTAGGTAATAAATACAACTGAATGAATGAGAGTACTTTGTAGCAATATTTAGGTAGTGTGTACATGTCAAAGAAACATTCACAGGAATGACAGGATACAAGGATTCCCAAGGATTCTTCTGTTACTTCCTGGTCCTGTTCTGATACTCACACCCCTATTGTAAGCTATACTGGACACGCTAACTGATTTGTGCATTTGCAGCCCCTACATAGCGGCTGTGTGTTCTGACACCTTCTATCATAATCAGCAGACTGGAATTTCTGAGTGATGTAGCAGAATTGTAGCAGCATACTGGAGGTGGAATAATGATGTTGCAGACTTGATTCACTGTTCTACAGCTTGAAATAGCAGAGTGATTTATTAGAGTGCATGTGGCATACTAGAGACCGTAATAGAGTTGATGTAGAAATAATATAACAGAGCGGATGTTGCAAGGTTGATGTGGCAGAATTCTAGCAGTGCTGATATTGCAGAGTTGATGCAGTAGGGTAACTGTAGGCTGCTAGAGGAAATGCTGGAGACTAACCTGAATAATCAGGCAGTGGGACCTCATTTGAATGTTCCAGTGGAGTGACATCATTTTGTGTCTGCCACTGCCAGTGAGGCTGGGATAGCTATAGAAGAAAATCAAGGCAGTGTTCTACACTGGATTTGGGGAAGGTGAGTCACATATTTTTTAGAGATGAGCGATGTTTTGAACAATTCGATTCAGCAGCTTCCCCGAAGTTCGACAAGAAATTTGATTCTTTCTGAATTAATTTGTCATGAATCCTTATAAATCAGGTATACCCAGGCCACTCTGCCCAAAGCTACAACCACATAGAGCGCCATGCTGCGGTGAAGAACTACACAACCAATTAGCCCGTGGCTACTTTTCATTTAATAATTAAGATTGCCTGTATAGTCGGCCTTCATTGTTAATGGCCATGAGGCACCTTTAATGCAACTTTAAGACTGTTTCCACTTCTCCAACCCTATGCTCTCCTGCCCTTCAGGTGGGAGCCCCTTTTCAGCATTCTGCTTTTCCTCTTTTTACACATCATCTAATACCAATGATATGTCATCAGGAACATCCAGCTCCTCCTCTCTCTGCATCTTGCTGATTTTTCTAGGACATGGAGACTTTAAAGGATGATTTGGAAGAAGTAAAGCCAGCAAAAGATGAGGATGGTCATCATTTAGTCCTGCAGATTGATTTGTATTGGTTGGAACATTGGCAGTGGTATAATAAAGACTTCTATCTTATTGGTATTGAATTACATTTATGGCTAAAGTAGGAATACATAAATAAAACAAATGCAGAATAAGTCTCCCTGCACTCTCCCTGCGCTCTCCTTGCACTCTCCCTTCTCCAATATACTTCAATTTATCATTTTCAGCAACACTGTCCCTAGCACATGAGCGCTTGCCATGTCTCTCCCAAAGCTCATCTCACAGGAAAATGGAGGAAACCACGCGGGATGAGGTTTTTATCGGGCTGTGACATCACAAGGGATGGGTATCTGGGGGTTGGCTGGCATTATGGTTAACCTCAAGTTCCCAGGCTTTTTACTTTCTCTTTGTAACACGTACAGCTGCCATTTTAGGAAAAACTGATTTATTACCACGAGATCAAGGAAATTCAGATTAGTTTGCTTTACTCAACACTAATATTTATACTTAAAATCAAAATCCAGAATATGTGACTCAGATGTCCAGCACACTTATGTGGACCAAAGTTTGATAAAACACATGGAAGAAATGTAAATGTAATAGATGCTGGTGTACACATGGCATTCAGCTAGTCAGGGTTTAAGGCTAGTTTCACATCTGCGGCTGTGCTCTCCAGCAGGCTCATCTGGCAGAGAGTAGCCTGCCGCTGTCCTCCATTTCCACTTGCCCGCTGGACCCCATTGACCATAAAATTCAGTAGACATTCGGCATGGCATATGCCAGGATTCGCCAGACAAAAAACGCTGCATGGAACAGCCAGCCGCAGATGTGAAAGTAGCCTTAGATTATCAACTGGGAACTGAATGGTTACATTTGACTATTTCCTTGTTAAATGTTTATTTTCAACATCTGCTTTTCCACAGTAGATATTTCCTGTTTATGCAGGTGTATTGCCTTAATGCATCGGTGAGGGTGCTGTGTGTGCTTTTTGGTCATCACACTCACTGAGCATTGTAAAACCCAGCCACATCACAATTGTATGGTGCTGGAAAATATATAGAACTGTAAATACCAGTTATCCTTTTGTCAGGCAGCTTTTGTAAGTTTTTTTTATTAAAGTTCTTTTACACATGGAAATGAAGAATAAATGACTAAGTTTTTTTTTGTAGGTTTTGTTTTTTCCTCTTCTCTCCACTTGGTAAGAGTGAGTGGGTAATATAAGAAATCTGTAATTAATTTATATAGATACATTTTAACTGTTTGTATGATTGAGTGAAATAAAAGATATATAAACCACATCTATTTTGGGACTATATTAATAGATGAATGTAAAAAAATAAATAAATCATATGCACATCGTATAATTTAATTATTGGTAATACCATTGAAAGAGGGGTAATATCTCTGAGCAGCGCATGAGGCATGTTCTTGGATATGTGCTTGTTCTCTCTTAGTTGTTTAGGAACCAACAAGGAATTCTTAAAGTAGGAAAAAAGAGGCACCTTCTCCTCCCTCTATGGGAGGCATTTTTGCAATTGGTCCACACCTTTTGAATGATATATTGTCATCAGCTTACCGATCATATTATGTGATGGCATAATGCTAAACAATGACAAATTCTAGGGATATGCCATAACATACAGCTGTAAGAAGAACGGGAAAGTGTATGTTTAAATCGGGCAACTCACTAGTATCACAGATTTGTGATTTTTTATTTTAGTCTATTAGCATTGATGGAATTGTGTGCCTTATGCTGAAACTTCTGAAATTCCATATACTGATGTGTAATAACATGTAAAAAGCTAAAATAGCTTATTGCTAACCACAGCATACATGTAGAAAGCCCCCACCCATGCCCCTGCTGCCCATGTGTACCATGAATATACAAGTGTCCGTAGCTTCCATATGTGATTTACATGACTGCCATCCTGTTTCCGTGCCCTTTCTCCTTTAAAGTTTTTATAGGTCCTAAATGCTCATGGTACTTCCCACAAACTGTGTAGATCTTCCCAATGATCTATTTATCCCCAGGACTGTGACCCTGACTATTGGACACCCTTTATATCTGGAGGAAAGAAGGTTTTTATACCAACTTAGAAGGGGATTCTTTACTGTAAGAGCAGTGATACTATGGAAATCTCTGCCAGAGGAGGAGTTCATGAGGGACCTGGATGTATTTCTGTAGTGTAATAATATTACCGGCTATAAATACTAGATTTCTTGAGAAGGATTGTTGATTCAGGGAGTTATTCTGATTGGCTGATAGGAATCGAGAATGATTTTATTTACCCTAAAATGGAGAAATTTTGGCTTCTACAATGAGGGTTTTTTTGCATTTTGGATCAACTGTGCAGGATAACAGGTTGGTCGTATATAACAAGTTAAAAACAATATGCCTTTCCTGTAAAACACACACCAATGTACTAACACCAACATACTAATTAAGTCCATATTGGAATCCTTTTTATGGAGAAAAGTTCTAGTTGAAAAAAGAATACTCTTTAGTTTATAAAGACTACTGTGTTCTCAGAACAATCTGCACATGCTCCATTATCAACTGCCGTTCTTCACACCATTTGGTCTATATACATGTGAACATATATGGAAAACGATGCAGAGAAAGTGCAGTAGAAGTGCTCTGTATTGATTTTTCCCTCTTTGTAAAGTGGCTACAAAGTGCTGACTGTTCATTCAAAGACTGTTTTAACACTTTTATGTTTTAGGGAGTTCTGATGATAGGCCATAAATATAAAAGGACAGCAGAACCCCTTTAATGCATATTTTATCTTTAGATATCTAAAGTACTCCTTGCTAGGTACATTATATATCTGACAGGTGTTTTCAAAGAATTACTAACAAATGTTGGGGAATATTTACTAATCCTGTAGATGGCGTAAACTCACAGTAGACGGGCTGTCTAGACATCCAGAGCAGAGCGAGTGCCATAGCCGTCAGGTGCCCGTTGTTCCACACAGCAGACATTTAAAGGGCTTTTCCAAGATTTTGATCAGTGGCGGTCCGACACCCGGGACCACCGCCAATCATTTGTTTGAGAAGGCACTGGCACTTGTGTGTGTCCTTCACCCTGCTCACCAAGCACAGTGCTGTACATTGTACAGCGGCTGTGCTTGGTATCATGCTCAGCCCCATTAAGGTGAATATGGCTGGGCTGCAATACCAAACACAGCCGCTATACATTGTACGGCACTGTGCTTGTTAAGCTGCGAGAAGACCGCAGCACTCAAAGGAGTGCCTTGTCAAACAGCTGATTGGTGGTTGACCTGAGGATAGGTCATCAGAATCAAAATCTCAGAAAACCCGTTTAACCCCTCAGATACTGTGGTCAAATGTGACCATGGCATCTGAGCAGTGAAAATATAGGAGTGCTGCGCTCCTGCACCGGTAACAGCTTCTTGGAGAAGATCTTGTGTGGTAATGGTAGGCCACAGCCTGCTGGGGTCTACAATGCCTATCACAGACATATTCCAACACAGGCCTCCAGTTGGTAGCACTGCATTGGAATATACTGTATTCTATATTGAGTAATGGAACAAATTCCATTACTGAATAGAAATGACAATCTAATGATTGCTTGTTATAGTCTTAAAAAAAAAAAAAAACATCATAGTTAGTGTTGAACTAATAGAAGTGATGTATGACGTCACCATGTCAGCTAGCATGATGAAGTCATAATGCACCGCACAAGATTTCGCGTTGCATCTTCAATAAGGAAGGCTAATGGTTACAATAAAAACTAAAGGTCATCTTGCAAAAAAATCTGCTCTAACACTGTAGCTCTATAGATGTAAATATAAAAAGTTTTGGGGTTCAGAATATCGGAATAAAAAGAAAACGTTTTTCTTAAGCGTAACTTTTAATAATATCCTTACAAATATTTTTACACCTGTTTTAGGAGTAAAAATAGTTGCAAGTCCCCTTTTTGCAAATATTTAGGAGTGGCGAGAGTGTGACAGGGGCCGAGTCTCTGGCCCTGACACATTTACTTTCTTTTACACCTGAACACAGTGTAAAAGAGGAGTAAAATAAAAACTACTCCAGTCAAGAGCCCAAGTAGTTTTTTACGCCAGGCGCATGGACCGCTGGAAGTGCATCTAATTTATAAGCCGGTCTTTGTAAATGATCCTCAATATATATTACCGGATACGTTCTCTTATAGGGTACACGGCAGTACCAATACACCTTGCGATAAATTAAAGAACCAACTGGTCTTACTGCATACAGGGTTTTGCTGGTGTGTCTGCGTGATATCCGCTGGATCCGGAACAAGGTCGCTGTGGTGATAGAGAAAAAAGAATGATCACATAAACAGGGGATGTAACTGTCCATATTAAATCCCCAGCAGGGGGCGCTGTGCTGGTCCTGTAAGACCGAGCCTTCCCAATGGTATAACAGGTTAATCTAGGGCATTGCTTTCCCCTTAGTGCTACCAAACAGCACTGATGCCCACATTGTGCCCCTTCACAGTACTAAGAAACACACTGCGCCCCCTCACATTAGTAATGCCCACATTGTGATCCTTCACAGTAGTGATATCCACATTGTGCCCCTCTCATATTACTAATATCCACATTGTGTCCCCTCACAGTAGTAGTATCCACATTGTGTCCCCTCAGACTAGTTATGCCCACATTGTGCCTCTTTCATAGTGGCTTTGTCCATATTCTGCCCCTCACAGTAGTAATGCCAAAATTGTGCTCCATCACAGTAGTTGTGCCCACATTGTGTCCCTCACAGTGGTAATGCCCACACTGTGCCCCTCTCACAGTAGAAATGCCCATTCTTTACCCCCTCACTGTAGTAATGCCCACCTTGTGCCGCCCTCACAGTGGAATGCAGACATTGTGCCCCCTTACTGTAATAATGCAAACATTGTGCCCCCACAGTTGAAATGTCTACATTATACCCCCTGACAGTAGAAATGCCCACATTGTAACCCCTCACAGCCCATACTGTGCCCCTGACAGTAGTTATGTTATCCTTGTTTCCCCCTCACAGTTATGTCCACCTTGTGCCCCCCTCACAGCAGTAATGCCAACATTTTGCCCCTAGTGCCTCTTCCAGTTCCATTTATAAATGTTAAAACACACACACAAATACTGGTCTGTTTACCTGATGATAGTGCCCACCCTGTGTTCCCCAGCAGCAGGGTGGCTGTGTAGGAGGCTGATTGTGGGGCACTTAACAAGTCATTTGCATATTGATTGACATTCTTGGCAGTGGAGCCATGGAGTTTAATTGAGTTGGGCAAACCCTATTTGGCAGTAGGCTGTTTTAGGTAGACATGTTCCTACTTTCTATGTTCCTCTCCTTTTAATACGTTTTGCACTTCTTAAGCCTCATTCACACAATAGTGTTTTGGTCAGTTAATTTCATAAGTGATTGTGATCTAAAAGCAGAGATCAGGTATAAGGGAAAGATCTGCACCTGTTCTGTGTTTAGAGCCACACCTGGTTTTGGCTCAGAAAATACTGATGGAAATCACTGACCAAACCCTGACGTGTGAATGAGGCATTACTCTGATGTACTTTTTACTAAGACTGGCATATTAAACTCCAGTAAGTTACAAGATGGTGGGGGGAGGGAGAGTGTACAGGGCACTCTGCGTTTTTTATCTATATGGTACTCACACAATCCAATTTGTGAGCATAGTATAAACATATAGAAAAATACATAAAATAAGGGTAACCTTTTTCGATTTGAGTAGAATAAAATAAGGGTTTTATAGTCCCATGAGGACACTAAACATTGGGACTATATAGGGAAAAAAAAGCCAAACATATTTAATAATGATATTGAAGAAGTATGACATATAAGACACCTAACATCTGTGGTATAAAAACCACACTGCACATTACTCTGTTTCACAATAGCGGATGAGATGTTCGGTGTCTGCTCTTCATCTGTATTCCTTCCCTGCCAGTGAATTCCGTCTCTATCAATGGAAACGTATTTGTTAATTAGTATCACCTTGACAAATCCATCTCATCCTTTGTTATTCAGCTGGAAAAGAGAGGCTGAATTGATGCCTGTCATTAGAATTCTGCGACATAATATGGAAGCAGCTCGCAGGAAGCGACCGGCAAGAGATGAGTTCATTGCCATTCTACAGTAAGCAGTACACCGCCGCGCAGAATGTCATCTCGCCGATGGCAGGAAGAGAGCAACGTGCACAAGTTGCAATTCAGGCACAAAACACATTTGTTCAGGGAAATGTTTTTAATCAGTCAGATGAGTTTGGAAATGCGGCGTTTCCACTGTAATAAATGTCACTGCCGTCTCCTCCGATTTGAACGATCTGCAGAAAGAAGGAGATCTGGATGCTTTCTTGTTTACAGCGCATGTTTCATTTCACTTACCAGTGGTAAAATATGCTGAGTCTTGCTCTTTTTTACTGACCATCACTAGTATGTATTGACTGGGGTGTATTGACTGGAAAACATCAAAGGCATTAGCCGGGCAATCACATCTGTCTTTTTTGGCAGTCCTGTAATGACACAACTAGGAAAGGATTGATGAATCATTCAGAGGACAACTACTCTGTTGTGTGAGCCTTTTAAGCACATGTAATTAAAGTTCTAAGGAAAAAATAGTATAGCTGGAAGAGGAGAGTGATACAAAAAGGGTTGTTAAACATAATGTAGCATAAAATAACTTGCGTTAGATATAAAGAGTCAAAGGGGTTGTGCAAGAATAGGAGGGGGGATGACAAACCCCCATACTAAGGATACTTTCACACTGGCGTTTTGGCTTTCCGTTTGTGAGATCCATTCAGGGCTCTCACAAGTGGTCTAAAACGGATCAGTTTTGGCCTAATGCATTCTGAATGGAAAAGGATCCGCTCAGAATGCATCAGTTCAGTCTCCATTCAGCTTTGGAGGTGATCACCAAAACGCTGCTTGCATACAGCCGCATCCTTGTGGACCGAGACATGGGGGGCTAAGATTAGTACTGACACTTATGTAATTCAATGGATCATTTCACTGGGGTTCACTTTCCCCATTTCTTCCGATTGTTGTATATACCCAGTGGGAAGAGGCGATTTTGGGTTTGGGTGTGTGGTCATCAGAACAACCCAGCAAAGGTCCCCTGATGATTTGGACTAATTTCAAACAAAACGCGTTGGGACATTTACTAGGATCAAAAGAATGACAATTTTTGGGACATTTACTAGGACCAAAGAATGTCATATTGGTAACAGGGCCCTCAACCACAAAGTGACGAAGCTGGGCAGTCTCCATTACTGCGCAATGACAGGGAGGGCCTAGTAGGTGTCCACGGGCAACTGTGGGATAATCCTGAGGATAGTGCAACTGTCGCTTTAAGGTACATCCATTGTAGGGAGAGACTAATTGTGAGAGACCCAGTATTAGTATCCCCACATCCCTAGCTCCTGGTTACCGATGGCGCAGCGAATGGTGTTTATCATATATATTTAGGGATTTAATTGTTATTATAATAAAAGTTATGTTTTAAGGTATCTATTCAGTATTGTATAATCTGTTTAGAATGGTGAATGCAGACTTGAAGTTGAGGACAGCATGTTTGTAGGAGATAAAGTCTTCCTTGGTGTGGGTTTTCTTCCAGTGTTATTCTGTAGCTCTGTTAGCTTGTCGTCAATTGATTTGCTGGGTTCTGGTGTGGGTGAGAGGGGTGACTGAAGGCTGAAATAATTATGGTGTTGTAGCATGCAGCAGCTGTGTCAGCATCGTGAAGGGAAGATAGTGCGGACAGTAGTGTGAGCCAGTCAGAGACGTTTGAAGTTTCTATGAGTGTGGTAGTTTAAGGACTGGAGGGCCAGTTGAAGAGAGAGTAGTTGAGAATTTAAGAAGATTGTAGTTAGAGAGGGGAATCAGAGAGTTTGAGAGATTAGATAGGGAATAGAGGTGGGTGATGACCAGGTCTAGTGTGTGATCATCTCTGTGGGTGGCTGTGGTGACCAAAGGAGGAAATAAGAGATAGGAGTTTCGAGGCATTTGAGTTGTGTGTGTCAATAGAGATGTTGAAATCCTCCATGATGGTGGGGATTTCAGCGGAGTGGAAATGTAGAAGCCAGGTATTAAAGGGTTTCTACCACCAGATTTTGAGATTTTTCGCTGACTGACACTAGCGCTCGGCTAGTGTCTGCACTACCTAACAGTGCTCTTGTATCACCTTTGTCTGCTGCTGTTAAGCTTAAAAACATACTTTTATTGATATGCAAATGAGCCTCTAGGTGCTATGGGGGCGTCTTTTCAGCACCTAGAGGCTCCGTCTAATCACTATTTCTGCTGCCTACCGCGTCCCTCCAGCCCGCTCCGCTCCTCTTGATTGACAGCCAACCTCGCTCCATCTCGAATTCCAGCACCTGCGCCGGCATCTTCACTGCGGTCCGACAGTCACTGCGCCTGCGCCGAATACAGAAGCGCACGGCGCAGGTGCTGGAATTCCAGATGGAGCGAGGTTGGCTGTGAATCAAGAGGAGCGGGGCGGGCTGGAGGGAAGCGGTGGGCGACAGAAATAGTGATTAAACTGAGCCTTTAGGTGCTGAAGACGCCCCCATAGCACCTAGAGACTCATTTGCATATCAATAAGAGTATGTTTTTAAGCTTAGCAGCAGCAGACAAAGGTGATACAAAAGCACTGTTAGGTAGTGTCAGTCAGCGAAAAATCTCAAAATCTGGTAGTAGAAACCCTTTAAAGTGGTCAATAAAATGCAGTAGCAGGTCCTGGTGGATGGTAGCTGATGGTTATTTGGAGGTTGGAGGGAGAGAAGATGCAGAAGGAGTGAACTTCAAACAAGGGGAGGGTGGAGACAGGTTGAAGCAGCAGTTGCCTGATAGGAGGAGGCCAACACCACCACCATATCTGTCCGGGTGGAGAGTGTGGGTAAATTGAAGTTTTCCATAGGATAGTATGGCAAGGGCTGCATCGGTGAGTATCAGCCAAGTTTCTGTGAGGCCAAGGAATGTAAGTTTCTGGGAAATTAAGAGGTTTAGGATGTAGGAAAATGTATTACAAATGGAATGTAAGTTCTTTAATTCTCTGAATAGAGAGACTGGCCTTCACTGCCTGGTGTAGGAATAGCGGAGTAATGAAATATTTTGAGATATATGGAGGCAACGATGGTGAGTGCAAAAGAAAACATCTGTCATTTGTAAAAATGTAGAGGATAAAGATGACAGAGTGTGTAAGGGAAATAGAGTTAGCTTCTGTTTGCTTCTGGTAAATTTCCAGGTATAATTCCTGCTATACCGCTGTAGTGCCACCTCACCCTCCTACTTTGTTTTGATACTTATCATTCTTCCACTTTAGAGGCAGAGCACGCTACGTTAGTCCTGCATACCTAATGAATAATTCAGAAGCTATGGCAACTGATGAAGAACCGGTCAGTCTGAACACAGGCAGAGAAGGGGCGGATGCGTTTTTTGCTGAGTGCAACTCCCGTGACACTTTACAGTCTTTTAGTACCAAGGGTCTTGAGATGCGTGTCACCAATCTTGCAGATAAGGAGGTACGACTCTTTTGGACAGTGAACTCCTTAAAATCATATAGTGTAAGCGGTCGAGTCCCCAGAGGTCTCCGGATATACAAAGAACTCCTCCAATATGAGGAAGATGAAGCCTTTGCCACCGAGTGGAAGGAGCTCCACATGCAGTTCTCATCCCAGTTGAGAGCCAGTTGAGCCAGTTGATGCTTTTTGAAAAAAAGTTAAAGAAACTAGTTATCACGCAATCAGAAGTAAAAGAAAGAAAAAAAGATAAATTCTTACGTGATAAATGTGATTATGACAGCGGAAAAATATTTTATTGGAATAAAAGAAGACAAAGAAAGAGACGTCCACAAAGAAAAAATAAGAGTGATTATTGGACAACAGATAGTGACTCTAGGGTGTCAGATGACGCTAACATGAATAAAAAAATGGCAGATAATACCCCCCCTTTAGGTGTAGCACAAGAAGGGGAAGAAAGAGGAGAAAGAAGATCAATAAGGAAGTCGTCGTGCAACAAGAAGCAGGTGTCATGGCGCCAGTGATTAACTCACTTACCACTGCACCTAGAGAGGATCTTGTAATTAATCTAACTACTCTTGAACTTCCTCCCCCATGTATTACTGCTCTTAACAAAGGACTCAGTTTCAGTCTGGTTGAGAAATTCAACCCTGTCACTTTTGAAATTGACCTGTTTAAGGCTATTCGTAAACTACAGTTACATAAAATGTATGGTAACTCTCCTTTCACTTTGGGCTCCAAGAGGGAGGGAGAAATCCCAGCCCATACCAATCTTTTGGGTTTCAATATTGAGGAACCCTTCAGTGAAAGGGAAATTGCCTGTTTAGAGTCTTTGACTGACACAGAACTGGGTGATCCCCCGGCCCCCACTCTAGGATTGGGTCGCTTTGAGGGGGGCATCAAGTCCACATCTTGTCCCCCCTTGCCCGCTGGGAGTAGCATTGACGTCTTCTATAAACAAACATTAAGAGATGTAAAAGCCTTGGTATATCCCAAGGTAACATAGTAACATAGTAACATAGTACATAAGGCCGAAAAAAGACATTTGTCCATCCAGTTCGGCCTGTCATCCTGCAAGTTGATCCATAGGAAGGCAAAAAAAAAAAAAAAAAAACCCTGTGAGGTAGAAGCCAATTTTCTCCACTTTAGGGGAATATAAAATTCCTTCCTGACTCCAATCAGGCAATCAGAATAACTCCCTGGATCAACGACCCCTCTCTAGTAGCTATAGCCTGTAATATTATTAAGCTCCAGAAATACGTCCAGGCCCCTCTTGAATTCCTTTATTGTACTCACCATCACCACCTCCTCAGGCAGAGAGTTCCATAGTCTCACTGCTCTTACCGTAAAGAATCCTTTTCTATGTTTGTGTACAAACCTTCTTTCCTCCAGACGCAGAGGATGTCCCCTCGTCACAGTCACAGTTCTGGGGATAAATAGATGATGGGATAGATCTCTGTACTGACCCCTGATATATTTATACATATTAATTAGATCTCCCCTCAGTCGTCTTTTTTCTAAAGTGAATAACCCTAATTTTGATAATCTTTCAGGGTACTGTAGTTGCCCCATTCCAGTTATTACTTTAGTTGCCCTCCTCTGGACCCTCTCCAGCTCTGCTATGTCTGCCTTGTTTACAGGAGCCCAGAACTGTACACAGTACTCCATGTGTGGTCTGACTAGCGATTTGTAAAGTGGTAGGACTATGTTCTTATCACGGGAATCTATGCCCCTTCTGATGCAACCCATTATCTTGTTGGCCTTGGCAGCAGCTGCCTGACACTGGTTTTTGCAGCTTAGTTTGCTGTTTATTAAAATTCCTAGATCCTTTTCCATGTCAGTGTTACCGAGTGTTTTACCATTTAGTATGTACGGGTGACTTGCATTTTTCCTTCCCATGTGCATAACTTTACATTTATCAGTGTTAAACCTCATCTGCCACTTATCTGCCCAAGCCTCCAATCTATCCAGATCCCTCTGTAGTATTATACTGTCCTCATCAGTGTAAATTACTTTACACAGTTTAGTGTCATCTGCGAAAATTGATACTTTACTATGCAAGCCTTCTACAAGATCATTAATAAATATATTGAAGAGAATAGGGCCCAATACTGACCCCTGAGGTACCCCACTAGTGACAGTGACCCAATCTGAGTGTGTACCGTTAATAACCACCCTCTGTTTTCCATCATTGAGCCAGTTACTTACCCACATACAGATGTTTTCTCCCAGTCCGAGCATTCTCATTTTATATACTAACCTTTTATGTGGTACAGTGTCAAATGCTTTGGAGAAGTCCAGATATACGACATCCATTGATTCGCCGCTGTCAAGTCTAGAACTTACCTCCTCATAGAAACTGATTAAATTAGTCTGACATGACCGATCCCTCACGAAGCCATGCTGATATGGCGTTATTTGCTTATTTCTGTTGAGATGCTCTAATATAGCATCTCTCAGAAAACCTTCAAACAGTTTACCCACAACAGATGTTAAACTTACCGGCCTATAGTTTCCAGGCTCTGTTTTTGGCCCCTTTTTGAATATTGGCACCACATTTGCCATGCGCCAATCCTGTGGGACATTCCCTGTCAGTATAGAGTCTGCAAATATCAGAAATAAGGGTCTGGCTATGACATTACTTAATTCCTTTAGGATACGGGGGTGTATGTCATCCGGTCCTGGCGATTTGTCTATTTTAATATTTTTAAGTCGCTGATGTACTTCTTCCTGGGTCAGACAGGACACTTTTAATGGGGAATTTATTTTTGCATTCTGCATATCATCTGACAATTTATTTTCCTCAGTGAATACATTGGAGAAAAAAATATTTAACAGCTTTGCTTTCTCCTCATCGCTCTCTGCGACTTCCCCCTCATTACTCTTTAAAGGGCCGACACCTTCAGATTTATACTTTTTAACATTTATATAATTGAAGAACATTTTAGGGTTAGTTTTACTCTCTTTGGCAATTAAACTCTCGGTCTCTAGTTTGGCCGCTTTTATTTGTTTTTTACATGTTCTATTTTTTTCCTTATAGTTTTTCAGTGCTTCCGTGCTCCCCTCCTGTTTCAGTGAATGATATGCTTTCTTTTTGTCATTTATTGCTTTCTTTACAGTTCTATTTATCCACATTGGTTTCTTTTTGTTCCTTAACCTTTTATTACCATACGGTATGTACCTCTCACAATGAGATTTTAGGATGTTTTTAAAGATATCCCATTTTGTGGCTGTATTTTTATTTTTGAGGACTTTGTCCCAGTTAGTTTGGCCTATGGCCTCTCTTAGTTGGCTAAATTTAGCTTTTTTGAAGTTTGGTATTTTTGTTCCTCCCTGTAGAAACGCTCTTTTGAATGATAGTTGGAAGGTTATTACTTTATGGTCACTATTTCCCAGGTGTCCCCCGACCTGCACATCTGTTGGTAGAAAATAATATTACCAAAGAAGAATGGTTAGCCATTAAATGGCTTTCAAATAGAGAGGACGTCATAGTGAAACCAGTGGACAAGGGGGGCAATATTGTACTCCTTACTAAGGAGTATTACCTGCAGGAGGCACACAAACAGTTAGGAGACGCTTCGGTATACCAAAAACTGGACAGGGACCCTATCCCAACCATCTTAGTAGAACTCCGCGAGTTACTGACGCGGTATATTGATCTGGATTTTTTTTTACGGCACGTATCATGGATCGGCTTGTGCCACCGTCCCCCAGGAAACCTACTTGGTACTTTCTACCTAAGATTCACAAGTCACTGACCCATCCACCAGGGCACCCCATTGTGGCAGGGATAGGGTCAGTGACTGAGTCCTAAGCATCCAATACCTGGATTGGATGCTTAGACCACTCTTGTTACACGCCCCTACATATTTACAGGACACTAACTCCTTTCTGGAGGCACTGAATCACTTCCAGTGGCAGGATGATTTTAATTTAGTGTCACTTGATGTGGAAAGCCTGTACACCCGTATCCCACATGGGGAAGGTGTACAGGCTGTCATCAAAGTACTCCGCAAAACTAACAAGAGTGATATCTATTGCATGTTTGTCCAGGAGGCACTTAATTTTGTACTCAGTAATAATGTGTTTACTTTTGGGGGGCGCTGGTACAGGCAGATCCATGGTACGGCCATGGGCACACCGGTGTCTTGCATCTTTGCTAATTAGTTTTTTTCAGTGTTTGAAGATCGTAATGTCTGCTCTACCTCCAACCCATACCTGCAGTATATAAAATTATTTTTGCGCTACGTGGATGATGTTTTCATGGTGTGGCAGGGCCCGAGGCAGTCTTGTGAGGATTTAGTGCATTTTCTCAATAGCCATAATGATATGAACCTGAAGTTCACCTTGAATTTCAGAGGTGGAACTTTAGAATTCCTTGATGTCATGGTTACTATAGAGAATAGCACAATAGTCACCACGGGTTACCGCAAGCCTACGGCCACTAATTCCCTGCTGCACTACGATAGCTACCATCCAAGTAGCGTAAAGCAAGCAGTGCCATATGGACAGTTTATACGGCTCAGACGTATAAATAGCACAGAAGCGGGTTATAAGAAGCAGGCTCAAGAACTAAAGGAAAGACTAATAGCGAGGGGTTACCCCGAGATTGCTCTAGATGCAGCATTGACAAAAGCAGGTCAATTTACCCAAAAGGAATTACTTAAAAATAAAGATAAAAAGAGTAGCCAAACAAAAAGTAACGCAGAAAGGTTTACCTTCGCTTTCAAGTTTAGCCCTCTGGCAGACACAATTAAGCAGGTCATATTCAAGAATTGGGAGATTCTCAAGAGCAAGGAAGGGTTACAAGATGTAATAGGTAGCAGAGGCGTACATAGGAATCACTGGGCCCCATAGCAAAAATCTGAATTGGGCCCCTTAACCCCGCCCACTACCCACCATGGCCCCTCCCACTTCCTGACTTTGCTCCTCCCATGCCACACCCCCATTAAATAAATTTATACATGACCTACAGAAACTGTTAGGGGTTTCCTGGGGGTGACCTGTCACATGGGATATCTGCTGCAGCCTGCAGGTCTCCTTATTTGGGGTGCCATGTTAGGCTACTTTCACACTTGCGTTCGGGTCTCCGCTTGTGAGTTCTGTTTGAAGGCTCTCACAAGCGGCACCGAACGGATCCGTCCAGCCCTAATGCATTCTGAGTGGATGCGGATCCGCTCAGAATGCATCAGTATGGCTCCGTCTGTCCTCCGCTCAGCAGGCGGACACTTGAACGCTGCTTGCAGCCTGGCCGTGCGGAGGCAAACGAATCCGTCCAGACTTACAATGTAAGTCAATGGGGACGGATCCGTTTGAAGTTGACACAGTGTGGCTCAATTTTCAAACGGATCCGTCCCCCATTGACTTTCAATGTAAAGTCAAAACGGATCCGTTTGCACTATCATGAACAAAAAAAAAAATGTTGTTTTTTTTTTTTGTTCATGTTAATGCAAACGGATCCGTTCTGAACGGATCTAAGCGTTTGCATTATAGGTGCGGATCCGTCTGTGCAGACACCAGACGGATCCGCTCTGAACGCAAGTGTGAAAGTAGCCTTAAAGGGAATCTGTCACTAGCAATTTACCCCCAATTTTTTTTTCATGAATCCATGTTTAACAGAGTACCTGTTTTCCATCTGTCTTGTTCTTTTGATTGTGAGTCTTGTCATGTCTTCAAAAAATCGATTCTTATGATATGTAAATGAAGCTGTAAGGAGCCCAGAGGGGCGTTATTCTTTCTCCACGGTGCCCAGGAACGCCCCTCTGAAGTGCCGTGCCCGGCTAAGTTTGAAAACTAATAACGCCTCCAAGTTCATCTAAATCGCCTCCCAGAGGCACGGCTAAGTGCTGAACACCCCCCTCCTCAGTGCCGCGCTCTGCGGCAAACACCCCGATCCTCCTCTCGCCGGCATCCCAAATCCTGCGCAGGCGCAGTGCCGTCAGTCATCTTATCATAGCGCAGGCAATCGCCGGCACTGCGCCTGCGCGGGATTTGGGATGCCAGCGAGAGGAGGATCGGATTTGGGAGGCGATTTAGATGAACTTGGAGGCGTTATTAGTTTTCAAATTTAGCCGGGCACGGCACTTCAGAGGGGCGTTCCTGGGCACAGTGGAGAAAGAATAACGCCCCTCTGGGCTCCTTACAGCGTCATTTACATATCATAAGAATCGATTTTTTGAAGAAATGACAAGACTCACAATCCAAAGAACAAGACAGATGGAAAAAAGGTACTCATGGATCCATGTTTAATAAAGTACCTTTTTTTCCATCTGTGTTCTTCTTTTCCATGTCAGTCTTGTCCTTTCTTCTAAAAATCGATTCTTGCTGTAAGCCGGACTGGAGCCCAGAGGGGCGTTTTTCTTTCTCCACGGTGCCCCTCTGATTAGTGCCGTGCCCGCCTAAATATGAAAACTCTAACGCCTCCATCATTTAGCTGAATCGCCTCCCAGAGGCGCGGCTAAGTCCTAGACACCCGCCCCCCTCCTCAGCGCTGCGCTCTGAAACACCCGATCCTCCTCTCGTCGGCGTCCCAAATCCCGCGCAGGCGCAGTGCCGGCGATTGCCTGCGCCTGCGCTCTGATAATACGGCTGAGGGCAACAGCTTCAACATCGTCACTGGGCTCGGCGCATGCCCAGTGACGATGTTGAAGCTGTTGCCCTCAGCCGTATTATCAGAGCGCAGGCGCAGGCAATCGCCGGCACTGCGCCTGCGCGGGATTTGGGACGCCGACGAGAGGAGGATCGGGTGTTTCAGAGCGCAGCGCTGAGGAGGGGGGCGGGTGTCTAGGACTTAGCCGCGCCTCTGGGAGGCGATTCAGCTAAACATGGGGGGGGGGGCCCTGGGGAGAAAAGCAGCCGCATAGCCGGCTGCTGGTCATCAGTGGGCGGGGCCTTATCTGCGCTACGGGCCCCCCAGTGCCGCGGGCCCCATAGCAGTGGCGTGGTCTGCCTCTATGGGCGGTACGCCACTGATAGGTAGTAAAGCACTGATCACTTTTAAGAAGTGCCACACGATCAGGGACAAATTAGTAAGAAGCAGATTGAGGGAAGCTAAAGCTAAAGATTGGCTCACTGAATGTACCCCAGTAGGGAGCCACAGATGTGGCGATTGCTCATTTTGTAAACAGGTCATACAAGGCAAATACGTCTTCTTTGCGGGCATTGAGCACAGGCTCATGCAGTTCACCACGTGTAAAACTAAGTATGTAGTTTACCTGGTCTTGTGCATACACACGCTCCTGTCCGCCCCAGCCTGCTGAACTTTGTATCCGATTTCATAATAAATAAAGTTACTACTTGCAACATCCGGGTGAGTGCCACTAGCATTATTCCTTCTACTTATCGCATCATAATTCCTGCTATACACTTAAACATTGCACTTATACAGTACAGACCAAAAGTTTGGACACACCTTCTCATTCAAGAGTTTTCTTTATTTTCATGACTATGAAAATTGTAGATTCACACTGAAGGCATCAAAACTATGAATTAACACATGTGGAATTATATACATAACAAAAAAGTGTGAAACAACTGAAAATATGTCATATTCTAGGTTCTTCAAAGTAGCCACCTTTTGCTTTGATTACTGCTTTGCACACTCTTGGCATTCTCTTGATGAGCTTCAAGAGGTAGTCACCTGAAATGGTCTTCCAACAGTCTTGAAGGAGTTCCCAGAGATGCTTAGCACTTGTTGTCCCTTTTGCCTTCACTCTGTGGTCCAGCTCACCCCAAACCATCTCGATTGGGTTCAGGTCCAGTGACTGTGGAGGTCAGGTCATCTGGCGCAGCACCCCATCACTCTCCTTCATGGTCAAATAGCCCTTACACAGCCTGGAGGTGTGTTTGGGGTCATTGTCCTGTTGAAAATTAATGATGGTCCAACTAAACGCAAACCGGATGGAATAGCATGCCGTTGCAAGATGCTGTGGTAGCCATGCTGGTTCAGTATGCCTTCAATTTTGAATAAATCCCCAACAGTGTCACCAGCAAAGCACCCCCACACCATCACACCTCTCCTCCACATGCTTCACGGCGGGAACCAGGCATGTAGAGTCCATCCGTTCACCTTTTCTGCATCGCACAAAGACACGGTGGTTGGAACCAAAGATCTCAAATTTGGACTCATCAGACCAAAGCAAAGATTTCCACTGGTCTAATGTCCATTCCTTGTGTTCTTTAGCCCAAAGAAGTCTCTTCTGCTTGTTGCCTGTCCTTAGCAGTGGTTTCCTAGCAGATATTCTACCATGAAGACCTGATTCACACAGTCTCCTCTTAACAGTTGTTCTAGAGATGTGTCTGCTGCTAGAACTCGGTGTGGCATTGACCTGGTCTCTAATCTGAGCTGCTGTTAACCTGCGATTTCTGAGGCTGGTGACTCGGATGAACTTATCCTCCGCAGCAGAGGTCACTCTTGGTCTTCCTTTCCTGGAGCGATCCGCATGTGATCCAGTTTCTTTGTAGCGCTTGATGGTGTTTGTGGCTGCACTTGGGCACACTTTCAAAGTTTTCCCAATTTTTCAGACTGACTGACCTTAATTTCTTAAAGTAATGATGGCCACTCGTTTTTATTTACTTAGCTGCTTTTTTCTTGCCATAATACAAATTCTAACAGTCTATTCAGTAGGACTATCAGCTGTGTATCCACCTGATTTCTCCACAACGCAACTGATGGTCCCAACCCCATTTATAAGGCAAGAAATCCCACTTATTAAACCTGACAAGGCTGTGAAGCGAAAACCATTTCAGGTAACTACCTCTTGAAGCTCATCAAGAGAATGCCAAGAGTGTGCAAAGCAGTAATCAACGGAAAAGGTGGCTACTTTGAAGAACCTAGAATATGACATATTTTCTGTTGTTTCACACTTTTTTGTTATGTACAGTGGAGGAAATAATTATTTGACCCCTCACTGATTTTGTAAGTTTGTCCAATGACAAAGAAATGAAAAGTCTCAGAACAGTATCATTTCAATGGTAGGTTTATTGTAACAGTGGCAGATAGCACATCAAAAGGAAAATCGAAAAAATAACTTTAAATAAAAGATAGCAACTGATTTGCATTTCATTGAGTGAAATAAGTATTTGAACCCTCTAACAAAAAAAGACTTAATACTTGGTGGAAAAACCCTTGTTTGCAAGCACAGAGGTCAAACGTTTCTTGTAATTGATGACCAAGTTTGCGCACATTTTAGGAGGAATGTTGGTCCACTCCTCTTTGCAGATCATCTCTAAATCCCTAAGGTTTCGAGGCTGTCTCTGTGCAACTCTGAGCTTGAGCTCCCTCCATAGGTTTTCGATTGGATTAAGGTCCGGAGACTGACTAGGCCACTCCATGACCTTAATGTGCTTCTTCTTGAGCCACTCCTTTGTTGCCTTTGCTGTATGTTTTGGGTCATTGTCGTGCTGGAACACCCATCCACGACCCATTTTCAGTTTGATGGCAGAGGGAAGGAGGTTGTCGCTCAGGATTTCACGATACATGGCTCCGTCCATTTTCCAGTTTATGCGAATAAGTTGTCCTGTGCCCTTAGCAGAAAAACACCCCCAAAGCAAAATGTTTCCACCCCCATGCTTGACGGTGGGGACGGTGTTTTGGGGGTCATAGGCAGCATTTTTCTTCCTCCAAACACAGCGAGTTGAGTTAATGCCAAAGAGCTCTATTTTGGTCTCATCAGACCACAGCACCTTCTCCCAGTCACTCTCTGAATCATTCAGGTGTTCATTGGCAAACTTCAGACGGGCCTGCACATGTGCCTTCCTGAGCAGGGGGACCTTGCGAGCCCTGCAGGATTTTAATCCATTGCGGTGTAATGTGTTTCCAATGGTTTTCTTGGTGACTGTGGTCCCTGCTAATTTGAGGTCATTAACTAACTCCTCCCGTGTAGTTCTAGGATGCTTTTTCACCTTTCTCAGAACCATTGACACCCCACGAGGTGAGATCTTGCGTGGAGCCCCAGAGCGAGGTCGATTGATGGTCATTTTGTGCTCCTTCCATTTTCGAACAATCGCACCAACAGTTGTCACCTTCTCTCCCAGCTTCTTGCTAATGGTTTTGTAGCCCATTCCAGCCTTGTGCAGGTCTACAATTTTGTCTCTGACATCCTTGGACAGCTCTTTGGTCTTTCCCATGTTGGAGAGTTTGGAGTCTGCTTGATTGATTGATTCTGTGGACAGGTGTCTTTTATACAGGTGACTAGTTAAGACAGGTGTCCTTAATGAGGGTGACTAATTGAGTAGAAGTGTCTAACCACTCTGTGGGAGCCAGAACTCTTAATGGTTGGTAGGGGTTCAAATACTTATTTCACTCAATGAAATGCAAATCAGTTGCTATCTTTTATTTAAAGTTATTTTTTCGATTTTCCTTTTGATGTGCTATCTGCCACTGTTACAATAAACCTACCATTGAAATGATACTGTTCTGAGACTTTTCATTTCTTTGTCATTGGACAAACTTACAAAATCAGTGAGGGGTCAAATAATTATTTCCGCCACTGTATATAATTCCACATGTGTTAATTCATAGTTTCGATGCCTTCAGTGTGAATCTACAATTTTCATAGTCATGAAAATAAAGAAAACTCTTTGAATGAGAAGGTGTGTCCAAACTTTTGGTCTGTACTGTAGGTTGCACAGAAATGACCAAACCAAGAGTCAGTCACACTCAAGTTATCCCTATCCTACATAATTATCCATTTGTCCTGTGGGTATTATCTTTTCTTTGTACATCTATTGTACATCACAGTTTCATTGTTGGTATTGTACTTGTGGTACTATGAACCTTGTTGTGTTAACTATCTAGTCTTAATTTGTGTTCATTTATTTCATAGTTATTAAAAGGAATGTTTTAAGAATCACGGTTGTCCAGTTGTGTTAAATAAAGATGAGCGAACTATTGAAAAATTTGATTTGGCCAATTTGATAAACTTCAACCAGAAATTTGATTATTTTTACATATTAAATCACAAATTGCTATAAATCGGGTATACCTGTATGTCATGGTGGCTGAGGGAATGGGAAAATTTTCACCATTTTCCAATAACAGATATGGTAAATTGAATAGTGCCCTTGAATAGCCAGGCTTTCTGGCTGTGTAGGAAATACGTTATGGATTCTGTTATAACAGAATATAAAGAAATTCGTCGATGGAATGCAAAACGGAAGCCTTTAAGAGGCATTCTGGTTTGATCCATCATGATAGAAGTCTATGGCTAAGCATAACGGATCCATCTGGTTTTATGCAGGACTTTGTTTTCAATCCTGTGTAACGGAAACCAGATGGATCCATTATGCTTAGCCATAGACTTCAATTATGCTGAAAACAAAACGGAATGCCTCTTAAAGTTTTCCATTATATTCCATTATAAAAGAATCCATAATGGATTTCCTACACCACCCAAACACCGAACCTGTAAATTTTTGGTTCGCTCATCCCTACTCTTTAACCCCTTCATGACATGCCATTTTTCACCTTAAGGACCAGCCCAAATTTAGGTAATCTGACATGTGTCACTTTGGTAATAACTTTGGAACACTTTTACTTATCCAGGCCATTCTGAGATTGTTTTCTCGTCACATATTGTACTTCATGACACTGGTAAATTTGAGTCAAAATATTTCATTTTTATTTATAAAAAACTACCCAAAAATTAGCAAATTTCTATTTCTCTACTTTCAAAATAGATAGTAATACCTCCAAAAATAGTTATTACTTAACATTTCCCATATGTCTACTTCATGTTTGGATCATTTTGAAAATGACATTTTCTTTTTTTGGGACGTTAGAAGGTTTAGAAGTTTAGAAGCAAATCTTGAAATTTTTCACCTTTTTAAAAGGTATTCAAAACTGATTTTACAAACTTTGTTAACCCTTTAGGTGTTCCACAAGAATTATAGGAAAATGTAGATGAAATTTCAGAATTTCACTTTTTTGGGCAGATTTCACATTTTAATAAATTTTTTCCAGTAACAAAGCAAGGGTTGACAGCTAAGCAAAACTCAATATTTATTGCCCTGTAGTTTACAGAAACACCCCATATGTGGTCATAAACTGTTGTACGCGAACACTGCAGGGCGCAGAAGGAAAGGAACGCCATATGGTTTTTGGAGGGCAGATTTCACAGGGATAATTTTAAGTTGCCATGTCACATGTGAAGACCCCTAGAGTAGAAACTCCCAAAAAAACTACGGGATAAGGTGGCAGTTTTGTTGGTACTATTTTACGGTACATATGATTTTTAGTTACTCTATATTACATTTTTTTGTGGGTTGTTACAGATGCGACAATACCAAATATGACTACTTTTTTGGTTGTTTGTTTCAGTTTTACATAATAAAGAAAAAAAAAGATTTTTTTATAGTGTCTCCATATTCTGAAAGCCTTTTTTTTTTTTTTTTTTTTTTGGCGACTGTCTTATGTAGGGGCTAATTTTTGGGGTATGAGATGACGGTTTGATTGGTACTATTTTGTGGTGCATATGACTTTTTGATCGCTTGGTATTACACTTTTTATGATGAAAGGTGTTCACCTGAGGGGTTAGGTCATGTGATATTTCTATACAGCAGTTTCTTATGGACGCAGCAATACCTAATATGTATCTTTCTTTTATTTATTAAAGTTTTACACAATAACAGCATTTTTTAAACAAAAAAATCATATTTTAGTGTCTCCATATTCTGAGAGCCATGTTTTTTTTATTTTTTGGGCGATTGTCTTAGTTAGGGTCTCATTTTTGGTATGATTTTGGGGTGCATAGGACTTTTTGATAGTTTGGGATTACACTTTTTGTAATGTAAGGTGACAAAAAATTGCTCTGTTCTTTTCTGAAATAAAATGCTTCAAAGAATCCAACACCAACATTATAGAATGGAAGGATGATTGATCTTGTTTATAACACCCAAATAGGCCAAACTGCTCAGCTTCCAGCATCACAAGCAGATTAAAGAAAAAGGTTTGGTAACGTGTTAGCCAATAGTAAGAAGTCTTGTCCGCCGATATGTGTGACGGCTTATTTTTTGTGGGAGTTTTTGTTTATAGTTAATAACAAATTTTGGGGTATATATGACTTTTTGATCACTTTTTGTTACATTTTAGTACAGGTGTTTTTACATGCGGTGTTGCCCATGATGTTGATTATTTTTATTGTGTAAGTATTTTTATTTTAGGGAAAGGTGGATGACTTAAATTTATATATATATATATATATATGTATTAAGGCTGATTTCAGCCTGTGTTTGTGGGCGGGGCGTAGCTCCCTATATATTCCCTCCAATACCTTCCCACAGGCGGTGTGTCTCACTTACTTTGTAGGAAGAGCACATCTAGCCGGCCTCCAAGTTCACTTGTGTCTGGTGCGTCTCGCTGTTCGGTGTACGTCCGGAGAGAAGTTCCTTCTCATCAAGTAAGTCCTGCTAACTTCGCATCGGCGCGGCCGGCAGCTGCGCTCTCTCATTCCGGCTTGCGGTCCACGGTGGAACGCATCGGCTTCCGCTGTCTCCCCAGCCACTTCCTGCTGAGCGCAGATCGGGCCGCTCGCTTACCCACCGGAGACGCCTGAAACTCGCCTCGCACAGCGTGAGCATAGCAGTGAGTCAGGAACAGGTGGCGCGCGCCTCACTGCCTCACTGCTGAACCTTTCCTCAACCACTTGCCAGACGCAGAGATCGGGTCACTCCCATCACGGCTGGCAAGGGCTGGCATCAGGCGTCTCAGCTGGTCCAGTCTACTGGCATCCTTAATGTACCTGGACAGTACAGGATTAGGCCATTCCTTGTATGTTACCTGGATCGTCCAGGCCACGTTATGTGTAATTATGTTACCTGGATCGTCCAGGCCCGGTTCAATGTTGTAGGTCACCTGGATCGTCCAGGCCATGGTCTATTGCTGTCGGTTACCTGGTTCGTCCAGGATTGGGCCATTGTTGTATGTTACCTGGATCGTCCAGGCCCGGTTCAATGTTGTATGTCACCTGGATCGTCCAGGCCATGGTCTGTTGCTATCGGTTACCTGGTTCGTCCAGGATTGGGCCATTGTTGTATGTTACCTGGATCGTCCAGGCCCCGTTATGTGTAAATACGTTACCTGGATCGTCCAGGCCCGGTTCAATGTTGTATGTCACCTGGATCGTCCAGGATTAGGCCATCGTCTGTACGTCTCCTGGATCGTCCAGGCTCAGTGCAATGCGGTACGTCACCGGACCGTCCAGGCCATGGCCTATTGCCATCGGTTGCCTAGATCGTCCGGGATTAGGCCATTGTCTGTACGTCCCCTGGATCGTCCAGGCCCAGTGCGAGGTGGCACGTCACCTGGATTGGCCAGGCCATGGCCTATTGCTATCGGTTACCTGGATCATCCAGGATTAGGCCATTGTTGTATGTCACCTGGATCGTCCAGGCCCTGTCATGTGTAAATACGTTACCTGGATCGTCCAGGCCCGGTTCAATATTGTATGTCACCTGGATCATCCAGGTTCAGGCCATTGTCAGTACGTCACCTGGATCGTCCAGGCCATGGCCTATCGCTGTCAATTGCCTGGATCGTCCAGCCCCAAGCAATTGTTGTATGTTACCGGAATCATCCAGGCGCCCATCACGTGTGGCACGTTTCCTGGATCGTCCAGGCCCCAGTTCATTGTCGCCCGGCACATGGACCGCCAGACCAGTCCATGGCACAGGTCTCGGGACCATTCAGGTTCGTTCAACGTGGTGTCACCTATATCGTTCAGTCTGGATCTGGCGTTCCTTGTTAACTAGTTCGTCCGGCCAAGATCGGCATGGTTACGTGGATCGTTAAGGTTCAGCTGTCTGATGGCAGGTCACGTCATTTTGTCCTTCTTGAGTTCCTAGGTCGTACCAGGCGTTGGGCAACATCCAGCTCCTTCAAGTTAGCCATTGCGGCTCCCATCTCATGTCACATCGGGGCTACCATACCCCGTCCGAGTCTGTCAAGGCCGGGCACGAGCCTTCCGGTCGTTCGTAGGGGTCTCGCGGTCCCCACTCTTCTCACAGCCACGTTTATTCAGTTTACAAAAATTTTCCCTCAGATTCCTAGGAGTGTCTCCAGCCGTCATAAAATCCAAAGTAGGCAAAAGTTCTGCAAGGTAAGATACACGCAACAAGATCCTAGCATTGGTAGGTTCTGTTCTTGTTTATTTCAGTCCATGTTTTCCTCACCTAGCTCTTATTGTTGACCTTTCTATCCGCGGCAATCCAGATCAATTCATTCTTCACAAGTTCGGTTCAGCCAAAGCGGATCCAAGATGTCCCAGTTGTCTGGTACAGAAGACAATGTGTCTTCCTTAGGCTCAGTAGTCTCAGGTCGCAGCAGCAACAGATCTCTCCGCAACTGGACCATTCCAAAGCTAATTGCTGAGCTAAACAGGAAAGGGATCCGGTATCCATCATCAGCCAGGAAAGCGGAACTTTATAGGATCCTGATGTCTGAGGCTGGGTCCTCCGAGGAACAATCTTCCTTGTCATCTATACAGCTGTCGCTTTCCCAGCTCCAAGCTTCCATCAACGGGTTAGTCAACTCAGTCTCGGACATCCAGTCCAGAGTTGAGGTCCTGGAAGTCCAGCCTTCAACGTCCGGCCAAAGCCAGGCCACCGTATCAACTCCGGCCGCCCTACAGTCTCTCCAAGGTATTAATATTCCTACCCCCCAAATTGTCCCATCCCACTTCCTACCAGAAAGTCTCAAAAAAGATATAGTGGCAGGCAAGGACATAAACCTAGCTTCCATCCTCATTGCATCCCATGATGTTGCAGAGAACCGCGTGATCAACTGTGGGGACGTATCAATAGTCATGAAAGCCAAAGATGCACGTCTCAGTAGGAAGCTGTCCATCCCGGAATTTGTCCTGGCCTTCAGTGTTTATAGGGATGTGGTCTGCTCAGCCCAGCCTGACAGAAGGGAGGAATTGGATAGATACCTTTACCGGGTCACCGACCTGGGCCAGAAATATGGTGGATCAGCATTCTACGATTATCACCGGTCCTTCTCCGCCAAAGCAGCAGCAGCGCTCTCCCAGTTCCAGTTTGTCACCAATTGGGCGGAGATGGATACTGAGCTATTCTGCCGGCACTTCGCGGGGCTCAGGGCCCCCACCTGCTCAAACTGCCAGTCTATATTTCATACAACGGATTGGTGCCCAAACTACAGTCTTAACACGCCACAAGGTCCATGGCCCGGCCCCTCCGGCAGTCAGGGCAATTCCAGTTCAGTGGACAAATTAGGCCGGCCCATAGTTTACCTCGGCAAAAGCCAGTTGTGCAACAACTTTAATCTGGGGAGCTGTGCCTTCAACGCATGTCGGGCTTTGCACATCTGCTCGTTGTGTTTCAGAGCTCATCCTCGCTCCTCGTGCCCTAGGAAAACCTCACAACAACCATGACTAACCGACATCAATGTCGAACTACTGTCGATTCTCCTAGCCGACCACCCTGATCGAGCATTCACTGAATCCCTGATATCCGGTTTCCGCCAAGGGTTTCACACAGGGTTAATTTCTCTTCCCCAAAGTAACTGGGAGGGTCCTAACCTAATGTCAGCCAGTCAGGATCCAGAGGCAGTTAACACATTGATCCTAGCAGAGGTCGCCAAAGGTTTCTTGCTAGGCCCCTTCTCCGACGTTCCCTTTCAACACTGGCGCATCAATCCCATCGGTATTGTATCAAAACAGTCATCTAATAAAAAACGTCTGATCTATGATTTGTCTGCTCCACATGCTTCGTCCACTCCTAGCCTGAATTCTCTGATCCCTTCAGACGAATTCTCAATGAGATACTCTTCCATTGATCAAGCAATCCAGCTCATTTTGCTCTCAGGCAAGGGTTCTTGGCTCACCAAAGCGGATATAGCTGACGCCTTTAAGCTACTGCCCATTCAGCCACAGCTCTGGGGTTTTTATGGCATCAGATGGTCCAATAAGTTTTATTTTGCCAACCGTCTCACGTTCGGTTGCAAAAGCAGTCCTTGGCTTTTTGATCAGCTAGCTCAAGCTCTTCACTGGATATTGGTTCACCACGGGGGTTTGCCAATGGTCATCCATTACTTGGATGACTTCTTGATTATTGAGAAACAGCGTCCCCTCCCAACCGCATTAAACACTCTGAAGGAGTTATTTAGTCAGTTACAGGTCCCGTTAGCTCAGAACAAAACAGAAGGGCCAGCTCCACAAGTCACCTTTCTGGGCATTATCTTGGACACAGTCCGCATGGAGGCCAGGCTCCCTTCTGAGAAATTAATCAAGATTCGGTCAGCCATGAATAGAGCGGTGCTAAGCAACTCCATCACCAAAACCGAACTCCAGTCTCTTTTAGGGATGCTTAATTTTGCGACCAGGGTCATGCCGCAAGGGAAAGCATTCATGTCAAGGATGCTGCAACTCCTCCCCGAAGCTCAGGATCAGGACAGCTCCATTTTTTTAGATAGTCACGCCAGAGCAGATCTATCCATGTGGAATTCCTTTTTGTCAAACTGGAACGGCATTTCTTTATTCATCCCTCCCCGAACCTCACGCTCGCCCATCATTTTTTCGGACGCAGCAGGGTCAGTTGGGTTCGCTGCTATCTTTGGCAATCATTGGTTCGCGGGCAGATGGCCCCCAGAAATAAGATCCGATATAGAAGCATTAAAATCATCCCCCCTCATTGAACTATATCCCATAGTGGCAGCGGCCCAAGTTTGGGGTGACCAGTGGGCCAATTCCTCCGTCCTTTTTGTCACGGATAGCCAGGCGTTAGTCGACATCCTGGACAAACAAAGGGCTAAGTCTCCAAAAATCATGTCACTGTTACGCAGGTTAGTTTGGCTGTCCCTTTCCTTCAACTTTCGTTTTTCAGGGGAACATATTCAGGGGCTTAGTAACACAGCAGCAGATGCACTGTCTAGATCAAAATTTTCGGTTTTTTTTCAGGAGATGCCCGACGCAGATCCCACGGGTGCTTCAATCCCATCGCACAACACTCTAACGATGGACTAGAGTCACTCATCTCGACAGCGAAAAGCCTCATAAACCAGTCGCTAGCCCCAAACACGGCCAGGAATTATAGAGCCGGATTGAAAGCCTTCGACAGGTTCAGACGCCTTCACCCCCAGGGCGCCCATGACGAAACGTTGTACTTACTGGCGTTCATAGCTTTCTGTCATTCCCAACTCAATCTCTCACATAGTTCCATCAAGTTATATCTAGCAGGCCTTCAACACCACTTCATGCTCAGTAATCCGGGTCGTTCCTCCATATTTTCGAACCAGGCCATCAAGGCGGCCCTCAGGGGAATCCAAAAAACCGTCAAACAAACTCCCCCCCGCAGACAACCGGTGTCTCCCGAGCTATTCAGGGATCTGTCCTCTGCGTTAGATGGTCATCCTTTTGGGCCCTTTTCCAGCATGATAATACAAGCGGCCATGTTTTTAAGCTTCTATGGCTTTCTCCGGCCAGGGGAATTTACCGGCAGCCCTCCGGGGCAAGGCTGCCTCCGCAAAGACCAGTTGGCGTGGCACAACGACCATTTCATACTCAGCCTACCTCTAACCAAAACAAACCAGACAGGGCCACCCTCGGAGGTTAAATATTTCCCCACTCATAGTAAATGGTGCCCAGTCCGTATCCTAAATAAACTGCTGTCACAGTTACAGTCAACTCCTCCTAATAGTCCTCTCCTCCCCTTTAATGGCAAGCCCCTCTCATCCGTCCAATTCACGTCCCACATACGTTCCCTAGCGGCAGGCCTCGGATATGATCCAAGTACCATCTCGGGTCATTCGTTCCGTATAGGGGCGGCTTCATCTGCGTCACAACACCAGGTCCCTGCCCATGTCATCCGTTCCATGGGGCGTTGGCGATCATCATGCTTCAACAGATATATTCCGAACCCACACAGGGAGATATCTCAGGCTTTTCAGTCATTGGCGTTATAGTACATAAACTGGAAGCATACGAATAAACAGGTTCTCACCAATGGAGTGTACTTGTCTTTTTGCCCTCTTCAGGCCTACCCACGCACATGGCTCCCGGCACAACTCAGCCATAGGTCAGGTTTGGCATGCCTTACCCACGTCTAGTACGTTTTAGCCCTGCCCATAAGTATTAAGGCTGATTTCAGCCTGTGTTTGTGGGCGGGGCGTAGCTCCCTATATATTCCCTCCAATACCTTCCCACAGGCGGTGTGTCTCACTTACCCCTCCCTCCCTCCCTTTTTTCACACACTCCAACAGGGTACGCCCTCTTCAGGCCTACCCACGCACATGGCTCCCGGCACAACTCAGCCATAGGTCAGGTTTGGCATGCCTTACCCACGTCTAGTACGTTTTAGCCCTGCCCATAAATATATATATATATATATATATACATATATATATATTATATATATATATATTTTTTTTTTCTTTATCAGATTCGAATTTGCATAGAATAATAGAATTTTCTCCATTATCCTATACAGAAATAAATATATTGCAATTTGGTGCTTGCCTAAATTGTAATATATAAGTAATGAGCCTTGAAACCTAGTACAGGCATAGGCTCATTACTTACAAGAAATAACTTTTACATTCTCTGTCTGGATGAAACATTCTTGCCCCTGAAGTGCATGCTTTCAGGATTCCGGCCTCTCAGAGGCCATGGCATCTGAAAAGCTAAATGTCTGTAATTGGCATTACTGCCAATCATAGACATTAGCCACTGGTGTCTGCTGTATGAAACATCAGGCACCTGCTAGCTATGGCGTCACTCCACTCTGAAGTGGGTGCTATCTTTAAAGACCTCTGACGTATATATGTACAGCGGATATCAGGAAGGGGTTCACTGAGTTCATATAATGCAGTGAATCAGTTATCTATAGAGATATGGCACTCACCGTTTCATTAAAAGCTTGACATTTTTCTTCACAGTCCACTAAAACAGTTTGTCAGAGATGGTGTATGCACAAAAGGCAACAGCCGTTTTTTGTGGGCACACGCTTTCTCATGCCTTCTCAGTAAAGCGTGTGCTGGTGTGTGTAATGGTTGTTGCCGTTTGTGCATACCGCATCTCTCACCTGCTGTATAAGATCTTCTAAATACTATCCTTTAAAACTACATAAAATGTGTTCAGCTACTCCTGCTTTATAACATGATACCCAAAGATAGGATAGCATGTTGGACGTGAAAGGTTACCTTTAAAGGGAATCTGTCAGCTCAGAAACACCCTCCATACTATTGTAAGTAGTGTATAATGTACGTGATGCCACATCCAGTTACCGTATGTAATTTTTATCTTCATACTCGGTTGCATTCTGACGCTGTGCTCCCACAAACCATCAGTAAAATGCTCACTAGCATAATACATTCTACTGCTGATTTTTCAGACCACAGCGTCGGTATGCAAGTGAAGATAAAAATGACATAACCAGACTACACTATACACCATGTACTCTAGTTTGGAAGGTGTTTCGGAGCTGACAGATTCCCTTTAATTATCCTGCAGTTTTAAATTAAAAAAATGACAGCGTGTTAAAAGGGTGAATGTCACTTCAAGACTTAGGAACTGGGAAAGTTCTAAGGCTCAAGCTACACACAATCTTTTTGCAACAAAACTCCAACTTTAATGATAATTTTTATCAAGCTAGAAATAATAACATATGCAATACTAAGCACTTTTCTTCCCTGTGCTTTATGCACATTATGTCAATGCTGAGGCACTAGTCTCAGCAGGTACAAGTCGCATATTGCTGAGGCCAGTGATTGGCTTCATGGTGTGTATGTATAGGACATCACCGCTGCAGCCAAGGTAACCTCTAAGCGGTTGAAGGCATTTCTCATATTAGCTAATGTTAATGTTCACGCGACTCCACCTTCAGGAGGACACTGAACAACAATGGTGTGCATGGCAAGATTGCAAGGAGAAAGCCACTGCTCTCCAAAAAGAACATTGCTGCCCATCTGCAGTTTGCTGAAGATCACCTGGACAAACCAAAAGGCTATCGGAACAATGTTTTGTGGATGGATGAGCCCAAAGTAGAGACTCATTGTCACCTTTCTGCCCAGGCCTATATTTGCAAATTATATGGTAATCACTTTGGAATGCTATCACTTATCCGAGCCATTCTGAGATTGTTTTCTCATGACAAATTGTATTTCACATTAGTGGTACATTTGAGTAAATATTTTTTTCTTTATTTATAAAAAAAATTCAAGATTTACAGAACATTTGGAAAAATAAAAAAATTTCGAATTTGAATTTCTCTACTTTTAAGACATTTTTACCTTATAAAATAGCTATCAATCAACATTCCCCATATGTCTACTTTATGTTGGCATCATTTTGTAAATGTCATTTTATTGTTTTACAAAGCTTAGAATTTTAGAAACTATTTTTCAAGAAAGTTTCCCAAACTGTTTTTAAGCACCAAATAAGTTATAAAGTGATTTTGAGAGGCTTACATACTATAAACCACCCAATTACACCAACAACACCATTTTAGAAACTACACCCCTAATTATTTCTAAAAACGTACATAACTTTGTTAGCCCTTGAGCTGTTCCACAAGAATTTAAGGAAATGGAGGTGAAATATGCAAAATGTATATTTTTTTGTGCATATTTTCTATGTTAATCTATTTTTCCTGTAACACAGCAAGGGTTAACAGTAAAACAAACCTCAATATTTATTAAAAAAACACCCCATGTTTCTTCATAAACTGCTTTATAGGCACATGACGGCAGATTTTGCTGGAATGGTTTTTGAGCCATTCCATACTTGAAGAGACCCTGAGGTAACCCAACAGTGGAAACCCTCAAAAAGTCACCCTATTTTGGAAACTACACCCCTCATGGAGTTTATTAAGGGGTGTAGTGAGCACTTTGACAGCACAGGCGTTTTACAGAACTTAAAAACACGCTGTGAAAATGAAAACAAAAAATACTTCCAATAAAATGTTGCTTTAGTCCCCAATAGTTTTTTTTTCACACTGGGTAATAGGAGAAAAAGCACCCCATAATTTGTTACCCATTTTCTCCTGAACACAGAAACACCCAGTATCTGGTTGTAAACTGCTCTATGAGCACACTGCATGGCTCGGAAGGGAAGGAACACCATATGGCTTTTGGAAGGCAGATTTTGCTAGAATGGGCCCTATATCACATTTGAAGAGACCCTGAGGTGCCCCTGGAGTGGAAACCCCCCAAAAGTGACTCCATTTTGGAAACTATACCACGCAAGTAATTTATTACGGGTGTACTCTGAGATGGCTGCCTAATAATCTAGCAAGTGTTATCTCTCTGGCTTATTGTTTAGCGCATCGAAGTAGCAATGGTATGTACCACTAAAGATATACTGGCTCCATGGCTTTATTCCTTATTATTACATGAAAATATAGACAAGCTGAGTGCTTGACATGAAAGATTTCCTTGTTCCAGATTTCTATTTAGAAGATAGAAAACAAACAAATTGCAGTTGGAAGATCTTCAATCAATCTTCTGCTGTAGCACTAGAAAGACACCTGCACCTGGGTCTAATTTTAAATCATGGGGGCTCGCCAGTCATAATATATTCTGCCTGTGCACCTACATATGAGTCAGGTACAGATATCTGAATCTGGCTTGGATGGTAGCGATATGTAGATATTTGTTATTATTAACATGTATAACAAATTGAAATGTAGCCCTGTAAATGTCTGTCATGATTCATCTTTGTAGCTCAGATGTCATGTATTCCTAAATAACGCAGAGGCCATCTGTTGTTTTTAGAGCATCACAGTTTAGATCCTAATATCCGCAGTTTAGATAGCAGCACCAGGATACCTGCGTTTACGGTATTTACTTGCTTTAAACATAATTTACATATTTTAAATGTGAAGTGACAAGGAGGTCCTATTTATAACATTAGTACAAACCTAATTACAGATAACCAGAGACTGGCTGACAACGTAATCACTATAAACAACCTGAAGATATAAGAAGAAATGCAGCGTCATTCATATATGCAATGCAGACAGTCAAATGGGATATTCACATGAAGAGGTTGAGGAGCCATTAAAACCACCTCCGAAAAACTGCATATGTTTTTTACCATAATTTCCCATATTTTTGAGATGCAGTAATTCACTGTGCATTTTTTTTCAGATGAAACACATTTATTTTACATATGTCACCTATAAAAACTATGCAGCTAATTACCACATTGTCAAAACATGATACAACCACAAATGTTATTTTTTCTTATAATGCACCTCTATAAGTGAATATACCCAATAGAGATCAGTGCATTTACAGTGCCTTGCAAATTATTCAGCCCCTCGACTTTTTTCATGTTTTGTTACATTACAGCCTAAAGTTCAATGTTTTGTCTGAATTTTATGTTGGTAAAGTGAAATGAGAAAAATATATAAATAAAACTATTGTTTAGAAACAGAAAACCAAAAATTGGCATGTGCGGATGTATTCACCCCCTTTGTAAGGAAGCCCATAAAAAGCTTTGGTGCAACCAATTACCTTCAGAAGTCACATAATTAGTGAAATGATGTCCACCTGTGTGCAATCTAAGTGTCACATGATCTGTCATTACATATACACACCTTTTGTGAAAGGCCCCAGAGGCTGCAAAACCTAAGCAAGAGGCATCGCTAACTAAACACTGCCATGAAGACCAAGGAACTCTCCAAACAAGTAAGGGACAATGTGGTTGAGAAGTTCAAGTCAGGGTTAGGTTATTAAAAAAATATCCAAATCTTTGATGATCCCCAGGAGCACAATCAAATCTATCATAACGAAATGGAAAGAACATGGCACAACAGCAAACCTGCCCACCAAAACTCACGGACCGGGCAAGGAGGGAATTAATCAGAGAGGCAGCACAGAGACCTAAGGTAACCCTGGAGGAGCTGCAGAGTTCCACAGCAGAGACTGGAGTATCTGTACATAGGACGACAATAAGCCGTACGCTCCATAGACTTGGGCTTTATGGCAGAGTGGCCAGAAGAAAGCCATTACTTTCAGCTAAAAACAAAAAGGCACATTGTGAGTTTGCAAAAAGGCATGTGGGAGACTCCCAAAATGTAAGGAGGAAGGTGCTCTGGTCTGAAGAGACTAAAATTGAACTTTTCGTCCATCAAAGAAAACGCTATGTCTGGAGCAAACCCAACATATCACATCACCCAAAGAACACCATCCCCACAGTGAAACATGGTGGTGGCAGCATCATGCTGTGGGGATGTTTTTCAGCAGCTGGGACTGGGAAACTGGTCAGAGTTGAGGGAAAGATGGATGGTGCTAAATACAAGGATATTCTTGAGCAACACCTGTACCACTCTGTGTATGATTTGAGGCTAGGATGGAGGTTCACTTTCCAGCAGGACAATGACCCCAAACACACTGCTAAAGCAACACTTGAGTGGTTTAAGGGGAAACACGCAAATGTGTTGGAATGGCCTAGTCAAAGCCCAGATCTCAATCCAATCGAAAATCTGTGGTCAGACTTAAAGATTGCTGTTTACAAGCGCAAACCATCCAACTTGAAGTAGCTAAAGCAGTTTTGCATGGAGGAATGGGCAAAAATCCCAGTGGTAAGATGTGGCAAGTTCATAGAGACTTATCCAAAGTGACTTGGAGCTGTGATTGCCGCAAAAGGTGGCTCTAAAAAAACTATATAAAAAAATAGTTATAGCACCATATTAGCTAAATTGCTCTATATTTTTTTTTCGAATATTCGCTATATTGCTATAACTTTGTTTTTTCGAATATTCGTAATATTCTAAAACAAGAATATATAGCAATATAGTGAATATTCGAAAAAAAATGAATATAGAGCAAAATTCGCAAACAACACCTACTCCTAAAGTCAAGTATATTGCAGCCTTCTTATTGGCCCACAAGCTAGAAGCAGGGAGGGATCATGTGTACTGATTAAAAAAATCGAATATTCAAAATTACGAATATATATCACTATTCGAAATATTCGTGAATTTTCGAAGTACCTATATTCGCAATAAAAATTTGAAATTCGAATATTCGTGATCAACACTAATGATTACAAGGAAAGTGGATCGAGCAACTGAGGGATGCCTTTTCATAAAAAAACTATTTTTTTTTTTTAAACTGTAAAATAGTCCATAAACCAAGCAATCCAATGTCTGCCCAATGAAACAGAAATGATCCAGTAACGCATGCTGGATCTGTGTTTCCAGGATGTCTTCCTCTGCAAACTGCTTTGCTTGTGCTTTCATCCCATCATCCATAGACTGTGTAAGATGCCCAACTTGGATCGGTTATATAGTGAATTGCATTATGGATTCTGTTACCATACACATAACGCAATTCAATGACAGAATGCATAACAGAATGCCTTTAGAGGCATTCCATTATGCATTCCATCATAATAGAAGTCTATGGCCAGCATAACAGATCCGTCCAGTTTTCGTTATGCAGGAGAGGATCTGTAACAAGTTGTCTCCTGGTAAAAGAATCAATAACGCAATTCAGCATATACCCTAACCCAAACGCGAACTTCAAAACTTGAAGTTCGCTCATCCCTAATATCAAATAAAAAAGAATATGGTGTCCAATCTATAGCCTTTGGTTAGTACTCACATAGAAGTTATACAGTGCCTTGCAAAAGTATTCACCCCTTGACTTTTTTCGTGTTTTGGTGCCTCACAACCTGGAATTAACATGGATTGTTTGAGGATTTGCATCATTTAATTTACAGAACATGCCCATAACTTTGAAGATGTTTTTGTTTTTTGTTTTTTATTGTGAAGCAAACAAGAAATAGGACAAAATAATAGAAAAAGTCAATGTGCATAACTATTCACCCCCCTAAAGTCAATACTATTTAGAGCCAACTATTAGACAAAGAAGATTATAGCACTATATTAGCTAAATTGCTCTATATTAGTTTTTTTTTCCGAATATTCACTATATTGCTATATATTCTTGTTTTAGAATATTACGAATATTTGAAAAAACAAAGTTATAGCAATATAGCGAATATTCGAAAAAAACGAATAAAGAGCAATTTAGCTAATATAGTGCTATAATATTCTTTGTCTAAAAGTTGAAAAATTCGCAATAAAAAATTAGCTTACGGAAATTTGCATATTACACAAACATTACCTTGCCGATTTTTTGAGTAAAAAAATCTTAGAATATAACAAATATTCGAATTTGCGAATATTAGATGAATATTCTACGAAATATTCGCGAAATTTCGCGAATTCGAATATGACCCCTGCTGCTCATCACTAGTAATCATCACAAAACCATCTAGCCGGATAACAATTAAAATAATGGAAAAGGCATTTCCATCAAATGATGGAAATGAACGCCACCAGACAGACTGCACTGACCATAAAATTAATGTCTCCTGACAGACCACACTGACTATAGAATGAACGCTTCCTGATGAACTGCACTGACTATAAAATGAATGCCTCCTGATGGACCACACGGGCTATAGAATGAATGCCTTCTAACAGACTACACTGACTGTAAAATGAATGCCTCCTGATGATCAGCACCGATTGTACAATGAACGCCTCCTGATGGAATACAATGACTAGAAAATGAACACCTCTTGACAGACTTCACTGGGAAAAAAACGCCACCTGTAGATAACACTGACTATATATCAAATGTCTCCTGACAGACCATACTGTCTATAAAATGAACTCCTCCTGATAGACCGCACTGACTAAAAAAAATGCACAAATCTATCTTGTACTATTAATAAGAGATTATTTCCAATAAAATGGCCACGCTCAATGTGTATAGAAAAATTATCCAGACCCAGCTGCCTCCTCCTAAACTTCCTGGATCAGGAGCACTAGCATTAGAGTGGGAAGGGGGAGAATACATGGCTGCAGCCTTAGAGAACAATGCACTGCTTTTCTATTGTATTTTTCATGGTCTGCAATTGTGATATCTTATGATGCAAGAGAAAATACCAGAGACACATAAAGAGATTATGTTAGGTTTTGTTGGCTGTTCTTTTTTTGTGTTTGGATTCTGTCAGCATGATCAACCTTATTAAGTAGGGTTAGATAGGGTTGATGATGGTTAGTAAAATGATACCTGTCTTTGGTCTCTAGAGCGAACAGCTGTCCATATATCTTCTTTTTTATTTTTATGCAAATTAGTATTTTTAAGCACCAAGGGGCTGGCTGTAGCACTTGGAGCACTACTAATGCTATGCCCCTGTGCTCTGCACAATTCCACCTCCCTTTTGATTGACAGAGCTAGACCTCTCATCTAGCCCTGGTTTTGTGTGCCTGCACTCTGGCTTACTAATGTAACAAATAGTCATTGGTGGTTCAACATTGTATAAGTACAGGGAGTGCAGAATTATTAGGCAAGTTGTATTTTTGAGGATTGATTTTATTATTGAACAACAACCATGTTCTCAATGAACCCAAAAAACTCATTAATATCAAAGCTGAATATTTTTGGAAGTAGTTTTTAGTTTGTTTTTAGTTTTAGCTATTTTAGGGGGATATCTGTGTGTGCAGGTGACTATTACTGTACATAATTATTAGGCAACTTAACAAAAAACAAATATATACCCATTTCAATTATTTATTTTTACCAGTGAAACCAATATAACATCTCAACATTCACAAATATACATTTCTGACATTCAAAAACAAAAACAAATCAGTGACCAATATAGCCACCTTTCTTTGCAAGGACATTCAAAAGCCTGCCATCCATGGATTCTGTCAGTGTTTTGATCTGTTCACCATCAACATTGCGTGCAGCAGCAACCACAGCCTCCCAGACACTGTTCAGAGAGGTGTACTGTTTTCCCTCCTTGTAAATCTCACATTTGATGATGGACCACAGGTTCTCAATGGGGTTCAGATCAGGTGAACAAGGAGGCCATGTCATTAGATTTTCTTCTTTTATACCCTTTCTTGCCAGCCACGTTGTGGAGTACTTGGACGCGTGTGATGGAGCATTGTCCTGCATGAAAATCATGTTTTTCTTACCTTGCAGACTTCTTCCTGTACCACTGCTTGAAGAAGGTGTCTTCCAGAAACTGGCAGTAGGACTGGGAGTTGAGCTTGACTCCATCCTCAACCCAAAAAGGCCCCACAAGCTCATCTTTGATGATACCAGCCCAAACCAGTACTCCACCTCCACCTTGCTGGCGTCTGAGTCGGACTGGAGCTCTCTGCCCTTTACCAATCCAGCCATCTGGCCCATCAAGACTCACTCTCATTTCATCAGTCCATAAAACCTTAGAAAAATCAGTCTTGAGATATTTCTTGGCCCAGTCTTGACGTTTCAGCTTGTGTGTCTTGTTCAGTGGTGGTCGTCTTTCAGCCTTTCTTACCTTGGCCATGTCTCTGAGTATTGCACACCTTGTGCTTTTGGGCACTCCAGTGATGTTGCAGCTCTGAAATATGGCCAAACTGGTGGCAAGTGGCATCTTGGCAGCTGCACGCTTGACTTTACTCAGTTCATGGGCAGTTATTTTGCACCTTGGTTTTTCCACACGCTTCTTGCGACCCTGTTGACTATTTTGAATGAAACGCTTGATTGTTCGATGATCATGCTTCAGAAGCTTTGCAATTTTAAGAGTGCTGCATCCCTCTGCAAGATATCTCACTATTTTTGACTTTTCTGAGCCTGTCAAGTCCTTCTTTTGACCCATTTTGCCAAAGGAAAGGAAGTTGCCTAATAATTATGCACACCTGATATAGGGTGTTGATGTCATTAGACCACACCCCTTCTCATTACAGAGATGCACATCACCTAATATGCTTAATTGGTAGTAGGCTTTCGAGCCTATACAGCTTGGAGTAAGATAACATGCATAAAGAGGATGATGTGGTCAAAATACTCATTTGCCTAATAATTCTGCACGTAGTGTATTATTAAAGTATATCAAGTCATTGGTGTCTGTTCACATCATGTTTCTTCCATCCTTTCATTCGCTTAACACATACAAAAACTGTATGCGTTAAAAGGATGCCTCGCTTGTAAAATGTACCATATATTTTTTTTTAACATTGAAAAAATAAGTATGTTTTTTTTATTGGACTCTGCAGGATAGAAGAATGAGGTGTGCTGCTTTTATTTTTAACATATACATAACGTATTTTTAACGTATACATAACGTATTTTTAACGTATTCCACAGGGAATGCATGATTTTGCTCATGTGCTGTGGCTAAGATGTAGGTCCTGGCACACATTAGTGGCAGCAAATGCACTGGACAAAGAAGAGCGGGCTGTATAGGGAGGGGAGCAAACTTACTCCATGATACTCTCAGCAAAGCCACCACTGCCTCCACTTCTAGGCCAGACTAACAGTGGCAGCAGATTGAGTGTCCCTCCTTGGACTTTTTAAAAGTTAGAGGTATGCTTGCACACAGCTAAATTGTTCATCATCAAGGGCATCCCTACGATCACCAGTCAGAAGTTCCAACAACAGGGTGTGCCTCCAAGACTAGGGTGCACCCTCCAGTCACTGCACGGCCATAGGGAGAGCCAGCGTAGAACAAGCTACCATGAACTGTGAGTACTGCTACCATCATAACCGCTACTTCTACTCCCATCCTCCCCTCCAGTTCACTGTAAAAACAGGTCTGAGTTTGAAAAGACCTTATACCCGAGAGTTTAATGAAGCCACTGTCCGAGGGGTGAGACAGGGTCATTCTGTCCAAATCCACTATGAACTCAAGGATCTTGCATTTCTTGGTGTGGATAAGGTTAGATTTCTCCAAATTGGAAATCTATCTAGCAAAGTCAGGAAAGATATCTCCTTGTTTATGTAAATTCCCATAAGACCTTCTGACTCAGCCTTGATGAGCCAATCATCCAGTTGAAAGTGAGGCACCATAGTTAGAACCCTTTTGGGGAAGATCCTTTTCTCTTTATAAATTCTATAAGAAATGACTCAAAATTGAAACTGTTGGATCCTTAAACCTCAACAGCCCGAAACATCATCTAAAGACTTGGGCTCACCTCTCCATGAACACTTGGTAGGACAAATAAAAAAAAACAAGAGTATTAAAAAATACAAATCTGATGGGTCATCTGTAGCGTTTGAAGATTACAAAGGCTTAATAAAACCTGCAAAAAGGAGATAAAATTTGCAAAAATACAAAACGAACAGCAGGTAGCAAAAGAGAGCCAAACAAATCCCCAAAAATTATTTTAATATATAAGTAAAAAAAAAAAAACAAGGTCCGAGCAGGCAGGCTTGACAAAGGCTGGGCTACAGCTGAAACGTTGCTGCTTGATTTTATGGCACACTTTCTGTAAAGTCTGTCTAATAAAGGATTCACTGGAGATGGTGCTGCTACCTTTCTTCATTTACCGTATTTTTCGCCGTATAAGACGCACCGGCCTATAAGACGCACCTAGGTTTTTGAGGAGGAAAATAAGAAAAAAATATTTTGAACCAAAAAGGTGCACTTTTGGTGGGTTTTGAACTAATTGTGGTCTGTGGGTGACGCACTGTTATGGGGGATCTGTGGGTGGCACTGTTATGGGGGATCTGTGGGTGACACTTATGGGGGATCTGTGGGTGACACTTATGGGGGATCTGTGGGTGACACTTATGGGGGATCTGTGGGTGACACTTATGGGGGATCTGTGGGTGACACTTATGGGGGATCCTCTCTGGATGGCACTGTTATGAGGATGAGGATCTGTGAATGACAGTTATGGGGGGATCTGTGGATGACACATATATAGCATCTTATGCTGTCATCCACAGATCCCCTCCATAAGTGTCCCTGTAGTGAATGACCCTCAATACAGGGGGTGGGGGTCGCATCTGCTTTAATGACAGCGGGGCCCGTGCAGTGACTATTCTACTACACGGGCCCCGCTTACTGTATAATCATATCTCTCTAATAGTTAATTGTTCTATGCATGTAATCGCATAATGAGCGCTAATGAGCGCTGTGTATTACCGTACTTAAAACTAGCAGCGCTCGCCGTTCGGAGCAGAGAGGAGGCAGGAGGCAGGCCGGGAGGACGGGCGCTTGCAACGTGAGTCATACGTCACGCGCCTGCGCCGCCTGCTTCATTCATAAGTGGGCGGTGCAGGCGCGTGACGTATGACTCACGCTGCAAGTGCCCGTCCTCCCGGCCTGCCTCCTGCCTCCTCTCTGCTCCGAACGGCGAGCGCTGCTAGTTTTAAGTACGGTAATACACAGCGCTCATTAGCGCTCATTATGCGATTACATGCATAGAACAATTAACTATTAGAGAGATATGATTATACAGTAAGCGGGGCCCGTGTAGTAGAATACAGTCACTGCACGGGCCCCGCTGTCATTATAAATTCAGATGCCGCCCCCAGCCCCTCCTCCCTCACAGCTGATACACCCGCCGCGCGGCATCGCGGCGGGTGTATCATTGAAAACTGGGCAAAATAAGCTACATTCGCCGTATAAGACGCACTGCTATTTTCCCCCCACTTTTGGGGGGGAAAAAGTGCGTCTTATACGGCGAAAAATACGGTACTATATACAGGAGTATGTGACTGTAAAAATTATTATAAGTGATAACCAGCATGGGTTTACCTGATTTGTTTTTATGAGGAGGTGAGTAGTAGCCTGGACAGAGGGGCGGCTATGGATGTAGTGTTTCTGGATTTTGCAAAGGCTTTTGATACTGTCCCTCATAGACATTTAATAGGTAAACTTAGGTCTAAAGGCTTGGAAAATATAGTTTGTAATTGGATTGAAAACTGGCTGAAGGACCGTGTCCAGAGAGTTTTGGTCAATGATTTCTATTCAGAATGGTCCCAGGTTATAAGTGGTGTGCCCCAAGGTTCAGTGCTGGGCCCTTTATTATTTTATTTATTTATTAATGATATCGAGGACGGGATTAATAGCACCATTTCTATTTTTGCAGATGATACTAAAATGCGTAGAACTGTACAGTCTATGGAAGATGTTCATATACTACAAGCTGACTTGATTGATTGGGCATCAACTTGGCAAATGAGGTTCAATGTGGACAAATGTAAAGTTATGCATCTTGGTAGTAATCATCTCTGTGCTTCATATGTCCTAGGTGATGTAACACTGGGAGAGTCACTTATAGAGAAGGATTTGGGTGTCCTTGTAGATTGTAGATTAAATGACAGCATACAATGTCAATCAGCTGCTTCTAAGGCCACCAGGATATTGTCATGTATTAAACGAGGCATGGACTCGCGGGGCAGGGATGTAATATTACCACTTTACAAGGTGTTGGTGCGGCCTCATCTGGAATATGCAGTTCAGTTCTGGGCACCAGTCCATAGAAAGGACGCTCTGCAGCTGGAAAAAGTACAGAGGAGAGCGACTAAACTAATAAGGGGCATGGAGGGTCTTAGTTATGAAGAAAGATTAAAAGAATTGAATTTATTTAGTCTTGAGAAGAGACGTCTAAGGCGGGACATGATTAACCTATACAAATATATAAATGGGCCATACAAAAAATACGGTGAAAAGCTGTTCCATGTAAAATGTGCTCAAAAGACAAGGGGGCAGTGCCTCCGACTGGAGAAGAAAGAGTTCAGTCTCCAGAAGCGTCAAACCTTCTTTACTGTAAGAACTGTGAATCCGTGGAATAGACTTCCTCAGGACGTGGTCACAGCAGGAACAGTGGACAGTTTTAAAAAGTAAAAAACATTAATGCTTATGAAAACGTGTAGAAATCTGAGTCTCACTTCCTTCTGGGATTCGAATCCCCACCTATCCCTATTCCTTGGTTGAACTTGATGGACTTATGTCTTTTTTTCAACTGTATTAACTATGTAACTATGTAAGAGTAGGGGGGCTAGGGCCTTTTATAGGGTTCGTTCAATTTGAATTAACTTATTTCACCTGTCCAAAACTTGTGGTGAAGAGAGAAGAGAAAAATCACCATGTTTATGTGCTGCTGTGTCGGACAGGAAATATCCTTTAATAGAAAAACATATATGCATTCAGTATGTAGTAATGTAATCTGCTTCCCAGGCAACAGATCCTTATTCTATTGAGATTTGCTGCAAAATCTATATTTGCTTTCCATGCGCTTGTAATTAAGTTTCGGTGGCAAACTGACCCTGTCCATACGTATGGCAGATTGGTTTGTGAGAGAAGATAAATTATTTTTCTTCATGGGTTTATCACGCTACAGTAATGCTGAGCACATTGACAGCTAGAAACAGAAGCATATTGATTGATCAAATAAAGAACATCTCTTGAGATATCTCCTTAAAACATGCAAGCAATGATTTTCATCCACTCTAAAGCAGGCCAGCTAATGACCTCGTAATCTCATAATGCTGTTAGCTTGCATGACCACCTGCGCTCCAATCTAATAATTAAGGATTAATGGTTTTGCAGATCATAAGAGTAATATTGTATTATAGTGCCTTGTTGTCCTTGACACATTCTAAATTAAGGTGTGCATTTTACAATAGTACTTGCATATGCTATATCTTAATATGTCCCTTTAATTAAAGAATTCCAGGTCTCAGGCCTCTGCAAGTTAATGGGGACGGATCCGTTTTCTCTGACACAATCTGCTACAATAGAAAATGGATCTGTCCCCCATTGACTTTGAATGAAGTTCATGACAGATACGCCTTGGCAATGTTAAAGATAATACAACCGGATTCGTTCATAACGGATGCAGATGGTTGTATTATCAGTAACGGAAGCGTTTTTGCTGATCCTTGCCACGTGTGAAAGTAGCCTTACCAATTTCATCTTACTGTGACAAGTGATAAGACATTTTTAATGGGATTACCACTGTAAAGTGAACCTGTCAATGTGAAAATGTAGTATAAAAAAATTCATTCAAATTTGTAATTTATTAATTTAAATGTTTGCTCGTTTTGAGCTTTGAAGTCATATGGGCCATCCTGTACAGTGATTGACAGCCCAGCCTCCCACCTATGACCGAATACAGAGAGAGCCTTCAATTACTGAGTAGGACCGCCCACTGGACTCCGCTGCACAAAATTAAGTTTTTACTTTTTCATATCTAACAGATCAATCTGCTCAGCTCCTCCTGCTCTATAACCTGATGTCTGCAGATTGCGCAGCATTTACATGGTGACAGTTTGACTTTCCGTGTAACGCACTGGGAAAATGGAGCTTCTAAAACTGTTCTGCAAGCTAGCTATATAAGTGCAGATGTACTTTTCATGCAACACACTTGGCACAAGACAAATCAAGAGGACATGAGATGTTATTAACCCCTTAGTGACCACCAATAAACCTTTTTACAGTGGTCACTAAAGGGCTTAGGCTAGGCCACTGCCCTTTAACTGGAACAGCCTAGTCTGAGGGCTGCATTGTTCTCCTACACAAGGCTCCTGCTCTAACAGCCGAGACTGGCAGAACTGCTGATGCAGGCTGATTAACCCCATAGGTGCTGCCGTTAATAGCATTTAAGTGGTTTTGAGAGAAGGAGCTCCCTCTGTCTTCCATTGGTACCCTGCAAATGAGATTGTGCTGTGCCAATGTCTTCACATGGCAGCCTGGGGCTTAATGAAGGCCCCAGGCCTGCTTGCATTGTATTTCTAGCAGGCTAGCACTGGCAGTATGATACATTCTACTGCATAAGCAGTACAATGTATTTTAGAAGCAATCAACAGAACGCTTATAAAAGCCCCCTTGTGGGGCAAGTAAATGGGAAAAAAAAAGTAGAATTTTTTTATTACATTTAAAAAAGTTTTCAAGTTGGCCTTGGTTGGCCACCTTCTAGTTATTTTTGACAAAGGTGTTTGTAAGATGATTATATGACACTTACCAATATATGCCCCCTTGTTCACAAAGTATTTTGTGCTGTCCACAAAGAGGTAATTTCCATAAAATGGCCGCTGATGGAGGATCATGTGACCAGGCAAATCACCTCCATGTGATGTCTTCTCGATTCAAATACACTGCACCTGCCATCTGTACTTGTTCTGGTAGGAGTTTACTGTAGGTGCAGTGTATTTGAACAGAGAAGACATCACATGGAGGTGATTTGTCTGGGCATTGCTGTAATGATTTACACTACGCAATTATAATTATAAAAACTTTGTGGCACTCCACTTTTCAATGCTAGCAGTTGGGTTCCCACCCCGTTGAACAATAGACAGAAAACTCCAGCGCACTCGTATGAAGATTGCTGATGTTTACTAGAAACGCAGCTGTACAGATCATGTGACGTTTCGGCCCATTTGGCCTTTTTCAAACTGGTGCTGCTTTAAGGAAAGAGAGATGCTCCCTCCTACAGTTGTTTGTTCCTTTATTTTCAGTGATAAAATACACGCAGCATCAATACCATCCTATGGTGTCAACCAAAATCTACGCGTTTCAAACTAGACAGTTCTTACTCATTACTAACAAGAAATGCCCAGACAACTGAATTTAAAGGAATTGTGTGTACAGAGATAGCTGTCAGTCACTAATAGCTGTACACAGGGGAGGTGTTATCTGTGATTGATAGTGTTCTCTGTGTAAGTATGTATATAGATAGCTGTCAGTCAATGATAACTGTACACAAGGGAGGTGTTATCAGGGATTGATAGCATTCTCTGAGTAAGTGTGTACACATAGATAGCTGTCAGTCACTCATAGCTGTACACAGAAAGGTGTTATCAGTGATTGATAGCAATCTCTGAGTAAGTGTGTATACATAGATAGCTGTCAGTCACTAATAGCTGTACACAGAAAGGTGTCATCAGTGATTGATAGCATTCTCTGAGTAAGTGTGTATATATAGATAGCTGTCAGTCACTGGTAGTTGTACACAAGGGAGGTGTTATCAGTGATTGATAGCATTCTCTGTCTAAGTGTGTATATATAGATAGCTGTCAGTCACTGATAGCTGTACACAGAAAGGTGTTATCAGTGATTGATGGCATTCTCTGAGTAAGTGTGTATACATAGATAGCTGTCAGTCACACACCCCAGTATACAACAGCTCTCTGTATATGCACTTACACAGAGAATGTTATCAAGATGGCCAGATGTACAATTGAAATCAGAAAAAGCTGAGATATAAATGTCTAAATTCAAAGTTTTAGTTAATCTTTACGCACAAAACTGCTGTATATATCAATCTACTCAGCTTCTCATGCTCTTTTGCATGCTGCCTGTAGATTGCACTGCATTTTGTGGTGATAAGTTTATTTTAAGCATACTTGCAAGATATTATGATAGCATAAAATGTGTCTGTCATGGGAATGTGTTATTTTCAAACCCTTTTCACATATTTTTTCCTCATGTGGCCTCATTATAACCTGGAAGCAACTTCCATGTTGAAGTCAATGTTGCTCTCAAATTAAGGGTTACAGCTTGTTTTTCCACAGTCACATGTCCTTATGTACTCCTGGGAACTGGCAAGTTTCCCTGTTTAGCTGGGGAAATCAGTACCAGTGAGGTGTTGTATTAAACCTATCGCAACTGGGTATTATGGGCGATTCATTTTCTGTCTGGAGATCTGCAGCCTAATACAACGCAGATGGTATTCTGAGAAACGAGGAATTAAATCTGCTTTGTTAAACTCAGTTTAAATGATAAGTCTTTAATCCTTCCACCAACCTACTCGAATCATATTCTCTGAGACCATTACCAACAACTCTAAAACCTGAGGTGCTTATGTCCTCTTGAGTAAACTTGTCCTGATCCACAAGTGGTCTCCTACAATCCGCAAATCCGAGTCCAAATCTGCATTTTCAACCATATTACCAATCAGATTTCTACTAATTTTTATAATACCACTGTGCACAATTTACTAAATATGAAGACTGTCAATGCCATTACGGCTTCACTACAGAGAGACCGTTCAGATTTCTCAATAACCTGCTCTAATATTCCATCTTTGTTAAACATTTCCTTTGCAGGCAATCTGATAACATGCTAAAGGTTGATATTATTGCAGTCAGTGCCATACTTGTAATCCTTATTGAGAAAAAAAAAAAAAATCTTGCTGGGATTGAGTTGACTTTTTTTCTCCCTGAATACTGGTAAACATAATTAGCCTTGTTAACCTTAGTTTCTGCTGCAAAGAAGCAAATTAGTCTGCGATGATTGGTTTGTTGCAGAACATTTGTGTAATTAATTGATGGGACAAATCTGTCTCTTAATACTAAATATGATATGTGTATATAATTATGCTCCCAATCTGACAAGGAACATGGATAATATTGTTATCTGTAAAATGTGTAAGTGAATTATATTACTTTTTTTATTGTGATTTATTTAAATACTGGAATGTAATCTGCATCACTGACTCATTATTATAGGTGTTCCTTCTCGGTAGATGCCTGCTCCACCTATATACCGAGGACAGAGTGTCCTGCTGCTGGTACCCCCAGGGATCATCATCACATGGTGCAGGAATCCCACATCATATGTTTTATTCCCATGCAGTGCTACCAGAAGTGAAATGAAGCACTAAAATCAATACAATGCACGGAAATGTTGGGTACTCCTGAGCGGGAGACTCTTTGTAGTAATGTTTAGTTCTGGCTGTTAGATAAACGTTCTGAATAGAGGACTTCCCTTAATTTATTAGAGGGAACCTGTCACCAGATTTATCTTTCCCTATCTAAAAGCAGCATAAAGTAGTGACAGAGTGCCTAATTTCAGTGCAGTGTGAATTAAAGGGCACCTGTCAGCAGATTTGTGCCTATGACACTGGCTAACCCGTTACATGTGCGCTTGGCAGCTGAAGGCATCTGTGTTGGTCCCATGTTCATATGAGTCCACATTGCAAATGAGGCTCTAGGAGCAATGGGGGGTGCTGCAGTAACACCTAGAGGATCTGCTCTCTCTGCAACTGCCGCACCCTCTCCACTTTGAAAGTGCGAGGCATAATGATGTTTTCACTGTCTGACCTGTCAATTAAAGTGGAGGGGGCACGGCAGTTCCATAGAGAGCAGAGCCTCCATTGCTCCTAGAGGCTTATTTGCATATATTAAAAAATAATTTTCTCAGCCATGCGGGCACATATGGACATGGGACCAACACAGATTAATTCAGCTGCCAAATGTAACAGGTCATCTGCTGATAGATGCCCTTTAAGGCAGCCATACACATTCAATAGCTGTCAACCAAACAATCGCTTGAACAACAGCCATCTCTCCTGACTCCTTCCCAATTATCCTATATACATCCACATTTGGCTTGGTCGAACATGTATGTGTATTTAGTAGGGAGAGGAGAAGGTCACTGCCAGATACATCTGGTGGCATCTTAACTCCTGGGAGAACAAAAAGATCAGGTGAAAACATTCACTTCTCTCGATCCTTCTCTCCCCAACATCATCTGTCAGGGAAGAGTAAGGAGCTTCCCATGCACATTAGACTGTTAGTTGAACCCACTGTTCTCAATACACTAGTCTGTATGGTGGCCTGTATTGGTTAACCTGAAGTCGTTTCCATAAAATCACTCTTCCCTGTGGCTGATTGACAGCTGTATCTCTATATTTTGCATGGGGAGAAAGCTGTCAATCAGTGACGGGTTAAGTGGTGACTGTTGATAATGGTCCAAAATTGGGGTGATAGACTCCCTTTAAAGAGACCAGCTGTGTATGGAGACTTTTAGGCAATGCTTCATTGTATGGAGACTTAGGGGCAATGATCCATGGAAAAATAATATGCCAAGAGGTATCTCCCAGGAAAAGATAACCATCTTGCTATCGCCACCTTTAAGAGTTTCATTATAGGGTAGTTTTCAATGGGTTTTCTAAACCAAACAACCCTTTAACACAAGATTTATTTTAGGGAAACATGTCTCTTGCAGCTTTAGAAACATTATCACCTTACTTTCCTAGCTAACCTTGTTGTTGGCCTGAATTCCATGGCCATCTTGCTGCCACATTGGTGCTTGAGAGGTTTAGCGAAACACATGCTGCCAGCCATTCTAGTGAATGCAGCTGACTCATTTATATCTTCCCAAGAGAGCAGAGATCAACAATACATGTATCACTCTGCTCGGCACTGGCTGCTGCTTAAACGGAGTCTGCAGCATCCAAATCACTTCCATAATCAGCATATCACCTGTTAGGGTACGTACTGAATCATAAGCATAACCTTTCTTTTTAAAATCTGTGCTTGAAATCATAATAAGTTGTTCTATTTAGGGAAAACGTATTTCTTGTCCATATCCGATCCACATTTTTTGCGGGTTGGATGCAGACTCATTCACTTCAATGGGACCACAAAAGATGCGGACAGCACACCGTGTACTGTCCGCATCTGTATGTCCGTTCCATGGCACCCCCCAAAATAGAGAACATGTCCTATTCTTGTCTCCATTATGGACAAGCATAGGACTGTTTTATGATGGCTTGGATGTTCTGTTCCGCAATATGCGGAAAGCACATGGCCGGTATCTGTGTTTTGCGGACCACGAAACAGGCAATGGTCGTTTGCATGAGCCCTTATTTTAATGTAAATTAGTATTTAAGTACACTGTAGATGGACTGTTCTATCAGGTGCACCATCATTAACCAATATTACCGCCCATTGCCTTCCTCTCATGTTTGACAGTACCTGGTTTCTCCTGTGTCATCACTTCTGACTCTAAGATCTAGTGGCAATTTGTCTAAATTTGGTGCATGCTGCTGGCTTCGTCTTTTGTTACTGCATATGCACTAAACTTAGACTTATCAGCGCAGGTGCAAGATCTCAGAACTGGGAGCAATGACAGAGCAAGCCTGGCACTATCAATCAACCATGAGGAGGGGTGCTAGCCAATGATACTGGCAGAGCAATGTGCATTGGATGACGTAGCGTTGCCCATGGTGCACTTGAAAACTAATTTGTATTTAAAAGAATAAAATAAATATTTCTTGTGATTTTGAGGACAGATTTGTTTCAAAAAAGGTATGCTTTATGATTTGGCAATCATACCGTACAAGGCAAGATGCTTACATTGGAAGTGATATGGGAGCTGACATACTCACTTTAACAAACAACAGGACCATTCAAGAGGGAGTCTGAGGTTTAAAGCAATCCAACTGGTACTGCTTGGGTCTCGAAAGATCTGAGGCCCAAGTCCCAATGCATATGTGCCAAATTCTCAAACCAACATAACCCCATCTGCCCTAGCACTAAAAACATACAGTATTTTCCTTGTCTACATACAAGACTATACAGCACCACATACCTCTTACATCCAGTGCCTCACAAGTGACGTCTCCTCTGATGTAGATGTTCTCGTCTCTCCTTTCCTCCATTCGGCTATGATGACTTCTTCCAGCCATATCTCATCTCTGCACACACAGACATTTTAGATTCGCCACTATTCTATCATCTTCCCCTCCCTGGTACCCCAACAGTGTTATCCTCCTGCTATCCCCAATACTGTGCCCACTATGGTCCCTAATGCCTGAAAAAAATATACTGCAGAGATAATATTGCCATACAGATAGTCTCCCCATAGTAATGAAAAGTCCACCAATAATAATAGTTCTCTCCCAGAGAATGTCCCCTACAAAACCCTAATAATGATAATGGAACCCTAGAATGTCCTATTAGTAGCATTGTCCTCCATAGTGTGCCCAATAAAAATGCCCAATATAGTGCACCCAACAGTTATTAGTAGGGATGAGCGAACTCGAACTGTATAGTTCGGGTTCGTACCGAATTTTGGGGTGTCCGTGACACGGACCCGAACCCGGACATTTTCGTAAAAGTCCGGGTTCGGGTTCGGTGTTCGTCGCTTTCTTCGCGCTTTTGTGACGCTTTCTTGGCGCTTTTTGAAAGGCTGCAAAGCAGCCAATCAACAAGCGTCATACTACTTGCCCCAAGAGGCCATCACAGCCATGCCTACTATTGGCATGGCTGTGATTGGCCAGAGCACCATGTGACCCAGCCTCTATTTAAGCTGGAGTCACATAGCGCCGCCCGTCACTCTGCTCTGATTAGCGTAGGGAGAGGTTGCGGCTGCGACAGTAGGGCGAGATTAGGCAGATTAACTCCTCCAAAGGACTTGATTAACTGATCGATCTGCAGCTGTGGATCATTGAGCTGCTGATCCTCAATTGCTCACTGTTTTTAGGCTGCCCAGACCGTTTGTCAGTCACATTTTTCTGGGGTGATCGGCGGCCATTTTGTGTCTTGTGGTGCGCCAGCACAAGCTGCGACCAAGTGCATTTAACCCTCAATGGTGTGGTTGTTTTTTGGCTAAAGCCTACATCAGGGTGAAGCTGTCACACCAAGTGCATTTAACCAGCAATAGTCTGTTTATTTTTTGGCCATATACTACATCAGGGGCAAGCTGCGCCTGTCACCAAGTGCATTTAACCCTCAATGGTGCGTTTGTTTTTTGGCTAAAGCCTACATCAGGGTGAAGCTGTCACACCAAGTGCATTTAACCAGCAATAGTCTGTTTATTTTTTGGCCATATACTACATCAGGGGCAAGCTGCGCCCGTCACCAAGTGCATTTAACCCTCAGTAGTGTGGTTGGTCAAGCTATCACACCAAGTGCATTTAACCAGCAATAGTCTGTTCATTTTTTGGCCATATACTAAATCAGGGGCAAGCTGCGCCCGTCACCAAGTGCATTTAACCAGCAATAGTCTGTTCATTTTTTGGCCATATACTACATCAGGGGCAAGCTGCGCCCGTCACCAAGTGCATTTAACCCTCAGTAGTGTGGTTGGTCAAGCTGTGACACCAAGTGCATTTAACCAGCAATAGTCTGTTCATTTTTTGGCCATATACTACATCAGGGGCAAGCTGCGCCCATCACCAAGTGCATTTAACCAGCAATAGTGTGGTTATTTTTTGGCCATATCCCAGTCTAATTCTGTCACTAAATCCATACCGGTCACCCAGCGCCTAAATATTAGGCCTCAAATTTATATCCCGCTAAATCTCTCGTTACCGCTGTCCTGTTGTGGCTGGGAAAGTTATTTAGTGTCCGTCAAAGCACATTTTTTGTTCTGGGTTGAAATACAATTCCCAATTTAGCAATTTAAAAATTTAGTGGTTTCTGCTGTATCAGAGCTATTTGAAATCTATCCCTAAAAGGGTATATAATATTCAAGGTGCACATAGGGTCATTCAGAATAACTTCACACACCCGCTACTGTGCATTTCCAAGTCTAATTCTGTCACTAAACCCTTACCTGTCACCCAGCGCCTAAATACTAGGCCTCAAATTCATATCCAGCTAAATCTGTCGTTAGTGCTGTAGCTGGGCGAGTTATTTAGTGTCCGTTCAAGCACATTTCTTGTTCTGGGTTGAAATACAATTCCCAATTTAGCAATTTCATAATTTAGTGGTTTCTGCTATATCAGAGCTATTTGAAATCTATCCCTAAAAGGGTAGATCATATTGAAGGTGCACATAGGGACATTCAGAATAACTTCACACACCCGCTACTGTGCATTTCCAAGTCTAATTCTGTCACTAAACCCATACCTGTCACCCAGCGCCTAAATACTAGGCCTCAAATTTATATCCAGCTAAATCTGTCCTTAGTGCTGTAGCTGGGCGAGTTATTTAGTGTCCGTTCAAGCACATTTCTTGTTCTGGGTTGAAATACAATTCCCAATTTAGCAATTTCATAATTTAGTGGTTTCTGCTATATCAGAGCTATTTGAAATCTATCCCTAAAAGGGTATATAATATTCAAGGTGCACATTGGGTCATTCAGAATAACTTCACACACACCCGCTACTGTGTATTTCCAAGTCTAATTCTGTCACTAAACCCATACCTGTCACCCAGCGCCTAAATACTAGGCCTCAAATTTATATCCTGCTAAATCTCTCGTTAACGCTGTCCTGTTGTGGCTGGGAAAGTTATTTAGTGTCCGTCAAAGCACATTTTTTGTTCTGGGTTGAAATACAATTCCCAATTTAGCAATTTCATAATTTAGTGGTTTCTGCTATATCAGAGCTATTTGAAATCTATCCCTAAAAGGGTATATAATATTCAAGGTGCACATTGGGTCATTCAGAATAACTTCACACACACCCGCTACTGTGTATTTCTAAGTCTAATTCTGTCACTAAACCCATACCTGTCACCCAGCGCCTAAATACTAGGCCTCAAATTTATATCCTGCTAAATCTCTCGTTAACGCTGTCCTGTTGTGGCTGGGAAAGTTATTTAGTGTCCGTCAAAGCACATTTTTTGTTCTGGGTTGAAATACAATTCCCAATTTAGCAATTTCATAATTTAGTGGTTTCTGCTATATCAGAGCTATTTGAAATCTATCCCTAAAAGGGTATATAATATTCAAGGTGCACATTGGGTCATTCAGAATAACTTCACACACACCCGCTACTGTGTATTTCCAAGTCTAATTCTGTCACTAAACCCATACCTGTCACCCAGCGCCTAAATACTAGGCCTCAAATTTATATCCTGCTAAATCTCTCGTTAACGCTGTCCTGTTGTGGCTGGGAAAGTTATTTAGTGTCCGTCAAAGCACATTTTTTGTTCTGGGTTGAAATACAATTCCCAATTTAGCAATTTCATAATTTAGTGGTTTCTGCTATATCAGAGCTATTTGAAATCTATCCCTAAAAGGGTATATAATATTCAAGGTGCACATTGGGTCATTCAGAATAACTTCACACACACCCGCTACTGTGTATTTCTAAGTCTAATTCTGTCACTAAACCCATACCGGTCACCCAGCGCCTAAATACTAGGCCTCAAATTTATATCCTGCTAAATCTCTCGTTAACGCTGTCCTGTTGTGGCTGGGAAAGTTATTTAGTGTCCGTCAAAGCACATTTTTTGTTCTGGGTTGAAATACAATTCCCAATTTAGCAATTTCATAATTTAGTGGTTTCTGCTATATCAGAGCTATTTGAAATCTATCTCTAAAAGGGTATATAATATTCAAGGTGCACATTGGGTCATTCAGAATAACTTCACACACACACGCTTCTGTGCATTTCCAAGTCTAATTCTGTCACTAAATCCATACCGGTCACCCAGCGCCTAAATACTAGGCCTCAAATTTATATCCTGCTAAATCTCTCGTTAACGCTGTCCTGTTGTGGCTGGGAAAGTTATTTAGTGTCCGTCAAAGCACATTTTTTGTTCTGGGTTGAAATACAATTCCCAATTTAGCAATTTCATAATTTAGTGGTTTCTGCTATATCAGAGCTATTTGAAATCTATCCCTAAAAGGGTATATAATATTCAAGGTGCACATTGGGTCATTCAGAATAACTTCACACACACACGCTTCTGTGCATTTCCAAGTCTAATTCTGTCACTAAATCCATACCGGTCACCCAGCGCCTAAATACTAGGCCTCAAATTTATATCCCGCTGAATTTGAATACAATACATTGGGCCAAATAATATATTTGTTGTTGTGGTGAACCATAACAATGAGAAAAACATCTAGTAAGGGACGCGGACGTGGACATGGTCGTGGTGGTGTTAGTGGACCCTCTGGTGCTGGGAGAGGACGTGGCCGTTCTGCCACATCCACACGTCCTAGTGTACCAACTACCTCAGGTCCCAGTAGCCGCCAGAATTTACAGCGATATATGGTGGGGCCCAATGCCGTTCTAAGGATGGTAAGGCCTGAGCAGGTACAGGCATTAGTCAATTGGGTGGCCGACAGTGGATCCAGCACGTTCACATTATCTCCCACCCAGTCTTCTGCAGAAAGCGCACAGATGGCGCCTGAAAACCAACCCCATCAGTCTGTCACATCACCCCCATGCATACCAGGGAAACTGTCTCAGCCTCAAGTTATGCAGCAGTCTCTTATGCTGTTTGAAGACTCCGCTGGCAGGGTTTCCCAAGGGCATCCACCTAGCCCTTCCCCAGCGGTGAAAGACATAGAATGCACTGACGCACAACCACTTATGTTTCCTGATGATGAGGACATGGGAATACCACCTCAGCATGTCTCTGATGATGACGAAACACAGGTGCCAACTGCTGCGTCTTTCTGCAGTGTGCAGACTGAACAGGAGGTCAGGGATCAAGACTGGGTGGAAGACGATGCAGGGGACGATGAGGTCCTAGACCCCACATGGAATGAAGGTCGTGCCACTGACTTTCACAGTTCGGAGGAAGAGGCAGTGGTGAGACCGAGCCAACAGCGTAGCAAAAGAGGGAGCAGTGGGCAAAAGCAGAACACCCGCCGCCAAGAGACTCCGCCTGCTACTGACCGCCGCCATCTGGGACCGAGCACCCCAAAGGCAGCTTCAAGGAGTTCCCTGGCATGGCACTTCTTCAAACAATGTGCTGACGACAAGACCCGAGTGGTTTGCACGCTGTGCCATCAGAGCCTGAAGCAAGGCATTAACGTTCTGAACCTGAGCACAACCTGCATGACCAGGCACCTGCATGCAAAGCATGAACTGCAGTGGAGTAAACACCTTGAAACCAAGGAAGTCACTCAGGCTCCCCCTGCTACCTCTTCTGCTGCTGCCACCTCGGCCTATTCTGCTGCTGCCGCCTCGGCCTCTTCCTCCGCCTCTGGAGGAACGTTGGCACCTGCCGCCCAGCAAACAGGGGATGTACCACCAACACCACCACCACCACCTCCGTCACCAAGCGTCTCAACCATGTCACACGCCAGCGTTCAGCTCTCCATCTCACAAACATTTGATAGAAAGCGTAAATTCCCACCTAGCCACCCTCGATCCCTGGCCCTGAATGCCAGCATTTCTAAACTACTGGCCTATGAAATGCTGTCATTTAGGCTGGTGGACACAGACAGCTTCAAACAGCTCATGTCGCTTGCTGTCCCACAGTATGTTGTTCCCAGCCGGCACTACTTCTCCAAGAGAGCCGTGCCTTCCCTGCACAACCAAGTATCCGATAAAATCAAGTGTGCACTGCGCAACGCCATCTGTAGCAAGGTCCACCTAACCACAGATACGTGGACCAGTAAGCACGGCCAGGGACGCTATATCTCCCTAACTGCACACTGGGTAAATGTAGTGGCAGCTGGGCCCCAGGCGGAGAGCTGTTTGGCGCACGTCCTTCCGCCGCCAAGGATCGCAGGGCAACATTCTTTGCCTCCTGTTGCCACCTCCTCCTTCTCGGCTTCCTCCTCCTCTTCTTCCACCTGCTCATCCAGTCAGCCACACACCTTCACCACCAACTTCAGCACAGCCCGGGGTAAACGTCAGCAGGCCATTCTGAAACTCATATGTTTGGGGGACAGGCCCCACACCGCACAGGAGTTGTGGCGGGGTATTGAACAACAGACCGACGAGTGGTTGCTGCCGGTGAGCCTCAAGCCCGGCCTGGTGGTGTGTGATAATGGGCGAAATCTCGTTGCAGCTCTGGGACTAGCCAATTTGACGCACATCCCTTGCTTGGCGCATGTGCTGAATTTGGTGGTGCAGAAGTTCATTCACAACTACCCCGACATGTCAGAGCTGCTGCATAAAGTGCGGGCCGTCTGTTCGCGCTTCCGGCGTTCACATCCTGCTGCTGCTCGCCTGTCTGCGCTACAGCGTAACTTCGGCCTTCCCGCTCACCGCCTCATATGCGACGTGCCCACCAGGTGGAACTCCACCTTGCACATGCTGGACAGACTGTGCGAGCAGCAGCAGGCCATAGTGGAGTTTCAGCTGCAGCACGCACGGGTCAGTCGCACTACAGAACAGCACCACTTCACCACCAATGACTGGGCCTCCATGCGAGACCTGTGTGCCCTGTTGCGCTGTTTCGAGTACTCCACCAACATGGCCAGTGGCGATGACACCATTATCAGCGTTACAATACCACTTCTATGTCTCCTTGAGAAAACACTTAGGGCGATGATGGAAGAGGAGGTGGCCCAGGAGGAGGAGGAGGAGGAGGAGGAAGAGGGGTCATTTTTAGCACTTTCAGGCCAGTCTCTTCGAAGTGACTCAGAGGGAGGTTTTTGGCAACAGCAGAGGCCAGGTACAAATGTGGCCAGCCAGGGCCCACTACTGGAGGACGAGGAGGACGAGGATGAGGAGGAGGTGGAGGAGGATGAGGATGAAGCATGGTCACAGCGGGGTGGCACCCAACGCAGCTCGGGTCCATCACTGGTGCGTGGCTGGGGGGAAAGGCAGGACGATGACGATACGCCTCCCACAGAGGACAGCTTGTCCTTACCCCTGGGCAGCCTGGCACACATGAGCGACTACATGCTGCAGTGCCTGCGCAACGACAGCAGAGTTGCCCACATTTTAACCTGTGCGGACTACTGGGTTGCCACCCTGCTGGATCCACGCTACAAAGACAATGTGCCCACCTTACTTCCTGCACTGGAGCGTGATAGGAAGATGCGCGAGTACAAGCGCACGTTGGTAGACGCGCTACTGAGAGCATTCCCAAATGTCACAGGGGAACAAGTGGAAGCCCAAGGCCAAGGCAGAGGAGGAGCAAGAGGTCGCCAAGGCAGCTGTGTCACGGCCAGCTCCTCTGAGGGCAGGGTTAGCATGGCAGAGATGTGGAAAACTTTTGTCAACACGCCACAGCTAACTGCACCACCACCTGATACGCAACGTGTTAGCAGGAGGCAACATTTCACTAACATGGTGGAACAGTACGTGTGCACACCAATCCACGTACTGACTGATGGTTCGGCCCCATTCAACTTCTGGGTCTCTAAATTGTCCACGTGGCCAGAGCTAGCCTTTTATGCCTTGGAGGTGCTGGCCTGCCCGGCAGCCAGCGTTTTGTCTGAACGTGTATTCAGCACGGCAGGGGGCGTCATTACAGACAAACGCAGCCGCCTGTCTACAGCCAATGTGGACAAGCTGACGTTCATAAAAATGAACCAGGCATGGATCCCACAGGACCTGTCCGTCCCTTGTCCAGATTAGACATTAACTACCTCCCCATAACCATATATTATTGGACTCCAGGGCACTTCCTCATTCAATCCTATTTTTATTTTCATTTTACCATTATATTGCGAGGCTACCCAAAGTTGAATGAACCTCTCCTCTGCCTGTGTGCTAGGCCTAAATATATGCCAATGGACTGTTGCAGTGGTGGCTGACATGAAGCCTGATTCTCTGCTATGACATGCAGACTAATTCTCTGCTGACATGAAGCCAGATTGTCTGTTACGGGACCTCTCTCCTCTGCCTGGGTGCTGGGCCTAAATTTATGACAATGGACTGTTGCAGTGGTGGCTGACGTGAAGCCTGATTCTCTGCTATGACATGCAGACTGATTCTCTGCTGACATGAAGCCAGATTGTCTGTTACGGGACCTCTCTGCTCTGCCTGTGTGCTAGGCCTAAATATATGCCAATGGACTGTTGCAGTGGTGGGTGACGTGAAGCCTCATTCTCTGCTATGACATGCAGACTGATTCTCTGCTGACATGAAGCCAGATCGTCTGTTACGGGACCTCTCTGCTCTGCCTGTGTGCTAGGCCTAAATATATGCCAATGGACTGTTGCAGTGGTGGGTGACGTGAAGCCTCATTCTCTGCTATGACATGCAGACTGATTCTCTGCTGTCATGAAGCCAGATTGTCTGTTACGGGACCTCTCTGCTCTGCCTGTGTGCTGGGCCTAAATATATGCCAATGGACTGTTGCAGTGGTGGGTGACGTGAAGCCTCATTCTCTGCTATGACATGCAGACTAATTCTCTGCTGACATGAAGACAGATTCTCTGTTACGGGACCTCCCTCCTCTGCCTGGGTGCTGGGCCTAAATATATGCCAATGGACTGTTGCAGTGGTGGCTGACGTGAAGCCTCATTCTCTGCTATGACATGCAGACTAATTCTCTGCTGACATGAAGACAGATTCTCTGTTACGGGACCTCCCTCCTCTGCCTGGGTGATGGGCCTAAATATATGCCAATGGACTGTTGCAGTGGTGGCTGACGTGAAGCCTCATTCTCTGCTATGACATGCAGACTGATTCTCTGCTGACATGAAGCCAGATTCTCTGTTACGGGACCTCTCTCCTCTGCCTGTGTGTGTGCTGGGCCTAAATATATGCCAATGGACTGTTGCAGTGGTGGCTGACGTGAAGCCTCATTCTCTGCTATGACATGCAGACTAATTCTCTGCTGACATGAAGACAGATTCTCTGTTACGGGACCTCCCTCCTCTGCCTGGGTGCTGGGCCTAAATATATGCCAATGGACTGTTGCAGTGGTGGCTGACGTGAAGCCTCATTCTCTGCTATGACATGCAGACTAATTCTCTGCTGACATGAAGACAGATTCTCTGTTACGGGACCTCCCTCCTCTGCCTGGGTGCTGGGCCTAAATATATGCCAATGGACTGTTGCAGTGGTGGCTGACGTGAAGCCTCATTCTCTGCTATGACATGCAGACTGATTCTCTGCTGACATGAAGACAGATTCTCTGTTACGGGACCTCTCTCCTCTGCCTGTGTGTGTGCTGGGCCTAAATATATGCCAATGGACTGTTGCAGTGGTGGCTGACGTGAAGCCTCATTCTCTGCTATGACATGCAGACTGATTCTCTGCTGACATGAAGCCAGATTCTCTGTTACGGGACCTCTCTCCTCTGCCTGTGTGTGTGCTGGGCCTAAAGATATGCCAATGGACTGTTGCAGTGGTGGCTGACGTGAAGCCTCATTCTCTGCTATGACATGCAGACTGATTCTCTGCTGACATGAAGCCAGATTCTCTGTTACGGGACCTCTCTCCTCTGCCTGTGTGTGTGCTGGGCCTAAATATATGCCAATGGACTGTTGCAGTGGTGGCTGACGTGAAGCCTCATTCTCTGCTATGACATGCAGACTAATTCTCTGCTGACATGAAGACAGATTCTCTGTTACGGGACCTCTCTCCTCTGCCTGTGTGTGTGCTGGGCCTAAATATCTGCCAATGGACTGTTGCAGTGGTGGCTGACGTGAAGCCTCATTCTCTGCTATGACATGCAGACTGATTCTCTGCTGACATGAAGCCAGATTCTCTGTTACGGGACCTCTCTCCTCTGCCTGTGTGTGTGCTGGGCCTAAATATATGCCAATGGACTGTTGCAGTGGTGGCTGACGTGAAGCCTCATTCTCTGCTATGACATGCAGACTGATTCTCTGCTGACATGAAGCCAGATTCTCTGTTACGGGACCTCTCTCCTCTGCCTGTGTGTGTGCTGGGCCTAAATATATGCCAATGGACTGTTGCAGTGGTGGCTGACGTGAAGCCTCATTCTCTGCTATGACATGCAGACTAATTCTCTGCTGACATGAAGACAGATTCTCTGTTACGGGACCTCCCTCCTCTGCCTGGGTGCTGGGCCTAAATATATGCCAATGGACTGTTGCAGTGGTGGCTGACGTGAAGCCTCATTCTCTGCTATGACATGCAGACTAATTCTCTGCTGACATGAAGACAGATTCTCTGTTACGGGACCTCTCTCCTCTGCCTGGGTGCCGGGGCCTAAATATCTGAGAATGGACTGTTCCAGTGGTGGGTGACGGGAAGCCAGATTCTCTGCTATGGAACCTCTCTCCAATTGATTTTGGTTAATTTTTATTTATTTAATTTTTATTTTAATTCATTTCCCTATCCACATTTGTTTGCAGGGGATTTACCTACATGTTGCTGCCTTTTGCAGCCCTCTAGCTCTTTCCTGGGCTGTTTTACAGCCTTTTTAGTGCCGAAAAGTTCGGGTCCCCATTGACTTCAATGGGGTTCGGGTTCGGGACGAAGTTCGGATCGGGTTCGGATCCCGAACCCGAACATTTCCGGGATGTTCGGCCGAACTTCTCGAACCCGAACATCCAGGTGTTCGCTCAACTCTAGTTATTAGGCCTTTCGAAAGTGCCCTCAGTAGAATTTAGGCCTGCTATAGTGCCCCAGTAGTTAAACTGCCCTTATAGTGCCCCAGTAGTTAAACTGCCCTTATAGTTGTCACGAGGGTGTCAAGAACCACGCCTGACTCCGTTATACCCGGGGTCAGAAAGTCGCAGCGGTTGGCTGCGCTCTCTATGTAAGATAGGGCTGTTTCCTTATGGTAGCTTTCTGGGTTTGCTTTGCAACCCTTTTTGGCTCACTCAGGGATCCGTAGCTCCTTCTCCTCAGCTGTTCCTTGTCCAGCACTCCCAACCTCCTTATATTCCCCTCTCACACTTCTCTCGTTGCCAGATATAGAGCTTCCTGCCTGGACTTCTATACTGACCCACTGGAGCTGTGTTGCTGCGTTCTCTGGTTGTTGGTCCAGAACGTTTCCCTCCGGATCCCTGTTGGACCTTTGTGGTCTGCTGTGGTCACCCACCTGGGTTTATGTGTTCGTCTGTATTGTCTGTCCTCTCCCTGGTGTTTCCCTCTTAGTGTCAGTGGTGCGGACTAGCGATCCCACCGGCCCGTTCACTATCTAGTTCTCATTTTAGGGAAAGCCAGGGTTTAGGCACGTGATCGCCGCACGGGTGAGGAGCCCGACTAGGGATGTCAGGGCAGTCAGGTGCCAGCCGCAAGGTGAGTCAGGGGTCACCACCTTTCCCTCTCCCTTGGGCAGGGCTTTCCCTTTTCCCTCCCTGTGCGTGACGCTGGTCATTACAATAGTGCCACAGTAGTTAAACGGCCCTTATAGTGCCCCAGTAGTTAAAATGCCCCTATAGTGACCCAGTAGTTAAAATGCCCCTATAGTGCCCCCTCGGTATTTAAAATGCCCCTATAATGTCCCAGTAGTTAAAATACTCCATTGCAGTACTCCCAGTATTTAAAATGGCCCTATAGTGCCCTGGTAGTTAAAATGGCTGCTGTAGCACCCCCCCCCCCCCCCCGTAATCAAAATGCCCCTATAGTGCCTCAGTAGTTTACATGCCCCCTATAGTGTCCCCCGTAGTTAAAATGCCCCCTCCCCTGTATTGTCCCTGTAGTTAAAAAAGTGCCCCATAGTGCTCCAGTAGATAAAATGGTTACTGTAGTGCCCCCAGTAGTCTAAATGCCCCATAGTGCCCTAGTAGTTAAAATGCCATACTATAGACTCCCCTGTAATTAAAATGGCTGCTGTAGTCCCTGAGTAGTTAAAGGACCCCTGCCCCCTGTAGTGCCTCAGTAGTTATAATTACCCCCATAGTGCCCAGAACTTTAGTACCCCAGAAGTATCCATAGTCATAGTGACAAAAAAAATAAAAAGTATTCACATCACTGCCACTGTTGGCTACTGTCTGCCTTTGGTATTTTGTGCTAGCAAGGTATAAATGATATGATGGCACTAAACTGTTTGCAGTTGTCAATTCATCTCACTTACTAAAACAGAATAAAAAGAAATCCAAAATGGTACCAATGAAAACTATAACTGTTCACGTATAACTGTGTGGCAAGATTATGCTTAGTTATTTTTTGTGGTTCTTAATGATTTAATGTAGTGAGTTAGGGATACTAATTGTTTAATTTAGTGAGCTAGTGAGCAGATACAGTCCTAATTGTTCTCAAGCTGAATTCCTAATGGCTGAGTTCACTGGACATGCGTAGTGAGGGGCTAGGAGCAGCCGTTTCACTAGAAAAGTTCTATGCATGTAACAGAGGATTTAGCTCCACTGATGACATCAATTGGGTAAGATGGTGTCTTGTGACTATCTCTTTTTGTATTACCATTGGGTGTCAGCCATGTTCAAGTGTCCAACGGGGGCTCGCCAACTTTGTTTGCAGGTTAGGTGATTATTGTTATGTATTCACTTTACTTTGTGATCTGTCTGTATATGTCTTTTATGTATTTTATAAACTGTTTATAACCTTCACTTAAGCCTATTCTATTCCCGTTTTTTAGAATTTACAGTAAAACAATAACATAATAAATCCTATATAAATTAGGCATATTCCTAATTGTAGTGACCAACAGAATAAAGTTATAATTTTATTTATACCACACAATGAAAATAAAATCCCCCCAAAACTATTTTTTTAAACTTTCTCAGCCAGCCAAAAATGTATAAAATATATTTAATACATTATTTGTACCCCAAAATGGTTCTCATGAAAACTACAAGTTGTCCCACAAAATCCAAAGTCTTATACAGCTAAATTGAAAAGTTATAACCACTGAAACACCATGGGGAAAAATATTACTGGTACTTAATGCTAAAATTAGTTATGTCAGTAAGGGGTTAACCCCTTAGTGACTGACAATATCCCTTTTTATGATGGTCGCTAACCGGCTTCAGACTTGTCTCTTCTTTTTTACAGCAGCCTACTCTAGGTGCTGCAGTTTTTTTTTCCTATCCCCCAAAAGGGGTTAGTAAAAGTTAATAAGTAAATTATGTGAACCACAAAATGGTACAATTAAAAACTACAACTTGTCTCGCAAAAAACAAGCCATCATCCAGCATCAGTCACTGTGACAAATCTGGCACAGTTTAAGGCTGTCTCAATGTTAGACATTATGGGTCAATCTGCCCTACTTTGCCTCCAGGTTGTACTATTTTCTTGAACTTTTAGGCTTATTAATGGCATGTTCACAATTTCTTTAGAAGTCTCCATTTATAGGTTTGCTTTGTTATAGCATCTTGTACTTTACATTTCAAGTCTTCAAACAAAAGTGTGTCCTAGGATGAGCTGGATCATCTCATGATATTGCAGTGACCAGGTTTGAGGTGGCCCAACACTACTCTGGATCCCCTGGACACCATTGAGTTGTCACCATTGGGGTGCACCACACCTTACCATCTCTAAATTGGAAGCTAAGGAGGGGTGCACCCCTATGGGAAATAAGTCCAATGAGTCAGGGTTTGCAGGAAACTAGTGTGCTTCTTTACTGGAGGATGTGAAGTGTAAAACAATATAATGAGCTGACTTCTCTTGTCCCCATTTCTGGTAGCAAGTTCTGTACTGAGGAAAGGCCTGAGCTAGCTGTCTCTCTCTCTCTCTCTTTCTTTCTCTCAGAAGGCTAATACCCTGGACAAAAAGCTAGTAGCCCAGGGTCTGTGGCTCAGTCTTCAGGCAGGATATCCCTGTCTGGCCACTCATGCAATCTTGCAGAGTGTTGCCTATTAAGCACTGGTCCCTATATGCAGACCTCTAGGGGCACTGACTGCTCTCCTTTTATACAGCTTCTAACTTCTCTAGGACCTTCATAGTGGCTGGAGTGAAGCTAACAGAAGCAATTTTGCAGTTTACTGCTGCCAAAGACTTGTATTGTGCCTCAATAGAAGTCAATGGGAATGACTAAACAGTTTCCAGATGTAAACAGCCAGCTTAACCAGATACTTAAACATTCACTGTCTGTTTTTTTTCCTCCAAAACTTTTATGTTAACTGTGGAAAAATAGTAGCTTCTCAGTGCACAGGTTGGAAAGTCCCAAAGTGTTTCGTATTAGCTGACTGTGCATTAACTCTGTCCACAGTGCAGTGCAAATACAGTGCAATAACAGTAAAAATAAACAGGATATGTAACATGCAGTTTAACAATATAAAACAGTATGTGTAAAAAAGAGCATAAATCATACTGCAAGTTAACTCTTCAAAGTGCAGTAAAGTAGGGAGTTGATGGCTTTGCATAAAGCAGTGATGGGGCAAATGTCCACAAACATCCATGCTGCTAATTACTAGCCTGATGGGACATAGGCTACACAGAAGTTTTGACATATAATATGCATAGACAGTATACGCTGAATGAATAAGTAAATTACACAATGGTAGATCTCTTGGGGTACCGCCATCCTGTTTGTGGACATACAACATCTTACTTGGTAGGTTGTATTTATGGTGCATCTTCTGTGGTTTTGCTGTACTATCAGCAACTACTTTGCAGGCTGGCTGTCAACACTTCTGGGTAGCATATGTCCCATCAGGGTGGTGTTTCTCTCTAACTGTTTTTTTGTTTTTTTTAAACTTTCACGTTTTATTGATTTTTCAGCATAAGGAAATCAGACAGTAAATATTTCACTTGCATAAGCCAGAACAATGCTAAAATTTTCAAAGTACAACTTTGACATTCGTATTGTGATATTACATAGTTAAACCAACATAAGAATGCCAGATAATAAATGTCACTTGTATAATCCAGCATCTATCCCAAATATCTGCAAAGCATATTTATGACATATACAGCAGATTGTAACATAGTCAATCCAAGAACAAAACTAATAGATTGAATCCAGAACTTGCGATCCATTCCTGAGATATAATTTATTCTATACTTTAGCGTGCCCCTATATGTGTTTACCTTACACCTTTATCCGTCCACCGTCCTCCATTCTGTCTAACTGTTTTTAATGACTATGTCACTTATTTATACCATGTTATGATTTCAATAAAGTATTTATATATATTTGATAACAGTACGTGGGAGCTGGTACCTGTGATTTTTGATAGGATGACCCTCATAATGTTGCAGCAATATATATTGTATTTGCTGATTTCAGCTTGGGCATGAGGGCCCCTTTTGGTTTCTTGTTTCTTTGTATTCATCCTAATTACTAGTGTTGATCGAGCATGCTCGGCCGAACACCTGTTCGATTCGAGCATCACGTGTGCTCGAGTCAGTGTATTTAAATCTAATTTTGCCTCTATTTCAGAAAAGTTTCTGGTGGGATTCAAACTCACAACCTTCTACATTACAGCCAAGAATCTTATCCACTACACTATAGAGCTGCATGGCCAGTTACTTACAAATAAAATAAAATAAAAATACAAGACTTCTGTATGGGAATACTTACTAAATGTCATGTTGATGAATGGAGGTGAATAAACTGTGCAGATTTAACACTTGAAGTTTGAAAATAGTAGTTACATTATATGACCATCAGTATAGAGTCTTATATACAGCCTGTAAGTAGAAATACCGGCTCATTATTTCTGTAAATGGCATATATATCCGCGTGCTCGGTGTCTTAGTTTTTTCCAAAACTCCTTTGCAGGTATACAAAAATATTCGGTGTGAACAATGTGACAAAATGTACATAGGATGTACTATAAGAAAACTCAAAACCCGAATACTAGAACACTTAAATTATATAGACAATCCTTCATATGTCAACATTTCCAATGTGGCCAGACATTTTATAGAAAAACATAACCGCAGCCCCAAATATCTGAAAACTTATGCTATAGAACAAGTTAAAACCCACATAAGAGGAGGAGACATAAAACACCAAGTTAACCTAAGAGAAGCATATTGGATTTTCAAATTAGAAACAAGGTATCCCAAGGGTTTAAATATGCGAAAAGAAATCATGCACTTTTACTGATTAACTTGTTAACCCTCTTAAAACTATATCTGTGTGTTTTCTTCTATCTAAGAGGTCTATATACTCTATATAATATATTTCTACTCATATATGTGTTCTGCAATAGTATAATTACATGTCTCTATATAATGCCAGTGGTTTTTCTTGTGATAGATACGAGTAACGCAATAGCAATGTGAATGGATACCTATCCAAAAAGCAGTTTAAAAGCAGGGTTTTCTTTCATACTGCTATGTATTTTATTTTATTTTCACGTTTTTTATTTGCATGTTACATGATAACAATAGCATTATTATGTTAGAAAAAAACAATGATTATATATTGGAACATGCTTGTTTTAAAACACGTCTATTTAAATTTGTGCAGGCAGAATAACAAAGTGATTTGAACTTGGTGTCTCAGGTGATATCTATGGGCATCAGGTGTTGCGTATAGAGGTAGAACCACCATCATCCAATGTCAATCCCTCTCCCCCCACGGTTTTTTCTAATACCAGTGGGAGGGTTCACAATGTTTGATTGCGCGCATCTGAACTTCCTATATATACCTGAGCACACCATATGCACACTACTGTTACGAATAAGAACTTTCGAAACGCGTCAACAGCCTACACCTAAGAGAATTGAGCCTTGTAATACCTGTGCACTTTTGATGAATAAAGCCGGAGAACTTGATACTTCAAGAAAAAAGTGAGTGCTGGAGTCTGAATTTCTTTATTATTTTTATATACAGCCTCCCTCACAGTTTTTTTTTAAGTCTATATGATGCTTTATTGTTTATGTCTGGTTATATATCATTAACACAGTTTGTAAATGTGTGCTTTACATTTGTTTAAAAGGGACTTTCTGTGATTTTAATATTGATGACTTATCCCTAGGATAGGCCATGAATATCAGATTGGTGGGGTCTGCGTTGGCCCGGGAAGAGACAGAGCGGAGGATGTGAGTAGTAGTGAACATGCAGTGAAAGGAGGGCGCACCCTTTCTTCCCCTGGGGCACACCCTGGTTCTGGCGCCCCTGCATGATGGTAGTTGGAGTGCCCGTGATGTTAAGTGTCTGTATGAGTGCAAGGCAGGGCGTGTAGAGTGAAATGGCCAGAGTATGCTGTAAGATAAAAATCAGGCCATTGGTTGAAGAATGAATGTTTTTCTTTACTGTAGTGCAAAATGGGAGTACATCCTACTATAGCAGTAACAGTTCTAACTGCATACAGGGCAATTCTCTTTCAGATAGCGATGTATGGATTTAGGCAAGGATGGGAGTTATCATCCTCTTTGTACACTATCTTGCTAAAGTCTCTTTCAGTAGAAACTATGGCTGACAACAGTCCGTTGGCAATAATGCAAAAATGGCGGTAGTGTCCACCCTGGTATTCAGGGTTTTGAAGGCATGTATGAAGGGTGTCTTAATGCTGTTTTTCACAGCAGCAAAGTCTGAATGGCTGTAGTAGCAAGTTACCTTGCTGACTCCAATGCTTGGTGAAATTCTTAGTTCTCCGTTATCTTCCTCCCTTTCTCTTCTCTTTCTCCCTTTCAGCAGATCCTTTCTGGGGTCCAAGGAAAAGGAGCATATGTCACTGTTTACTTACTTTCAACTCCCAGGTTAGAGGTGGAGACAGCCACCACCTAGCAACCTGCAAGAGCTGATCCAGGATTGGTAACCCTGGCTGTGCTCTCCATACACAGCTATGCTGTGTATAATAAACTACATAACTTTAAATAACAACCCATTTGCAGATATGCCTTGCTCTGTGGTACTGCAGGTCGGACTGTTGGCACTCCTGCTGATTAAGTGAGTGGGATAAAACTGTGTTACCCACTACAACTGCTATAATATATACAGTGTGCTGATTGTACAGAGTACTGTAAACACTAAGAGGTCACAACAGTCACCAGAGCACTGCTGCCTCTTCAAACAGCTGATCACCTGGGTTGCTGAGAACTGGACCTCCACAGATCTAATTTTAATTGTCTATTTTAATGATAGGTCATCAATATTAAAATGCTAGAAAACCCATTTAACCCATATGGCCAATGAACGTGACATCACTGGTCTAGGAAGAGGCAGCGGTGCTCACTGGAGTGTGGCAGCCTCCCCAGGCAGTGGATCAGCGCAGGTGTTGGACCCCAGAGGATAGACCTTCAAATATTACACACCTGGGAAACCCTTGTACATTAGACTGATGTCTCACATAGGCTTTTTCTGTAGTTTTTCTGTGTTTTTGTGTTTTTTGGTGGCTGGGTTTTTTAAGCTAAAAAAGTATATATATATATATATATATATATATATATATATATATATATAAAGAGTATGTGACAGCACCCTAATGTATTTTATATTTGTGTCTCCCTAAGAGGATGAGAATGAGAAAATAACAGTATAGTCAGTCCTACATACATAGGTTGTACATTACTATGTTAGAATCCAGATGATTGGAATTAAACACGTCATTGTGTTCAGTTGTCCTGTGGGTTCCTTTTAATGAACATTCTTTTTATGGTCTCGAATATCATTTCTTTTATAACAGCAGTGTTGCGGGGTGCCCTGGATAACAATTTACATATTAACAGCACCAGTAAATTATACTGGCATTTAAGACACATTTTTGGATTCATAACCACTCTGCTGCTGAAAAAATATGCAATAAATATAAAAATGATAGCAAAATAGGTAAGCTAAATTCCCATCTGCATAGAGGAAACTTCATACAATTGGAGGCATTTTGAATGTGCTGTATAGTTAAAGGGGTTGTCCAAATTCTTGATACTGATGGCCTATCCTCAGTATAGGTCATCAATATCAGATCAGAAGGGGTCTGACTCCCAGCCCCCCACTGATCAGTTGTTCGAAGAGTCTGTAGCACTCTGTGAGCATTGAGGCCTCTTCTTTAGGCCAGTAACGTCATGTTCATTGGTCACATTGATCTGATATTGAAGACGTATCCTGAGGATAGATAATCAATATTAACCACTTCACAGTACTATAGGTGGATGTTTATCTCTGAATGGATGTTCTGGAACGTCCATTCAGAGATGGCAGCTGCACACTAATCGTGCAGCTGCCGAGCGGGAGGCTGGCTGTCAGTGACAGCAGGGCAACCCAGTGAGAAGGCAGGGACAGTTCCCAGGTGTCCCTGCCTTCTAGATCGCTGTATACAGAGTGCTCAACAAGCGCTATGTGTACATATTAGGCAGCGCTATGCGCTTCCTGTCCCGGCCCGGTGGTCATGTGACTGCCGGGGCCCAGGAGAGTGCAGGAGCTGTCAGGTCTTCCACAGACCGTGATTAACCTTGCACTGATGCTGTACAGCACTGTATGCTGCTGTACAGCCTCTCTGGGAGCTGTATTTCCCTGCAACTGGGCAAAAAAATAAAAATATACTGAAAAAACAAAGATAAAAACATCCTGCACGGTATGATATATAAATTTGTGGATGTCATTGGCCATATTATTGGACGAAATTCACCGAAATAAGATAATACTGCACTTAGTAAAGTAGATGCAAGCACTATATATGGACAAAGTCCTCACTCTGATATCATAAAATCTGAGACACTTAGCCAATATATTTTGATCAAAACACATCTGAGCCCGCCTACCAAGCGCCAAGGTGGTCACAGATCAGGCGGGTCCTACGCTAAACCTATCTAAGCCATTGGGCGTCTATGTTCAGGAGCGCAGACGCCGCACATATGGTGTGCTGCTCCTAGTCACCTCCATGTGCATCATGCAACCAATGGGAGGAGGAGCAAGCACACCTATATGTGCCACCTAATCAAGGCGCTCTATTGGATAGGAAGGGCAAAAGTGCAGAGGAATACTACTCCTAAGGTAAAATGGGTGCGCATTCACACTTGAAGGTGCCACTCCCTCAAGCAAATACTACATAGAAAAAAAAAAAGATGTGTTTTGATTAAAATATATTGGCCAAGTGTCTCAGTTTTTATCATATCAGAGTGAGGACATTGTCCATATATAATGCTTGCATCTACTTTACTAAGTGCAGTATTATCTTATTTCTGTTATTTTCCCCGGCAACTATGTCAGCCCCAGTTACAGGAGAAATCAATGGTGAAAAAAATAAAATAAAGAAAAAGTGAAGGCAAATGTCCCCTAGAGGTCTTGTATGACCTTCTAACATCCTAAAAAAATAATATGACATTTCCAAAATGATGCCAACATAAAGTACAGGGTGGGCCATTTATATGGATACACCTTAATAAAATGGGAATGGTTGGTGATATTAACTTCCTGTTTGTGGCACATTAGTATATGTGAGGGGGGGGGGAACTTTTCAAGATGGGTGGTGACCATGGCGGCCATTTTGAAGTCAGACATTTTAAATCCAGCATATACTATGAAGATACGAGATGTGCAGCACCTGAAACTACAGATACTGTAAGCCTGTGTTAGCATTTCTCCTGCGGTGTTGCTATCAGTGTGTGAAGAGTAGGAGAAGCGGGTTGCATTGACAATACGACACAATGGGCAGCACATTGAACACATTTTATAAGTGGTCAGAAACTTGTAAATAACTCATGAAAGAATAAAGTTACGTTAAGTTTGATGTGTCACATGACCCTCTTCCTATTGAAAAAACAAAAGTTGGATTCAAAATGGCCGACTTCAAAATGGCCGCCATGGTCACCACCCATCTTGAAAAGTTTCCCCCCCTCACATATACTAATGTGCCACAAAACAGGAAGTTAATATCACCAACCATTCCCATTTTATTAAGATGTGTCCATATAAATGGCCCACCCTGTAGACATATGGGGAATGTTAAGTAATAAATATTTTATAAGTTATCACTTTCTGTTTTAAAAGCAGAGAAATTAAAATTTAGAAAATGTTTGATTATTTTATAAATAAAGGTGAAATATATCGACTCAAATTTACCACTGTCATGAAGTACAAATATGTGATGAGAAAACAGTCTCAGAATGGCTTGGATAAGTAAAAGCGTTCCAAAGTTATTACCACATAATGTGACACGTGTCAGATTTTCAAAATTAGGCTCTGTCAGGAAGGGGGAAATGGCCTGGATGTGAAGTTGTTAAATAGACCCCTTTAAGCAAATGAAAAAAAAATAACTATTACGGTATACATATGGACGGTCAGTTAATATTTCTCAGTGTCCATAGTTCTGATCCAAGACACTGAATAATAAACCTCACATTTTGTGTTTTTTTTATTATTATTTTTTGTTTTTAAAGGAGAATGATTTTAAATGGGTGCCAGCAACCTGTCCTAGAATGTGAGGACTGGTTGCTGCCACTTACAGAGCTGCCTGACGGGGAGAGGGGGCGGGTCTCACTACACTGCACTGCTCTATAATAGATGGTAATGGTGTGATCCTGCCTATGATATGCCATTATGGCTGAGCAGCCTGACATGAACTCTCACCAATGTGTAGTGTGTATTGAGGCCCCGCAGGATGAAAAGCTTTACCATTCTCATTTGCATCCATTGAATACATAACATAAAAACACATCAGGAAATCAGCAGCAAAAAATAAAAGGTAGACATGTCATAACAGTCAGTGTTTATGGGACTTTACATGTTCTTATTTACACATAGGTATTGTCTGGACTATATGTTGGGAAAAAATGTCTTCTCAAAATATTCACAGGATCCGAGGTCATTATGAGCTTGGTAAGTCCATACTGTACCTCTGTATGCCTCAGATATTACATGGAGTCATACAAAGATTTTTTTACTCCCGTAAAGCAGAACATGAATGGGGTCATTTTTTAAGACCAGCATTTTAGACGCTGGTCTTAATACCCCTTGCTCTGGCACATGATACACCTAAGGTATGTAGAGGCCTTGGCCTAGGCGCATCCACTGCCGACTAAAGCTATGCCAGCTCCCTTGCTGGTGTAGATTTAGATCATATTCTACGCCTCCTTCTCTGCCCACACCACAACCCTTTTTTTTAGGCCTGGCGTGAGCGGGGTAAAGTCGCAGATTCAGCCACAAATCTTCTTTGCAACAAAATATATCTAATAATAAATAACCCCCTGAGACGTAGAAACTCCACTTTACTCTGTACAGGCTCTGTTGTGTGCACGAGGCCCTATAATCACTAGTATATAGCTGGAGCAGGAGGAGGCTTAGCTCAGCTTAGCAAATAACTAAAAATTGTATGGAGGAATACTGCTTATTATTATATACTAATGTATCATTGGCTAAACTAAAGGACTGCTAAGTACAAGATGTGCTCCTTTCACATAAGGGACTCCAGGACCCCTGTTCTTGTGCTCGGTGGGGTCCCCAGTGGTTGGACCCCCAGTGATCCTTCACTTATCACCAGTGGGGGCACATAAGATACCACAGTCAAAAATGGGGGAGCACTAATTATTTTCACCACTTAGGCCTAGTTCACACGAACGTTTTTTTTTTTTGCGAATGTACGGGGCGTTTTTTTGTGTTCTATATACGGAACCATTCATTTCAATGGTTCTGCATTAAAAACCGAATGTGTTCCATATGCATTCCGTTTCCGTATTTCCGTTTTTCCGTTCCGTTGAAAGATAGAACATGTCCTATATTTGGCCACAAATCACGTTCCGTGGCTCCATTAAAGTCAATGGGTCCGCAAAAAAAACTGAACACATACGGAAATGCATCCGTATGTCTTCCGTATCCGTTCCGTTTTTGCTGAATCATCTATTGAAAATGTTATGCCCTGCCCAATTTTTTCCATGTAATTACTGTATACTGTACATGGCATACGGAAAAACGGAACGGAAAAACGGAAAGGAAACGGAAACACAACGGAACTCAAAGACGGAACAACGGATCCGTGAAAAACTAACCGCAAAAAACTATAAAAGCCATACGTTCGTGTGAACTAGGCCTTAATCAAATTACTGAAAAAAAAAAAATAATAAGTATATATAAATAAGATTACAAAATATGAGAGTATTGCGGTATGCAGGGATACATTTATAATAAAAAATAATTACTTGCAAAGGAAGCTATTCAGTCGTCTGCTGTGCCGTCCTCTGCTTGCTTCTGCGGATTCTTTCCCCTCCTTTCTGTCTCTCCTTAGTGCGCAGGCGCACTGTTTTGGGGGATCTGTGGATGACACACTGTTATGGGGGATCTGTGTATGACACACTGTTATGGGGGATCTGTGTATGACACACTGTTATGCGGGATCTGTGTATGACACACTGTTATGGGGGATCTGTGTATGACATACTGTTATGGGGGATCTGTGTATGACACACTGTTATGGGAGATCTGTGTATGACACACTGTTATGGGGGATCTGTGTATGACACACTGTTATGGGGGATTTGTGTATGACACACTGTTATGGGGGATCTGTGTATGACACACTGTTATGCGGGATCTGTGTATGACACACTGTTATGGGGGATCTGTGTATGACACACTGTTATGGGGGATCTGTGTATGACACACTGTTATGGAGGATCTGTGTATGACACTGTTATTATGCATCTTATTAGCCCCCATTATGCCTCTCATTAGCCCCCATTATGCCTCTCATTACCCCCATATCAGCCCCTATGCTTCTCATTAGCCCCCATATCAGCCCTTATGCCTGATTAGCCCCCATTATCAGCCCTTATGCCTCATTTGCCCCATATCAGCCCTTATGCCTGATTAGCCCCCATATCAGCCCTTATGCCTCATTTGCCCCCATATCTGCCCTTATGCCTCATTAGTCCCCATATCAGCCCTTATGCTTAATTAGCCCCCATATCAGCCCTTATGCCTCATTAGCCCCCATTATAAGCCCTTATGCCTCATTAGCCCCCATTATAAGCCCTTATGCCTCATTAGTCCCCATTATCCCTCTCATTAGCCCACATTATCCCTCTCATTAGCCCTCATTCTGCCTCTAATCACCCCCATATCAGCCCTTATGCCTCATTAGCCCTCATATTAGCCCCCATTATGCCTCATTAGCCCCCATTACAAGCTCTTATGCCTCTCATTAGCCCCTATTATGCCTCTCATTAGCCCCCATTATGCCTCTCATTAGCCCCATTATACCTCTCATTAGACCCCATTATGCCTCATTAGCCCCATTATGCCTCATTAGCCCCCATTATGCCTCTCATAAGTCCCCATTAGCCTCATTTTTTATAAAACAAAAAAACACTTACCTCTCCTGCTTCTGGATGCTCCTCGCCGACCATGATTTTCTTCCTCCTGCTGTCGGCTGTGCTCTGAACTGGCACGCACAAGATGACGTCACAAAGCGCCTCATGCTGTGCACTGTCCTGCACAGCCGACGGCCGAGGACCAGGAAGTGGTAAGTACAGAGCGTTCACCGCTTCCTGGTCCTACGGTACTAATGAAGCGCTTCCAAAATGGAAGCGCTTCATTAGTATTCGCCAGCCAGCGGGGCTCAAGAGGCAGCTGCCTTGGGCCCCCCAGGAGCAACTGGGCCCGGGGCAGCTGCCGCGCGTTAAAGGTGGCACTGGTTTTAAAGGGGAATTAGCGGGGGGGAAGGAATAACCTAGGGGGGCAGTTGCTCCCCTGTAGCGACACCACTGCTTATCACCTATGCTGTTGATATAAGTGATAGATGTTTGTGGGCCAGCTTCTAATTCTGTGACCTACAGCAACCAATCCAGAACAGTTTTTGATTAAAGGGTTTTCCAGGCTCCTGATATCGGTGACCTATCCACAGGATAAGTGATTAATATCTGATTGGTGAGAGTCTCACCGTGCACCCCCCAATCCCCTACCAATGAGCGGTTTCCTGCAGCGGTTCTGGAGCTAGCACTTTTAATGGAACAGGAAGCACAGCTCCGTTCAAAGTGTATGGGCCATGCTGGGTTACTGCAGCTAAGCTCTCATTGAGATGAATGTAAGCTCAGTTGTAGTAACCCAGCACAACCACCACACTTTGAACAGAGCTCTGCTTCCTGTTCCATTCAAAGTGCTAGTTCTGACATACTTCCTTGTATTATAGATTGTATTATATAATAGCATACATACAGTGTGTGTATGTGTGTGTATATATATATATATATATATATATATTAGTATAATTAAAATACTTTTATGCAATAACAAAAGTAATTCTGTGTCTGTTCTCCACAGAATTACAATGAAGCTGATCCATGCGTAACATGATTTCTGGTCATAAATCATAACAGGGTCTTTTGTATTCAAGAACAGTTGCTCTTTATGGTTTAACTTTATAAGACCTTAAAATAAATTTACAAAGAGTCGCTTGTTTTATTAGTATTATCTATTTCATGCTCTATGCGCGGATTAAAACAAATCCTATAGATAGAAACCAAATGTTCCCGCTAATTAACTACACCAGCAGTAATGATGGAGATTAGGACAATTTACGGTTTGTACCATTCACTGACCTATCTCAAATGACCTTGTTTGCTCTGGAGACTTTAATCATAAACCTGACAAGACTACTTTCAACAGTGTGACCCGGCCCTGACTTGTATATCCTGCTTCACAAAGGCTCTTCTCAGTTACACACATGTAACTACTATGCTATAGTTGTGTTCTTTTGTCTTTTATACATCTTTTATGCTTTGAGATGATCTGAAATGCATTGGCTGAAAAAGAGGGACAAACAAGAATATCATAGAAAGCATCAATATATAAAAGAGCAACAATAGCACACACTGTGCCAAATTTGTCAAAATGGTATATACATTTCGGGGCATTTAGGTGTCCCCTGAAGTCTGCAAATTGTCTGAAGTCTGCATACAGTAGTATATATTATTTATTGTTTTACATATACAGCGCTGACATATTCCACAACCCCTTACAGACATTGTGATCACATCAAGTATCCCCCCAATCAACCATATGCTCTCATTGTAAAAGAGAAGTATACTGTGTGGTATATGTTTTTTACTGTATACCACTATCTCGATAATTGCAGCAGACTATGCTTTCCTGTACAGTTAAAATAAAAGGACATCCTTCTGGCATACAGTAGGCCAGGTCAATGGTGACTGTAGATACTGTTATGGAAGTGGAAAGTGTTGTCTGCTGCAGTTCCCTGCCTCTCACCTGCCTCTCTCTGTCCTGCCTCAGTGTTGTGGTGATCACTCCTTAAAGGCGAAGGCCTACTTGTCACTTGTCTCTGCCCCTAGGGCGTGTGTGCGCTCCCTCCAGCTCTTAAATGGCAAGCACATATGCTCCCTTATCTTCTACAGCCAATGGTCAGTCACCTTTGGGTGTTTAGGGAACCTTCCCCTAAGCAATAGATTCTAGATCTTGAATGTCCTCAAAGGTGTGCTGTTATCCTGTTATCCTTCTGCCTGTTTCTGGATTTGATCCTTCGCTGTCTGACCTGGCTTGTTTCTTGTATTGACCCTGTAGTGCCTACACCTTGCCTTGGACTATTTACTGGATTGAACGAACTCTGCCTGCCCTGACCTCGGCTTGTCCAAGACTACGGGTTTTGCCTGACCCCTTGGTGTTTCATACCCCTGTCATTTGACCCCTGTGGGTCAGTTGTCTATTGAACAGAGACTGTTCCAGGAGTAGCCCTAGCCAAATCTGTTCAGTAGACACAGCCAGATACAGTCAGCATAAGAGCTGGCATTTTCCTAAGTATATATGCACAATGAAGTACAAGAATGATGCATCTCATGTATATGTAAAGATTTATTTATGGTGGGCATCATTTCTTGGCACAAAATATTGGTGTAAACTAGACCAGCTGAATGGTGGCATACAGAAAGTATCTAACATGTCCAACTTTGTCGGAACAGTTTGGGGAAAGTTCTTTTCAGTTCCAGCATGACTATGCCCCAATGCACAAAGCAAGATCCATAAAGGCATAGTTGGGTGCAGTGGCGTAGCTGTTGAGGGTTAAACATGGGTGTATCTAAGATAATTTATTTCATCTATGTGTTAATTGACACAGAAACATGATTGGTTTTCCTTGTATTATGAATTAGTATATTAATGTGCTATTTACATATGAGGCTTATACCATGAGTAAGATCGTTTGATTGAACCGCGTTGGTGGCAGTTCCTTGACTTTTTATGGAGATGTAATTTTACTGGAATTCTAAAATAAAGATTAAAGATTTTATTCCTGTGCTGGACGCTTACTTCTTTTACTGGATTGCTTACGTGCTGGATTGGGTCCTTGCACGGGAAACCTTCATCAGATGTGGTGGCGTGGGTGTTTTATACTTACCTCTCCTCACTGGTCCTCTCTGGGCCACACTGCTGTGTCCTGACTGTGTACAACATCAGGATGTAGGCATACACGTAGTGAAGTCAGGTGACAGTGCAGAGTGAGTCTGGAAAAGACCAGCGAGTTGGGACTTGCAGGAGAGGATGCCGGACCTGGAGAGTAGAGGTTAATCTGATGTCTGTTATGAGGGTCTGAGGATCTGATAAGTGGGTCTGAGGATCTGATATGTGGTCTGACTGTGATCTGAGGTCTGATATGGTGGTCTGATCTGGGAGTCTTATCTGAGGTCTGATATGGGGGTCTGATATGAGGGTCTGATATTGGGTCTAAGGATCTGATATGGGGATCTGATATGAGGTCTGATATGGGTGTCTGAGGATCTGATATGGGGATCTGAGGATCTGATAAGGGGGTCTGATGATCTGATATGGAGGTCTTATCTGAAGTCTAATATTAGGGTTTGATTTGAGGTGTGATATGGGGGTCTGATTTGAGATGCGATATGGAGATCTGATTTCAGAATCTGATATGAGGGTCTGATCTGGGGATCTTATATGGAGGTCTGATCTGAAATCTAAGGGGGCATTTTTTGTACTGGCACACATTATAAGGGTTATATTTTGCACTGGCACACATTAAAAGGTAGTATTTTTTTGTACTGAAGCACATTGTAAGGGGGCATTTTTGTACTGATGAACATTGTAAGGGTGTATTTTTGTAATAGTACACATTATAAGGAGATCTTTTTGTACTGGCACACATTAGAGGACCTTTTTACTGGCACACATTATAAGGATAATTATTGCTACTGGGGGACTATGAGACACATGATTACTAGGGGGGACATTATGTTTATACTATTAGCTTCAGGGACACTATTTACTGGGCGCATTTATTTTTTAGGGCATTGTGTGCCAACAATTATTGAAGAGGACACTATCTGTGCGGTACTAGTATTTTCAGGGGGACTGTTTCTGTAGTATAGTATTGGGGAACACAGCAGGCACAGTGTTGGGGGCGCCAGGATGGGGTGTTGAGAACATAGTAACATAGTACATAAGGCCGAAAAAAGACATTTGTCCATCCAGTTCGGCCTGTCATCCTGCAAGTTGATCCAGAGGAAGGCAGATGGGGAGAATGATGGAAAAGTAGAAAACTAAGATGCCTGTTTGTCAAACTCTGCAGAGATGACAGGCGGCTTAAAGAAATCATTATGTCAGCAGGAGATGTGTAGCAGGAGTAGATGTGGCCAGGCATACAGCTACCGCACATGCTGTGGCATGCACACTCCTGGAGCCTAGGCCACACTGATAAGAGAAGAGGGGATACAGGACTACGCAATTGCGGCCAGCACTGCCATATCACAGCAGTGGCTGTAACCATTGGTTACACACAGTAAACACATCACAGAAAGAAGCTCTGAAATCTGGAGAATGAACAAAGATGGAAAAATGTATTAATTTAGCAAGTTACTATTTATGACATTTGGAATTTGTTTATAGCTGATTCCTCAGATGGGACTGGAATAGACCTTTAACAAAGACAAAAATTATTACATGGATGATACCTCTTGTGGCTAACCAGAAAAATTACATTTGCAAATTACTGTATGTTTGAAAGCTGCATCTGTAAGCCTTGGCTGATGAAGGAGTCTCTGTACCCTGAAAGCTTGCAGATATCATTTTTCACTCCTATAATACTTTTGTCCATTTTAACACAGAAGTTTTTACCATTACACAGATTTTTCAGGCTAACATTATACTGTGTATTTTTGCTATACAAGTAGAAAGTATGAATGCATTGTTTCTACATAGGTAATGTCAGGCCTCTCTGCAGACTGTTAAAGGGGTTGAGCCACTAATATAAATGTATCCTTTCGCCAAATACAATCATTTATTATCCTGTAAAAGAGGCTGTGGAAAGTTACTGATTTGAGTGAATGCATTTTATATACGATACTTCACAACACAATCGATATATAGTGACAACCACCCAAAATTGCATTGAAAAGTGGTCTTCTAAGCAGTGTTTCTTAACTTTTACAAGCCAAGTGCCACCTACTGAAAAAAACGAGAGAAGAGGGAAATATTACACCAACCAATCCAGATGAAGCCACTTGTAAAAGGCGCATTGGGGTGTCGTGGGTGAACTTAGACATAACTTAATGCAGTTTTCTAAATTTATTAGCCTACCATTGTTTTGGTTTCAGTTGTTGTTGGTAACGTCCTGTATTGGAGCCTTGTAGTTACAGGATGCACAAGCAACACTGGTAAGAACAAGGGGCGTGGTTAGTGTCACATGATCTGCTGATGTCAACTCATCTCACTGCCCTAAGGCATGGTGGAACAGCAGACACATAATAAACCAGGAAGTAAGATTAAAGCACAGAGAATAAAAGAAAACTGTAAATCCGGAAAAAAAAAAAAACTATCTGAAGAAGAATGGCGGCTAGAGTAATTGATAAAAATACACTTTCGAGTGAAAAGTAGTTTATAACACAGCCCCTTTAAATCTACCCTTCTGTGCTGTATGTAAACACATGTGTATGTACAAAATTACCACAGATGGGATTTTATATCATGCTAATTACTGTACATGGAAATGATAAGGTAACAAAACATGAGATAATGAAATGTTGAGCTTATAAAAGGACAGATGTGAACTTTTTACCTGAGCTTGACTGTAATGTATTCTGAAAGTAGCATCTGAAGGAATAACAGATGAGCACACACCAAGCGCTGGGCTGTCTTCAGGAAAGGGAAACGTGTTGTTTGCTGTGTAAGCTGCCTCTTTATATTTGCTTTTACTGACAAAGATATGTCTGATTCGTGCTTGCTGTAGAGGTGATAGGAAACATATTCCACTGAGATGTTCACCGAAGAAGAAGGTGGTGGAGCTGTGAAGCTTTGCACTTGTGAGCATTACAGGCTAGCATACCGGCTAGCACCACCAGGTGTTTGACATGAATGCCCTAACATAAACAGCTCCATAACCCTTCTCTTATATCTTGTCATTTAGTTGTAACCCAACACTGCCCTGTCTTCACTGTCAGATATATGAACCATTCATATACCTCAAAGGAGACAGTTCTATGCAATGTCTATCTGGAGATATCTCAGCTGTACTCTCTGAATGCTGTGTTGAGCATAAACAATGCCCATATGGACAAGTCTACAAAGATGGCTTTTACAATTAAGTTACTCAACAGATATTCTTAATTTTTAGAATAATATGGGTTCTCTGCTTTGGACAATCCCTTATTGTTAGGTCCTCCTGAAAATAAACTGATTGAAGTGTCAGTGGTAATCTGCTGGAGAGCAATTCCGTAAAGCACCACAACAAAGAACCTGAAGCATTACTTAATTACCAATTAACTCAATAGGTGGAAGAGCCAGGACCTCTAGACAGACTAATGCTCTTTGTAACCACTTTTCACTAACAGAGTAGGGACCTGAACAGAAGATTCCTCTCTCTTAAGGCAGAATTGTCTAATCAGATATTTGAAAATGGGTTTCTAAAAGCAGAAGAAATAGAAATTCTTCCCGTGAAAGAGGCTGTGGAAAGTTACTGATTAGAGTAAATGCATTTTATATACAATGCTTCTGAACATGTCAACTCAATAGAAATATAGAGACAACCACCCAAAATTGCATTGAAAAGTGGTCTTCTAAGCAGTGTTTCTTAACCTTTACAAGCCGCCTAGTGACAAAGCGAGAGAAGAGGGAAATATTACACCAACCAATCCAGATGAAGCCACTTGTAAAAGGCTCATTGGGTGTGGTGGGTGAACTTAGACATAACTTAATGTGTGTAGTTTTCTACCTTCCGATATGATTTTTTTCCCCACCCTATTCTTAGTGATAACAAGCTGCCAGTTATGGTCTGGCCAACATCTACAATGACTTAATTTGTATGCATTACACACAGGTTGGCCTTGCCCTAACCCACCTGTCTGTCGTTTGTATTGACTCAATATACTTTAAATGGCTTCATACTATTATGAACTAATTTATAAAGATGAAATATGTTTTTCTTTTTTGGTCTGGCATTATGTTTTGCTCAATAGGTGCTATAGTTTTGTAAGGTGCACTGATCTATTTATCTAAATAAATAAAAAACAGTGTTGGTGGTGTTGCCCATTTGAAGGAAAGCCTATATCTCTGCTTTAACAGGACAACTCAACAATCTAGCTTTGATGGAATTATGTGATCTTAGGCTGGGTTCACACCAGCACTATCAATTTCCATTAACGAAAATAACAGAAGTGCCAGATCCAGCAGATAACTAAACTGGATGGCACTGAAAACATCCTACTGACTACAATGGGATCCATATCTGAACTTATCCTAACTAAAAGATTCTCTGATTCTGTGACATAACATAGTTGGTCATAACATAGTAAAATAGTCACATAGTTTACAAGGCCAAAAAAAGACATCTGTCTATCCAGTTCGGCCTGTTATCCTGCAAGTTGATCCAGAGGAAGGCAAGAAAAAAAACTGTGCGGTAGAAGCCAATTTTCCCCACTTAAAAATTCCTTCCCAACTCCAATCAGGCAATCAGAACAACTCCCTGGATCAACAACCCCTCTCTAGTAGCTATAGCCTGTAATATTATTACTCTCCAGAAATACATCCAGGCCCCTCTTGAACTCTTTTTGTGAACTCACCCTCACCACCTCCTCAGGCAGAGAGTTCCATAGTCTCACTGCTCTTACTGTAAAGAATCCTCTTCTATGATTGTGTGCAAACCTTCTTTCCTCCAGATGCAGAGGATGTCCCCTTCCCACAGTCACAGTCCTGGGGATAAATAGATGATGGAAGAGATCTCTGTACTGACCCCTGATATATTTTTACATAGTTATTAGATCTCCCCTCAGTCATCTTTTTTTTAAAGTTAATAACCCTAATTTTGATAATCTTTCAGGGTACTGTAGTCCCCGCATTCCAGTTATTACTTTAGTTGCCCTTCTCTGAACCCTCTCCAGCTCTGATATGTCTGCTTTGTCCTACAGGAGCCCAGAACTGTACACAATACTCCATGTATGGTCTGACTACTGATTTGTAAAGTGGCAGGACTATGTTCTCATCACAGGTATCTAGGCCCCTTTTCATGCCACCCATGATCTTATTGGCCTTGGCAGCAGCTGCCTGACACTGTTTTTTGCAGCTTAGTTTGCTGTTTACTAAAATTCCTAGGTCATTTTCCATGTCAATGCTACCCAGTGTTTTACCATTTAGTATGTACAGGTGACTTGCATTATTCCTTCCCATGTGCATAACCTTACATTTGTAAGTGTTAAACCTCATCTGACACTTATCTGCCCAAGCCTCCAATCTATCCAGATACCTCTGTAGCAGTATATTGTCCTCTTCAGTGTTAATTACTTTACACAGTTTAGTGTCATCTGCAAAAATTGATATTTTACTGTGCAAGCCTTCTACAAGATCATTAATAAATATATTGAAGTGAATAGGGCCCAATACTGACCTCTGAGGTTCTCCACTAGTGACAGTGACCCAATCTGAGTGTGTACCATTAATAACCACCTTTTGTTTTCTATTACTCAGCCAGTTACTTATCCACATACAGACCTTTTCTCCCAGTTCAAGCATTCTCATTTTATATACTAACCTTTTATGCGGTACGGTGTCAAATGCTTTGGAGAAGTCCAGATATACAACATCCATTGATTTGCTGCTGTCAAGCCTAGAACTTACCTCCTCATAGAAACTGATTAAATTAGTTTGACATGACCGATCCCTCATAAAGCCATGCTGATATGGCATGTAGGGATTTGCTCTGGTAGGCAGGGTAAGCGGACGCAATACAGAGGCAAGACCACGGTTGAAAAAACAAAAGTCCAGTGTTTATTGACACATAAAAGGCAGAAAAGAAAAAAAAACAATGCTTTACAGAGTCCTGGTGTTAGTTCACACACAGCAAGAGCTCCCAAAAATGACATAAATCACCTGGCAGACCACAGCAGGCTTTAGGGCGCCTGACTCCCAGCAGGCGGCTCTCATGCAGCTCCCAAAAACACAGAGCTTTCCCAGGTCCACTCTCACTTGGAGAAACATACCACACCCAACAGATGTTAAACTTACCGGCCTATAGTTTTTGGGCTCTGTTTTTGGACCCTTTTTGAATATTGGCACCACATTTGCTATGCGCCAATCCTGTGGATATCAGAAATAAGCGTCTGGCTATGACATTACTTAATTCTCTTAGGATATGTGGGGTGTATGCTATCTGCTCCTGGCGATTTGTTTATTTTAATATTTTTAAGACGCCCCTGTACTTCTTCCTGGGTCAGACAACAACTACCATCTAAAGCTGGGTTCACACTGTATTTAGCCCTCTCCTGAGATTTCTATTGGGAGTTTGGCGGTACTATCTCTCCTTAGGGAGAACACCTTAATTGAGGTGAGGAGACTTAAATACCATACATGCTCCTCTGGGATTCTGGGAAGGATGGGATGCAAATGGTCTCTTAACAAGCTCTGCCTGTAATGCCATCAGATGTAAGGCAGCTATCCTATAAATCTATGTTTAACACTTTAACTAGGCCTTGAGATATGACTTGGATAAAAATAAGCCATCACCTTATCTGCAGACAGCTGTTTCGGGGGGGAACGCCCCTCATCAGTGCAGAGCAGAGAATATTGGCTTAAAGGGAAACTGTCACCTCTACTATGCTACCCTCACTGAGCGTTTCTAAAAGTTCATTGTGTTACCCTAAACATATAAATTACACTTTTAATTACATTTGCAGACGAATTCAATAAGTATTATGCATTTTTGTACTTCCTGCCTTTTATGCAAATTAACATAAACGAGTCATATCTTACTTGTGTGACCAGAGAAGAGTCATATTTTCAAGCTCTGACTCATCTCAGATGAATTTGCATATGTATCAAATCGTTTTTTTAACACAATAAAAGCACACAGAGCTATGGGAACTGGGTATTGCGGATGTGCTAGCGGCCATCAAGCAACCCATGTCCTTAGCTCTATACCCAAAATCCAGGTGACAAATTCCCTTTAACTGGGTGAGAGGTTTGCTAAGGCTCATTTTAGCCTTTTTTACTTAGAATAGTATGGTAGACTACTGTTAGGTAATACACAGTCATCATCCAGACCACAGCCAGTGACCCATAGTCTTCTACCAGCCTTCTGAAACCTCACTAGGTAGTATGAAACTAAGGCTTCCCCTAGATATTGACCAGAGTCCGCCACAAGGCAGGATGGACTTGGATGCTAGGGAACCAGGATATATCCGTGGAGCTTAATAAGACCTTCAAGGATGACCAAGCAGGAGAAGAGAAGTCATAAAGCAGGGTCAAAAACCAGGAGAAACAAACACGATGACTGAAGTACACAAAAGGTAAATTCAGATATCAACAACAGTTAATATGTCACGGTGGGGAATGGGGGACCCCCCCCCCCCCCCCCACCGTGCGGTGTCAAAGGGTAAAAGGGGATCAGCCTGGCCAAAAGGAGTAATAAGGGAGCAGGTCACCTCCTACAGCATCCCTAATCCTCTCCCTGACTTCTCACCGTATGAGTGGTCCCCGATAATTGGACGGCTCATACTCTGGAATCCTAGAGACCCTGAGTCGCCCTGGAAAGCCCTCACCAAGGAGTCAGGAAGAGACGACCTGTTCATCCTAGTCATGGAGGAACAGGAGTCTCTATCTGAGGCCAGGCTGCAAGGAGAGGGAAACACATACAGCATATGGAGTTAGCAGGTAAGCGAAACCCATAACACACTTACCTGCCACAGACACACTGACTGGAACCCGTGCACAAGTGTTGCTGTCCACACCAACATTAAAGGACACAGCACAAACCGCAACTACACAGGAACCCAGGACACCCATAGCTGCAATAAACGTGAGACAGGGGAATGTCTAGCAAACATGCTGGACACCAAACATCACAAGCCATGAAACACAACACAAGACATACAACACCCTGAACATAACCCACGCAAACCAAAAGATAAGAAGGGAAAGAGACACCATAATAACATCAATGACCACAAGGGTGGCCCTCACTGGACAGATGGTAAAATCCAAGAACAGAGAACCACCAGCATACACCAAGGCTGGAGGAACCCTGAGCTTCAGGCATCCAGCAGAGGCTAAATAGCCCAAGCGGCCACACCCACACACACATAAACTCAGTGTTCACAAAACACAAGGAAGGGAGTTAACCCTTCCAACACCAGACAGAGGAAGGAAGCCACCTAAGGGGAAGTGCACACATAAGCATACCAAACCACATGTACCACCGGAAACAGCATGCGTGGCAACCATGTCACAGCATGCTCTCACAGCAACACGTTGCCGCGGGCAACCGCAAGTGTGGCAACAGTGTCACAGCGCAAACCAAAGGCCGTGACACAATACCAGGAGAGTATGAAAAAGCAGAATCAGCAGCCAAAACCAGAAATCCAAAGCAGCTGGGAAGACCAAAGTTCTCCTCTCCAAACGAACACACAGACAATCATTGCCCTTGAAAAAGCTTGGCAAAATCGGAGTCGGGCTTGCCAGGACATCTGATTTTATTAAATGCGTGTTTTATATAATATCCAGTAAGTATAATAAATATCCTTGGCTGAACCTTGTGTTGCAGTACTTCACTATCTTCTCTGGTTTGTCTCTGAGAGTGGTTACAGAAGGAGGAAACCAGGAGAGAGAGAGGCAACATGTCCAACTTGCAGTGATTGTGTGCTCGTGTGGAGAGGATGAACTTGGTCTTCCCAGCTGCTATAGAAGTTCTGGTTTGGGATATCGTCAGTGTGGATCTAAATATCAGAACTTGTTTGCCGTGAAGGTGGCCTACTTCTATAGATCCTGCAGTGACAAACAACTATGGACTCTGGACAATAAGGGTTTTTATTCTTTGATTTTGGAGTCCAGTGGTGTAGGACAGTGTTTCTCAATGCTTCCAAGGCTTCTTTCACATGTGCAGTACAGTCTTTCAGCTTAGAATGCTAGGAATCAGCTGAACAAAAACCATTGTGTGTGTTCCCCCCCCCCCCCTCCCCATAAATACTGGCATATTTGCCGGGTAGCGGCCAGATATCCAATGACCCATCATAGGCTGACGGGCATTCCGGTAACATCTGGTAATGCCGGATCTGGAGAACTCTGGAAGGCTGTTCTCTGTCAGAACAGCCTGCCAGAATGCTATGCCGCAAATGTGAAACTGGCTTAAGCCATGTAACTCCATTGTGCTGCTCATTAAAAACACAACAGGGGAACATTATGAGTACTCATTAGGGTACTTTCACACTTGCGTTGTTTGATTCCGGCAGGCAGTTCCGTTGCCTGAACTGCCTGCCTGATCAGGCAAACTGTATGCAAACGCATGTCATTTTTTCTGACTGATCAGGCATTTTTAAGACTGATCAAGATCCTGATCAGTCTGAAAAATACCTGATCAGTCTGAAAAATGCATTGCAATACCGGATCAGTTTTTCCGGTGTCATCAGGCAAAACGGATCCGGTATTAATTTTTTTCTCATTTTTGCAAACAATATATTTATCTGTATTTATATGCTTATTTTTATTAGTTTATTCTTATGTGTCGATTTAAGCTCTTCAGGTGCTTAACAGTTTTTCAAGTGCGTCTTGTGGAAATTAATTCATGCAGAGATCATGGCAAATGCTTTTTTTTTTTAATCTTAAAAGCAGCATTAAGGGTTCAGAGCACAGAGATGTGAGGTACATTATTGAAAGTGTTTGTTTCAAATGCAGTTTTCATGGCTTTAATCATCTATGTATGTACAGTATGTACTGTATGTATGGCTAGATAAACACAGTATAAAAAAGCTGAATCAGCAGCCACAACGATAATAACAAATAAAAAAACTGAAGTTGAAAAACATAAAAGTCTGAAGTCAGGCGCACAGTACAGAGCCTAGGCTCAGTTGCCAATCTCACTGACAGGTCCACCAGCCAGGGCTTGTCTGGTCATCATGGCAACCCTCCCAGTACAGCCCTTCATACTAATGAGAGGTGAATTCCTGACAGCTACACTGTTTGTGGAAAAAGATGGAAATGAATGGCAAACAGGTCAAATGGAGTCAAGCTTGAATCCTTTAGAAGTTAATATACACATTGCTGTATGGAGCTGAACACTCCTTCTGGATAGTTAAATGTATACCCTGACCAGAAAACTGTGGAAGCAGTAGGAACCCAGACTAAACTGTAAAAATCTAATGCATTTTAATTGCCTCCAACATAAATCTCAGTGAGTATACAGGATGCCTAATATTTTCCTTCCAAGCATTTATTGTCAGCATCCTTTTTCATAAAATAATGAAAAAAATTGGTGCAGACTGCTATTATGTAATATTGGTGCAGATAACTCACCCAAGCATCCAGCTACACAAATGATCAGCTCTTGTGGAGAATGCAGAGAATGGTATTTTATTGGGGTATAAATCTTGGTTAAATGATGTATCATACTGAATATCATTTCAGTGTGTTTTCTTAAATGTTCAGTCTCAAAAGACTAACTGTGAAACTTTGATTCTACCGAGTTGGCCCAGCCTAACCTGAGAGTACATGAGCCGACTATAAATCATCCGTATAGTCTTAGCCTTGCATTAGAACATGGTCCTATACGTGTAATGTAAGAGAAGTGATTCAGTGAATGCAGAATGTATCTTTCTAATATTCCACAAATGCTGTATGCAAATATGTTTGGGTTAACCAAGTTTAAATTGTGACTACCGAAATATCAACTTTCATACCAAAAAAGCCAAAAGGTTAAAGGATTTGTTAAAAAAAATGGTCATAATACCCCAGCAAAGAAGGCACATTCTCAGGAATAGTCAACTGTGCCTGCACTAATGTGGATTTAATTATTTGAAGGTAAGATTAATGGTAACATTTGCAGAGGGAACTGAAGATTACATTAGCTGCAAAGTTCACTTTGTTCTTTAAAATTGTAAGGTGCAATCACCGAGGGAAAGTTCTTCAGATAGGCTACAATAAAGCATTTCGAAACTCTGACTCCAAAATAAAGGTCTTGCCTTTCTTCTTCCATCAACATGAATCATATCTCAAACACAAGCCACAGATTAATCAGCATCCATCGTGTACAAAAATGATTCCTCTTTGTTTATAAGCAGAAGCCGAGTCTAGGATCCATTATTTATGAGAATATATTAGCATGTAGTAAAATATAGCAATGCGCTCCTACAGGAAAATGGAAGTAACCTTTAAGCTATACAGCCAAGCAGCGGGGCTGTCACATTGACCCTTCTCTTCATCTGCACCAGGAATAATATATGAGTAGTAAAGAACACTAAGATGATCATTTATAAACTGTAAACTCAGGACATTCTGGTGTTTATCAGCAGCATGGCTGTTCATATTCAGTTCATTGAGTTGCATTGTCTTTCCTAATGTGTAGAACTATCCAACTACAAGTTCAGATAAACCAATGCAATGGCTTGGTTGGCAAATGGATTGTGTAAGGCAGTGGTCTGGAGAATTGTAGTTTTCAACATCTAGAGAGCTGCAAGTTGGAGCCCAGTGGTTTAGATATTTAGATGCATTCTGCCAATATCCCAAACCAGAAATCCAAAGCAGCTGGGAAGACCAAGGTTCTCCTCTCCAAACGAACTCACAGACAATCATTGCCGTTGAAAAAGCTTGGCAAAATCGGAGTCGGGCTTGCCAGGACATCTGATTTTATTAAATGCGTGTTTTATATAATATCCAGTAAGTATAATAAATATCCTTGGCTGAACCTTTTGTTGCAGTACTTCACTATCTTTTCTGGTTTGTCTCTGAGAGTGGTTACAGAAGGAGGAAACCAGGAGAGAGAGAGGCAACATGTCCAACTTGCAGTGATTGTGTGCTCGTGTGGAGAGGATGAATTTGGTCTTCCCAGTTGCTTTGGAGTTCTGGTTTGGGATATCGTCAGTGTGGATCTAAATATCAGAACTTGTTTGCCGTGAAGGTGGCCTACTTCTATAGATCCTGCAGTGCCAAACAACTATGGACTCTGGACAATAAGGGTTTTTATTCTTTGATTTTGGAGTCCAGTGGTGTAGGACAGTGTTTCTCAATGCTTCCAAGGCTTCTTTCACATGTGCAGTACAGTCTTTCAGCTTAGAATGCTAGGAATCAGCTGAACAAAAACCATTGTGTGTGTCCCCCCCCCCTCCCGATAAATACTGGCATATTTGCCGGGTAGCGGCCGGATATCCAATGACTCATCATAGTTAATGAGGCTGACGGGCATTCCAGTAACATCTGGTAATGCCGGATCTGGAGAACTCTGGAAGGCTGTTCTCTGTCAGAACAGCCTGCCAGAATGCTGTGCCGCAAATGTGAAACTGGCTTAAGCCATGTAACTCTATTGTGCTGCTCATTAAAAACACAAGGGAACATTATGAGTACTCATTAGGGTACTTTCGCACTTGCATTGTTTGATTCCGGCAGGCAGTTCCGTATGCAAACGCATGTCATTTTTTCTGACTGATCAGGGATTTTTCAGACTGATCAAGATCCTGATCAGTCTGAAAAATACCTGATCAGTCAGAAAAATGCATTGCAATACTGAATCCGTTTTTCCGGTGTCATCATGCAAAACGGATCCGGTATTAATTTTTTTCCTCATTTTTAAAGGTCTGCGCATGCGCAGACTGGAAGTACGGATCCAGCATTCCGGTATTTTGAATGCACTAATACATTCCTATGGAAAAAAAATGCCGGATCACCACAAGTCTTCAGTTTTTATCGCCGGAGATAAAACCGTAGCATGCTACGGTTTTCTCTTTTGCCTAATCAGTCAAAATGACTGAACTCAAGACATCCTGATGCATCCTGAACGGATTGCTCTCTATTCAGAATGCATGGGGATATGCCTGATCAGTTGTTTTCCGGTATAGAGCCCCTGTGACGGAACTCTATGCCGGAAAAGAAAAACGCTAATGTGAAAGTAGCCTAAGAGAGATTATGTATACCTCCTACGGTACATGTTCCACAGACTGAGAACCTAAGGTATAGGAGAACATTGCATGTGAGATAAATCTGCTATCCTTCTTTAGCACTGGAATATTTCTATGTTGTCTCTTGATACATGTGATTGCAGTGGAATTTGTAATAGTAAAGTTCACACTGGAGGTATTTTGACGCAGAAATTCCACCATGAACTAATTTGTGCAGGTTTTGATGGTGATTTGGCAATGGATTTGACCACATTGCAAAGGGTGGAATCTGTGATGGAAATCTACAGAATAAGGCCTCATGCACACGACCATTGTGTGCATCCGCGGCCGTTGTTCCGTTTTCTGTTTTTTTCCCACGGACCCATTGACTTTCAATGGGTCCGTGTAAAAATCGGAAAATGCACCGTTTGGCATCCGCGTCCATGATCCGTGTTTCCAGTCCGTGAAAAAAATAGGACCTGTCCTATTTTTTTCACGGACAACGGTTCACGGACCCATTCAAGTCAATGGGTCAGTGAAAAATCACGGATGCACACAAGATTGTCATCCGCGTCCGTGATCCATGTCCGTGATCCGTGTCCGTTTTTTCCTATCATTTCAAAGGCAAATTTGACTTAGATTTTTTTTTCATTTTTCATGTCCGTGGATCCTCCAAAAATCAAGGAAGACTCACGGAAGAAAAAACGGACACGGATCACGGAACAACGGAAACCGTTTTTGCGGACCGCAAAAAAAAACGTCCGTGTGCATGAGGCCTAAAGTGGCATGCTGCGGATTTAAAATTGGGCACTTAACGTCAAATTGGGTGGAATTGGTTGTGGAACTTTCTGCAGCGTGTGGATGAGATTTATTAAAATTCTCATCCACTTTGCTATTACTATATTTTCCGAACACAGTTCCCCTGCCAGTTTTATTTGAACTCACCGCCATACAGTAGTGGTGTGGCATATACACTCACCTAAAGTATTATTGGGAACACCTGTTCTTTTTCTCATTAATGCGATTATCTAGTCAACCAATCACATGGCAGTTGCTTCAATGCATGTAGGGTTGTGGTCCTGGTCAAGACAATCTCCTGAACTCCAAATTGAATGTCAGAATGGGAAAGAAAGGTGATTTAAGCAATTTTGAGCGTGGCATGGTTGTTGGTGCCAGACGGGCCGGTCTGAGTATTTCACAATCTGCTCAGTTACTGGGATTTTCACGCACAACCATTTCTAGGGTTTACAAAGAATGGTGTAAAAAGGGAAAAACATCCAGTATGCGGCAGTCCTGTGGGCGAAAATGCCTTGTTAATGCTAGAGGTCAGAGGAGAATGGGCCGACTGATTCAAGCTGATAGAAGAGCAACGTTGACTGAAATAACCACTCATTACAACCGAGGTATGCAGCAAAGCATTTGTGAAGCCACAACACGCACAACCTTGAGGCGGATGGGCTACAACAGCAGAAGACCCCACCGGGTACCACTCATCTCCACTACAAATAGGAAAAAGAGGCTACAATTTGCATGAGCTCCCCAAAATTGGACTGTTGAAGACTGGAAAAATGTTGCCTGGTCTTATGAGTCTCAATTTCTGTTGAGACATTCAAATGGTAGAGTCCGAATTTGGCGTAAACAGAATGAGAACATGTATCCATCATGCCTTGTTACCACTGTGCAGGCTGGTGGTGGTGGTGTAATGGTGTGGGGGATGTTTTCTGGGCACACTTTAGGACCCCTTAGTGCCGATTGGCCATCGTTTAAATGCCACAGGCTACCTGAGCATTGTTTCTGACCATATCCATCCCTTCATGACCACCATGTACCCATCCTCTGATGGCTACTTCCAGCAGGATAATACACCATGTCACAAAGCTCGAATCATTTCAAATTGGTTTCTTGAACATGACAATGAGTTCACTGTACTAAAATGGCGCCCACAGTCACCAGATCTCAACCCAATAGAGCATCTTTGGGATGTGGTGGAACGGGAGCTTCGTGCCCTGGATGTGCATCCCTCAAATCTCCATCAACTGCAAGATGCTATCCTATCAATATGGGCCAACATTTCTAAAGAATGCTATCAGCACCTTGTTGAATCAATGCCACGTAGAATTAAGGCAGTTCTGAAGGCAAAAGGGGGTCCAACACCGTATTAGTATGATGTTCCTAATAATTCTTTAGGTGAGTGTATGCATGTAGGAAACCAAGAACAGTACTACTATGAACAATGTTTTGAACTGCTTCAATAAGAAGAGAAAAAAGTCCTCCTGCCATCGATTATTACAAAATGAAATGCATTAGCACATTGTTGTGATTGTTACATGACTTAGTAGTGTTAGTCTTCTCACTGTGTTTGCTGCATATGTGAATCGGGACTAATTGCAAACAATATATTTATCAGTATTTATATGCTTATTTTTATTAGTTTATTCTTATGTGTCGATTTAAGCTCTTCAGGTGCTTAACAGTTTTTCAAGTGCGTCTTGTGGAAATTAATTCATGCAGAGATCATGGCAAATGCTTTATTTTGAAATCTTAAAAGCAGCATTAAGGGTTCAGAGCACAGAGATGTGAGGTACATTATTGAAAGTGTTTGTTTCAAATGCAGTTTTCATGGCTTTAATAATGTACAGTATGTACTGTATGTATTGGCTAGATAAACACAGTATATGCAGTTACATAATATCCTAGCAGACCTCACAACCTCATGTCACTCGTGAATCTGTCCATTATACAAATACATGCCCTTTAAAAAAAAATACATTATAGAATTACATAAAAAGAAAAACAGCTTGTGTCCGCTGATGGACCTGCAGGGAAGCTGCCTGCAAAATATTATCAAGGCTCTTGCAGGTGAATAAAACAATTCTGACAACTTTTTTATATTCAGCGTTTGGTATTTCTGCAATTTCCTGATAGATCTGAACTCATTTTAAAAGGACTAGCCTCCTCAAATGTTTATACATAGATTATATTATAATTATAATAATTATAATATATTATTATATTATAAAGGAATGGGCCAACATAGAGTCATAAGAATAGATGCTGCAGAACTATTATTGCATGGAGAGTGCAAGCAGGGGTGCACCTAGCCTTTCTGCTGCCTGAGGCGAAAACTGAAACGGCGCCCCAACCCCCCCAATGCCAATTTCTTAACCTAACCCCTTCCCTCCAACCCTATTGTTAAAGACATACAGTACTTGGAAAACATCACATACAGAGCTACAAAACATACAGGGTAATACAGCGCCACATACTGTGCCCACTGTGCTTCCCAATACTATTCACCCTTCCACTGCCCTACTCTTGCCCCTACCTGGTGCTGCCTAAGGCAATCGCATTGGTGGTGCACCTGAGTGCAAGTAGTTTACCAGACATGTTATGAAAGGTGACAGCGTTTCTTTAAGATCATTATGGCTGCTTGCAGGCTTCTCCCCACCCTCCCCTACTCAAAATTTAGGGCTGTCTGTAATGAGGGAGCCCACCAGGAGTGCATATTGACTGACAGGTTCCTTTTAAACTGATACACTGTGTTATGCCTAGTCCAGGATCTGAGAGGTGTACATACCACAGTAAGTATTTCTTTTTTCTTCTTAAAGGGGTTGTCTCATTTCAGGAAATGGCACTTATCATATAGAGAAAGTTAATATAAGACACTAACTAATGTATTGTTATTATCCATATTGCCTTCTTTGCTGGCTGGATTCATTTTTCCATCACATTATACACGGCCCATTTCCATGGTTACGGCTACCCTGAAATCCAGCTGTGGCTGTTCTTGCACACTATAGGAAAAGACAGTGGCCTCTCTGGTGGCCATTACTGTGGGAGTGCTCATAGACACGTACGCGCAGCAGCAGTAGCGCGACCACCTCGTATCTGATTTGCAGCGGTGGTCGCAACCGCTGGAGAGGAGGAGTGTATAATGTGATGGAAAAATGAATCCAGCCAGTAAAAAAGGTACTATGGATAATCACAATATATTAGTAAGTGCCTTGTATTATCTTTCTGATGACAAATGTCATCTGCTGAAGTGAGACAACCCCTTTAAAGGCTATGGACACCTTTGAGGCAATTTTGCTTTACTCGTTTTGGACTAAAAATCATTTTATCAATCTAAAAAAAAACTTTTTCCCAGTATACTTGTCAGCTTCTGTGCATTTGGAGAGTGGTAGGTTTTCTGTTCATACTGAGTCCTGTAAGGTAACTGATCTGAAGGCTGAAAACGTTATCTCTGAACTCTTGACAGCTCATAAACACTCATTATAGCTTAACTATTATCAAACCGATAAGAATATAGCTTAAATAATGTTTATGGGCTGTCAGGATTTTTCCACATGTTTTCCAGGCTGGGAGACAACCCCGCTATGGTGGACATACACTTGTCTAGCTGCAGAAAAACGTGTAGCATTCATCACGATCATCAAAGCAGATAAAGCATATACTGTATACTGCCCTATGTGTGCACTAATACAGCCATATGACCTTGTTAATGTTTGCAGCTCTTGGATGAGTCAACATTTTTCAGAAAAATTATTTTCAATTAAGGCTTTAAGTGCTCTATCAATGCCATTTGTCTCTTCTCCCCTTTCTTTAATCAAGTTTCCATCGCCTTGTGTTTGACTTTTTTTTTATAATTAGCATTCAGACACCGAAATTGATAATTGGCTTGCACTCTAAAATGTTTTATGAATACACATTGAGCAAGGAGGAAGCATTTGCATATTTTATTGCTTCTATTTGTAAGACACATTGTTTCTTTATGATATTACATTTTTCATTTAAAGTGTCTGAGAAATATGCTTCATTTGGCTTTTATTGGCGATGTGAACATGCATTGTCTTAAAGACTGGTATATATTTATTTGCCACTGAGTCAGACTACAGACATGGCTTATTGTTTTCCATCTCTGGAGGTTCATTTATTTGCTTCATGTGCACCCAAGTAGAAACTTTTCACCTAGTCCCATGAGAACAATCTCCAGATACAGAGATCTTTCACACAAATTGGCACGTGAGATAAATTAGCCTTGTAGGTGCAGCACAAGAAACAGAACACTGTTGAATAGAGTTGAACAGTTCACATCTGCACTTTGTTACCGGTGTGGTCTGTGTATCCCTTTCATATACATTAGTGTGGGCCAGTTTATCCAATTGAACATATTAGGGTAGAGTTCGGGAGAATGTTTTCCAAAACAATGTCTCATCTCTAAAAAAGAGAAAATTTTATGGGAATCCAGTAAATAAAGATGTCAGCGAATATTCATGAGTTAATAATGCTGCAAAGGGGGTGAGGGTTGTAGTTGAATAATATACAGTGCCACTTGAAAGTTTGTGAACCCTTCAAAATGTTCTATATCTCTGTATAAATGTGACTAAAAACTACTTAAGTACATAAAGATAACCAAATCAAACAAATTAGTCAAAAATATTAGATTTGGTCATATATTTATTGAGGAAAATGATCCAACATCACTTGTCTGTGAGTGGCAACTTTTAGGATTAGCAAATAATTTGAAAGTAAAAATAGGGTGAGGCTGGAAAAGGCTAGAAAACCATTTCTAAAGAGTTTGGACTCCACCAATCCACAGTCGGAGTGTTTTACAAATGAAGAAAATTCAAGACCATTATTAACCTTCCCAGGAGTGGTTGACTTAAAAAGATGATGCCAAGACCAAGGCATGTAATAGTCCTCAAGGTTACAAAGGGACCCAAGATAACCTCTAAGGAACTAAAGGCCCTTCTCACATTAACATTATCTAATGTTCATAAATCCACCATCAAGAGGACACTGAAAAAACAATGCTGTGCATGGCGGGATATCTAGAAGAAAGCCTACTGCTCTCCAAAAGAAACATCGCTGCCAGTCTGCAGTTTGCTAAAAATCCCTCGGGCAAGCCAGAAGACTATTGGAACAATGTGTTGTGGATGGATACGAGAAAATAGAACTTTTTGGTTTAAATGAGAAGCGTTATGTTTGGAGAAAGGAAAATGCTGTATTTCTCATAAAAATCTCATCCCATCTGTGAAACACGTTGGTGGTAGCATCATAGTTTAGGCCTGTTTTGCTGCATCTGGGCCAGGTCAGCTTGCCATCAGTGATGGAATAATGAATTAAGCCAGCAAATTCTAAAGGCAAATGTAAGAACATCTGTTGTGAGCTAAATTTCAAGAGAACATGGGTCATGCAGCAAGACAACATGCACACAATTCATTATACCAAAGAATGGTTAAAGAAATATAAAATTAAAGTTTTTGGATGTCAAAATTCTGATCTTAATCCAATAGAAATATTGTGGAAATACCTGAAGTGAGCAGTTCATGAGCGGAAACACATCAACATAACAGAGGTGAAGCTGTTTTGTATGGAGGAATGGGCTAAAATTTCTCCACGCCAATGTGCAGGACTAATCAACAATTATTTAAATAGTTTTGTTGCAATTATTGCTGCACGAGGGGGTCACACCAGATACTTAAAGAAAGAGTTCACATACTTTTGCCAAGTCCAATATTTGTACTTATTTGTTTTATTTGGTTATCATTATCTGCTTTTAGGACTTTTGTAAAAATCTGATGTCGTTTTAAGTCCCTTTATATGGACAGATATTTTGCCCGAAATGAGCACCAATCGACAATATAGCATGTTGATCTACATCGAGCAATTATTGGCTGTAATTGTTTGGGCAAATCAGTGTTAACATAGGGTAATGTGCTGCTGGCATATGATAATTATAATGCCACATAAAAATGTAATCACTTGACAAACATGCAAACTCGTTTGTTAGGTCATCAGAGGCATGTTTACTTGGGGCAATGATCGAGCGAAGGAACGTTCATATGAACTCAATCAACGGCCCCTTATATACTGCTGAAATGTTATCATTTACATTCTGTTGTAATTCTGAACCAAAATCTTCAGGACTCTGCTCTATGGAGATGTGTCTATGAGCACTCTTTATACATTAAAGTCTAAGTAGGTCATTTACCAACTGATATACGCCAGTTTTCTGGCATATAACTTTCGCAGATTGCTGAGCAAAAGTTATTTGTGCCACAATCTGCAACTTTTCCCCACTCCCGCAAGGTCTAAAAAAGGGGTAGTGACGTGGGCGGGGAAGAGGAGGAGGCCCATCTCATTTATCTTTTTCTACCCCTGTTTTAGTTTTTACTTATCTCACCCAGTTGAGGAACCTGGGTCAGATATACACCCCTTTCAGGACTTTTACTGTACACATCGCCATAACTGTTTAAACAACTTCTAACTCCTGGAGAATCCTTATAATAAGAATATGCTTCCTAAACATCATTTCATAAGAACTTCCGTTTTTTTATTGGCAATGTTGAAATGGGAAATCACATCACTCTCTGATTGTTAAGTTTTTACTGATTGTGAGGCGTATTGTTTAGTGAATCATTGTACCCAGTAATAGTACAATATGCATGCTGCAACATACTGCAGTGCCACTATTTTACTAGGGTCTCTTGCTAATATGTTGTCTTATTTTAGTTTTCCTGGCGATCAGTAACATTTGTGCTTGTTTGCTTGGTGCCACAATATTCTAGTATTTGATCTAATTTTATGTTGTCTACATATTGTACGTTACTGCAGATATAAAAAGCTATTTCTTGGTTACGGTCTTGAAAATATTGCTGTTTGTGAACACAAATCCTTCAGAATTTTCTTTCAGAAATAATTATCATATGTGTATATTTTATGTCTGAGAATTTGTAATTAGAAATGTTTTCTACACACTTAAATGAGGATGAAAAAATACGATCTGGTACAATATATTTTATCACCTAATTCAAAAATTTTGCTAATTTCTCTTTTCATCCTGGACTCTTCAGAGTCTATAGTTTTTTACAGAATATACAGTACAGACCAAAAGTTTGGACACACCTTCTCATTCGAAGAGTTTTCTTTATTTTCATGACTATGAAAATTGTAGATTCACACTGAAGGCATCATGAATTAACACACGTGGAATTATATACATAACAAAAAAGTGTGAAACAACTGAAAATATGTCATATTCTAGGTTCTTCAAAGTAGCCACCTTTTGCTTTGATTACTGCTTTGCACACTCTTGGCATTCTCTTGATGAGCTTCAAGAGGTAGTCACCTGAAATGGTCTTCCAACAGTCTTGAAGGAGTTCCCAGAGATGCTTAGCACTTGTTGGCCCTTTTGCCTTCACTCTGCGGTCCAGCTCACCCCAAACCATCTCGATTGGGTTCAGGTCCGGTGACTGTGGAGGCCAGGTCATCTGGCGCAGCACCCCATCACTCTTCTTTGTGGTCAAATAGCCCTTACACAGCCTGGAGGTGTGTTTGGGGTCATTGTCCTGTTGAAAAATAAATGATGGTCCAACTAAACGCAAACCGGATGGAATAGCATGCCGCTGCAAGATGCTGTGGTAGCCATGCTGGTTCAGTATGCCTTCAATTTTGAATAAATCCCCAACAGTGTCACTAGCAAAGCACCCCCACATCGTCACACCTCCTCCTTCATGCTTCACGGTGGGAACCAGGCATGTAGAGTCCATCCGTTCACCTTTGCTGCGTCGCACAAAGACACGGTGGTTGAAACCAAAGATCTCAAATTTGGACTCATCAGACCAAAGCACAGATTTCCACTGGTCTAATGTCCATTCCTTGTGTTTTTTAGCCCAAACAAGTCTCTTCTGCTTGTTGCCTGTCCTTAGCAGTGGTTTCCTAGCAGATATTCTACCATGAAGGCCTGATTCACACAGTCTCCTCTTAACAGTTGTTCTAGAGATGTGTCTGCTGCTAGAACTCTGTGTGGCATTGACCTGGTCTCTAATCTGAGCTGCTGTTAACCTGCGATTTCTGAGGCTGGTGACTCGGATGAACTTATCCTCCGCAGCAGAGGTGACTCTTGGTCTTCCTTTCCTGGGGTGGTCCGCATGTGAGCCAGTTTCTTTGTAGCGCTTGATGGTTTTTGTGACTGCACTTGGAGACACTTTCAAAGTTTTCCCAATTTTTCTGACTGACCAACCTTCATTTCCTAAAGTAATGATGGCCACTTGTTTTTCTTTACTTAGCTGCTTTTTTCTTGCCATAATACAAATTCTAACAGTCTATTCAGTAGGACTATCAGCTGTGTATCCACCTGACTTCTCCACAACGCAACTGATGGTCCCAACCCCATTTATAAGGCAAGAAATCCCACTTATTAAACCTGACAGGGCACACCTGTGAAGTTAAAACCATTTCAGGTGACTACCTCTTGAAGCTCATCAAGAGAATGCCAAGAGTGTGCAAAGCAGTAATCAAAGCAAAAGGTGGCTACTTTGAAGAACCTAGAATATGACATATTTTCAGTTGTTTCACACTTTTTTTTATGTCTATAATTCCACATGTGTTAATTCATAGTTTTGATGCCTTCAGTGTAAATCTACAATTTTCATAGTCGTGAAAATAAAGAAAACTCTTTGAATGAGAAGGTGTGTCCAAACTTTTGGTCTGTACTGTTTATATATATATATATATATATATATAACACTGTGCAGCACCGCAGACAAGGTAGGGAAATGGAGTGTCAGCGGCTGTAGAAGCGATCCACCAACCAAATATATAAGAAAGAAAATTCTGTGGCACTTCCAACAAAAACGTGCGCATTTTATTTCACCAGATGCAACGTTTCTGTCCTCTCAATGGAACCTTTTTCAAGGGAGACCTGTGCAGCTCTTAGACTGGGCCAATGTATTAGACAGCAGCTTAGCCTAAGGCCCCTTAGGGACCACTGTAAAAATCTGTATTAGTGGTCACTAAGGGGTAAGGGTCTAAGACCCAAAAAGTTAAATAAAGGTAGAATTAAGAATGTAACAAATGTAACATTTGAATATGCTTCACCCTAGTTGATTTCTCCGTTCATTGTATTATACTGTAATTTATTATTTGATCTCTTCAGACAGGACCATAGATTTTTTAAAGCCAGTGGAACATATTACAGGACACAAATAAATATTCAAAATCAAAACTTGTGTGGAAATGAGTTTCAGCTTCAGCTCTTTATTGTTTGATAGTGTTTTATCTTTGAAGCCTGGGGAGTAGAGAATGGTCTATTTGTTATTCATGTGTACTGCACACACAAATAGGGTTATTTATCAAGAAGAGAACTGTGTTTAAGGCAATGCACCTTAAACACTGCTTTCATTATAATGCCATGGCTGCTTAATAAATTGCAGGCAGCTCTAACACCTTGTGCTCCGTGTTCTGGAACTTCAGAAATGGTAGGGAAAAAAATCTGTGATATATGGAGGTGACGTTACAAACACCCTGCACCTGGAGTATTACAGCCCAACATTTCAAGCCTGACAACTATCCCCTACGTGAGTATTATAGGTGACAACATGTGACTTTTCAAATGTGCAATGGGCTTACCTGGAAAAGCACCTGGTGTGGGAGCCAGATTGACAGAACCATGGAGGTGTCAACAGGATCTGGCCTTGTTACTGCAGTGCTGCGCCACTAGTGCCGCAAAAAAAATTGACTGAAGTGGGCTGTGAAAGATATGTTCTGTCCCAGCCCATAACAACTTCTCCAGGTGTCCACAGTGGTGTTCACCGTGACAGACACCAACAATTGCAAGGGGCGACCCACATTCTCTGCTACATGAAAATACAAGTCCGGGATGGATTTTTTTTTTTACATATAATGGCAGCTAGGTATCTTCCAGCGAGGCTTAGTGCACGGTATCAGTTTCCTAAAGGCAGCAGAATCCATAAAGTTGTACAGCAGTGACTGCATCACCGGCAACTTGCCAGATGGGAGTTAAAGGCTATGTACACCTTTGGGGGCAATTTTTGTTTATTATTGCATTGTACTAATTTTGAGCTAAAAATAATTTTCTTTGTACGTGGCTATGATCTGAATTTTCTCTCTCCTCCGTCAGCTAGCTCACCTGATGGGCTTATCTCTGCTCTCTGATTTTATAAATACTTATAATAGCTCAATCCTGATCTTACTGATAAGAATGTGGCTTAAGGCCCTATTACAACTGCAGATAATTGCTAAGATCATCAATAACAAGCGTTTGTATGAATGTTCATTATCGATGCAGTGTAATACTGCCGCCGATTAACCGATAAGCGAGCAAATGCTTGTTCATATATTTCAACATAATTAAAAATGATCGCTTGCTGGTGGCAGATCATGCTGTGTAATCAGCACTCTGCTGCCAGCAAACAATGATTCAGTATGTTGACGAGTAATGGCATTAGCGATTGCTCATCCTCATAATGAGGAGGATATCGCTGCATGTAATAGCTGCAGTCTCCTCTGGCGATAGATGAGCAGGAACGCTTCCCTGTCGACAATCGCCTGCAGAATCTGTAAGTGTAATAGGGCCCTTAAATAAGTGTTTATGACCTTATAGTGATTTAGAGATGAGTTATTAGATTATCGGTACAAAGTGAAAGTCAAAATAGGAGTCACGCATCTAGTAAAACAGTTAACCTCTGATATTGATGACAAGGATGCTGTACTGTATGTGGATGCGGCCTGGCTGCCACAAAGGAGGCCAGGAAAAGGAGGACACTCTTGTTGTGCTAGGTGGTGGCCATTTCTGTTTTCCCATATGATCTGGTGATGCCATTTCGTGTGCCGGGGTTGAACATCCATGGCTTATTTTAATGCTGCAGATCTTGCACATGACAATGCTTTTGTCCTTCAGCCCTATGGAGAAAAACTGTGACAATGGAGATAGTCGAATAGAGCTGGTAACAGCCGAGCTTGGTTTAGGTCTGGCACATTTTAAACTTTTGCCCACAGTATCATCTGCATCACCAATTTCCCTGATTATCAGAACTTTTGTAGGCCCGCCCAGTTGAGCCGAATGGCTCATTAGCATAAAAGGCTGAAAATATTGCGGGGGGCACCACGGACAAACAGGGGCACTGAGAGCAAAATGAAGAACTGAATAAGCACCACCGGGGGTCGGCAAGTAAGGGTATATCTTTAGTTTAACTTGCATTTTCAGGTGAAAGGTCCTCTTTAAGGTTTCCACAAAAAAAATGCTCGCTGGCTATCCATATACAAAAAAAAAAAATTTGTTTGTATTGTAAATTTTAGTTACCAGCAAGCTGTATAAACTATGAAACAACAAAGAACTCAGAGTCTTTCCCTCGCTCTATGCTAACTAAGCTTTCCCTGATAAAAACCCTAAAATGTACCAAATTATACCTCCCTATTCTCTCCTTATACTCCCCCTATAGTCTTCCTAGTAGCTAGATTAATGACTTGTGTATCTACAATTTTTTTGGTCAGACAGACACAACACATACCATCACATCCCTAGGCGTGCCTTGAAGGACGTTTCTTTAGTCTGCGCACAAGGACCTGGCTGAATACTGAATCCTAATCCCCTGATTGGATGATACGGCTGTCTGTCAGCCTCTGAGCCTCAGAACAAGCTCTCCCCCCATGGTCATAAGTTCCTCCATCTTCATCCTTCCTGTCATTTTCCCTGCCAATTTTCACAATAAAATACAGCTGAGCACCGTTTTTGTGCGATTTGTCTAAAATGAATCGCTAAAATTTTGGATTTGTTTGGTGGATGAACTGTTGCAAAATTCATTTAGAATCAATTCACTCATCTCTAATTTACAGGATTAGAAAAACATGGCTGTTTTCTTCAAACCATACTAAACTTGTTTAGGTTTTGCCTTTTGGCTTTTTTGTGCTCAGTGCTTCACATATTGTCCCAGGTTGCCCCTGTTCATTTTACTTCTTTCAAGCCGTCTGGCAAGTTATGGCACAGCCTCGCCATACATCATATGGTATTTACTATGTGGAGGAACCTCCTTTAAAATGGGTTGTGCCACCATTATATTATATTCTAATATAATTCAGCATCAAAAACTGGTTACTTTTGTAATATTCTTTTAGTTACAAAACTGGTCCATTTTTGAGGTATTCTTTTACTTCATTACAATGGCAGCGCCTGTTGTTTAATCTGCATGTACACCTACTGAGATGGTCACCCGTGCTCAGTTCCATCATTCAACTAGCACCAGCTCTAGAAGCTGTGACATAGAGAGAGAACGGCAACAGAAAGGACGCACCGCCTGAGAAAAGACACTCTTCCTGAGCTCTCAACCAGATATAAAACTAGCAGAGCATTGAGAGGTAATGGGCTTTGTAACAAAGAGATTTTCATTTAATATATGATGTTTCATTTTTCACACTAGTCATGGCATAACCCCCATTAGATAGCAATGCTGATTGAATAACCTTAATACACAACTCAGCAAATCTGAGTATGAGTATCACTCAAAATGGTTAAAAAGACTGAGTGCACAAACCTTTTGAGATGCGGACATGTGGCCACCTAGACACAAGGTAAACATGCAAACTTTGCTGCACACTTTAATACACACGCCATTGCATACATTCGTTCGAGCACACAGGCAAACACAAGTAAACACACCTTAGCAAATAAATCCTCACCTGAGCACTCATGATATCAAGAACAGCTCTATGTACACATCACATTTCTTTTAAGACTGGCTTTCTACCGCTTTTTTTCTGTAAAAGTTTTGCAAAGCACGTCATGGGAATACATTTTACCCTAACTCAGTCTACCCCGGTATATTTTCATCTTTCTATAGTTCATTTCCACTTTTCTAACACATTAAGTGCTTTCAGCATCATATAATGTGTTGTGTTGTTCGGAGAAAGCATTCTGTGCAGTATTTTTGAGATATGTCCTCTTTCTTATGTCACCGAGCCCATCTGTGCAGTTATTTACCTACTAAACACACCTTTTTTTTTCCATTATAATTGACTTATAAAGTTCTTTTTTTCTTATAATTGACTTATTAAGTATTTATAAAGTTGCCAACTTGATTTGACATATCAAAATGTCCACATAGATATTGCTGGGGTTTTCAAAAATAATCTGCTTCCTTGATATCAATGGGTCTTGTATTGCATTCACTTGGGTACAAGTTTTGGAGTTTTAGATGAATTTTAAAGGAATAATAATTCATAATAATTCATAAGGAATTCATATCCTCCATTAATTTGTTGAAGAGTGGCTACAAAGAACTGGCATATCCATGCATTCTACATAATGTTCATTGTGGTAAATTTATCAAGACTGGAGTTTTCTACAGCAGTCTTCACTTCCTGTGCACTACAGTGAGAAACCTAATTTATGAAGAGGCCCCCTCTGGGCAACAGAAACTCAAATCTATGCAAAAAAGATGTGCTAAAATTTGCAAATATGGTGCAAATATTGCATGAACCATGGTGTGAGACAACTTTTCAATAGTGGTGCATAAGCCTTTATATATCCCCACTATTGATTTCAATGGGTGGCGTATAATGTTTCATATCACGTGTGGTGGCAGGTAATTATTGGTTATTTTCATAGGAACTCTTTTATGACAAAGGTCTTTAAAATTAAAGGGGTTTTCAGGGATCACAATAGATCAGTGGGGGTACTGAAGTCACTATAGGGGGATTTTAATCACTGTGAGAATTATAGGGGGCATTATAACTACTGGGGGCTCTATAGGGCGCATAGTAACTACTGTGTACATTTCAGCAGCACTGGTGGCATGATACTGGGCCTAACCTACTTGAGGCTCTATAGAGAGGCCTTATTAATACTAGGTGCACAATGGTAGGCATTATTATTGGGCTTTTATGGAGGGCAGTACTACTACTACTACAATGAGGCACTCATGGGGAGCATTATCATTATTGGGGGGATATTGTAGGGGATATTATTACTAATGAGGGCACTCTGGGAGAGAATTATTATTATTGGTGCAACTTTTACTATGGAGAGACTAGTTGTACTGTATGGCACTATTATCAATGCAGTATCTTATTTAGGGACATTATGGACCATAGTGGGCACAGTATTGGGGGTAGAAGCAGGATAACATTATCAGGGCACCAGGGTGGGAAGGATGATAGAAAAATGAGGAACCTATGTCTGTGTTTTAAACTCTGCAGATATGAGATGTGGCTGGGAGAAGTCATCATTGCCAAATAGAGAAGAGAACATCTACATCAGAGGAGACGTCACCGATCATGCACTGGATGTAATTGGTATTTGGTGCTGTATAGTCCTGTATGTAAGCATGTAAAATACTGTATTTCTATAGTGCTAGGGTGTGGGATTTGGCACTTATGCATCAGGTCTTTTGAGACCCTACCAACATCTCTGCCTTGTTCTGACACTGATTGTAGGCGAGTAAGCTGTAATATTCAGTATTAGCTGTTGATCACAGCTCAGTTGTGTGGAGCATGGCATAAGAATTACAGCAATCATCGACTATTGTACACACAGTCAAAATATTTTTGACCTTTAGTATTATAAAAATATGTGTTAGATTATTACTATTTTAGAACCTTTTACTCAGGGCAAGAATTTACTTAGCCCCCCTGGATCCCGCCTTCCCACACCCTAGCATGCAATCACGCCCTCCACCACAACACACACACAAAAAAAAATATCAACACACCTCATAGAGTAGTAAACTTTAATAATGATGACTGGCCACTAGAGGTGTTCCTTGACAGTAAATGTAAATAACTGCCTTTTTTTCCTGAAAAGGCAGTGTTTACATTAAAAATCTTGCAGAGACATGCTATAGACACCAGAACTACGACGTTTAGCTGTTGTTGTGACTATAGTGTCCCTTAATATAGAGAAGAAAAAAAAGAATGAGCACAAAAGTATCAAATAAAATGGCTGTATCATTATTCTAAAAATTAAAAAAGCACAACTTCTGACACAAATATATAGTACTGTGCTGATTACTTTTTTTTTTTTTTTACAATGTGCAGATAGTACTGTACTACTAACCCCTCCATCCACCCCTACATACAGGGTAATACAGCGCCCCGTACCTCTTACATCCAGTGACGTCTCTTTGATGTAGATGTTCTCTTTCCTCATCTTCTCCTTTCAGACCTTCAGATCAGACCACCATTTTCCAGCCATTTCTCGTCTCTGCAGTTCGACAAACAAAATCTTAGTTTACTACTTTTCCATCATCCTCCCATCTTCTGGACAAATCATCCTACCACCCCCAATACTGTGCTGCTGTGCTCCCCAATACTATACTATACAGAAACATATAAACCTCCTGATAATACTAGTACCATGCAGATAGTGCTCTTCAATAATTATTGGCACACAGTGCCCTAAAATAACTGCGCCCAGCAAATAGTGCCCCTGACACTAATAGTGTAAACATAACGTCCCCCAAAAATAATTGTGGTAAGCTGATACTGTGCCAAGGTGCCCCCACAGTAATAGTGCTCCCAAAAGTCCCACCAATATAAATAATTCTCTGTTAGAGCACACATGGTAGTAATAGTGCTCCTACAGTGGCCACCAACCTGTCCCCACTGTTCCCCAGAAGTAATAATGCTCCCATAGTGCCCATACTAGTAATCATGTTCCCCATAGACCCCCAGTAGTAATAAAGCTCATCATAATGCCCCCCAGTAGTAATATTTCTCCTTATACTGTGTCAGTGCAAAAAATACCCCATTTTAATGCTCCCAGTTGAGCTAATGTCCTTATAGTGCCCCCATAATGTGCCAGTATAAAATACCACTATATATAGTGCTCCTCCCCTCCCTTCTTCCTAGTGCCCTCCATAATGTATCAGTATAAAAGCCCCCATATATAGTGGCCCAGTAGATGCCCTCAGTGTCTCCCATAATTTGCAGGTATAAAATACCCCTTCTTAGTGCCCCCCATAGATGAGTCCATAGTACTCCTCTCTCCCCTTCCCCATAGTACCCACCATAATGTGCCCCAGTATAAAATGCCCCTATACAGAGCCCCCCATATAAAATACTCCTTCTTTGTGGCCTTAGTAGAATCCCCCATAGTGTTCCGCTCCCCCCTTCCCCCATATAAAATACCTCTTCTTTGTGGCCTCAGTAGATGCCCCCATAGTGCCCCCAATAATGTGCCTGTAAGAAGTGCCCCCATAGATGCCCCCATAGTGCCAACTGACCCAATAATGTGCCAGTAAAAAGTGCCACCAATAATGTGTCAGTAAGAAGTGCCCCATAGATGCCCCCACAGTGCCCCCAATAAAGTGCCAGTAACATGTGCCCCCATAGATGCCCTCCAATCAAGTGCCAGTAACAAGTGCCCCCATAGATGCCCAGCAATCATGTGCCAGTAACGAGTACCCCCATAGATGCACCCCAATCATGTGCCAGTAACAAGTACCCCCATAGATGCCCCTCAATCATGTGCCAGTAACAGGTGCCCCCATAGATTCCCCCAATTATGTGCCAGTAGCAAATGCCCCCATAGATACCCCTCAATCATGTGCCAGTAACAAGTGCCCCCATAGATGCCCCCCAATCATGTGCCAGGCTGGCAGTGATGCAATGCAGGCCTCTCCCTCCTCTGCCCCGCCGCAGCACTTCCATCTGTATCGCTGTCCATGGCTTATCTCCCTGTGCCCTGACGCCGGGGCAGCTGCCTAGTGGGCAGCTGCCTTGGGCCCCCCAGGAGCAACTGGGCCTGGGTCAGCTTCCCCCTTTGCCCCACATTAAAGACAGCCCTGCTTTTACTTCAGACTTATAATGTATTAGTATACTCCTGAATGCTAAAACATTGGACTCTGTGGCAATAGAGTAGTGTGTCCTAACTGCAGGCTTACTGAACAAACAGCCCTGGGGTCTTTAATTGGTCCTCAGGGCTGACTGCAGATGACTCCACCAGTCTTTAATGGGGCCACTGGGAAACCTGGTGACAGATCATAGGGGGAAATCCCCTTTGATCATACTGTGGTATAGACCACTGCAATCAAAGGGTTAACCTCCAGCATTGGAGCTTCTCCACCCCTGCTGTTTAGCAGGAGTCTTCTCTAAGAACCAAGGTTGTTAACATCAGCCAGTTCTTATCTCAGAAGCACTCCTTCAGCCATTAACCCTCCCCCTCAACTGCAGCAACATCAAAATATGTTGCTGTAGACTGAGCCCACACCGACAGTAGGCTGACATTAAGGGGTTAATGAAGACGTTTACACATCACAGAATTTGCACAGCTGAGTGAGCCTGGCCATCAACCCCTCCACCACCATCCCATGTGTATGCTAGTCAGATGCCACCTGAGACTATCTGACTACTGTACATGGCACTCTGCCATGTGTACAGGGCACAGACACCAGTATGCTCAATGTAGGGAGGTGGTTGACTCTATGATATTTGCATGATATGACATTTGCCTGTGATGCTTTTTTATACCACAGCTGTCACCTTATGTCTCCTGCTGTCTCCCACAGGTCTAGGGGCCCAGATGCTATACCACAGTTTTTTCGACTGAAAGTAATATTCAGTCCACCTAATATCTCTGTGATGTAATGCCGTTTTCTGAATATTAATGTGTTCTTGGATGGTTATTACGTTCCAGTTACTTTTAAAACTTTTCCTCTCTCAACTAAGTACACGTAATTTTAATGATTGGCTTCCAGCAACAAAGTTTGGAAAGCAGCCAGATACGGAGCCGAACACCTGCTAGCTCTCTGTCCAATTAAGCTGCAGCTGATTCCATATCTCCCCTCCCTCCGTTGCAACATAAAACTGACAGCTGTATAGAGGAGAGCAATGTAGAGAAGGCAGGTTGCATCAAGTCAGGGAACGCTCCCTTCCAGGTGTGTTTTTATGAAGTTTTAAAACTCAAAGGAAAGGGGTAAGTTATTTATAAAGTAAACGTTTACCGAGCCAAGTCCATTGTCTTGAGTCACAACTGAACACACACAAAGCATGCCAAGACGACTAATCGCCAAGTCATATCTCCCTTTCTCCTCTGCTACCTTGTCTAAAATAAATCTTGAAAAAATTGAAATGTAGCGGGTCTGCTTCATGAGGTAGCTCTGCTACGTCTAAGTCCAACCAGGGTGTTTTTTACAGTTTAACAGCTTAACAGGGAGGTCTGCCATTCTCCCACGGTCCACAAACATACTGGCAGGTTAATGGGCTTCTGAATAAACTGACCCTACTGCCTCTGCATCTCTTTTAGGAAATTAGATTGAAGGCTCCATTTGGGCAGGGACAGATGTGAATGAATAAATCTTCTCACGACACTGCTGCGTGATATAGCTAAATGTCAATAATAGTAATATGGTAAGACCCCTCTAAAAGACCAACTTATTGAGGAAACAAGCACTTCATGCAGATCCTATTTTCCACTCCCAGATGTTTAGTTCCATCATATAGTATGTATAGAAATTTTCTTTGAGAAGACCAATCCACTAGAAGACCACTTTATAATGCAATCTTGGGTGGTGGTCTCAAAGACGTTTCACTGTAGTATGAAAATCATATACTGAAATGTACAAATACGGCCACAATATTTGTCATGTGCTTTTAGAGTCTTTATGCTCCATTTAAAGGGATTTCAGCTTTATGTGTTATAAATGGTGATATCAGTAAGGTGAGTATGGCGCCAATGTGCCCAATGTCAAGATGGATGGATTTGTATAATCAGGAACCATCCATCAGTGCAGGATACATTTTTTTTAAAAACCATACAGTATTTTTTTTAATCATAGAACTGGATGGAAGTTTCAGATGTTGTCAGCTAAATGCATATTTGTCTGACAGCTATCTCTTCCAACTCCCACATACATACATACATACTCACATTTTATTACCTGCAGTGATCCAGTATAATATTTGATGTCTGTTAAAGATATTATGTAAGCTCACCAGATTTTATTTTAAGTTATTGCATGTTGTTTATCAGAGCAGCATTATATAAAAGGTCTACAAAATCATTCACATCTGGGAACTGCAGATTTTCCACCGAAAAGAAGCCAAAATTCATGAAAATGATCAGGACCTTGAGGAAGTAAAACTCAAGTTAATTGCATGCTGGTTCATTGTGTAACTATAAATAGGATATAGTGGAGAAATAAATACGGTAATTTGTATACCTGTCAAGTCAGGGGCCTAGATATAATCTGTATGGCCTATTGTGATCATAATCTTGGTCTCACCCATTCAACATGTCATATTTTGCCACATGTGGTATCTCTTCTCTCTTCTTCTTTCATCCGCTCCTAGCTTCTCCATCTTTGCCTTACTGCCTCCCCTTCCGAATTTCCAAATTACTTGAATAAGAGACGCAATATACTTGTAAAGTATATTATTTTGTAGTTGCTTAACTTAAAATAAGATCTAATTTACTGCTTAAGACTAAGTTCAATCCTCTGAATATTCTCTCATTCAGTTTACAGCTCTTAGCATCATTACAGCCGGTGCCATTATCATTACAGAACCCTATCCGGGAAGATTTTCCTCGGGGCTGGTTTAATCTGCCAGTTTTCAAGCTCCATGTTCCCATTTTGTGTATTCCATTAGCAGGTTCACTGCTGTTGAAAACAGTCACTTACAAAGTGCAACCTGTTTGAATTCCCCATTCCGTTCCATGCCATATGCAGTTTCCTGTGCTTTTCTAAACTCACCAAATTGCTTTATAATAGGTTTTAGCCAGCTGCCTCACTTGTTGGCTGTACAGAATCCTGAAGTGAAGTGAAAAAATATCACAAAGGCTAATTCAGTTTTAGCGTCATGTCCACAGTTGGCTAGACAAAGGGATGTTATACTGTTCACCCAAAATGTTCCATTTAATAGGACGTTATGTGCACTGCACTTTTATGCACCATGGATCTTGAGACAAAACAATTTAAAGGTAAAACATGTATAGAAAATAACAATGTCATGCTCATCGATGACATAATTCAGAACTAGATGTAATACAATAAATTACACCAACTGAATCAAACATATGGTGCCAATTAGGTTAAGGAATAACTTAAGGTTTAATATATACTCTATGACAGTGGTCCCCAATCTTTTTTGTGCCAGGGCCCATTGCACACATAACTATTTTGTCACGGACCAGCGTTGGGGGGGGTCAGGGTATGGTTTGGGGTGAGGGATGTTCGGGGCGGATGGTGGTTCAAAACACAGTAATTAATAAACTTGTATAGGCCCCCACTCGGTGACTTACAAATGATGTCTCCTCTGACTGGACTTGTTCTCTTTCCTTTTTCCACAACTTCTTTCTTTATAACTAAACAAACAGAACACAGATATTGAGTATAATTGCCTCCTTTTTTGCCCCTACTTCATGCCCATTTAGGCCACAGTAGATATAATGCCCCCTCCAGTAGTGCCCCATTTACATATGAAGCCCTCACCCCCATTTGTGCTCTCTTTACATATAAATGGCCCCCAAGTAGTGCCTGTTTACATATAATGCCCCCCAGTAGTGCCTCTTTATATATAGTGCCCGCCAGTACTGCCTCTTTGCATATAGTGCTTCCCCCAGAATCCACTGTTTGTATATAATGTCCCCAGTAGTGCCTCTTTGTATATAGTGCATATATATTAGTAGTGTCCCTTTATATATAGTGCCCCCCAGTAGTGCCTCTTTTATATATATATATAGCATCAAAGGATGAGGCAGCACTCCAAATGAGGTGAAAAAATTGTGGATTTTTTATTCCCCTTGCAACGTTTCAACCGCTCAATGTGGTCTTTCTCAAGCCCCTTTTTTTGCTTTATATATATATATATATATATATATATATATATATTGTAACAGGATTAGGCACACAAAACACAGTCCAGTCCAAGCAAGTATGGTGCAACTGACCGCAGCCGGTTTTATTTGGCTGTTGCCGGCAAAAATATTGAACAAAACAGTACAACATAAAGAAATACCTGCCCGTCTGGCCACTACGTCTATACATACAGCAGTTCCTAACTAAAGGAAACTGAGCCTTATGCCCGGCACCATAAACCAAAACACACAGTTGCTTTGTACTCACATCAGAGCTTTTCCCAGGAGCAGAGATCTCAGCTAGTGAGCTGTCTGCCCTTTTATAGTCCACCCAGGTGCTCAGGTGATTAACCACATTCACCATGAATACCTGGAGTGGCTAATTGGAGCAAGAACCCACCCAACTCTCCCTGCTCCAAGCAGCCAGGCTCTTCTAACCAGGTTTTTGATAAAACCTTACACACACAGAAAACCTAGTTTTTCTTGCTGTTTCAATACCCTGGCTGCTATTTAGAACGTACTTTGTAACCTTTGACATAAAGGGTGCCCCCTGGTCAGTGAGTACTTCTTTAGGTATGCAATCTCGCGTAAACATTTGAAATAACTCCTTTGCCGAGGTTTTCCTCAGAGGTATTGCTTCAGGATAGCGGGTAGCATAATCAAGGACAACCAAAATGTATTGGTGACCTCGGGCAGACTTAACAATAGGTTCCACCATTACAATCCTCTCGAAGGGAGTTTCAATAATTGGGAGTGGCACTAACGGACTCCTAAAGATCGCCGCAGGGTTGCGTAACTGACAATCGGGGCAGGAATCACAGTATTATTTTATCTCTCTATGTACCCCTGGCCAGTAAAACCGCAGCAAAATACAGTATTTGGTTTTTTCATAAGCAAAGTGCCCCCCTAGTGCATGTGAATGGGCTAGCTCCATCACCTTCTGGCGATGCGACTTTGGGACCACTATAGAAAGGTCTTCTATGAATACTCTAATAAACCAGATAGCCGTAGCTACTTTTTTACTTTCATGAAGTTTTATGTACCTATTTTGTTTTATCTATTAGGACATCTTTAGGAATTATTCTCCATAAATCTGAAGATATTGCGGAAACATTTCTTGAGCACTCTTACTCCCTTTATAATTTTAAATGCCTACTTGCGGACATGCTCATGACCGAATTTAACCATACTGTAGATACTTATATTGAGCAAACAACCCTTCCCAAACTCCCATGGTAGATGCCTTTTAGATTGGAGGTTTCCTCTGCTATCAATGCTTCTCCCGGATGCAAATGTCCTGGTCCTGATGGGTCCCTTACTCTATTGTACAAGACTCCTAGAGATGAGCGAAGTTCTAAAAAAATTAGATTCGGCTGCTTTGCCGAATTTCACAAGGAAATTTGATTTGTTACGAGTCACAAATCGCAAATTCCATTGTATGTAACAGCAATGCAATGACGCAATGACATGGAACAACCACCTCTCAGATGCTACGTTCATTGCTGATGAAGGCATCTGGCATTAAAATTGAGGCCTTTTAGGAGTTAATCAGGGTTAAAAAAAAATACATACTTACCTTATCCATTTACTTGCAGGGAGACCGTTTCAGCCATCTTGATTGAAGAAACTGCACGAAATCTAGTGCGGTGACGTGATGATGTCATCACACTGACCGACGCAGTGACATCATCACTGATTTAATCAGTTTTAGGAAAAATAGAGAGTTAATTCAAGTACTTAGAGAGGGCTCACCTACTGCTCAGGCAATGAAAGGGTGCACCTACAAAAAGGATTCACCCAATCCTTTAGAAAAATTTCAAAAAGAGGTAAAGATAGTAGGGCACACCACCACTTGATGTCACACGGATATTTATTATAACTTATACTGTCTAGAACATATAAAATACAATCAAATACGGTAAAATTGTTAAAATATAAATACTAAAATATAGTCATCAATACAAATTAAATGTAAGTTAATGGATTCGGCTACGGCCGCAAATTTCCTTATATGATGGTAGCTTCAATACATGTCTTTGAAGAATACAATTCAATCCTATGATTAATTCCGATGCTGTTTAAAAAGTCACTTATATCTGTGTGTTTTAGCACTGAGTTGTGGCAATGCCGCAGATAAAACGCTGCCCAAAATCAAGACTTCTACCGGAGTGGTTTTACTCACTATTTTAGATGATGCCGGTTTCCTTATCACTCGTGGCGTCCCACGTACAGTGAGAGTCTCTTATAGGCTGCGGCAGAAAAAGATGAAGTGTAGACTTGCGGGATCCTCGGTGATTGTAAATTGGCTGTATCGTCTCACAGGTCGCCTGGAAGTATATGCCCTCTGCGTTGTTTGTTCACAGTGTGCAGGGTTAACTTTCACCAGGAAATAAAGGACTCAGCATAAAGACGGATGTTCATTTTTTCTTTTCCATAAAGTACAACTTCACCGATCCCTTCTTTAAAGCGCTTGTTAGTCTTCAAATCTGTATATCATGGGATTCATTACCATACGCGTTTCGGAGGCTAAGGCTCCTTCTTCAGTGGTTCACTGAAGAAGGAGCCTTAGCCTCCGAAACGCGTATGGTAATGAATCCCATGATATACAGATTTGAAGACTAACAAGCGCTTTAAAGAAGGGATCGGTGAAGTTGTACTTTATGGAAAAGAAAAAATGAACATCCGTCTTTATGCTGAGTCCTTTATTTCCTGGTGAAAGTTAACCCTGCACACTGTGAACAAACAACGCAGAGGGCATATACTTCCAGGCGACCTGTGAGACGATACAGCCAATTTACAATCACCGAGGATCCCGCAAGTCTACACTTCATCTTTTTCTGCCGCAGCCTATAAGAGACTCTCACTGTACGTGGGACGCCACGAGTGATAAGGAAACCGGCATCATCTAAAATAGTGAGTAAAACCACTCCGGTAGAAGTCTTGATTTTGGGCAGCGTTTTATCTGCGGCATTGCCACAACTCAGTGCTAAAACACACAGATATAAGTGACTTTTTAAACAGCATCGGAATTAATCATAGGATTGAATTGTATTCTTCAAAGACATGTATTGAAGCTACCATCATATAAGGAAATTTGCGGCCGTAGCCGAATCCATTAACTTACATTTAATTTGTATTGATGACTATATTTTAGTATTTATATTTTAACAATTTTACCGTATTTGATTGTATTTTATATGTTCTAGACAGTATAAGTTATAATAAATATCCGTGTGACATCAAGTGGTGGTGTGCCCTACTATCTTTACCTCTTTAGGAAAAATAGATTTGTTACCACAAGGGGCTAGAAAATTTGACTTCGTGGTGAATTGAATTTTTCCTGAATTCATGTGACTTTGATTTGCTCAACACTTCTAGAGACCAACTTATCCCATTCTTGACTCAAGTCTTCAATTCAATTTCTGTCACTTCACCCTTCTCTCCACTGTCTCTGACTGCTCACATCTCAAACCCAGGAAGGACCCCTCCGTTTATGCAAATGATCATTTCTATGATCAATACTGATATGATTTTTTTTTAACATAATAATAGCAACCAGATTAATGCCATTATTACCTCACGTTATTCACATGGACACATTGGATTTGTCCAGGGGAAGAAGCCTGTGATAATACAAACAAAACACTCCTTTTCATTTCTTATGTATAGTAATACAAACTTCCTACTAGCCTGGTCTCGCTCGATGCTGAAAAAGTGCTGTACAGAGTTCACTGGATGTTATTAAATGTTTTCCTTAAACAATTAGGAATTGGTCCCTCCTTATTAGAAAAACATTGTTAACTGCTCTTCAATCCCTCTGTCCGTGTTAAAGTACTGGTAAATGGTCTATTTTACTCCTCCCTTCCCACCTCTAATGGCACTAGGAAGGGATGCCCATTGCCTCCATGCTCTATGTTACTGGTATGGAGCATTTGGCTATAACGATTTGCCAGTGCTCCCATATTGTGGGAGTTCAGGTGGTTGAGTACATTCATAGGCTTTATACGTCAATGACCTATTGCTGTATGGTTCTAACATGACTCTCTCCTTGCCTGTTCTCATAAAGTAATTTGAGAAATTCGTAAATGTCACCAATTTTTAAGTAATTTTTTCCAAGATGGAAGCTCTCAATCTTATATTTCCTCAGTAGTTAGTTTCTTGTTTATCTGACAACTTATCTTTTTGTTGGCAATCTTACTCTATTAAAAATTTGGGAGTAAGAATTTCAGATGATCTTTCTGGGATTTACTCTCTAAATTTCACTCCCCTTCTACAGCACCCTCTATGTGACCTGTGGCTTTGTAATCACCCACAACTCTCCTGGTTTTGATGTATCAATGCAGTTAAAATGGACGTTTTGCCACAGTTTCTTTACCTATTCCAAACCTGCTTTATCTTGCCGAGGCTTTCTTCAAAAGTTGGCAAAGTGCCATTAGCAAATTTGTATGGGAAACCTTGAAACCATGTTCAACTCATTAACTCGTCCACAAACACAAGATGGACTGGGCCTACCTGATTTTATCTCTTACCACCTCTCTGCTCTTTTGTTTTGGCCAGTAGAATGGTTCCATAATGGAATGCCTAAACAATGGTTACCATTTAATTTTCATATAGGATCAACCAATTATTAAGAAAAACCTATCCCATAGGCCAGGACAGATTACTCCATTATTTGACAATCCTGCGTATCCCCCTGCGTATCTGTTTCTTTCCTGGAAGGGTTCTGAGTCTGTCAGGTTGGTGCAGGTGATGGCTGCTACTGGGAGAAATCCTATCTACATTTGAATTGTTTTAGGGGGACAGCAAAGGTGACACTCATTCCTAAGCTAGCATATGCTCAATTACATGGCTTTATTAGGCTACTTTCACATTTGCGTTCGGAGTGGATCTGTCTGGTATCTGTACAGATGGATCCGCACCTATAATGCAAACGATGGTATCCGTTCAGAACAGATTCGTCTGCATTATATTTAAGAAAAAAGTCTAAGTCCAATTTGTAGTCAGACGGATCCGTCCAGACTTTACATTAAAAGTCAATGGGGGATGGATCAGTTTGAAATTGCACCATATTGTGTCAATGTCAAATGGATCCGTCCCCATTGACTTACATTGTTTGGCTCCGCACGGCCAGGCGGACACCAAAACGCTGCAAGCAGTGTTTGGGTGTCCGCCTCCTAAGCAGAACGGAGGCGAAACGGAGCCAAACTGATGCATTCTGAGCGGATCCTTATCCACTCAGAATGCATTGGGACTGTACGGATCCGTTCGGGGCCGCTTGTGAGAGCCTTCAAACGGAACTCACAAGCGGAACCCCGAACGCAAGTGTGAAAGTAGCCTTAGAAACAAGTTTCTGACATGACTTTCATCTGTCTCTCACATGGAATTTGAATCTACTGTAGTTCAATCAACTCCCCTCTCATGTACTACCTCTACTTTACAGACTCCTTCAGTTGAAACTAGAAATTTTACTCACAATTTACTCACATTTTACAAAATGTCAGTAGCATGCTAGCACAATTTTTTAAATGTTTCTAGATAATATTGGTGCCCCTTTAATGCTACCCAGATGTCTCTGGCCTGTGCTGAAGATGTAACAGGGAAGCTGAGATAGTGACCCACATTTGATGGACATGAGGATTTCTCAGCTATAAAGACATTCTTGAATGCAGTTTTCAATAATTACTCCTAAGTCACCTATGTAAAAAGTGTCACCTATATAATTTCTTCTTGAAAGCCCGAATGGTGATAGCTAAGTTTTGGAAGTCTACAGAGACTCCTTCAGTTAAACATTATCATACTGAATTAAAGGGAACCTGTCATCAACTTAATGCTGACCTCACTGAGGGCAGCATAAAATAATGACAGAAATGCTGATCTCAGCTGTGTGTCACTCATGAGCTAGAAGTAAGAGGTTGCTTAGAACCAGCATCATAATCATTGCAGCCCAGGCCTTGAAAATAGTCAAATCTACTTGAGAAGAGTCATGGTTATTAATAATATCTTGAGAAGAGTCATGGTTATTAATAATCTCCTGCAGTCTCAGCCATCTGCTGATGGTTGGCAGTTCTCTCCTAAAGAGACATGGAGAAAACTAGGTAGAAGACTGTCAATCATCAGCAGGTGGGCAGGGAGAGCAGGAAGTTATGAATAACCATGACTATTCTCAGGTGGCCATGACTCTGATGATTGTGATGTTGGTTCTCGGTCTGCAATGATTGTGATGTTGGTTCTTGGCAACCACTTACCTTTAACTTTTAAATGACAGACCACTGAAATCACTGCCGTTAGTATGGGCAGCATAAAGTTGATGACAGGTTCTCTTTAAATCACATTCACGGCATGGAGTTGCTTATGGTGGAAGACTGTGATAGATCATACTGAGTTAAATGAATTTGACTACCATGAATAACTTATTAGACTGATCCTCAATTTTTTGATTAGCTTTGTTTAGAACGTGAGGTTGTGTTGGTCGTAGAATCAGTAATTAGAACCTTGACCTCTACGCCTATGGGTTTTTCTAGTCCCTCTCACCTTTTTTCTCTCCACCCTCATTCCCTTTATCCGTTTCCCTTTCCTATCTTCTCCATACATTTCTAATTAGCATAATTAACCTGGAAGGACCTGTTCATTAGTTTATAAGTCAGTTGACCATCTTCTTGGATTGTCTGACTCTGTTGTTGATCTTAGATACATCACTTGTTTCTATAATGATATAAATGCCACCTTAACCCCTTAAGTACATAGGACGTACCGGTACGCCCTATTTCCCGAGTCCTTAAGGACCGAGGACGTACCGGTACGTCCTGACTTAAAATCGGAATTCCGGCGCCGCGGGGGTTAATCGGAACGGGACGCCGGCTGAAATCATTCAGCCGGCATCCCGTAACAACGCAGGGGGGGTCATTTGACCCCCCTGTATCGGCGATCGCAGAAAACAGCAGGTCAATTCAGACCTGCGGTTTTCTGCGTTTCCGGTCCATTTGGGTGTCCTGTGACCCGATGAACCGGAAAAAGACTGCGATCGGTGGCGTAATTATGCACCACCAATCGCAGTCCGAGGATTTGGAGAGGCGGTGCTGGCCCTGGTGCTGAACACTGCTGTCCAGGGTGCTGATTGGTGCAGGGGAGAGAGGCGCGAGATTCAAACTTCCTGCGCTCCTCTCTCCCCTCCTCTTCCTGCCCAGCACCCTGACCGTGCAGCATCGTCCAGCACCAGCTCCTGTGTCCCCCTAATCGGCATCCATCACCCTCCTGCACCCATCGCCACCCAGGTAGGTTAGGGTCAGTGAGGGAGAGGCACCGTTAGGCAGGGAAAGAAGGGAAAAGTAAGTTAGGAAAAAAAACTTCCATCTATCCATCTAACCCTAACCCAGACCCCCCCTGCCACTTGCCTCTGATCAAGTCCTCACGCCATATAACGCCATGCGCAAAACCCGGGCATGGTACAAAAAAGTTGCGGTCTACTTGGTACAGGTTGCCATGTACAACTCTTTTGTACTATCCCGAAGCGCTGGCAGCACAGGGACATTCCTCCAATTCTATGAGGCAGTCCTCAAGGACCTGATCTTTTCGGACCGGGAAAGAGCAGGCCGGAGTACCTCGGGAACTGGAGGCGCCCAGATCGTCCCTGGCCAACACTTTCCAGGTGTGGTCCCCCATACTGGAAAGAAGGGACGAACCCAAAAAAAGTGCAGAGTGTGTCACAAGAGAAGGATACGGAAGGACACCACTACTCAATGTGACACGTGCCCCGATCATCCGGGCCTCTGCATTATCGATTGCTTCAGAGAGTATCACACTTCTATGGAGTACTAAATTTTTATAATCCCCAACAGTCCACTAGAGAACATAAAACACTATGGCTCTCAGCCTTTGGAAACACGAAAACAAATTTTCTTTCCCCAAAAAATATTAGTTTTAGTGCAGGCATCCTCAAACTGCGGCCCTCCAGATGTTGTAAAACTATAACTCCCAGCATGCCCAGACAACCTACAGCCATCAGCAGGGCATGGTGGGAATTGTAGTTTTACAACATCTGGAGGGCCGCAGTTTTAGGATGCCTGCTTAGTGTCTCCGAAGTCTGAGAGCCATACATATTGGGCATCGTCGCGTGCGTAAAAGTCGTCGCTATAAAAATAACTTTTGACCAAACGCCTCGGATGAACGGTGTTAAAAATATAAAATAAAAACTGTGCCAAAACACAAATTTTTGGGCAAAATTTCAATTTGAATCAATTTTGCCGGTAATAAAGCAAGGGTTAACAGCCAAACAAAACTAAATATTTATTGCCCCGATTCTGTAGTTTGCAGAAACACCCCATATGTGGTCATAAATGGCTATATAGCCGCACGGCATGGCATAGAACGAAGGGAACTCCATACGGTTTCTGGAAGGCAGATTTTGATGGACAGGTTTTTTTTTGACACCATGTCCCATTAGAAGCCCCCCCCTGATGTAGCCTAGACTAGAAACTCCAAAAAAGTGACCCCATCTAAGAAACTACACCCCTCAAGGTATCCAAAAGTTACTTTACAAACTATGTTAACCCTTTAGGTGTTCCACAAAACTAAATAGCGAATGTAGAAACAATTTTAGAATTTAATTTTTTTGTTACATTGCCTCAAAAAAGAGTAATATAGAGCAACCAAAAATCAAATTTACCCCAGAAATAGTCCCAAAACAACAACCACCTTATCCCGTAGTTTCCTAGATGGGGTCACTTTTATGGAGTTTCTACTCTAGGGGTGCATCAGGGGGCTTGAAAGGGTACATGGTGTAAATAAACCAGTCCAGCAAAATCTGCCTTCCAAAAACCATATGGTGTTCCCCTTCTTCTATGTCCTGCCGTATGACTTCAAACCTGAACTGGTCCATAAAAAGTGGGATTTTGAAGATTTCTCAAAAATTTCAAAATTTGCTTCTAAACTTCTAAGCCTTGTAACATCCCCATAAAATAAAATATCATTCCTAAAATGCTACAAACATGAAGTAGACATATGGGGAATGTAAAGTCATCACAATTTTTGGGGGTATTACTATGTATTACAGAAGTAGAGAAACTGAAACTTTGAAATTTGCTAATTTTTCTAAATTTTGGGTAAAAATTGTATTTTTTTATGCAAAAAAAATCAACTTTTTTGACCCAATTTTAGCAGTGTCATGAAGTACAATATGTGATGAAAAAACAATCTCAGAACGGCCTGGGTAAGTAAAAGCGTTTTAAAGTTATGAGCACTTAAAGTGACACTGGTCAGATTTGCAAAAAATGGCCTGGTCCTTAAGGTGAAAATGAGCCTGGTCCTTAAGGGGTTAAATACCACACATCATATAAATTTTATCAGGCATACCTTTCTTGTTATGTATTCTTTTATAAATCTGTTAGATTAAAATTAGATAAAAAAAAGCTAAATAAGCCCAAAAACTGGCAAATCCCTATTTTGCTAATTTTTGAAGATCCACTAGGGGATAGTCATCAAGACTTGTATCTCCTATGCCACTCATGATCCCCTGTGTGGTGGAGTGAGATGTGCCTATTTTATTAAATTGAATGCATTTCTGGTGCTCTGTGCACTAGAAAGTCAAATCAATGCCAGCTAGACGGTGCAGTAGACTTGAGCTATAATTCACACCAGTTTCTGGTGTAAGTTATGGGAATTTTGCCGCGTCACAGATGCCATGCCGCCTTCCAAATCAGCCCCAGCAACTTTTCTGTAAACTGCCGTGAGCATTGGAAAATGGTAAATGGAAAAAGTCAAAAACGTTTACACAAATTATGTATCTGCCAAACTTATTTAGGCAATATTTTTTTTTTTTGCTGCAAACCTTATGATAAATCTCTACTATTGTTTTCTGTTTTTGACATGATGTGGTGAACGATTCCAAGGAGGATGAAACTGTCTTTTCATGATATCACATATTTTACTTTCCATAAAATGCTTTTTATTATAGTCAAGGTTTACACTTAAAGGGGTTGTCCGGGTTCAGAGCTGAACCCGGACATACCTCCATTTTTACCCAGGCAGCCCCCCTGACTTGAGCATCGGAGCAGATCATGCTCTGATGCTCTCCTTTGCCCTGTGCTCTCCATGGGGCTGCCAGGAAGCCCGGTGATGTCACCGGCACTGATGGACAGGCTTTAGTGCTGCCCTAGCCAGTAAAACGGCTAAGGCAGCACTAAAGCCCGCCCATCAGAGCCCATGACGTCACCGAACACACTTCTGGGCGGAGGTTTACGCCCGGCAGTGTGTTATGATAAACAAAAGAGCCCTTGCCCTGCGCGATCTAGCGCAGGGCAAGGGAGCGCATCGGAGCATGAGATGCTCCGATGCTAGCCTCAGGGATGCTGCCGGGGTGAAAATAAGGGTATGCCCGGGTTCAACTCTGAACCCGGACAACCCCTTTAATAGTAGAGATGAGCGAAGTTTTGAAAAATTCCATTCGGCAGCTTCGCTGAAGTTTGTTACAAATTAATTTGTCATGAATTGGTTAAAACCCCATTCAGCCTATCAATCAATGGGACCTTTTTTAGCGGCTGTTTAGACAAAAGTTAATAAACTAGTACAATATGACCTTTTGGGTTTAAAAAAAAAAAAACACTCACCACGTCCACTTGCTCACACAGAGGCAGTCCGCTCCTCTCTTGATTGAAAAACACTGCGCTGAGCATTATAAACAGCGCACTCCCAGAATGATCACGCAGTGATGTCATCAGTGATCACCATGGAAGCGTGTGGTGATGTCATCACGCCTAGCGCAGGTCCTTCGCCTTTTTCAATCAAGATAGGAGCGGACTCCCTCTGTGCAAGCAAGTCGATGAGGTGAGTATTTTTTTCTGTTCTTTCTAAGACAACTCCAGACACCATATTAGGAAAAATTTGGCTTTGTTTTTTATCATTACATTTTTCCTAAAATTTTGACCAAATTCCACTTCGGATGCTTCGGTTCGCTCAACACTGCTTACTAGCATCAGTGAAACCATCATTCTATTGGATTTTGGGAACACTCCATTCTCCAAGCACCTCTACTACACCAGAGTCTACTTTCTGAGAGGCAGATTCACATGTATAAATGACTTCACAGGATTATCTGTCTGCTCCATCTACCATATTCTGTTGATCTTTAAAATTAGACCAAAATCTAGGCCAAGATGAGTCTACAGAGAAATTTTCAGCCAGAAGTCAAAGAATAATGTCAAATCTCATTCCACTAGCAACTATAAAGTTTTTGAGCGATTATTATGCCAAATAACTATAGCTTTTTGATTCCCTTTGAATACTTGTTTTGTGGCTCTCTAAAATGTGTCTAATAGGCCAGCAAAATAGCTACACATCATTTAGCCAACAAAGCTGAAACTATACTAACAAACAAGACTTAGAATAGAAATTCTGAGTAAGAACACAGTCGTAACTCCTGGGATGCAGTTCCGACAATATAACTTCCACAGTCTGAAACCCACAGGCTTAACAAGTTCTGTTTTTCCACCTTCAAATCACTGCATGAGATAAGCCTTAAGGAAAGGGATTAATTACTAATTCTAATGTATTCCCTTTTAGGTTACAATGGAGTTACAGCTACAATGCTGCCTTTATTGTAAACCGTCATTCCCCTTGATAGAGAACAATGTATTAGGAAAGTAACTCTCTCGAAGATTCCTGCTAAGCCACACAAGATTTTTATATAGAGAAAAAAATTATTGAAGTAGTGACAGCTAAGAACAATTAATGTCGCTGTTCACTTAAATGGACACACATTTCCAACTAAAACGAGCAACGTGAAGCTGCCAGAGCAGCATGCACTATTATATTTACTTTTTTATCATTTGGAAAAACTAACAGGGGTGGAAGAGGTTAAGTCATCTCAGGCTTAACAAGTTTGGTGGCACAAATCTTGGCATATTCCCTCCATAGAGATGTTCAAAACAATTCTCTCCTTTTTTATTCACCTGCTTTTTAAAGATTGACAATTAATTCCCCAGGGTTCTCTATTCAGTATGAAAAAAATCTTCCTTAATCAAGTGCTGCTTACCTTCTGCTGAACGTGATCCCCTGGGCTGGTGCCACTCCACAGTTCCTGTGTGACTTGCAGCTCACATTCCCCATCAATTATAGCGAGCGGCTTCCTTTTTATTGTCTCACCCCACGTTCCAGCTGGGGCACTTCCCTTTTCAACAGCATCTCAAAAGTGTTTTTTTAATGTTGTAAAACCTCAATAGCTGGTTTTCAATGAGTAATCTCCCACAGCCGTGTAACAGGTTGGCAGAATACATGTATATTAGTCACATCTGTGTCTGCGGGATGGAAAATTACCCTTCACATTCTTATTTTTATTTTCTCTAAAACCTGAATAGTAAATTATATTTCCTTATGTAAATTTTAGTCTGTTTTCGTTTAAATAGGATTATAGTTAAATTGGAAATGAAACATTATGAATGACATATAACAAGTAAGTTAAAACAGACCAAACTGATGTTAAAAATGTTGTGAAAACTAGAAATGCAGTAGCAGTCATAAGATAAACTATATGTATATCGATGAGCCATAGCATAAAACAATAGCCTAATGTTCTGTAATTCCCCATCATGTCACCAAATACCTCCAAAGGTGTCCTGTGGTATCTAACACCAAAGGGTTTTGAGCAGATTCTTCAAGTTGTAAGGTAGGGTCTCCATGGACTTTTTTTGTGTGCATCCAATGCTCAATTGGATTAAGATCTAAGGAATTTGGAGGCTAAGTCAACACCTTGAACTCTTTTCCATGTACCTGAATAATATTTGTAGTGTGGCAGGGCAGATGATTCTACAGAAAGAAAAACTGTTACCAATAAGGGGGGAGGTGGGGGTACTCGATCTACTGCAATGTTTAAGTGGGTGATAGATGGCAGAGTTACATGATTGTCAGGAACCAAGGTTTCCTAGCAGAACATTGCCCAGAGCACCACACGTTCCCCTTCGGCTTGCCTTTTGTGTTGAATCGATTTTACACAAATCAAATATGCTCCAGTTGGCATGAAAATTGGTATGTGACACTCTGAGGTCTCCAAGGACTCTTTTTTAATGTATTTATTTATTTTTACACTTTTTTACTTTTTATCTCCTTCCTCCTGCCTTTTTAAGCTCTTTAACCCAATGATAGCAATAGTAAATAATGTCATAGTAACACAGACATATATATATATATAGCTGAAAACGCTCTCTGAGATGGCACTGGAGAATAGCCAAGATGTTACTGAGACAGTTCTAGCCACTGCCCCAATCTGCCTGCTAAGAAGTCCATGGGGACAGGGAATACGGTATGTGCCAGAGACAGGCTACAGTCCAGGTAGGTCTGAACCTAGTTGTTCAGGAGGTACTGTATGTCTCCATTTGCGTTAGCCTGGCATGACACATTAAAAATTGTGCCATAATGTTCATGAGACTGAACTGGCTGCTGCATCAGCTCCTTATGAGTGTGGTAGACTCCCTTGGCCTCCCTTTCGGCAACTGGAAAACATTCACCCAATTTGCTTGATAGCAAGGGTCTAAAAGCATGGCTATCCAGTAATAATTAGATTGCTTGATGGTAAGAATCCACATGTCATTACAAGCATACAGCTTGCCGTGCTCACCAGCATGACCAAGAAGTTATTTTTGGCTCTTTCCCCCACTGTGATGATTAGTCATCATGGCCAGTGTCATCATCAGCCTCATCCTCCTGCATAAGTGACTCATTCTCCACAGGACTTTGTCCATTTGGGTCTCCAACAGCTACAGGGTGGCCTGCAGGATGTGTTAGCTGTTCTTGCTATGTCATCCCTTGTTGCATCGTCGTGAGAATTTTGCCTAAGATAAATGTCAGTGGGATGACATAGTTGATGCTGTAGTTATCCCTACAGACAGATCTGGTGGCCTCTTCGAGTGGCCAGAGTACGCAACATACATCTCTGATGAACTGCAACTGCCTGACCTCAAAACAACGCATGCTCCCAGCTGAGGTGGTCTTGTGCATGATAAAATCATTCACGACTTTACTACTCATAAGGATACTCTAGCATGTGCAAGGTGGAATTCCAGCAAGTTGGAATGTTGTGGATCAAGTAGTGCAATGGCAGACCATTCTGTTGCTGCAAGTCGAGGATATATTTCCATACCACATAATAATTGCTAAAATGCAAGGAGAATCTCCTGGAAATGGCCAGCACAACTAAATTTATCATGTGTGCCATGCAGGGAGCATGTGTTACTTCCCCCAAATGCAGTACAGCCACGATGTTCCTGCCATTGTCGCTGACCACCTTGCCCAGTTGGATTTAGCGGGGGGACAGGCAGCTGGATTTTTGCTGCTTTATGCATCTTAGCAACTGATTGGCTGTGTGGCTACTCTCAACCAGGCTCATCAAATCTAACATGGCATGGCAACACCTCACTTTATACACATGGTAGGAGGGAGAGGGAGCAACACTCTGCCCTGCTTCTGTTGAGGAGGGAAGGATGTCTATTGAACAGGATATAGAGGAAGCGTGGAAGTGTCAATAGGCCTGGCCTTGTTGCTTTGTTGCTGCAAAAAACAGTGACCCAGTGGGCTGTAAAAGACATGTACTGTCCCTGCCCGTACCAGCTTCTATAGCTTTCTATGGTGGCATGCACCTTACTGCACAACGAGAATTGCAATGTGCAGCCCACATTCTCCATCATGTGACAGTGCAAGGCAGGAATGGATTTTTTCGAGAAATAATGCCAGTTAGGTATCTTCCAGTGATGCGGAGGACACATTATCAGTTCTCTAAAGGCAGCAGAATCCATTAAGTGGTATGGCAGCGACTATACTCCCAGTAACCTGGCCAGGTTGGAGTAAAGCTTGCACACCATTGGATTGCTGGGCGCATAGAGTTGTTTTCTGGCCACAGATTCTATTATCAATGACTGACGGTGGAACGGGGTAAGAGGTGGAGTCTGAGTAGGAGAAGCAATAACTGATTATGACAACAAGAACACTTTACTGCAAGTGGATGCAGCCTAGCTGTAGCAAAGCACATTGGTAGAAGGAAAACAATCTTGTTGCATTAGATCTTGTATGTTGCACCTACAGTATTAGCAGCATCACCAGTTCCCAAGCTAATCTTAATAGAAGTATATCTGGTCCTGGCAGTTTCTTTTGGGAGATCCTGGCTGTACATTGCGTCTGCGCTTTATTGCTGCCGGTGCGGCCATCACCCACCACCTGATGTCTCTATGTGGTAAAGTTATAGCTTGGTGCTATAGTGGTTTACCACACATGTAGAGATCCTAGGTTCAAGTCCCAGGAGAGATATATGTTTTCTTTCTATAATTTTTTTCCCTTTTTAAAAAAAATGTAAAGCCATATTAAAAGGCTATACTATAGTAAATAATATATAATCATATAATAATAATAATAAGGCCTTACTATACTGAGAATAGTGCTTTTTTTTTGTTTATTCACAGACACAATATATGATTATAAAGTAATATTTATTAGCTTTCTAAAAAAAAAAAACATTATTCTCTATATGATAAGGATATAGACTTTTCTTAAGGCATAAATGTGGAAGAAAAAAAATATCTGAAGAAAAAAACTTCAAAGTTTCTCCTAAGATTCAAACCAAGGATCTGTACATGCAAAACCATTAGCTTTACCTCTTAGCTATAACAATACTACATCGAGGTGTGTGTTTTTTCTGTGCTTATAAGCTATCATATCTCACTGGTGTCTGTATAATCATACAGTAAAGTGTGCCTGTGAGTAAAGCAGTAATATGTATATTATCTGCTTTCTGAGCAGATCTCAGTGCGGTGAAGCTATAGTATATATGATACATGCTAGGACACAGCTCTCCTCTCAGCCTGATATCTAGTCCTGTCAATCAAGGGGAGGAGCGTGCTCAGATGATTCAGCCCCGCCTCTTGGTGCTCCAGCTGCTCATTTGCATATGAATAAAAACACAGATTTCTCTCCAGGCAGTATGTCTGGTTTAATAGGGTTGAGCCTGGTGACAAAGCCTCTTTAATGCCTCGTATAGTACAATGTAGTCAATAACATGGGTATAATAATTGCGTTATTGCAGTAAAATGTGCACTGTAGCATGGAATGGTATCTTGCAGGAATATACAGGGGGGCCCATGAAGAAGTAGCCCATCTCCAATATTGCCAAATCAAACTGCCTAATAGTAAACCTGTCTTAGTTGTCCATATCAACCAATCAGAGCTCAGCTTTCATTTTTCAGAGTCCTGTAGGAACTGAAAGCTGAACTCTGATTGGTTGTTCTATGGGTAACTAAGACTGAGTTATTATTCGGTTTGATAAAAGTTGCCTATTGTGTCAGAAAGATAGTGTTCTCCCCGGAACAGTGAATAGTGATTGTGGAAGGCTATGTGTGAAGCAGATTGATTAAGGAAACACAAGAGACCTTTGCCGACAAGTACCGAAACAAAACTACCAGCGTTGTATTCAGAGTCTGGTTCAGAAATTGCATCAAACTCGCTGCGTTGCAAACATGAAGAAACTGTGGCCTCCATCAATCAGGACAGCTGAAGTTGTGCATGGAATTCAGCAGCGGATTGCAATTAGCCCCCAAAAGTCAACTTGAAGACTGTCTTAGCAAGTTGGTTTATCACGAACAACGCGTCAGCGAGTGCTGAAATCTCTGAACCTGAAACAGTACCGAATAACGTGTGTGCAGGAACTGAAAGAGTCTGACAAAGCTAAACGCCTAAATTACTGAATTTAGTTGCTTACTATGATTTCTGACCGACATTTGGAGCCATTGCTGTACTTCATGACGGTTGAAGCTTGGTTTCATTTATCAGGTCATGTAAATTCCCAAAATTCAAGGCACTGGTCCACTGAAAATCCCCATTTGACCCACCAAACACCACTTCACGACCAGAAAATTTGCGTTAGGTGTGCAGTGTCAGAAACACGAATAGTGGAACCAATTTTCTTCAGATTGACTGTGAATACCGCAATTTACCTGGACATCTTTGAACAGTTTTACAACCAACTAACACCAGAAGAAAAAATGTCCTGCTTTTTCCAACAAGATGACGCAACATGCCGCACCTCACAGAACTCACTGGCACGGGTTCATGAACTGTTTATGGAGGAGCGAACTGTGAGCAAGGAGTTGGCCACTACGTTCCCCAGATTTGTCCACATGTGATTTTTTATCTGTGGGGATATTTAAAACAGAGAATATACGCCAACAATCCACATCCCCTTGGATGAACTCAAGGAAATCATCACAAACACTATCAGCAGCATCACAAGCAGTATCAGCCAACATAATCCGATGTGCCCAAAGATGCATAGATGTGGACGGGGACCATTTTCAGCATCTATTGTGACTTAAAAAAAAAAAAACATCCACTTGCTCATTCATCTTGTCATACCATCGCTGGAGGTGGGCTACTTTTTCCTGGGCCACCCAGTAGAATGTTTTCAATAACATGGGTATAATATTTGTGTTATTGAAGTAAATGCATATGCTATAGCAGTGATAGACAAACTGTGGCTCTCCAGCTGTTGCAAAACTACAACTCCCACCATGCCCTGCTGTAGGCTGAAAGCTGTAGGCAGTCTTTGCATGCTGGGAGTTGTAGTTCTGCAACAGCTGGAGAGCCGCAGTTTGCCTATCACTGTGCTATAGCAAGAGACAGTATCTTGTAGTAATATACAATGCGTTCAATAAAATGGGTATACTAATTATGTTATTGCAGTAAAATGCTTTTGCTATAAAACTGAACGGTAGCTTACAGTAATATACAGCACTTTCATTAACACGGGTATAATAATGGCGCAATTGCAGTAAAATGTGCTTGCCGTAACACTGAGCAGTATCTTGCAGTAATGTACAACACTTTCAATAACACAGGTATAATAATTATTTCAGTAAAATGTATTTGCTATAATACTGGATGGTATCTTGCCGTAACATGAAACACGTTCAATAACACAGGTATAATAATGGCGTTATTGCAGTAAAATGCTTTTGCTATAACACTGAATGGTATTTTGCAGTAATATATAACATAAATAACACTGGTGTAATAATGGAATTTAAATGTATTTGCTTTGACACTGAATGGTATCTTGCAGTAATATACAATGTGATCAATGACATGTATTTAATAATGACGTTATTGCAGTAAAATGTGTTTGCTGTAATTCTGAGCAGTATCTTGCAGTACTATATAACTTGTGGCAGGGGCTGAGGTGTACATTGGCGTGGAGTCGGGAGGGATGCCTATCACCCTCCATAATCCATCTGGCTGAACTGTGCCCGGAGCCAGTGCGGGGTAGGCCTGAATAAGTGGGCCACCCAAGAGAGTGAAATGAAAGAAGAAGGGTCGGGAGGGTGGGGCATGAAGCGACCGTCCTCAGGGGGAGGTCGCGTGGAAAGATATGGCCAGCAGCCCCGCCCACAAATACAGGCTGTAACCAGCCTTAATACTTGTGGCAGGGGCTGAGGTGTACATTGGCGTGGAGTCGGGAGGGATGCCTATCACCCTCCATAATCCATCTGGCTGAACTGTGCCCGGAGCCAGTGCGGGGTAGGCCTGAATAAGTGGGCAAAAAGACTACCCACGCTGTAGGAGGGAAATAGATAATTGGACCGACCGACACGGGAAGTAACAAGGGCCAGAGTGATTCAGGCAGGAGCTGGGCTGTTAAATGACCTGAGCGAGCCGGGAAGGCACTGGGTAGTTGGTAAGTGACGGTCCAGGATGACAGCGGAAGGGCAAGCTTGGGCGATCCAGGATGAGAGAGGCAACGTGGGCCTGGGCGATCCAGGATGAGAGAGGCAACGTGGGCCTGGGCTATCCAGGATGAGAGAGGCAACGTGGGCCTGGGCGATCCAGGATGAGAGAGGCAGAGTGAGCTTGGGCGATGCCGAATGACAGACAGGGCGAGCCTGGGCGATCCAGGCTGACAGGAGCAGAGCGAGCCTGGGCGATCCAGGATGACAGGAGCAGAGCGAGCCTGGGCGATCCAGGATGACAGGAGCAGAGCGAGGCTGGGCGATCCAGGATGACAGGAGCAGAGCGAGCCTGGGCGATCCAGGATGACAGGAGCAGAGCGAGCCTGGGCGATCCAGGATGACAGGAGCAGAGCGAGCCTGGGCGATCCAGGATGACAGGAGCAGAGCGAGCCTGGGCGATCCAGGATGACAGGAGCAGAGCGAGCCTGGGCGATCCAGGAAGACAGGAGCAGAGCGAGCCTGGGCGATCCAGGATGACAAGGGCAAAGCGAGCCTGGGCGATCCCGGATGACAGGGGCAGAGCGAGCCTAGGCGATCCAGGGTGACAGGAGCAGGGCGAGTCTGGGCGAACCAAGATGACGAGAGCAGGGCGAGCCTGGGCGAACCAGGATGACAGGGGCGGAGCGAGCCTGGGCGATCCAGGATGACAGGGGCGGAGCGAGCCTGGGCGATCCAGGATGACAGGGGCGGAGCGAGCCTGGACGATCCAGGATGACAGGGGCGGAGCGAGCCTGGACGATCCAGGATGACAGGGGCAGAGCGAGTCTGGGCGATCCAGGATGACAGGAGCAGAGCGAGCCTGGGCGATCCAGGATGACAGGAGCAGCGCGAGCCTGGGCGATCCAGGATGACAGGAGCAGAGCGAGCCTGGGCGATCCAGGATGACAAGGGCAAAGCGAGCCTGGGCGATCCCGGATGACAGGGGCAGAGCGAGCCTAGGCGACCCAGGGTGACAGGAGCAGGGCGAGTCTGGGCGAACCAAGATGACGAGAGCAGGGCGAGCCTGGGCGATCCAGGATGACAGGGGCGGAGCAAGCCTGGGCGATCCAGGATGACAGGGGCGGAGCGAGCCTGGGCGATCCAGGATGACAGGGGTGGAGCGAGCCTGGACGATCCAGGATGACAGGGGCAGAGCGAGTCTGGGCGAACCAGAATGACAGGAGCAGAGCGAGCCTGGGCGGTCCAGGATGGCAGAGACAGAGCGAGCCTGGGCGATCCAGAATAACAGGGGCGGAGCGAGCCTGGGCGATCCAGGATGACAAGAGCTGAGCGAGCCTGGGCGATCCAGGATGACAAGAGCTGAGCGAGCCTGGGCGAACCGCGATGACAGAAGCAGAGCGAGCCTGGGCGATCCAGGATGGCAGAGACAGAGCGAGCCTGGGCGACCCAGGACGACAGAACGGGCCAGGGCGATCCTGGATGACAGGGGTAGAGTGAGCCTGGGCGGACCCGCCAGGGGACTTCGGATGACGTGAGAGTGTGTCAAGAAGCAGGGAAGACAGACAGAAGAGGTATGCCTGATACCTGAAGAGTTCGGGAAGCTGATGAGCGGCTACTTGGCTGATCGGGAGGACTGAATATCAGACAGTACCGCAGCCGTGTTTGATTTAAGAAAATAGTGCCCAAAATGGTACATTAGGAAACCGAAAAATAGCACGGCAACTGAACCCCACTACTAAGACAACCTTAGACACTTTTTTTTTTTTTTTTCTGTTCCCAGGAATAGAAGCTCTGGCATACGCTCCCTCCCCTCTCTGTCTTCATACTTGAACTCTCCCCCCAGCAGAAGCAGGACCAGCCCACTCCCACCAGAATGGAAAAACAGGCCGGCAAGCCCCGTGCCTGCCAACTGATGCCAACCATGGCTCCTCGGCTGAAATGCACTGTGAAATAAATGAAAAATAGAAAACAATACATGCAATTATACCTGATTACAGTTGGAGATGCCCCCAGGTCCGGTGTACTGAGGAAGTACTTGAACCAATTAGATTTTATTCTTATTATTTTAATGGACACCGCTTTAGGAGAGACAGGAAGAGAAGGAAGATGGGGGAACGGAGGGCCGTGGACAGGGAGCAAGGAAGGATGACAGAGGCAGCGTGGGCCTGGGCGATCCAGGATGACAGAGGCAGCGTGGGCCTGGGCGATCCAGGATGACAGAGGCAGCGTGGGCCTGGGCGATCCAGGATGACAGAGGCAGCGTGGGCCTGGGCGATCCAGGATGACAGAGGCAGCGTGGGCCTGGGCGATCCAGGATGACAGAGGCAGCGTGAACCAGAGACAGCGTGTACCTGGGAGATCCAGGATGACAGAGACGGAACGAGCCTGGGTGATCCAGGGAGACTATAGATGAAGTGTGAGAGCGAGACAAGAAGCATGGAAAACGGACCAAGTGACGTGTGCGTGATACCTGAAGAAATTCGGGAAGCTGAGCAGCAACTTGGCCGAACCGGAAGACTGGATATCAGACGGTACTGCAGCCCTATTCATTTTGGAAAAATTTATCAGCACCTAGATGAAGACAACAAGCTCATGAAGACAGCCCCGAGCCCGAAATGGCACATAAGACAACCGGAACAGCCGCTGCACCTGAGAAAGGAAGGGCCCGTTTAAGGGTTATCGCGCCCTCCCCCATACATGTGGCAGGGCGGAAAAACATGGCAGAGCCACACGCATGTGCACAGGAGGGCGGCACGAGACAGCTGTGCCAGGTACCCGAGCATGGAGGGTGGCACAACACCGCAAGCCGTGTAATGCGCCCAGGAGGGTGGCATAAGATAGGGGTGCCGCACACGTGTGCACAGGAGCGTGGCATCACACCACTGCGCTATAACCAAGTGCTCAGGAGGGTGGAATGGAGAAACAGGCCGGCCAGCCCCGTGCCTGCTAACCATGGCTTCTCGGCTGGAATGTACTGCAAAATAAATGAAAAATAGAAACAATACATGCAATTATACCTGATTACAGTTGTGGATACCCCCAGGTCCGGTGGACTAAAGAAGAACTTGTACCAATTAGCTTTAATATTGTCATTATTTTTAAACATTGCTTTAGGAGAGCCTGGGTGATCCAGGATGACAGAGGCAGAATGGGCCTGGGCGAACCAGGATGACAGAGGCAGGACGAGCCTGGGTGATCCAGGATGACAGAGGCAGAACGAGCCTGGGTGATCCAGGATGACGGAGGCAGAATGAGCCTGGGCGAGCGAGGTAAGAAGCATGGAAAACAGACCCAAGTATAGACAACAAACAATAATCAGCACCCAGGTGTAACACGGTGGTGCCACACGCATGTGCACAGGAGGGCGGCGGGGCAGCTTGTGCCAAACCTGAGCATGCGAGGACGGCACTGCAATGGTGCCAGACGCATGCGCCCAGGAGGGCGGCAGACACAGCCGCCAGTCCTGTGTGCACAGGAGGGCGGCACCACGCTGCCGCGCCATAAACCAATGCCCCGGGGCGGAAAACATATGGAGTGATGCACAAGCACGGAACAAAGGTAGAATTCGCAAGAGCAGTTTGAATTTAAAAGAAAACATTTAGAAGGAAATCTTTAAGGAAATAAACTCTTGGCTCCGAATCAGAAGCCCTTTTCCAGAATATGAATGTATTATTCAATACTCAATTACTTTACTGTACTGACGGGATGAAAAATAAAAATGCAACGTTATTAGCCGTACAAGAAATGTTTTATCCCAAGATGGCTTGCTTTATAGGCCGATTTAGCCTTCTTGTGACTAATGGACAGAGAAGGGCGTTCACACTCTTCCATGTCAGTTACATCCGGCCATTCATATCCATCAATTACAGAGGCCAACCTGTTGTACCCATGATTGTGGTTGTGGTGGGGGGTGACCATGTGGACGGGTGGACTGGGGAACAGGGCCCCCCGTCCCAAGTCGCAGGGAGAGCAGGAGACCCAGATGTAGGAGCAGGTATCGGCGTGCGTTCCACGCTGGAACGCACGCCGATCCGACCACAAGAAGCCCGGAACATGGGGGCCCGGATGGCATATGGGGAACCACATAACATTTGAGGAACCTGCTGGATAAAACAAAAGCATAAGAAAATGGAACACGGGCAGCAGAGCAGTGTGTGCTTTTTTTTTTTTTTTTTTTTAACACACTCCAGCTCTGCTACACCGCTGAAGACCTGAGGCGCAGGGGGAGCCGAGCGGAACAGTGCGCCCCCACCTGAAGCGCTGCAGGCGCCGGACCCGCCGAACCCTGCTGAGGAACAAAACCGACCTGAGAAGAGGAGGCTCCCTCGGAACTGGAGGGAAGAGAGAGACCGGCCGAGCCCGGCCGGGCGATGGACGAACGCTGCCCCGAGCCGAGACTCACCCGGAAGTGACGCGACCGCGCACCGGAAGTGACGGGCGGAACGGAGAAAGCCTGCATGAAGCGACCGTCCTCAGGGGGAGGTCGCGTGGAAAGATATGGCCAGCAGCCCCGCCCACAAATACAGGCTGTAACCAGCCTTAATACATGTTCAAAAACACAGCTATAACAAACTCAAATGTCCAGTTAAAAATGGTAAATAGGAATAGAAAGAGGGGAGGGGGCAATTCCTCAGTGTTTGCAGCAGAATGCATTCTATTTGGGGTGCTGGCAATAATCCTCTGTACTATAGAAACAAACAAAATACCTGCCTGGCTGTTCATATAGAAAACTATGAGTTTCTTGCAGACTTCAGTAATGCAGAACCTGTCAGCAAGCTGTATGAAACACCTGGGACAGTGATCAGACCCGCACTTTCTATGCTAAGCTCTCCCTGATAAAACTCTAAAATCTACCAAATCATGTCTGTATATGTTCTCCCTAGAGTGCCCCTATAGTGTATCTATTAACTGGCTTGTGTCTGCAATTGTGTCCCTAGTAAGGCTAGTTTCACACAGGTGGCAGGATTTCCGGCAGGCTGTTCCGGTAGAGAATAGTCTACCCCAGCTTTCTGCATCTGGCATTGCCGTATGTTGCTTGTCTAGGTGAATCCCGACATTATCCTGGATATTTACCGGGTAGCAGCAGGATCTCTGCTAGACCTCATTACAGTCAAAGGGGCTAGCGGGCATTCCAGTACTGTCCGGCAATGAAGGATCCAGAGAGCTCTGGTAGGCTGTTCTTTCTCGGAACTCCTGTCGGCAGTGTGAAAGAAACCTTACTGGGTGGTGTCTGCAATTGTTTTATGACACACACTACAGCAAGAAATCCTGACTGCATACTGCCCACTGATTGGCTGATCAGCCTGTCTGTCAGCCTCTGAGCCAATAATATCAAGCCCTCCTTCCACTTCCTGTGATCATTCAGCTTCTTCTTCTCTCCAGTTTTACCTTCCAATTCTCCCAGTAAAATGGAACTGGGCGCCATTTTTACGTGATTTGTCCGAAACTAATAAAAAAAACTCTGGACTTGTTTGGCACAGTTTTTTGTTAGATTTGTAACACGTCTAATTTGTTTAGAATTGAGTTGCTCATCTCTACCCCATACACAATAGTGTATTGTTAGCAGAGAACAGCAGATTTGTCCGACAGTCTAATGTGTGTGGGGAGGTCCCAACGCTCCCCTGCCAGAAGTGCTGTGTTCTCCCCTTCCCCATTAATTACTGCGTAAATGTGTAAATGTATGGTCACCTCTAGCCATATTTCTAATATGCAATTAAACATCACAGTTAACAAACCTCTACCCTGTCCAGGTAATTGATGTGTCTTATCTCTAGCACACCTGATGCAACTGATGAAACCTTTGATTAGTTGCATCACTTTGTGCTTGAGAACTGATTTGCAAATGTGTTCTCTTATGAAAGATTTTATTCAGGCCATTGAATAGTTCTCAGACTGCGGTAACCATTATGGGGAAGATTTATCATCTCCCTTGCACCTGAATCTCCCCCTTTGTGTTGAATTTAGAGAAACCACTGTTATATTTGTGGAGTTGAGCTATTTGTTTTTCTTGTTTGATTGGTTTATTGCAAACAGCTCAATATTTGTGAATGTGGCTAATAAACCTAATTTACACTGGTGGTTGAATAATCTCAATTACAAGTTTGTGTGTTTGAGTATATATATATATACAGTTGCAAGAAAAAGTATGTGAACCCTTTGGAATTATATGGATTTCTGCACAAATTGGCCATAACATGTCATCTGATCTTCATCTAAGTCACAACAATAGACAATCACAGTCTGCTTAAACTAATAACACACAAAGAGTTAAATGTTACCATGTTTTTATTAAACACACCATGTAAACATTCATAGTGCAGGTGGAAAAAGTATGTGAACCCTTGGATTTAATAACTGGTTGAACCTCCTTTGGCAGCAATAACTTCAACCAAACGTTTCCTGTAGTTGCAGATCAGACGTGCACAACTTGTAATGTTGAACATAGAAGAAGAGATTAAGGGGCAGATGGGGAACCAAGTAGGTGGGTCAGTAATACCATAATGCAAAATAGCATCCCAGCACAACCAAATGCCAAAGTGCAGCTCAATATCGTTCCTCAAAAGCTGTCTCTCTGTGGTGGCCATCAATAGCTGCCATTTTCTGTCCTACTTCTCCAGTTGTCTCTGATTGAGATATAGAGCAGGTACCTTAGGAGATGAGATGCAGGTCACAACAGCTGGACATAAGTATCTGATTCTCACAGTGTTAATTCATGCAGAGTGCTCATTATGTACCCGGCCAGCAGCAGAGAGGAGAGCTTGGACAGCCCTCTGGGCATAGGCCCACCAGGAAACTTCCCTGTAAGGTCTATGGCCGGTCCACCCCCAAAGGAGACTGATATATATATACAGTACAGACCAAAAGTTTGGACACACCTTCTCATTCAAAGAGTTTTCTTTATTTTCATGACTATGAAGGCATCAAAACTATGAATTAACACATGTGGAATTATATACATAACAAACAAGTGTGAAACAACTGAGAATATGTCATATTCTAGGTTCTTCAAAGTAGCCACCTTTTGCTTTGATTACTGCTTTCGACACTCTTGGCATTCTCTTGATGAGCTTCAAGAGGTAGTCCCCTGAAATGGTCTTCCAACAGTCTTGAAGGAGTTTCCAGAGATGCTTAGCACTTGTCGGCCCTTTTGCCTTCACTCTGCGGTCCAGCTCACCCCAAACCATCTCGATTGGGCTCAGGTCCGGTGACTGTGGAGGCCAGGTCATCTGGCGCAGCACCCCATCACTCTCCTTCATGGTCAAATAGCCTTTACTTTCAAAGTTTTCCCAATTTTTCGGCTGACTGACTGACCTTCATTTCTTAAAGTAATGATTGCCACTCGTTTTTCTTTACTTAGCTGCTTTTTTTCATAATACAAATTCTAATAGTCTATTCAGTAGGACTATCAGCTGTGTATCCACCTGACTTCTCCTCAACGCCACTGATGGTCCCAACCCCATCTATAAGGCAAGAAATCCCACTTATTAAACCTGACAGGGCACACCTGTGAAGTGAAGACCATTTCAGGCGACTACCTCTTAAAGCTCATCAAGAGAATGCCAAGAGTGTGCAAAGCAGTAATCAAAGCAAAAAGGTGGCTATTTTGAAGAACCTAGAATATGACATATTTTCAGTTGTTTCACACTTGTTTGTTATGTATATAATTCCACATGTGTTAATTCATAGTTTTGATGCCTTCAGTGTGAATCTACAATTTTCATAGTCATGAAAATAAAGAAAACTCTTTGAATGAGAAGGTGTGTCCAAACTTTTGGTCTGTTCTGTATATATATATTAGAAAAAAATGGCGGCATCAATAAACAATAATATAGTGGGTGCTATGTCTAGGGGTATAGCTCCTTACCCAATGAATAATCAAATAAACTTTCTACTGGATGTGCTGTCCGTTTCTTTGACTATATATATAAGCGATGTTTCGGCTCAACATGAGCCTTTCTCAAGCATTGATAAAAAGTGCAAAGCATGCATATATAGGTGTGCCAATAAAACCAATTAATACATCAGCATAATTGATACTTAGTGAAAAACAGTATAAAAAGTATACAAGCATACATAAAAAATTAAACCTTATAATCATTAATAAAGTGACTGGTGCTACAAATAAAACAGGTGCGTGATATAGCTGAATATCATATATTGTTACTTAAAATACATACATATACTCAGCTGTTCCTTGTGCATACATAATTAGTAATATATCATTAATTGTGAACATGTGTAGAGGGAATATTCCAATGAGTTACTACCTTGAGGAGTGATGGTGCCCACATATACTGTCTCCAGGATGCTAACGCGCATGTCCCGATCGCATATACCTCATCAGCCGGCGTCCGAGCGGTGTCGCACATGTCCAGACGCGTCACACATGAGTGACGCAACCGGCGCACATAGCAGTAACTCGCCACGTGACAGCCATCGATGATGGTAGGAAGAGACGCGTGCGCACTGTCATCACTCGAATCAACAGCCGCCATGTTAGAAGAGGGAATATGACCAAAAACTAAAATAGCAGCTGACATACTGTGCCGTTCTACATCGGGTCACGATGGGTAAATCCCACATACTGTTGTGCATAAGGAGGTCCCCACTTTTTCAAGATGGGGAACCCTCCTCTGATCGTTACCGCGATGCTGCAAGCACGTTAGTGCCCCTGCACCGTGGATCACATTCTTTCTGCAGTGCGTGACCTAGAGGGTTCTCCTCAGTTACATGTAACAGAACGGTAATTGTCATAAACTCAAAAGTCAGCAATATGAGCCTAGTCATTATCTATATAAAACAACAAACATCCTCCATTATATGCAATTGGGACGGCAACATCAATACCCAGAAAAAAAAAAAACATTTGTAGAATGAAGAAAAAATAGAAGAAAAAAATTCATTGTGGGCTCCACATCCATCATCAAGGCTCATCAGTTTTCCATCATGTCTTCCCACAAAATCCCAGTGTACCTAGAATGATACGAAAGTGTTAGTGATACCAGTGACAACACAAGAACATAATACCATAGTTTTACTTGTTTTTGTTATTTTTGTTAATACTTTTGCCAATTTACATTTTTTATAATATATTTTTTTATTATCAATGAACTTGTCCCCAACAAGAGGGAATACCTTACATACCACTAGCAGCAATATAAAGGGCAAACGAGCCCTCTCACATAACCCCTCCATACCTATAATCAATATTTAATCCATTAGGATGTAAACTGTTGAGAGTTTGAATCCAAAATTATTCTCTCTTTTTGAGTAAAGCTATACGATCACCCCCCCTGCGTGACTTCTCTACAGGAGGACAATCCTATATTAGGGACACATCCGACTTTTTGATGAAGTTGAGTGCGATCAGCTTGAAAGAAGTTGGGTCTGTTACTTTGGTTTAATTTGACGTTATATCTTTATACACCTCAATTGACCATCAAAAAGGTATCTCTGCGGTGCAGAGCATGCTGGAAATGTCATCATTGACATCTGAGGCCTGCTCTTTCATCATCAGACTTCTTACGATTGTACTTGAGTTCAATTATCTTCTCTTTCAGGACACTTTTTATGTCCAAAAACGGGCCGTAGCGATGGGGTCCAATGTGGCCCCAACGTACACCAATATTTACATGCGCCGGTTTGAGGAGGATGTCGTCTATGGCTCCCACCACGCCCAGTATATCAGGGGGTGGTGGAGATACATAGACAACACCGACATTTGAATAACGTAGACGAAGAACTACAGTTCACTATCACTTATTCTGATGTCGCTGTCCAATTCCTTGATACCAACGTCATAGTGTCCAATGGATCCTTAATTACGCAACTTTACACAAAGCCAACCGATAGAAACATGACGCTTAGGTACGAGAGTTGTCACCCTCGCAGTATGGTGAAACATCTACCGTACTCACAGTTCTTGAGGGCAAGGTGGATAGTCACAGATAGTGATACCTTAGACAGAACTGTTGATGAGATGATCTCTAAATTTAAACAACGAGGGTACCCCAGTGCACTACTGGTGGCACAGAAGGAAAAAGCATTAGCTTTAGACAGAGACTCCTTATTACAGGTCAACAATAAAAAAAGGAAGACGGAAAATAGGGTTACATTCATATCCACCTATTCCGAATACAGCAACGATATTAGTAAGATTCTGAGGAGACACTGGTCCATATTAAGTGGTTGCAAAAAGGTAGCGCCAGAATTTAGGACACCCCCCCTTTGCGCTTATTGGAGATGCAAAAACATCAGAGACCAGCTGGTGAAAGCTGATGTTGGACCCAAAATTGTCACTAGACAAACCACGTTGGCACCATCAGGCACTGGTTGTTTCCCGTGCCTGCATTGTGTCAACTGTCGTTACATCTGCAGATCCAGGGTATTTACACATCCCAATACGGGAATAACATACCCCATCAAGTTTCATCTATCATGTGACTCTACTTTTGTAGTGTATGTGCTTTCCTGTCCCTGCCAGTTATTATATGTAGGGAAACTTCTACGGACCTCAAGACCAGGCTCAATAATCATAGATTCACCATTAGAAAGGGACGCACAAATCTTCCAGTACCAAAATGCCCCGCAAGGGGGGGGGGGGGGATCGTATAGCTTTACTCAAAAAGATAGAATCATTTTGGATTCAAACTCTCAACAGTTTACATCCTAATGGATTAAATATTGATTATAGGTATGGAGGGGTTATGTGAGAGGGCTCGTTTGCCCTTTATATTGCTGCTAGTGGTATGTAAGGTATTCCCTCTTGTTGGGGACAAGTTCATTGATAATAAAAAAATATAATATAAAAAATGTAAATTGGCAAAAGTATTAACAAAAATAACAAAAACAAGTAAAACTATGGTATTATGTTCTTGTGTTGTCACTGGTATCACTAACACTTTCGTATCATTCTAGGTACACTGGGATTTTGTGGGAAGACATGATGGAAAACTGATGAGCCTTGATGATGGATGTGGAGCCCACAATGAATTTTTTTCTTCTATTTTTTCTTCATTCTACAAATGTTTTTTTTTTTCTGGGTATTGATGTCGCTGTCCCAATTGCATATAATGGAGGATGTTTGTTGTTTTATATAGATAATGACTAGGCTCATATTGCTGACTTTTGAGTTTATGACAATTACCGTTCTGTTACATGTAACTGAGGAGAACCCTCTAGGTCACGCACTGCAGAAAGAATGTGATCCACGGTGCGGGGGCACTAACGTGCTTGCAGCATCGCGGTAACGATCAGAGGAGGGTTCCCCATCTTGGAAAAGTGGGGACCTCCTTATGTACAACAGTATGTGGGATTTACCCATCGTGACCCGATGTAGAACGGCACAGTATGTCAGCTGCTATTTTAGTGTTTGGTCATATTCCCTCTTCTAACATGGCGGCTGTTGATTCGAGTGATGACAGTGCGCACACGTCTCTTCCTACCATCATCGATGGCTGTCACGTGGCGAGTGACTGCTATGTGCGCCGGTTGCGTCACTCATGTGTGACGCGTCTGGACATGTGAGACACCGCTCGGACGCCGGCTGATGAGGTATATGCGATCGGGACATGCGCGTTAGCATCCTGGAGACAGTATATGTGGGCACCATCACTCCTCAAGGTAGTAACTCATTGGAATATTCCCTATACACATGTTCACAATTAATGATATATTACTAATTATGTATGCACAAGGAACAGCTGAGTATATGTATGTATACTAAGTAACAATATATGATATTCAGCTATATCACGCACCTGTTTTATTTGTAGCACCAGTCACTTTATTAATGATTATAAGGTTGAATTTTTTATGTATGCTTGTATACTTTTTATACAGTTTTTCACTAAGTATCAATTATGCTGATGTATTAATTGGTTTTATTGGCACACCTATATATGCATGCTTTGCACTTTTTATCAATGCTTGAGAAAGGCTCATGTTGAGCCGAAACGTCGCTTATTGCCACCATATGGGTGAATAAAAAGAACTTTCTGTTTTACTGAAGAACCGTCTGGAGTGCAGTCCGATTTATTTGCATTATCTACAGAGGGTAAGCTCCGGTTACCATACTTGGACTCTGCACCCTCCTTTTCTTGTTTTGGTGGTGCTGCCAGTAGCTTTTTTCTCATATATATTTATATATATATATATATATATATATATATATATAGAGAGAGAGAGAGAGAGAGAGACTTGTTGGAAAATATTTGATATAACTTGTAATTTATTCATTTTAATTCCTTCTGGACTTTGAAGTCGAAGAGGTGATCCTATGAGTGATTGACAGCTATCTCTGTATACACAGTCATTGAGTAAAATGTGGCCACGGGAAGAAAAAAGGCGCTCATAGGGTAAATAAGTAAAAAAACAAGCCTCCAAAAAACAGGAAGAGTGGTACTGCTCACCTGTTGTTGTTGCACCTATTGTTCGGTGCAACTGAAATGGTGGTGAATAAGAATGATTACGTCTCGCTGGTTGGTGCTGCCGATTACGTCCGCGTTCACTTTTGGCGGGGGTCAAGCCGCCGTCTGGGTCAATGAATGAGGTATATATCCACTAGACTTGGGGGTCAAGTGGAGGGGTGGACCATAGGCACAAAAACGCAACCAGAGTTTTTTTTACAAACCAATATTTTTTTTTTTTTTTTTTATTGTTATTGTGACATGTGCCAGGAGCTAGGAGCAGCGCGCACTCCTCCAACGGCATCACCCATCCGACTTGAAAAAGGTGTCCGCAGAACCCCGAAACGCGTTGTCACAATAACAATAAAAATAAAAAAAAACTATTGGTTTGTAAAAAAATTCTGGTTGCGTTTTTGCACCTATGGTCCACCCCTCCACTCGACCCCCAAGTGCATTGAAAATATACCTCATACACAGTCATTGAGGGAAGACTGCCAGTCACTGATATGGTGCACAGTTTTCATGTATTTGGTGTTATATGACTAAGTCTTAAAAAATACACAATTTTAAGTGTCGTAGACAGTAAATGTGCCATAATCACACTTTTACCTCTTAAACATAGACCACTCAAAAGTGGTGAGGATCACAAAATGTCACAAAAATGTCACAGTTGCCTTGAAAATGTGGTAAATGCCATGACTTTACACCACAAAACTGACATATCTGATTTCAGTTTAGAGAAATGACTGCATCCTACAAAGGGCAGAAAGCAGTTTTATTGGAAAGAAGGTAAGATTGAAGGACTGAAACTATGATCTTTTAGAAGTAAATTATCTTGGATTAAGAAGGATATTTCCTGGAGAGAATGATATTTTGATTTTAATTAGGAATAATCCTTTAAGAAGTATTCCCATTTTAGACAATTATGTGTTATACACTATAGGACAAAAGTATTTGGACATACTTCTTAATCATTGAATTCAGATATTTTATTCAGTTCCATTGCCATCCAGCCCCTAGCCATGCAGTCTGCCTGTGAAAGAGTTCACTGAATTCCAGAATGGTCCTGTAATAGGATGTCACCATCAGTGATGGCAAGTTCGCAGTGTTCGCCAGCGAACACATGTGATCTGCCATCTTAACTGACACCTCTGGCGAGGCACAGGTAAGTCCTTACCTGTGCCTGTGCCCTAGCCGGTCTGAAATGAAATGCGTTCTTCGGGAGCAGGCAGTTCCGATAACAGCCTCCGGGGACCGTTCTCGGAAATGCCTGCTCCCGGAGACCGCATTTCATTTCAGACTGGCTCACGCACAGGCACAGGTAAGGACTTACCTGTGCCTCCCCGGACTTGTCAGTTAAGATGGCAGATCGCATGTGTTCGCTGGCCATCACTGGTCACCATTACAATAAGTGAGTTTGTAAAAAATTTTCTCTCCTACATTTTCCAAGATCAACTGTGAGTGGTATTATTGCAAAGTAGAAGCATTTAGGAACCACAGCAATTCAGCCATGAAGTGCAGACTACGTAATGTTACAAAGTGGGGTCGTTGAGTGTGTAATCTTATAGTGCATAAATGTCACCAACGCTCTGCTGTCTCAATAACTGCAGAGTTCCAAACTTCTGACATTAACCTCAGCGCAAAACATGGGTTTCCATGGCCGAGCAGCTGCATGCAAGACTTCCTTCAACAAGCACATTGCAAAGAGATGGTTTGTTGTAAAGCGACCACAACTCTACTCTGGAGCTGCAGAAATGTGCTCTGTGGAGCAGTCTTCAGATGTGGCGAAAACATTACCTGTCTGGCTGAATTATGTCAACTGTAGTTTGTTGGAGGAGGGATTACGGTTGTGTTTCAGGGGTTGGCCTAGGCTCCTTATTTCCAGTAAAGAGAAATCTTAATGCTTCAGCATACTAAGAGATTTTGGACAATTGTATTTTTCCAACGTTGGAGAAGGCACTTCTCTGTTCCAGTATTAGTGTGCCCCAGTGCAGACAGAAAGGTCCATAAAGGCATAGTTGGGCGAGTTTGGTATAGAAAAACTTGACTGGCCCGCACAAAGCCCTGACCTCAAACCAATTGAACACCTTTGGGATGAACTACAACGGAGATTGCGAGCTGGACCCTCTCATTGAATATCAGTGTCTGACCTCAGAAATGCTCATCTTTGCACAGACACACTCCAACATCCTATAGTAAGCCAATATTACAAGGAAGAGGCACTCCGATACAACCTGTATATCACATAAAGGAGGGCCTCATTCACATTGTGGTACAATTGTTCAGGTAGTGGGACTCCTAAACTCATAAAGCCTATGCACTAAGTGAAAGGGCTGCCAAAAATTACTGGCATTACAATACACCCTTTGTCGCACATAAAGGAGGGAATCATACACAGCCTTGAAAAATTATAATGGATGGCCTGCTGGTGACCCTCAAAAACATTTTGAGCAAGGGCCTGCTGATCTGACCATCTAAAACATTATGGGTGAGGGCTTGCTGCCGCTTTGGTGACTCTAGATAACCTTGGGCCGATCGCACGTCCCTGTGACGTCGACGATCCATTTGGATGTCTGGCCTATCAACTTATAATGTTTTTGTCAGAGCAAACCATGGTGACTACGAGTAACGGGGAATCTGGGTTTGATTCCGGAGAGGAAGCCTGAGAAACAGCTATGGCTACCACATCCAACCAAGGCAGCATGCGCGCAAATTACCTATTAGGTATAATTAGGTGAGGGACTGCTGGTGATCTGACCCTGTAAAAGATTTTAGGTACGGGCCTGCAGGTGAACTGACCCTGTTAAAGATTTTTGGTGCAGGCCTGCTGGTGAGCTGACCCTGTAAAAGATTGTAGGTGATGGCCTGTTGGTGAGCTGACCCTGTAAAGAAAGCATGAGATGTGTCTGAGCTTGCCGAGCTCCAAAGCCGCCACCAAGTTACGGCCATTATCAGACACAACCATGCCTGGTTATAGGTTGAGTGACGAGAGCTACAGCTCTGCGGCGGTGGGCTGTTTGTCCCCTAAGCATATCAGCACAGCCTGGTGCCGCTTCCCCACTACAGTGCTACACTGCTTCCAGCTACCGACTGATGACTGACTGGTGCTGCATGTGGCTAAATCAGAGGTGGAAGTGGAAGATGAGGTGGAGGAGGAGAAGTGGGGTTTGGAGCCACTAACATAGGTGCTGGCAGAAACCCTGATCGACGTAGGGCCCACAATCCTTGGCGTCAGTAGCACCTGTGCCTCCCGGCCTCCACAACATTCACCCAGTGTGCCGTCAGGAAAATGTAGCGTCCCTGGCCGAATGCACTTGTCCATGTGTTCGTGGTTAAGTGGACCTTCCCAGTAACTGCATTGGTCAGGGCGCATGTGATGTTACAGGACACATGTTGGTGTAAGGCGGGTATGGCACACCTTAAAATATAGTGGCGGCTGGGGACTGCATAATGTGGGACGGCTGCTGACATCAGGCTGCGGAAGGCCTCAGTGTCCACAAGCCTAAATGGCAACATTTGCAGGGCCAGTAATTTGGAAAGCTGCGCATTTACTGCTATGGCCTGTAAGTGGGTGGCTGGGTATTTTCGCTTGCGTTCAAAGGCCTGGGGTAAGGACATTTGGACGCTGCACTGGGACACGGAAGTGGATGTGGTCGCTGATGGTGCTTGCGAAGGTCGGGAGGCATCCGGGCCTCACCTTCGACAGGGGATTGGCCAGCACGTAACATAGGGGAAGGCAGTGGTGTGACCCGCAGACACAGATTGTGGACCCAGGCATTCGTCCCACTTATTACGGTGCTTGGATGCCGTGTGGCGGATCATGATGATGGTGGTGAGGTTGCTAGTGTTCACGCTACGGCTCATTTTCATATGGCACGGGTTGCAAACTGCTATTCCTTTGTCGTCCGCACTTTTCTCAAAAAAGCTCCATACTACGGAATATCTACCCATTTGGCAAGGGAGATTTCCGCAAGGGGGTACTCTGTGGAACAGTTGCGGGCCTGTTTGGTGTGGCCCGCCTTCTCCCTTTTGGCACCCCACTGCCTTTTTCAGCCTGTTGCGGCACTGAAGATTCCTCCCTCTCTGTACTGCTGTCCTCGCTCGGCTTTCCACCTTCCCAGGTTGGGTCAGTGACCTCATCGTCCACCACCTCCTCTTCCACTTCCTTACTCTGATCATCCTCCTGATTTGTTGACCTAACCACAACCTCAGTGATTGACAACTGTGTCTCATCCTCTTCATCAACCACTTGAGACAGTAATTGCGGTTGACTCATTGGCAACTGTGTCTTATCGGCAACTGTGTCTCATCATTATCCACCTCATTAAACACTAATTGCCGTTCCTCACCGTCATGTTCTTGTGACTGTGGATGCTCAAGAGGTTGGGAATCAGGACACAAGATGTCATGTCCCTCTTCAAGCGTGCTTAGCGAGAGGGCCAAATCAAGTAATGGCGATGAAAAGAGGTCCTCGGAATATCCGAGTGTGGGATCAGTTGTTTGGCCAGACTGTACATGGTAGGAAGAAGGAGAATCAGGGTTAGGATTGTGTTGACCAGACTCCTGGCTACTGCGACTGGACTTGGTGGAACCGACTGGAAGCATTATCTGCTGCAATCCAACCGACCACCTGGTTGCACTGGTCTGACTTCAAGAGTGGTGTCCTGCACCGCCCTGCAAACTGGGACATGAAGCTAGGTATCGTGGATGATTGTTTTTCTTGTGCTCTGGCAGCAGTCACAGTTTCTCCGTGCCCAGGGCCACGGCCTCTGCGTGCACCATCAGCATCATGGCCACTTCCCCATGCCTTACTGCTCGCCTTATTCATTTTAAATGTGATATATGCTTGAAAGTATGTCACACGTATAGTAGCGTAGGATTTGGAAGTGTATGTCCAAAAAAATTTAAAAACTTTATACAGGACAGGTACCACAGGTAATGTCACTGTTCAGTGTCTACGGAAAAAGGTCCACTGGATGTCACAGATATTTTAGGGATGCGCACACTTTAAACAGGAGATGTGGCGTGGATAATTTAACTGTCAGCAGCGGACACCGTCTATGTAAAAAGTGCACTGGATGTCACAGATATTTTAGGGATGCGCACACTTTAAACAGGAGATGTGGCGTGTAAAATTGAACTGTCCCCAGCGGACACTGTCTACGTAAAAAGTGCACTGGATGTCACTGATATTTTAGTGATGCGCACAGTTTAAACAGGAGATGTGGCGCAAATAATTGAACTGTCCGCAGCGGCCTATTGCATGGTATTTAGCACTAGCGGTAGGATGCACTAAAAATATATATTGCTGCTGTCACACACAATAGTCAATAAAAAGGACTTTTGGGTCTCTGAAAAGTTTTTTGTATAAAATATTTCTATTACACTCCCTACACTGTCTGTCACTTTCTATGCACAGCTCTCCCTAACACTGAGCAATTTAGCGCAGCTTGCTCTACAAACATATATTGCTGCTGTTATACCTTGCAAGGACTTTTGGGTCTCTGAAATGTTTTTGGACAAAAAAATATATTCAATTACACTCCCTACACTCTCTGTCCCTTGCTATGCTCAGAGCTGAATACGAATGAGCCGAACATGCCTCATTGGGTGCTATATAGCACATGATGATGCGTTACAGCCAGCCAATCACTGTAATGCCCGCAGCCAACATGGCTACTGGCATTACAGTGAGGGCAGTACTTACATGCATGCTCAATCATCACTATTGCCTATGTAACATTTTAAAGATTGCAGTCCAAAAATGCAGATGTATCATTTAAAGGAGTCTATCAGCTCCCAAATCACTTATAAAGTAAACCATGTAGGGAACATGCAGTGAATCAAGAACATTTCTTTATTTTCAAAATCTGTGCTTGGAATCTAGAGAATTCTTTTTATTTTGATGCACATTAGGATGGCAGAGCATTATGGGCACAGCCGCACCATCACTCCCTCAGTATCGCCTTCCAGCACTGACCCCTCATGGGTGATTGAGAGTGCCAGGCTCTACCTGCACCACTGCTGCGGCTCTGAAATCTCACACCTCCACTGATCAGGTTATATTCGGTGCATGCACAGAACAGCTCTGCTCTTGGCCTTGTCCCTGTCTACTGTACTGCGCATGCGCCAAACTTAAACTGATCAGCACAGATGTGTTATTTCAGAGCTGACAGTGATGAGACAAAGAAACATGGCACTGTCAAACAAGCACGAGGGAGAGGCGCTGGGCGAGCGATGGTGCACTGGACAGTGTGGTCCTGCCCACAGTGCACTGGCATCCTAATCTGAATCAAAATAATAATTATTATTATTTCTTTGGATTTATGACAAGGATTTGCAAGAGAAATGTATGCTTCTGATTCTGTTCACATCCTCTACAACGCCACATGCTTACTCAAGAAGTGATTTTGAAGCTTTAACCCCATTCCTACCATATGTCTCCACTTTCTGTAAATGGGGATGTTGTGCGTTAACAACTATGAATGGCAGAATAAGTTTTCTAGCAACACCAAATAGTTTGATGGATCACTAGCTCTTTCTAAACATCTGCTCAACATTCTCTATGACAGCTTCTCCCTGCAGGCTGCTGAAAGTAAAAAGTCACACTACTACTCATATCTGAATGACAGTGGGGTTCAGACAGTGCAAAGCTACTGAAATTCATCTTCATGGCTGTGTGAGTAAAGTTGTGTGACTAAGTCTTCTGTGATGCACATTGGAACATTATTCTTTTTTTGGTCAGGCTTGTGACACAGGATAAATACAAAAAGGAAAATAGTAGTTTAAAATGAAACTTATCCTGTTGCCTTTGTCCTGATTCAAGCATTTTCAAGCACAGGAAATATAATGGCAGTTATGACACACATCGGCGTAATATGCAGGGTTCTTCAACCACAGCAGTGTGCTTAACTGAGAGCCTCCAGCTAATTATGTTCCACTCGCCTGAGCCTAGTGATGTATGATACCAAGCTGCAAATTAGATATTTATGACTTTAATAAAAAAAAACACAGAAAATCCACATATTGACGTTTATATAGGCCATGCAAATGGAATTAAATGAGCGCTAATGTATCTTAGCATCGCATTAAGAACACAGTTCTAATACAAAAAAAATAAATGGTAAAATAGAAATCAGTGGCCTCGATTTACTAATGTGTCTGTGCCTAGAATCTGTCTAAAAAGTGGCACCATTTATGGGGTGGGGCTCATATGAAGGAGGGTCTTCAAGCAATATGGGTGTGGCCTAAGAAGCACCAGCTTGCCTCAATGTACATGACCAATAGTTGATATGGAGTCAGAGATAAACGTCCATCCCTGAACCAGATCTATCATCCAGCCTGAGCCCCTGTGATAAATCTGGTGCAGGTCTAGACATCGTGTTTAAAATTAGGCCATCTATAGCAGGGATGGCCAACCTGCGGCTCTCCAGCTGTTACAAAACTACAACTCCCAGCATGCCCAGACTGCCTACAGCTGATTAGTAAATATGGGTGATTGCTAGAGAGATGCCGAATGGACCCTTATTTGGCACCCATTGACTCTACAGGGCCCTATAGGATCATGAACACAGCCTAAGATAACTCAGCTTTATTTATAACTAAAATCACAAAAAAAGTAAAAACACCCGGTTGATTATTCATAACCAAATTAATAGTGCAGAGTATTGATTTTAAAGCCTCTCTTCTGACTTCTTAAAGGGTTTTTATGTCATAGTGGAGGTCCGCATCTTGGCCCATCCCTCTGTTAGCCAAAGTGCTATTTTAAAGGGCATCTCTCGGTTCGGAGGGTTTGGTGTGACTATATTATTTCTTAGATAGCCACTTCTTTTAAGACTGATCAACTGCCCAAATCATCCACTTTTCTTTGTTTATAAATACTTCACAGTATCAATTAATGTTTTCTAAGTGTATACAGTATATGTGGCTGTTTGCAAGATATCTCCAGAAAGAGCCAAATGCCCAAGGTGCTACAAAGGTCTGAGAAGAATAAAGGATTTAAGCCAACTGTTATCAAGCCTGATTCTTAGTATTATTCATGTAAACCATTGAGCTTGTAATGTAGTGCAAGTGAGAAACTAGCATATACGGTACTTCAACTACTAACAGAGAAAAATAAGTTATTTTTGTACTAAAACATGTTTCTGTATAGAGAGATCAATTAGCTATTTTGGGGTCTTTGTATTGAAGTACAGACAAGTCGGTAATGTATTTTAATGCAGTCTTTGAAGTCTGCCTCTTTTTCTGTTTACTTGGCTCTAATGACCATCCCTTGCATCACTGAATTTACAACTACTCACTCTAAATATACTAATTAAGGCTCAGCTCACACCATGTTCAGGGTCTACATCCAATTTATACACTGTGCTTAGTTGACTATTGCAACTGACAGTGGGGGTGGACCCACTGTACCAACTAACCTGTTTGACTTTCCATTCCAAAAGGCATTGTCCCCTGGTTTTCTGAATATAACCCATATACAGGGATCTGGCCTTTACTGCAGGGGACTCACCGGGCCACTACCTCCTGGAGTAGTCCTGGTGTAGTTGGCAGACACTAGTGCAAAGCACTAAAAATCAGGTAATACTCATAGTTAATAAACAGTTCTGCCGGTCAGGGCAGGCAGAGTTCGTGCTAAGGGTCAATATGATAAGCAGGCAGGAGTCAGAACAGGCAGAGGGAGGTCAGAGATGGAACAGGGCCAGGTTCGGTATAGAGTTAGACAGGATAAGCACACCTTCACTAGGATGAGTAAGACTAGAATGCCTATAGCTCAGGGGAGGGGATGATACCCAGAAGTGACCTGTGATAGGATGGGGAAGACTAAATGCACATGTGCTGACCCTTCAGGAACCAGGAGAGCGTGTGTGCCCTAAGGCACAAACCTGAGAGGAGGGTGGAGGCTGTGGATTACAACAGAAGAGCAGGGCAGAAACAGGCACATAAAACACCTATAGCTGGACCCGCTGCAGGTTGCAGAGGATGGCGCGTGGGTCCAGAGTGCTGGTAAAAAATAGAGTGGAGTAAGGGACACTGTGCCTTCTCAGAGGAGCAGGGCAGCAGAAGCATGGGCCGAGATCTTGACAACTACTTATTTCAATGCAATTGAAAAAAAGGATGCTGGTGCATGCAAGCCACATGCATGCCAAAAGTAAAATCTTGACATATGTCTAGTCCACGGATATAAGTCTATGAATTTGTGCCACATATATTATGGGAAACTTATATGGCATGTATGTTGGGCACACACTTACCTACAGTCAACCAAGACTTACTTTCTGGCCAGTTTTACAAGACCAGGATAATATTAGAACCTTGGTTAACGGATCAACTACTGATACAATTCCGTTGGGAGGCTTCAAAGATGTTGAATTTAGAACAGTTAAATAAGTTATCCCATGAGTAAATAAAAAAATTTAAATATAGTCATGACAATCTCTTGCAAAGCTAGAACCAGTCCTGTACCTTACATGGTTCCAGAGATTGCCCCATTTATTGTCCCAATTGCTCTGCTAGGTTTATTTCAAGCTTTTTAGGGGTGTGTGTCCTTTCTGTTGCCGTTCCCTCCCTGTAACTATCACAGTAGATATAGCTGGTGGCAGTAATGTTACTGATATGGACAGAGAATATAAAAAAGGATAAACAGCGGGTGATGCTGTACAAATACGGTAGATATTATTGATTAACTTTGTGGCTATTAAGTTTTAAATTAGATGCGATTACAGAAGTCAGGTGCTGGTTAAAAAAATCTAGAATATTTTTTGTGAGACAACACCTTTTTAGACTGATCAACTGCCCAAAGCAGTTGTTGGATTGGCCCCCACAATCCCCAGACCTCAACCCAATTGACCGTTGAAGAAAAAGTTGTATTCGTACCCAAGTGAGTCGACCAGTATGAACCATCGTTGGGAATGTGTAGAAGAGACCTGCGAACAGATTTTGGTCGAGTCATGCTGAATCTGATCAAGAGCATGCCCAGAAGGATTCAGGCAGTGTTGAAAGCCAAAGGTGGATTTACAAAATAATACTAATTTAAAACAAAACAGTAACAATGCAGGTACATGACAAGCATCTGCATAACTACACAGGTGCTAAATAGCTGCAAGTTTAATTTATGTATCAGATAGCCTAGATCGGTCGTGGCGAACCTATGGCACGGGTGCCAGAGGCGGCACTCAGAGCCCTCTCTGTGGGCACCCATGCCCTGAAAAAAGTCTATGGTGTACCAATATGCCTTAGACTTTTCCTGCCATTCATCAGTGCAGGGCAAAAGGTCAGCGCACTGAATGTAGGCAGGCTATTATAGCTAAATGATAAAGTAATAGTATAGATATAGTATACTATATTGGACTGTAGTATTCAGGTTAAATTGCCAGGTTGGCACTTTTCGATAAATATGTGCATTTTGGGTTACAGTTTGGGCACTCAGTCTGTAAAAGGTTCACCATCACTGGCCTAGATGATTGTCTATGAAATGATGGTAGTCTCACGGTCAAAGCTGTAGTGGATGGTGAGATATGGAGACTGTAAGTCAAAAGTGCAAAACATTATTACCATTTTGCTCGTCAGTGTACCTATTTAACTGGTGTCATTTGTAGCAAATTGATTTCCAATTTGTGAAAATATTAATTAGGATGAAGGCTGTTTGGTGGAGGAAATGTTTTTGGCCGTCATTTTAAAATCCACCATATTGGATTCAGCTCAGTTTTTTCCAACCAGAAGGTGGCACTGTGATATATCAGTCTGTTTACTCAGAAACACATTGAAAGTGTCAGTTTTGACTTATCTTTAGCTGTTCAGGAGGTAAGCAAGGTCAAGGTTTACAAAAGTGCTTTACATGACATGTTCTACGTGGCCGCCATTCTGCTGTATACTAACATAGTACATAAGGCTGAAAAAAGACATTTGTCCATCCAGTTCGGCCTGTTATCCTGCAAGTTGAAAAAAAAGGTAGAAGCCTATTTTCCCCACTTTAGGGGAATAAAAAATTCCTTCCCGACTCCAATCAGGCAATCAGAATAACTCCCTGGATCAACGACCCCTCTCTAGTAGCTATAGCCTGTAATATTATTACACTCCAGAAATACATCCAGGCCCCTCTTGAATTCCTTTATTGTACTCACCATCACCACCTCCTCAGGCAGAGAGTTCCATAGTCTCACTGCTCTTACAGTAAAGAATCCTCTTCTATGTTTGTGTACAAACCTTCTTTCCTCTAGACGCAGAGGATGTCCCCTCGTCACAGTCACAGTCCTGGGGATAAACAGATGATGGGATAGATCTCTGTACTGACCCCTGATATATTTATACATAGTAATTAGATCTCCCCTCAGTCGTCTTTTTTCTAAAGTGAATAGCCCTAATTTTGATAATCTTTCAGGGTACTGTAGTTGCCCCATTCCAGTTATTACTTTAGTTGCCCTCCTCTGAACCTTCTCCAGCTCTGCTATGTCTGCCTTGTTTACAGGAGCCCAGAACTGTACACAGTACTCCATGTGTGGTCTGACTAGCGATTTGTAAAGTGGTAGGACTATGTTCTTATCACGGGCATCTATGCCTCTTCTGATGCAACCCATTATCTTATTGGCCTTGGCAGCAGCTGCCTGACACTGGTTTCTACAGCTTAGTTTGCTGTTTATTAAAATTCCTAGATCCTTTTTCATGTCAGTGTTACTCAAAATGGCAGCCAGAAACATTTCCACCATCAAATAATGCATCCTCTCTCCTAATTAATACTTTCACTCATTGGAAGTCAATTTTCTATAAATTATACCAGTTAAAAATGTGTGTTCAGACTTTTTCCTCATCCTGTATAATTAGGCTAGTTTCACACCAGCACTAAACCTCCACTGGAACAGCCTGCTGGAGTTCTTCACATCCGGTATAGCCAGAAACTGTGGGAGCACCACCAAGCCCTATTGACTAATGGGACCCAGCCTGTTTACAGCAATAGTGGCAAGACTAGGCCAGATATTGCTGCAAGCATTATTGCCGGAAATAAGCCAGATCCCTGCCGGGTCCCATTATAGTCAATGGGTTCCAGCGGGAAAAGGTAATATATGGGTATGTCGGATGTCATGAACTGTGGTTCAGTTTAGAACCGGGATGAGACTAGCCTTAGGGCTCATGCACTGGAATGTTGTTGTTTTGCAATCTGCAAGATACAGGCCATGTGCATTCTGCGGAACAGAATGCCCGGCCCCTAATAGAACAGTCCTATCCTTGTCTGTAATGCGAACAATAATAGGACAGGGTCTATTTTTCTGCGAAATGGACATGCAGACACGGAATGCACAGGGAGTAATTTCCATTGAAGTGAATGGTTCCACATATGGGACACCAAAATACTGGAACGGACACGGACAACAAATACATTTGTGTGCATGAGCCCTTAGTCTAATGTCTTTCCTCTGTGTTCATCCTCTTTCTCTTGTTCCAGAAACTATAAAACTGAGGCCCAAATACTTTTTTCACTTGAGTATTTTATTTTAACTTTACATGCGGTGTTAAAAACCCAAAAGTACAGAATTATTTACACATTCACAATACAACTTTACAAGATATCTACACGTTAAAGTACTCTACAGAACAGGATAGAGCAACTTATTTCAAAGATTACTTTGATATGCTGGACGAATATAAAAAAGATACAATCTGCTTTTACCTTTTGCACAAATGGATAAAGCACTTTTAAAAAAAAAAATGAAATTAATTTCTTTTAGCCTAGATTGAATGTTAGAAACATCAACAGAAATACTGATCTCACATTACGATCTACAAGGCAGTACAATGTTATCCAAGTTAACAGTTTGTGGTTTGGCTTATCCAGTTTCTAGTGCTCATACCACAATCTTACACATGAAAACACATCAGCATTTTCACTTAGAAAAAAAATGAGTGACAACGTTGACATAGATTGCATAACTGGTATTAATTAAATTAAAATATTGCCCCAAATCTAAAAATTAGAGTTCTCAGCTTTGGCCACCAGAAATACGGTTTAACATATGTTTTTTTTTTATAGATTCATTTTATAGAACAAAAATAGTGAGAGAATGAATTTTTTTCCCTTCTGCTTAAAAAATAGAGTCTTGTTAGACATGATTTAGTTGTAGCATCCTTCGTGTAACGCTAGAATGATTGCAACGTCTGTCTCGAAACAGTCTGCATGTGTGCAATAAACGTTACGTTTAAGTGCATCTTAAGAGGGTAAAAAAGACATCTGCGTTGAATATCAGTCACCGAGAGGTACTAGAAAGGGTTGCATTAGCTGTAATTGTAATTTTCTTGATTGGGTTCATCCCTTATTGATCTGAAGCAGAGTATGGTTCCTATATATATAGGTCAGTAGGGCTTTTCGCAAATGTTTCTGACACTCAGAAAATATAGTGTGCTCTACAGAATACACTTAACATACTATCATAAATTGTATTTTCATGAATAAGGCACAAAATGCACAGATTCAGGTACCCTCACATATATTTACAGAACATTGTCATTACCGGCATGACCCATAAAACCATTCACACATGAAATACGCATATTGTCATTGGACTACTGTTAAACTTCCTATTTTCTTCTGGGCAGTGGTGGCCATGGGCTAAGACAGGAATCAGCAACCTCCAGCTCTTCTGAAACTATAATCTCCAGAAGGCTTCATTCACTTCTATGGGAGTTATAAGAAATTCGGCTTAAAAATTATTGTTTGCTGGCGGCAGATAATGCTGTCTGATTATGATCTGCCGCCAGCAAACCACTAGTCAACATGGGGACGAGCGATGACATAACGATTACTCCTCCCTATGCATGTAATAGCACTTGGTCTCCTTCGCTTGCTAGCAGGCGATTTTCGGGAGGGAACGCTTCCCTCGCAACAATCGCTTGAAATCAATCACACCTCAAACAGCAGTGGTTGGAGAAATGGTGTTGCTGTGTTAAGCCTCTATATTGCTCTAGAATCAAGAACTATAATGTCTATTGAGTGTATTACATGAGTTCCTGCGGGAGATTTATCGAAAGTAGTGCAAAGGAAAAATGTCTTTACTGCCCATAGCAACCAATCAGATTCCACCTCTCATTTTTCAGAGCTCCGTTGTAAAAGGTTGCTATGGGCAACCAAGCCAGTTTTTCATTTAAACCCGTTTTGATAAATCTCCCCCTATGTTTCTTCTTCTAATAACCAAATGTATGTCACTTTATGAGCACGGTGTGGACATGGGCTTATTAGAGCTGATCTACTTCTATTTTCGAAGCCAAGTATAACGCAAAGCCTGTGAAGTTTGAAAGGTTGCGTTCACGTTTTAGAAGCCCATACTGCTTTCTTTTTTGCCTCTCTTTATTCAACACAAGTCATGCATTGACATTGGAACTATAAGGTTTTAAGAGTTGGGAGGTGTTTTTGAATGAATACATCCACAGCCTTTCTTATGACAGGCCAGTAGGCAGTGATATTGGTCAACATTTGGGGGGGGGGGGGGGGTTATCAAAACTGCTGTAAAGTAAAACTGGCTTAGTTTCCCATAGCAACCAATCAGATTGAGCCTTTCATTTTCCAAAGGAGCTGTGAAAAATAAAGGATGGAATCTGATTGGTTGCTATGGACAGCTAAGCAAGTTTTCCTTTACACTAGTTTTGATAAGTTTCTCAGTTTGAACCTGTCACATTGAAAATACTGTTCATTCTACAGCATGTTATAAATATAAGAAAACTTTCAGTAAAACTTGCATTTTATTCATTTAAATTAATGTTCATTCTAGGTTTGTATCCAGTGGGCAGTCCTACCCAATGACTGACAGCTACCTCTGTAAACACATTGATGCAGGAAAGACTGTCGATCACTGATTCAGTACCACCTACTTGGACTCCTAAACTCAGAATAAGCAGGAATTGAAATCAATAAAAATATATGTTACAGACGTAGCAGATCCAAACCTGACTGTGATATCACATCTCTCCTTGATATCACTACACAGAAACTATTAAAAAAGTCAACATTTTCTTGCTATATAACACATTAAGAGTAAAAATGAGGATCACTACATGTGTATACTGAATCTTTTCTCATAAACCTATATATCAATCTGCTCAGCTCCTCCTGCTCTATAACATGCTGCCTGCAGATTACTTTATATATTCATGGTGACAGGTTCCCTTTACTCCACATCTGGTTCAGACTGGCTGTAAATTAACCAGATAAAGCAACACAACACAATCTCCCCACTGGCTCCCCACTGCATAAATTTGATCTTTAGGAAGAAAATCAGCATTGAAAAAGCCCTTGGAGGGACCATTAAACCTGAATTTAAGGGAAAAAAATTGATGCAAATGAGCCCTTAACAAGCTCTGCCTCTAATGCCACCAGATGTAAGGCAGCTACCCTAAAAGTCATTGTTCAACCCTTTAAATAGGCCTTGAGACATGACTTGGATATTCAAGGCATATTTAAAGGATCAAACATTGACTTATAGGATAGCTACCTTAGAGTTGGTGGCATTAGAGGCGGAGCTTGTTAGGAGCTCATTTGCATCCCTTTCTTCCCAGAAATCCAGAGGAGCATTTATGGCCTATAAGTCTCCTCATGTCCCCAAGGAGAGTTAGTACCCCACAAAACCTGACATTTAAAAATGGCTATATAACCGTATTAAGCAACATTCAAAGACATACATGTAAGAGGTTGACAGGGATTCATTAGTGAAACTTATATTTAAAATAAGGCTGTGGTTGGGTGGGGGCACTTTTTATTTAGGTATATTTTCCCTACCTCAGTTTACTAATGAACACCCTCCGCTAAACAATACGTGTATACAATGTAAACTTTTGCATAGATATTTATAACTGTTACCAGTTGCTGTCACATAAGGGTTAAGTTGACATATAAGTTTAGTGGTCGTTGAAATTTCTGCCACTAGCACAGACAGGAAACACTGCTGGAAAAGTATAGACCAGGTGTCTATTAAGTTTGATTAGCACTCCACCCTTGTGATGGCTGGTAACATATATACACACACAAACAATTTTCCCTCATAATGAACAGTAAGTAGCTTAGTTTATCTCTGACAAATACAGTATGGAGTCTGGAGATATGTTGGCATCATGGCTGGATTCAGATGGATGTGTTGAAATAGACTGCTTTCTTGCGTTAGCAAGCCCAGCCATGGTAGATTTGTACACTGAAAGGGAACCGTTGTGAGCACAAATTTCACGTGACAGATTGCTGTAGTAATGACTGCAGATTTCACATGGACTAAAAGTACAACAATCTCATTGAGGGTTCATCAACTTTCTGATGATGCTATTACCTTCATTCTACGTCCAGCTTCTGTAAGAACAGCTCAAGGCAACACACCACTGCTACACATAAGGTGCCTCAGTACATATATCCTACATCATTGGCCTAAAATTTATTTTGTGGAAGCTTTATTAAAAATTATTCCTTGCTAGTACACTAGCCATTGTGATCTTTCTTCAACACTGCGGCCACAGTTCACTTAGGACCACCCAATACCAAGAAGGAACAAGCATGAACATAGACTCGCCACATGACATCCAGTGAATTCTACAATATTGTTTATATAGCAGCATAACAGTTCTAAGTAATTTTTACATTCTTGCACGAGGTACCATGTTCAGCCAAGTTAATTATCTGGAAGGCAAGGAGGGGAGATAACTGATGCCCCCCGTTGCACAGCCAGCAGAATACCTGTGGAAAGAAATAAACTGTTTGTTCAGACATGCTCAATGTAAACAGTTCAAAGGCATAGAAATCGCAATGAGGATCTTAACGTGCATGTGTTTGTGTGTGTGAAACATTTATGCACACGCACATAGCCAAATCATTTGTGGCACACACTGTGGTGCCACTGAAGAGTTAGGATATATTTTAGGCTTGAGACAACAGAAGTGAAATGGCCTAAAATGCAAACACTCACTGGGACACTTTTTGTGAAACTTGTGCAAGAGGCAAGGTAAATGCATACATCTTAATATGTTCACATTTAACGGGATGGCTACACACAGTGGCAGTTTAAAATGAAATCCTGTTTTTCAAGTATATCTTTAAAACTTGGTACTGTATCAATAACGGAAGTAGCTCCCACTGTGCTACATGTCCACATTTCTCCAAACAAAAGAAGCAAAATGACCAGCACTTTCCTTTGTTTTGTTCCTCTCGAGCTTGTTCTGAAGTTCCTGTGTTTGGCACAACTCTAGGTTGCCAAACTAAAGACAGCTTCTTTGGCCACTTAGGGACTGATTCGGCAAGCATGTCTCTGCCTGAAAGGTCCTTTTATAACATATGCCTTATCACCATACACATTTTAACCAAGTTGACAGATCTCAGTAGCTATATTTATTTAGCTGTCTAACTGATGTATTTTGCTGAGAAAATGAGGGTTTTGGTGGCACATCAGGTTTTAGAGATGGTGTCCTCTTTATTCCCATACGAGGGAGAGTTCCATGTCCTGTATAACTGCTTTGCCGTGATAAAGAAGTCTGTTGATGAACAATAACAGGTGTTCCTTGGATGTAGTCCATCCTTGGGTTAGGACTTGGAGGCATATAACCTCTATTAACACTGGACTGTCTTGAAATCAAAACACCATTTGGTGAGTTCATAGTCTTAGGCATTGCTGATATTGAATGCCTCTGTGAAGAGTTTTTTTGATAACTTCTTTGTGATTCTAGAGATGTAATTTGCCCATTTGGGGTGGAAGGCACATCCACCCGTTTTGTTGGGCTATTTCTTGGAAGAGTTGAGGTGGGGGAATATAAGGATGCTTCCCTATTTGGAACTTTAGGTGGTATTTCAGACATATTCCCCATTGTATCAAGCATTAACGTTTGATGTGGAGGCTGATGGGAATTTTGATGAGCCACTTGAATATCTGCCATCATAGCCTTTGAATTTCCTTGGGATTCATTGAGGTGTTTTAAAAAGTCATTCAGCGTGTTTCTAGAATCCACTGAGCGTCGATCTCTTTTACTAGGCTGCTTTACCAAAGAATGCTCAATATTGTGGAGTTTTTTATCTGATTTGTGTGCATTTGAATTAGAAAATGATGTATTATAATCATGAGTGGCATTTGGAAGAACAACTGCACTTGGGATTTGTCCATGAGCTAAAGGTGAGTGTGGAGGAGGACTGGAAGGAAAAAACTGTGGACTTTTAAGAGTAGTCTCTTTACGTGAAATGTTTAAGTTATTTTGTGTCTTTTCCCACTGATTTTTGATGGGCTGTAAGCTCTTCTGCTGAAGCACAGGTGTAGATTCAGGAGTCGGAAGTGCAGCTAGTTCTGGTGGTTGTCCTTGGCTGTCTATCATAATAGACTTTGTATCACCATTCGGTGGTAAATCTTTCCTACTAGTCAGTATATTTGTATAATGTTTAGGTGAATCAATGCTTTGCTGATATTCTTTAATTGGGCTGTCAAACAACCCATTCAGTTTGGCAAAACTTCCACTTGAGTCTGTACAGGATTGAGCAGACTCTGCATCTTTGTGTATCTTCCTGGATTTCCGTGCAAACATTTCCCGGTAACAGTAGACAACCATTCCTGCAATAAATGCTCCAAGAACAAATGCAGCGAGGACACAAGTGATCAGAACATTCATATGGACCATTTGGTTAGATTCTCCAGACTGTACTTCCCATCTTACACCTGTTGAAATAAACACATGCTAGGTTTTAGGAAATAGCTGTACAATTTAAAACAAATTATCAGTCTTAAAAAGTGGTGGCAGTTAATTAACTGCGTGTATCTTGAAAGGGTACGTCATCAATATCCGATCAGCTGTTTGAAGAGGAGGCGGCGCTGTTTCCTCTTCAAGATTATACTCCGTGTTATCTCAATTGTAGCAGCAGTGCAACTACAACTGCTCTCTGCCATTTAAGTGAATCGGATGAGGAGCTGTAATTTCTCTGCACCGTTTAGATAAGTGAGAAGGCACACAGTGTGTTATTTAAGAGGAAGCAGCGCTTGCACATGCACTGCCTCATCTTCAAACAGCTGATCAGCAGGTGCCAGGTGTTGGCACCCCGCCAATATGATATTGATGACCTATCCTGAGGATAGGTCATCAATATCTACTCACTGCACAACCCATTGATTTGAAGCATTTGCATTTTGTTCTCATTTTCCTTTCAGTCTTGTGTCAATCAACATGGAAATCAAATTGGAAAGGGTAAATGATGAAGTTAAAAATGATATTTGAGCGACACCCAAAAGATGTGACAATCATTGTATGTGCTTGTTATAGAAGTGTACAATGTCAAGTAGTAGTCTGTATGCTGGGAAATTTTGAACTTTAAGTGTTATTTAAGTTTCCATAGAAGTTTGAACAAAATATGCTGTTAAGCATCATATCTTTTCAGAGTATTGTAAAAGTCACTACAAACCTGCTCTCCAAAATGAACCATGGAAATACGGTAGATGTACTATGGCCTTTCCCTGAGGCTAATATGAGCCCTAGTTTGATGTGATTTGTGCTAGTCTCTTGTGTGAGTAAACTTGTGCTTCTAGCCAAGTTTACGTATGCTAATTAGATTTTGGTTGCGGTGATATGATTACATGGAGTCAAGGTTGAAATAGCAACGCACAACCACTTAATAAGGCTGATGGGAAGTCAAGCAGAAAATCAGAAGGAAACAAGAAAGTAATTACTATTAATGGACATACTAAATTGTTCACTGCTTTACAGAAATGCAACAATACATAAAATGACAATATCTAAAAATATATAAATTTACCCCTCCAGTGTTAGCAATTTATTATATTATTTTGTGATTAAGAAATGCCCTTGGAGTTTATATTGGCTTCTTTACGTTTTGTAATTTTTATGGCTTGATAATTTTTATATATAATTCTATTGCATTCTCATTGTGTATTACTGTATATGCTATCTCATAAACACATCCTTGTTGACAATTTGTGGGAAAAATTGCTGCTTTATCAAGTCTTGATGGCTACTTCAATGTTTGTGTAACAAAAAAGCTGTAATGAACCATGCGACCACCATTTTTACAATACTGCTTGAGGTTTTCTTTCCATAGGAAAACGTGAGTGGGAGGAATACGGCAAGTGAATTAAATTGCTGAGCAGGTCATGAGCTTATAGTGTGCCGTAGAAATCACTTTTCAGGGTTACAAGTAATTGGTATACATGGCATGAAAATAATCTTCACTTATAAACTTCACCTTGGGTGTTTGAAACCCCATTCAAGCCCTATGCTCCTATGGAGCCCTCTCTCCTTCTGTACCAGTTTGTAACTCATCTTGTTCATGCTTAGTGCAATTGTCTGTATTATGTATGTATACCCCTTTTCATATGTACAGCGCCATGGAATCAATGTCGCTTTAATAATAAATAATAATAGATAAATGTTGTCTAAACGCACCAATTTTGGCATGACTGGCCAACCTACTAATTTGTTGGATGGTCTCCTGACTCTCCCCCATTGAGAAATGTCAGGGGAGATAAGGATCAGGCAGTAGGAAGTCAACTTTGTTTTTGGGGAGATAAGCAGATATCAGAAGAGTCCAAAGAAGGTTGTGCCCAATCATTGCTCAATGTAAGCAGGACAGCAATGAGCCGACAAACGAACAAAGACTAGTTTGCCAGCTGATAGCATCTTTTATGTGGTCGTAAAAATAGTTGTTTGTCAGCAGCACATCTCCCTATGTAAACAGAGAATAGGCTTATGGAATAATCTTAAGGGTGTGCGCAAAGGAGGGTATGTGTGATCATCACTCATCCCTCTCACAGTTATTTGAAAGTTAAGGGATAACGATCACAGTTTGACTTACATGTTGGATTGGCACTTGTTATGGGCAGAAAAATCTCCCCTTAGATACCAGTTGAGGATTTTTAGCTCACTTTAATTTGCGTGTATGTCCTGACTGATTTTGTTTCTCTTTGGGCATTCAGATCTCGTCTTGCCTTTGTGCAACCATTTATTATTCTGCTGCAGAGTTGTCCCACCAGCACATTACCACAACCACTATGTTTGGCTGTTGGTATCCCTATTTGTGGACAGATATATTTATGTAATGATAAATTCATTTTTTATAACAGTTTCTGTGTAATCCAAAGACTACCCCCCTTCACCATTTGACTCATCTGTCCAAAGAATGACATTCTCATTTAGTTTTTTTTTTTGCATAGAAACATCAAGCACTATAAGCAATGGTTTCCATTTAGAAACTATCCCATGATTCCTGTTTTTGCCTGGTATCTGTCTAATTATGGCATCCTGAGCACTAATATTAGCCGAGGCTAGGGAGATCTGCTGTCCTGGAAATTCTTCTGAAATACTTTACTTCCTGAAAAAAATTCACAGCACTGCACATTCATACTTCCTAAATAGATTTTATTTCAAGCACTAGCATGTAACCTAGAAAGAAAACATTTAGATTAGTACTCATTCATTTTTCATGACTATGAGAAAAGTTGGCAACCACAGACATACAAGAAGCAAAACTCTTCACGCATAAGAAGGTCTACAATAAAAGCTCTATACAGCTGGTTAAAATGAAGACATCCGCTCTAATTTGTCTCCAATACTTCCTTTTGCCATAGAATAGGTTTAGTAAAAGTTACAATAGTAAAGAATATTAAGTTCTGTTAGTGGGAAGGCCTTTGAACATTTAGCAAGAAATGCTCTGGGTTATCAATTTTTACGGCAGTGTGCAAAGTAAAGAAACTTGAAAATAAAAGTAAAAAGAAGATGTAAAAGTAATAAAGAAACTAAATACCAACTTAAAAGTGAAGAAAAGAGCAGATGGTAGTACTAATGCATACACAAAACATACATGCATTCAGAATAATAGTATAAATGATAAGCAGCCAAACAGGAGGCACATTGATATATTTTATGTTAGGATCCTGCGTGAATAATGTGTTCATGTATAAATATTATATTAAAGGGGATATTGTGTGTACCTCATACAGCACAGTTATATTCCAAGTTGTAAGTTTTGGTTTTAAAAGGAACAAACTTAGTCCTATAGAGGCACTGTTTATAAATTATTATTCCTGCAACATGTTCTCAAAGGAATATTCATGTTTTCATTATAATAATTTATTAATAAAAATTTGTCTTACTGCGCTATCAATCTCCAGAGATACAATGTCCTTGTTGGCCATAGAAGCCAATCCCAGCTCAGCTGAACTCTGATTGGCTGACGTGAGCAATAAGGACACTTTTTCCGTAAGAAGTGAATTCCATGGTCTCTCTAAATTGATCATTTTTCGAGTTGATTTTCAAGTATATAGAAGAAATATAATGATGTGTGGTGGAAAATGTATATACAGTTATGTAAAATGCCAATACCCTAATTTAGGATGGTAAAAAAATAAATAATAATAATAATAATTGCGAAAAACATAAAGTAATGTCAAACAAAAAATAAAAGCAAATAAGTGCATTAAAATAATTGAAGCAAAACAAAAGTGCACTGCCGTTCCTGAGTGGAAACCTGCCAAACCTCCAATGGGTAGGAATGGCTTAAAGTGCCTTATTAAAGGAAGCTGAATCATCTTCAGATCCTCATCATCAAAAATGAATCTGAGTTCAACATAGGAAAAATGGAGATTGCAGATTTCCACTCAGTTCACTTTCTTCCCCTTTAAGGCCTTACCATTTGGGACACCTGTTAATGTATCAATGTAATCAGAGGAGTTTGGGTCTTCATACACAAATTTCCGAGAACCAGTCATTCTGGGTTTCCAGGAACCAATCACTTTAGGAAGAATGACCGGACTACTTGTCATTGGGGTTACAGAAGTGGAAGGTGCTTCAATGTCTGTGGTAGCAAATAGATGTTTGTTACATTTTATTAGGATACACAGCTGTTGTACAATTACCACACCAATATCACATGTTACATAGTGGCAGAACTAGGCGCAATATGTAAAGTCTTAAATAATTTAATTCTATCTTCAACCAAAATGAAAAAAAAAAAATGTTGTTATGTAAATATTAAAATAGTACACTTTTTTTTTTTAAGGGATACTGACAACAAAGAAACACTACATGGGAATGTGTCTGAACTAAAGACTTCCCTTAGATAAGGACATCTACCAAAGATTTATTCTTTACAGATATACCATGACCTGGATAAATGAGAACCTTGACAGATATCTACCAAAGGTTTTCTTAAGTCGCCAAGCGGCAATCAGGCCGTCTTAGGAACAGGAAACACCCTTTTTCCTGGCAAACATTTGGACTAGGTACATATATCTGATATATATTTCAACCTGCGTGATCAGCATTTTGGGAGGTTGCATCCACAGAATGTCCTAAAGTAATGATGTGAGCCCCGTTGACACATCTCCTTTAAATACATGTTTTGGTGGAAATAATGCTTTAATTATATAAATACTGTTTCAGGCCAGGATGTGAAATAAGATTATACCTCAGCGCAGTAATGTTAGTAAAAGGGTCAAGGATATAACAACTTCTTTAGAATTTTCTGGACAATAAATTGGTTAATGCCTGCTGAGGTGTCAGAAATTCACAACACTTTCTCAGCACTTAACATGTCCAAACAGGTAAGGCACAGAAATATCAAGATAATAGGAGAATTATGGATAAAGTTACCTATGAAGTTGCTAATTTCAGAGTCATACATAAGATAAGACAAATGTTCAGCCCAGCAGTACACAGTAAAGAACATATGCAATCAAAAATAGAGATGTATGAAAAATGTGACCGTCATCTATAACTAATAGATGAGAAACACGCTTTGACAGATGCATGAGGAGCAATAATGAAAGCTGGTCGGCTTTCATGCTGTGGAAATGTCACATACTAATTAAGACTTTTAATAAAAGATTTGACGCATCAATCAATGACGGGCAACTGGTAACATGCGGTCACACATAGGTGAATTACTTTGCTTCGTAAAGAAAAAATAACAAACTTAAAAAAGGACAGATATCTCTCCTTGCAATTAGTGAGTGCATGAAGTTGAAGCACAAAAATGAGGCCAACTGCGAAAGGGGTGGGTAGGGGGTCATAAGAGCACAAAATGCTGAACCGAAAGATAAAGGCAGTTAATTTTAGATAAAATTAATAAAACTAACCAGATGTTGGATCGCCAAATATTTTGTAATCTGGTGTAGTTGTAGTAGACATTTTTTCTAAAATTAAAGGAACAGGTCATCAGTAAAAGAAAGGAAACCAAACCAAAAAAGTCAAATCTTAATGGAAAGCAAAAAAAATAAAAATTGTTTATGATAATAAAAGATCCTTTTTCTCTACGTCCTTAAGCAGTTGCACATAGCCAAAAAAGAAATACACATTTCACTACTGCTATTAAATGCAAAACAGCTTAGCCCATGAAAAATTTTAAAGAATAGGTTATGGTCAAAAGGTAGTATGGGCATTATGTGAGCACTGTATTCTACTACTACAAAGCACAAATTAAAGGGCTTGTAACGAGCAACCAGTAGCTGGTCCTTACCATGGCAATCGCCGAGCTGCGCCGTGTTGCCATGCTCCACATCCTGTTCATATCCGAAGCTGCGTAATAAAAATGAGATTTACTGTGAAATATTAAAAGAGTAAGAAGACTCGAGACTTAAATATATTAGAAATACATTCTAGCAGCAAATACAAAAGCGACAATATATTGTGTAAACATAGAAAGCCAATTTATGCTTGTTTGTACAGGAGAATTGCTTTGTGATAATTAATAGGAATCTCCAGAGGAGCTATACTTTACCTCCCAACTGGATTCAAAGCAGATATTACAATTCCCGCTAGGATTAATGTTTTCTGTCTCCAAAGTATTACAGTAGAAATACAATATAAAATACACAGAGTAATTTTTATCACTAAGCACAAATAATTTCCGTCACATCTACAGGCATCGCAGTAGAGGGAAGAAATACATAATCCTAATAAAACAGTTTACATATTCCCATAATCTTAGATCTATCACTACTGTTAGAAGTAAGAGAGTGTAATCACACTTACAACATGCCAGGCTTGACTCTGCCGCAGGTTTCGTGGTTTAGCCAAGCGCAGTAAGGATCTCTTGAACCAATACAAGACCTGTTTGTTAATGAGAATGCTTTTGTCAAGGGTTTGTTGAGCAACCAGCAGTGATAGGCAACCTCAAGGAAAATTTGACATACTTTTTGCATGAGCCATATCGCTCACAACGACTCAGTGGGACCCTAATAATGCAACTTGAAAAGGCCACAAATAAGGCATGGTGATCTTTGTCCATCTGTAAGGATAAGACTCTTCGGTCCTCATCACTGTCCCCATAACACCTGCAGGGAAGTAATTACACAATTCATGAATATTAGAGTGTAAATTAGAATTATGCAATATCAACAAGACTGCCACAGAATCAAAGACTGGAAAGACACTGTAATTTACCAGTCAATTAACAAAGGGTTAACAGTGAGTGCGGCAGGAGAGGTGGAGACAGAGGCATTTTTCTCTAATAGGTATATTAAAAAGTTTCTTATATCTGCATGTACTGTTGATTTAAGCAAAATTTTCTGAAAGAATAGTGTAATTCACCTCACCAATAATATGTGATGTTTTGCTGCCTTCACGAATGTTGTCAAATTATATACAACAATAATGCTGCTTGTTTTATATTATATTGAACAGTTAAAGGGGTTCTCCAGGAATTTAGAAAATTAAAATACTTAGATATTACTTTATTATAAATATATTCTCAAAAACCTTTTATTGGTTTTAAAGGATCATTTTGTTTAGGGAGCAAATATTAGCAGAAACAAAATGGCCGCCGTCCCGTTAGTACACACAAACCCTGTCCTAATCACACAGCAGGACAAGGTACTTCACAACATTGAGATAGAGGAGGCTGAGACAGCTCTTTCCTACATTTCAGGGATGATGATCCTGAATACAGATTATAAGATCTTCAGCTGAATCTCTGTAGGAATGGAGTTTATAAGGAGACATGAAGTACAGAAGTGCAGAAGTGTTGTGAAGTAACTTGTCCTCCTGTGTGATTAGGACAGGTTTTGTGTGCACTAATAGGAAGGCAGCCATTTTATTTCACCTGATGATTGCTCCCTAGAAAAAATGAGCCATTATAACTAATGAAAGGCATTTGGGAATATATTTATAATAAAGTAATATTTAAGCATTTTCATTTTCTTAATTCCCAGAGAACCCCTTTAAATCCATTTTTCAGCATCCTTATACTAGAACATGGATTATGATATGACCAGTATTATTTCAGGTTTATTACTGTTTCTTAAACCTATACTATTGTATAACTGAGAATGTTCTTTCCTTGGTTATATCATTAGAAGTAAACAGACTGAAAATGTGCAACTGTGTAGGAGACTAACTTCTATGTGAAATCAATACATTTGTTTTGTACAAGGTAATGCTTACTTTGCACGGTTGTACGCATCAATTTCTTCCAGTAATACACTGTCATTCAGGGAAAATGGATTAGTCTTAGCCAAGATCTTTAGCACAATGCCAGCTTCAGAGCCTACAAATATGACTGTGTAATTAAGGTAAGGTCCAGCAAGGTGGTCCACTGCTACAGCTGTCAATCTATACCTGAAACCAAACACAGGAGCGTTATGCCTTATAATATTCATTATCCATGGGCTTAAAGGTTAATTTAGAGAAGAAACATTAAAGAGGTTGTCCAGGTAGGACATCCCTCATATGTTAAACTGGGGGGATATGGAAGTCATCGATGGCCCCCAAAATAAATAAGAATAATGTCTACGAAAAAGCCAAAGAAAAAAAGTGGTATAAACTATGAAAAGAGCAGCTTCGCTTTAATAGACTCATATATTACACAGTGGGCCATTCAAAAGAGCTTCACTGTAGGTGAAATGTGTAGCTAAATGTGTATTCAATCCCTCCCAGACTACAACCCCCTACTTCCAGTTCTATGTTTAATATAGTACCTGACGCGGGTTTTCGTGAACCAAGGCTCTTCGACAATAGACGGGATTGCAGAATCCATCAAAGGATGGGACTTTATAAAGGCCAGGGTTTCATCTGGAAATTCAGTGGATGACTTGAAACCTGTACCAGGACCATGTCCTGCACAGCAGCCTGGTCTAAAAATAAAGAATGATTTATTACACTGATAATATATTAAGTATTTTAGTTAAGCACACCTTTGAGACCCTTTTGTTAACTATCTCTGGAGCAAATCTTTTTTTTCCCTTTTAATACCTTGGTTTGGGTACTTTATCTTCAGGTACAGCTGTCCAAACAGAGTCTGGCGTCTTTTGTTCTTTAAACCTTCCTCTGAATACTTTCCCTATGTCATCCATAGTAAAAGCGCAAACCGCTGAACCTGGTATGCTGAGAAAAGAGCAGAAATTACACAATAGAAAGAATTGTAAAAGCATGAAGAAAGTGAAGGACTCTATTTGATGTCAGTCTCTTCTTCTCTTTACCTATTTAGCTGTGTAGTAAACACTCCAACAACAGAAGGAATTCCATTGATTTCTATTATATCTGTTATAGACTGCAGAACATCAAAGTAGAAGAAAGAATCCCCCGGAACAGAACAGTTGAGTCTTGCCTTTACGAATGAAGTCCAATGTTTTTCAAGGACCCTTTGCGACCCTCCTAAGTCATTTTTGCATATGCGTGCTACACGGGAATGTACAGCCTGAAAAACAGAGTGAAATTTACACAGGATAAGGAAATACATCTGTGGAAGTACAATGGTTAACATTACATGGGGCTAGGGCTGATACGACTAATTTTTGGCATCGAGGATTCGTTTGTGTCATGTGACCACAGAGCGGGAGTGAAGCGCTTGCTATTACTTACCGCTCCGTGGTCACCCGCCGGCTCATACCGCGCTGCACTGGATCCTGACACATCTTCAGGCCATAGTGCATGTAAGCGTGCACTATGACCCGACGCTGTATGATGTCAGGATCCAGTGCAGCGCCCGGAGAAGAAGAGGAAGGAGCTGTGGAGCGGTGCCCCTACAGGAAAGGTAAGTATTTAACTTCACTGGCGCTGGGGACATGGCACTAAAGGGGGACAGCCGGCAATGGATGGCATGGAGAGACAGATGGGAGCGGGAGACATGGAGGGGCTGACAGATGGCACTGGGGGACATGGAGGGGCTAATCTGATGGCACTGGGGGAGTGAGGACATGGAGGGGCTGATCTGATGGCACTGGGGGAGTAGGGAACATGGAAGGGCTGATCTGATGGCATTGGGAGAGTGGGGACATGGAGGGGCTGATCTGATGGCACTGCGGGACATGGAGAGGCTGATCTGATGGCACTGGGGGAGTGGGGGACATGGAGGGACTGATCTCATGGCACTAGGGGAGTAGGGGACATGGAGGGGCTGATCTGATGGCACTGGGGGAGTGGGGACATGGAGGGGTTGTTCTGATGGCACCGGGGGACATGGAGGGGCTGATCTGATGGCACTGGGGGACATGGAGAGGCTATTATGATGGCACTGGGGGAGTGGGGGACATGGAGGGGCTGATATGATGGCACTGGGGGAGTGGGGGACATAGAGGGGCTGATCTGATGGCACTGGGGGTTGGGGGACATTGAGGGGCTGATCTGATGGCACTGGGGGAGTGGGGGACATGGAGGGGCTTATCTGGTGGCACTGGGGGACATGGAGGGGCTGATCTGGTGGCACTGGGGGACATGGAGAGGCTGATCTGATGGCACTGGGGAACATGGAGGGGCTGATCTGATGGCACTGGGGGACATGGGGGGGTTGATCTGATGGCACTGGTGGAGTGGTGGACATGGAGGGGCTGATCTGATGGCACTGGGGAAGTGGGGGACATGGAGGGGCTGATCTGATGGGAATGGGGGCGTGGGGGACATGGCAATGGATGGCATGGGGGAGTGGATCTGAAGGCACTGGGGTGGGGGAGAGCTGAAGGCACTGGGGTGGGGGAGAGCTGAAAGCACTGGGGGAACGGAGCTGATAGCACTGGGGTGGGGGAGAGCTGATGGCACTGTGGGAACTGATGCACTTGGGCTGATCGCACAGGGGGGAACGAAGGGTGTTGGGGACTGATAGCAGGGGGTCTGATGAGTTTATATAAAGGAAAACAGTCTATTAATTAATTTTTCTTATTAGATTACTCGATTAATCGTAAAAAAAAAAAAAATCGATAGAATACTCGATTACTGAAATAATCGTTTACTGCAGCCCTACATGGGGCCAAATTGACCATACAATTGTCAATTAATTTGCTGTTACCCTAACAAGCTGTAAAACTTGTAGATTACTATGCATCTTTGAAAAAGCAGCCTGGGGTCTGTCAAGCCATCAAAGCCGTGGTCTACCAAAAGAAAAGGCAACTTATTTCCCATAATTCCATAGTATATTATTGCACTCTAAGCATTTAATTATTCACTAGCTTTACAGCACAAGAGTAGACTTATTGGCTTTAGAAAATCTGTATTACACAGTTAAGGCTTTGCATAATAATACTGAATCGGTTTCACAAAGTCCTCAAATTTGTACTCGTTAATATTGCCATTTCAAGCTACCTCCCACATTATGCTGTGGCTTTGGATCTATACTAGCTACCCCCACCACAACGTGCCCTTTTATTAATAACTAAATCACTTGAGTGAACAGGTCACTGAGTCCTGACAAGAACAGCAAACTCCTTTCCTGCTGCTGTAAACGGTCTTTTGTTCAGTCTGGCCAAAGAGCGCTCCATCCCTGCCCATGACTAAACATTATACACATCTTGCAGTATACAATTTCACATTAGATGCTTAAATTACAAAAGTAAAGTATTAAACGGTTTCTCAGCAATTTTCATACTAAGGGACTCTTCTCAGAAAAGGTCGGTCATCAATATGGGATAAGCAGAGGTCTGACTCCTGGCACCCTCGGCAATCAGCTATTTGAGGAAGCCACAGTGCTCACTGGTGCTCTGGTCAGCGCTGTGACCTCCTCATAGCTTACCAAGTACAGCACCATCCATTGGATAGCGGTTGGGGTTGGTATTGCACCTCAGCCCCATTCACTTGAATGGGACTGATCTGCACCTAGGCTGAGATGACCAATAAATGTGACATCACTGGCCTAGGAAGAGGTCTAAATTCTTAACCACTTCACATCCGGGCCATTTCCCCCTTCCTGAGTCTAATTTTGCAAATCTGACATGTGTCACGTTATGTGGTAGTAACTTTGGAACACTTTTACTTATTCAAGCCATTCTGAGATTGTTTTCTCGTGACAAATTGTACTTCATGACAGTGGTAAATTTGAGTCTATATATTTCACCTTTATTTATAAAATAATAAAAAATTTACCAAAAATCATGAAAAATTAACAATTTTCAAAATTTCTATTTCTCTGCTTTTAAAACAGAAAGTGATACCTCATAAGATATTTATTACTAATTTTAAAAGAAAAATTGGAAAGGTCATTTTTTTTTTTTAGGATGTTAGAAGGCTTAGAAATGTAGAAGCAATTCTTAAAATTTGTAAGATAATTTCCCAAACCCACTTTTTAAGGACCAGTTAAGGTCTGAAGTCACTTTGTGGGGCTTACATAGTGGAAACCCCCATAAGAGACCCCATTCTAGAAACTACACCCCTCAAGTTACTCAAAACAGATTTTACAAACTTTGTTAAACCTTTAGGTGTTCCACAAGAATTAAAGGAATATGGAAATTACATTTCTAAATTTCACTTTTTTGGCAGATTTTCCATTTTAATCTATTTTTTTTTCTTTAACACATTGAGGGTTAACAGCCAAACAAAACTCAATATTTATTACTCTGATTCTGAGGTTTACAGAAACACCCCACATATGGTCGTAAACTGATGTAAGGGCACACGGCAGGGCGCAAAAGAAAAGGAGCGCTGTATGGTTTTTGGAAGGCAGATTAATCTGAACTGGTTTTTAGATGCCATGCCCCATTTGAAGCTCCCCTGATGCACCCTTACAGTAGAAACTCCCAAAAAGTGACCCCATTTTGGAAACTAGGGGATAAGGTGCCAGTTTTATTGGTACTATTTTGGGGTACATATAATTTTTTATTGCTCTATATTACATTTTTTTGTGAGGCAAGGTAACAAAAAAATGGCTGTTTTGGCACAGTTTTTATTTTTTTACAACATTCATCTGGCAGGGTAGATTATGTGCTATTTTTATAGACCAAGTAGTTACAGATACAATGATGTCAAATATGTCTACTTTCTTTGTTTGTTTGTTTCAGTTTTACATAATAAAGCATTTAAATATAAAATAAAATAAAGTCTCCATTTTCTGAAGGCCATTATTTTTTTCTACCGATCGTCTGGTGCAGGTGCTCGTTTTTTGCAGGAAGAGTTGAAGTTTTTATTGGTACTATTTTTGGATACATTTTTTTATCATTCCTTATTTCACTTTATGGGGCAGGGTGACCAAAAAATTGGTTATTTTTACAGCGTTCATCTGAGGGGTTAGGTCATGTGACATTTTTATAGAGCAGATCGTTACGGACGTGGCAATATCTTATTTATTTAAGTTTTACACAATAATAGCATTTTGGAAACCAAAATAATTATGTTTTAGTGTCTCCATAGTCTAAGAGCCATAGCTTTTTATTTTTTGACCGATTGTCTTAGCTAGGGTCTCATTTTTTGCAGGTCTGATTGTTACTATTTTGGGGGGCATATGCCTTTTTGATCACTTGGTGTTGCAATTTTTGTGATGAAAGGTGACAAAAAATAGCTTTTTGTGGCACTTTTTATTTTTTACAGTGTTCACCTGAGGGGTTAGGTCATGTGATATTTTTTATAGAGCTGGTTGTTACGGACGTGGCAATACCTAATATGTATACTTTTTTTTATTTATTTCACTTTAACACAATAATAGCATTTTTAAAAAAAAAAAATAATGTACTGAGAGCTATAGTTTATTTTTTTATTTTTTGAGCGATTTTCTTATGTATGGGTTCATTTTTTTCAGGATGAGGTGACTGTTTTATTGGTACCATTTTGTGGCGCATGCGTCTTTTTGATCACTTGGAGTTGCACTTTTTGTGATGTAAGATGGCACAAATGGCTTTTTTTTAACACTGTTTTAATTTTTTTTATGGTGATTATCGGACGGGGTGGATCATGTAATATATTTATAGAGCCGGTTGTTACGAACGCGGCAATACCACATATGTCTATTTTATTGATTTTTTTCTAGAATTTATTTTTTTTATTACTTAATTGGTGAATTTATTTTTTTGACATGTGAAACCTTTTTTTTTATTGTTTTATTTTTTTTCTTACACTTTGCGTCCCGCATAAAGTCATACAAGACCTCTGGGGGACACTTACCTTCACATATGTTTTTTTTTTCCACCATTGATTTCTCCTGTAACTGGGGCTGACATAGTAGCCCCAGTTGAAGGGGAAATACAGCCCCCAGAGAGGCTGTATAGCAGAAAACAACGCTGTATAGCCTCAGTGCTGATCGAGGTCTGTAGAAGACCCGACAGCTCCTGCACTCTCCTGGCCCCGGAGGTCACATGACCACCGGGCCGGGACAGGAGGCACATAGAGCTTCCTGATATGTATAAACAGCGCTCGTTGAGAGCTGTGTATACAGCGATCTAGAAGGCAGGGACATACAGGAACGGTCCCTGCCTTCTCTCTAGGGTGCCAAGCGGTCACTGACAGCGCGCCCCCTGCTCGTCAGCTGCACGATTAGCATGCAGCTGCCATCTCTGAATAGATATTCTAGAACGTCCATTCAAACTTAAACATCCACCGATAGAATGTTTATATCCTATGGGCGGATGTGAAGTGGTTAAACAGCTGATCGGCTATAAGTCAGACACCCACCCATCTGATTTTGATGACCTATTCTGAGGGTAGGCAATCAATATCAAAATCCCAGAGAATCCCTATAAAGACGATTTTAAATTGTTAAACCAGTTGGTTTTGGATGTTAATGTAAACTTGACTTCCAATGAAAAAAACGTTCTATGCAAAAATGTTAAAAGACAAACATAATTTATATACAATTTTCTTTTCCTGGGATAGGATAATTCTGTATGGGCTTTCAGCAAACTCTAGTTTGTCAGAATTAAGCAGTGAAAGAAAGCAGACAGAATTTAACTGCAGCCTGATGTCCATTTTAATGCTCCACTGAGCAAAGCCCATAACGTTCACGCAGATCCCCCACCTTTTGTGAAGTCTTTAATTAACCATGCGTGAATGGTTTAATAATTTACAGTGGAATGTCCATAATGTAGCCAAAGTATCATAAACTGCATTTGTGTCATTTAAATATTTAACATTTGGGAGGCACAATGGAACCTCTGTTGAAATACAAACATATTTAGGCATTTAATCCTTGCCAAGAAATAAAGTGATTTTCTAATCAGGGTCATGCAGGAATCTGCCAGCCATTTTGGTCTTGGATAAAGCCATGTAAAATTTTCTGCACGTTTAAAATAAAAACGATAACACACCTAGGCTGCCTAAGACACATTCGTTTTCTAGGTCATGTAAAGTCCGTCTTTGAAGATTAATTAAAGCAAAGAGTAAAGCAAATATCTTGTTAATAGATTGTGGTTAAGAAGCAGATGAAAATGAACAGCCCCCAGGCTAATGGATAATTTTATAATAGCAAAGAGATTTATCAAGTGCCGACTTGCTCAAAACGTTATGCCACATTTGTGAACTTGAAGTTGGAAAACCCCAAAATCTGCACTTACCTTGCCTAAATTATTATGCTCCACAGCAATCTCTCGGAAAAAGAAGTAGATGTAGTTGCCGTACTCTATTGCATGCAGAAAATGCGGCTCTGGAAAGTCAGTAGGACAAGATATCAGTTAAATTGTATGAGATACACAAAACGCATCTTGAATGCATAAACTCCAGCATGCTGAGCCTACATATCTTCGAAGGGATGCATTTAAACGAGGGGATTCATGCTTAATTGATCTCCCAGTCTTCAATGCTGTCTAATGGAGTGTAAAAGGCCTCATAGGATTTATATTACAGTTAAGATTTTTATTTTATTTTTAACTGCAGAATCAATCATAAACCATTTTGCAAAAGGGGAAAATATGCATTTGGAGTAAAGACCTTGATGTATCAGCATGCAAGATTTAGCTTCATCATATAGCTCTGTCAAACCTAAAAGGGTCCAAGGTACTTAATATGCATCATATTTCTGAGAAATACTATTAAACTGCGTTCCGCTTCATTCCCATATCAAGTAGGTGCCTGATCTCTTAGTCATTATTAATAAAAGCTTGGTTTCAAGTACCTTTTAGCCACTTGGAGTCATATTTAATTGTCCTCAGAGCAAATCCATCCCCCATGCTCCGATAGATTACAGCATCACTGGCTTGGAAGTCAGCCATGGTGGCAGAGTATAACTTCTCATCTGAGCAAGAAAGAAAAATTCCTCATTATAAAATCAAGTATAAACACGGACACATACACACAGTAAATTACAGGAAGTTTTCCTAGAAATATATTATGTATGCATGGAAACTATGTAGTACTTAAAGAAATGCTAAAATTAAGCAGTATACACTATGTATTTAGATTAGAATATCTGACCATAGTTGTCTAATATAAAAAAAAACTGCATTTTCAAGCTGCCAAGAACAAAAGTGAGAAATATTGGCAGTGGAGCAAACATAGAAACTGTATTTTTCAGTACCCACAGTTCTAAAATCCTAATTATGCTAACAAAGCTACAATGTGTAGAATGAAATATACTGGATCAGATCTAGGTTTCATAGAAGAAGAGCAGACTATTTTGGTAAAAATCTTAACAATTTCTGAATCACAAAGGAGAACCCTTCTTGTCTCAAGTGGTGAAGGCCACAAAGAACACTTATCTCTTATCTACAGGATAGGGGATAAATGTCTGATCACTGGGGGTCCAACATCTGGTACTCCAGCCATCACAAGTACGGAGGTCCTTGATTCCCTCATATGAACTGAACAGTAGTGCACATGCATGACCATCGCATCATTCACTTTTGTGGGACTGAAGGACATAGAGCCGAGCACTGTCTTTGTCAGTCTCATAAATGGAGTAGTGCACAGCTGCTCCATTCACATGGGAAATAGTGCTATGCGGGTGGCCTAAGAGGGTGGCCAAAGTGGAAAAACAGTGACTAGGACACAGTGCTACATCTTCATGTAGAAGTCAGACTCTCACCGGCCATAAAGTGAAGGCATATCCTAGGAGTATGCCACTGCCTGAGAAGATGAGAAAATCCTTCTAAGGGCTTGTTCACACGACCGTATGGCTTTTTCAGTGTTTTGCGGACCGTTTTTCACAGATCCCTTGTTCCGTTTTTTGTTTCCGTTGTGTTTCAGTTTTCTGTTCCAATTTCCGTTCCGTTTTTCCGTATGGCATATACAGTATACAGTTATTACATAGAAAAAATTGGGCTGGGCATAACATTTTCAATAGATGGTTCCACAAAAAACTGAATGGATACGGAAGACATACGAATGCATTGCCGTATGTGTTCCGTTTTTTTGCGGACCCATTGACTTGAATGGAGCCACGGACCGTGATTTGCTGACAAGAATAGGACAAGACTCAAAATCTAGAGGAACGGAATTGCGGACATACAGAAACGGAATGCTCATGGAGTACATTCCGTTTTTTTTTTGCGGACCCATTGAAATGAATGGTTTTGTATACGGACCTTATACGGAACGCAATAAACGGCCCTTATACGGAACGCAAAAAACGTTCGTGTGAACGAGCCCTAAATCTTACCCATGAGACAGGTGGGCACTATGCATTCATCATTACAAAAATACACAAAATAATCTTTTGAGCCATCTAAAATAATGTGATAAGGAATACTTCCTTTACAGATGGTATATCAGTTAAACATCAACATGGCTTAAAGGGAGTCTTTCACCTAATCTGAGCGTTTTAGACCGCTCAGATCAGGTTATAGACTCTTTGACCCTCATTGCAATCGTACCTTTCTCTTCTGTGTCCCTCGTCCAGATAATGAAAATAACACTTTTTAAACTTATGCAAATGATCTTCTGAAGGTGCCCAGGGGCGGCGTTACAGAAAAACACACCTCCAGCCGGCGGACATCACAAGCGGCACCAGAGGACTGCGGGCTGGGAACTGGCCCGCACCTGCGCTCTGCTCTGCCCATTATGGGCAGAGGAACATCCTTTCATATTGCACATTCGCCAGCCGGCTGTCTTTAGTTGGCCGGCACATGCGCAATATGAAAAGCTGTTCCTCTGCCCATAATGGGCAGAGCAGAGCGCAGGTGCGGGCCAGTTCACAGCCTGGAGGTGTGTTTTTCTGGGCACAAGGCCCAGTAACGCCGCCCCTAGGCACCTTCAGAAGATCATTTGCATAAGTTTAAAAAGTGTTATTTTCATTATGTGGACGAGAGACACAGAAGAGAAAGGTACGATTGTAATGAGGGTCAAAGAGTCTATAGCCTGATATGAGTGGTCTAAAACGCTCAGATTAGGTGAAAGACTCCCTTTAAGATATGGCAAATCAGTCTCAAGCAAAGACTCCAAGCAAAGATTATGCAATTGGTCCTACAATCTGAAATGTAACAGCAAATGTCTTACTAGCAAAAAGGGCTACGTTGGTCTGTCTGGCATCAAATGGGCATCTGGCCAAGCCACTTATTTCTTCCCCATCATATTCCAAAGTGCTTAACTACAAAAGAACAATATATATATATATATACACATATTTAGATAGATAGATATAAAATTCAGCAACAAAGCACTGCAAGCTCTCAGCCTACAATTCTAAATAACTCGGATGAAATGTATAACTTTGTAGACATTATTGCTGCACATTTAGAGTGCCGATAAAAAAAGGAAATCAAATGACCATTTACCACAGATAGACTCTACATTTTTAAGTAACAAAGAACCCCCTGCAGTTCTCAGCAGCTAATCATGTGTTATATTTGGCTCTTCATGGTTCAAGCAGTAGGTTAATCCACCTACTTAGACCTTTTATCCCTAGTAACTAGCATGAAAAATCTATTAACACAGACATTTTAATAACAAATATAATATGCCATATGAGTTTCTGATGTGAAGTTATGAGATGCTGATTTGCTATTGATTGTAAATATCATTAATAACATGTCATTGAAGGCCTTTACTCATTAAAGCTGTTTACTAAGACTTAAATATTGAATACCTATCCTTAGAATACTTAATCAATATGAGATTAGTGGAGGTCTGACTCCTGGCCCCCCCACTGATTAGCTGACAGAAGGAGCCATGGTGCACAGCTCCATACATTGCTAAAGGGGTTGTGGAGGACTTTTTTGTTTTAAATCCCTCGCCCATCGAATGGTACCAGTAGAGAAATCTTCATACAATTGCTCTCCCTGCCTCTTAAGCTATCTACACTAGACTTTCGGTCACCATCTGTAAACACCTTAAAAAGAGGGGGTCACGTGTGTCAAGAGGCATGTGACCCAGCAGTGACCTGCCACTTGGAGACACGTCACTGCCGAAACCAGTCATTGGCTTCAACAGTGCATGTGACCCCGTTCAGCAGGAAGTTGACAGAGGGGGACCAGAAGTCCAGTGAAGAAAGTCCTGGAGCTAAGGAATCAGAACTGAGTATCTGGGACCAGGGAAGTTAAGATCTCTTCACAGGTACTGCTGAGTGGGGGGGGGGGGGGGGTTGGGGGGGGCTCGATTCCTGGGATCTCTGCCAATCAGCTGTTTGAAGAGGTCACAATGCTGATAAACCCTCTTAACTTTTCAACTGCACACCATCTAGCTTGCAGCAACGGTGCAGTAAAACTACAACTACTCATCCCATTCAAGTGAATGGAACAAGAAATTGTACTGCATCGCCACCACACACTAGACAGCATGCAGTCAAACACAAAGAGGATGCAGCACTCAAGAGAGCTGCGGCCTCTACAAATAACTAACCGTCAGGGGTCCCGGAAGTGGATCTGATATTGATAACCTATCCCAAGATTGGATCATCAGTTTACTAGACCACACAATCCCTTTAAGGTCTGGTATATTTAAAGAGAGCAAAGATGGTAAAGGTCTTAGAGCTTGACTCCACCAAACTAGCAAGTGGTAAAACATCTTCAAGATTATTAAAGGTCAGATAATTTTGATGATTAGTTGACTTTTACCTCTACTAGATGAACAGAGGCCTAATCTATGCTTAAACCTCACAATAAGCCTACAGTGTTCATTACTCCGCATCAGTCAGATCCAAAACATGTTCTATCAATTGTCTGTACTTTTCTAGAAGGTAGAAAGATTGAAAGGATTTTCATCAGAGTACATAAAGATTAAAAAGGTCTTACTTACCCTGTAGTATCTACACATGGGATTGAAAGCATTTGTGCCACAGACAAAGACCAACTCATCATTTCGTGGAACAAAAACCTTGATGTAGTTATGGCATTCATCCTGAATGACAAATACATGAAACATTAGAAATCAGAAGCTCCTCTCTATCAACGTAATCTTTTGATGTTTAGCCTTCAAGAGTCTAGAAATACCTTGTGTTTGCCTTTCATTGCACAATTCTTACGGTCTGCTTGACCCGATCTCCATGTCAACTTCTGAAGAAACAAAATCAGCAAACAATAAAGAATGTGAATGACATTTTCTTTTTCCTTTATCCTTTAAAAGTCAAAGCGGCTTTTCTGATTGCACTTTGGAGTATGTTCACTTACTCTGCTTGGTGTTACTTCAGTCTTGTGCACCTCATTTAAATTTACTGCATAAACTTGATCTCTATGGAAGATAAAGAAAGAAGCCACTTCAGGAAATGGAGAAAAGAGCAGGCCTTAGAGTTATTCATGCATAGCATGACAAATGTATTTTCAAGACTTTTGTCAGACAATACACATGTTCTGCAGCTCTACTGAATTTCTTTGTCTGGACAGAAGGTTATTGCCGGATTACATTTTTCCTTCTTGGAGTATCACTTTCATTTGCTTTCTTCTTGTAACAGAGCAGTCTAACCTTCTTTCCATGTGTTTCTAAGATCCGGGCTATGCATGTTTTAACAGGCTGTTGCTGAACAAACCTTATGTCATTAGAGAGTTTTTAATCATAGTTCTTGAGATCAATGTATTTCCAAGCCAAGAGTGATCAACCTCCTTTACTAAGTTTTTCATAATAGTCATGAGATTTACAACAAAACAGAAACATATTTCTAACCCATACATCTTGAAATATCTTTTGAATTGTGTTTCATAAGTCAGACCTGCAGACTAGTGAACAACGTTATGGTAACATAAAAATTTCAAAGGGGTCTGCTAGGTATAAATAAAATAAAATGGTCAGAAGATGTTAAAAATAAAATGCAATTGTTACTCACATCTCCTGATCCATCGCTACAATTTCGATGCTACTTTGTTCTCCACTTCCTGTCCTGGCTTGACATGTCAGAAATGCAAGGAAAAACTGGCTCAACCAACCAATGACAGGTCATCCATACGGTCAGCGACTGGCTGAGCAGGCCTTTCCTGGCAGTTCCGGCATGTCACACTGGGATAGGAAGTGGAGAGTAGGAAGGACTGGAGCATTGTCAGCTGATTGGTGGAAGTAATGCTTTATTTTTATTTATTTTTAAAAGGGATTTTCTAATAGGATAGGGCATTGATATTAAATATAGGTCATTAACATTGGGATATCCGTGACCACCCCTTGGGCAGAGGTGCTCGGAGTCTGACCCCCACTGATCAGCTGTTTGAAGAGGGGCGGTGCTCTGGTGAGTGCTGTAAGATCATCACAGCATACCAAGCAGAACGCTGTACATTGTATAGGGACTGCTCTTGGTATTGGAGCTAAGGCCCATTGACTTAAATGGGAGGGAGTTGCAAACAGGTCATATGACCAGTGAATGTGACATCACTGGCCTCCGGCCTCTTCAAACAGTTGACCAGCAGTAGTGCTGGAGGTCGGGCCCTCACCAATCAGATATTCATGACTTATCTAATATTGAAGTCCTGGAAACCCCATTTGACATGTCTGGCTTGATTTTTTTTCTCCCTGGCAAACCCCTCATTTAAAAAAAAACTAATTATACTTGACTCTTCATCCTCACTTGACTCAGCCTGATTGATAGGTCTCTCCCTGTTTGTGTTCAGCTGATCAACATGGGACATCTTTAGAAACCCTCTGCTATTATTTCCAGAGTAAGCTGAGGCCATCCAAAAATTTCCTCTGCAGTGGCATGTAGTATTACATTGCCTGTCATTCAACTGAGTAGCAAACTGTGTAACACATGGATCAGAAGTGCCAGTGCAAAGGTTGGTAGTTATCTGCTCTGCTTAAAGGCTGGTTTACACCGGCCAATAATTGCCATGTAAGTGTGCCACCAATAACAAATGGTTCATTGGGTGACATCTTAACTATGGCACATTAAATTATCATTTCTGGGCAGCTCAAATTCCGGTGTCAACAAGAATCTGAAGTCAGCAAACTAATTCTCAATGGGGACAAGCAACCTCATACAGAAATTATTGCTCAATAAAAATGCAACTCTCCTTCGGCTTAGGGCTTTAGACATCTTTGGGGGTAATTTGTTTTTTATTGCATTTCACTCATTTTGGGCTAAAAATCATCATTTTTCAGGTGATCTTTATTATAAAATTTTCTTATATTTCTTATAAATTCTTATTAGTTTGATAAAAATGTAGCTATAGCAAGTGTTTATGAGCTGCCAGGAGTTCAGGGACAAGAACTACAGCTCGAGCCATCAGAGCTCCCCCCCCTGACGGATTCAGTGTGAGGCAGAGAGCAACAGTCTGTATTTGCACTGAAACTGAAAGCTGTAGAATACAAATTGTTGAAAACTTTTAATAAAAACAAATTGAAAAATGAGCTCAAAATGAATAATACTTGAAAGCAAGGAATTCCAGCACTTACGTTTTTGGTAGCTAAAATTTCGTCTTTTATTCAGGCAGTAGACAATTTGTACAGGACATCCACCCACAAGTGTAGCAAACTTACAAAGTTTGCTACACTTGTGGGTGGATGTCCTGTACAAATTGTCTACTGCCTGAATAAAAGACAAAATTTTAGCTACCAAAAACGTAAGTGCTGGAATTCCTTGCTTTCAAGTATTAACGCTACAGAGGCTCACCAGCCATTTTCCGTGCACGCAGGTGTTCTTGGATTGTGGGTGAGCTGGACTTTCTTTGTATATGTACTCAAAATGAATAAAATGCAATTATTAAAAAAATTCTCCGCAAAGGTTTCTATAGCCTTTAACCATAGGGAATTATCAGGTATGAACGGTTTGTTCCTGATCATTGCTTATGCACTGGCTCATGTAAAAGGGCCATTAATAGAGTGTGATAAGTAGGAGAAGGTCATATGGAAAGGGGTAGTCGACATTAGACGACCCATTTAATGCACTTAGTATTCATTAAAGGTGGTCGCCATTATTATACTAATTGCTGTAAAGAAAATTGATATATTTGCAAATTGTTAAATGGTCACTAAAAAGTACTTTGAAAATGGCAGTACAGCCCAATCACCCACAGCATTATTAATGAAACCTTTTTACTTAGCAATTATGCATTAGATTGTCACATGAAGGCTCCATATGTTTGATTTATTTATTTTACGCACTTATATAGCACTGACATATTCCGCAGCTCTGTACAGACATTGGCATCAAGCTGTCCACAGTGGGGCTCACAATCTAAGTATGACTAGGTTGTTTTTTTATGTCTGTTCCATTCCTTTCTAAGCATGAAGTCTAAAATTGAGAGATTACTATTTTCATTTCCTAAATCAAAGTTTTTCTGTGAGCTTTAAAAATTACTCCTGAACGGAAAACAGAATACAAGTCCACATTATATATATACAGATTAAAAGAAATTACCTTCCAGCAACATAAAGTGTGTCTCGAATTTTTAACATGAGTTGAAAGTCCAAGCTGTGCTGTGATTCATTGCCTGAAGGGCGTCCTTTAAATACAGGATATTGCCTTGAATCTGCAAGTTAAAATGGGATACACCATGACTCTGGATTACACTGCTAAAAAAATCAATATACAGAATTGATTAGCTGTATATACTAGGTGTAGAGGGGTTTGAGCTAAATCCCTGATGCAACACCTTGAATATAAATGAATAAAATATGACCAATGTCAGCAACTGTGATTTCCTTCCCTTTCAAATAATGTGTGGTCCTCCAAAAGACAACCACAGAGTAGAGTACACTGTATGGCACGTTTTCCTGGACGGCCATGTTCTCCGGGAAAAACAGTGTACAACATGCTGGAGAGATTTCAACCAAATCAGTCTGTGTTAAACAATTCTATGCAGATAACCCAATGTACTGTACTGATAAATTGCAAAATGGAACCTTCTGGGAGAATCAGAACACAATTATAGCAAAACAACCCAGAAATTCAGCACATATTTAATCACTGGCTTATTTAAAGATACACTAAAGATAGAAAGGCATGAGAAAAAAAAAGTTCTGCAATACTATCTGCACCTGAAAAAACTGATCTGCAGAAATGTGGTCATCGTCTCTTGGCAGGGGCGGATTGGCCACAGACCTTACATGGAAATTTCTCGGTGGGCCGACGACCCAGGGGGAAGCCTGGGTCCTCCTCACTGCCGCTGGCTGGGTACATAATGAGTTCCCAGCGGTAATTAACTCTGTGACAATCAGGTACTCATGTACACAGCCAGCGACCACACATGCCCTCCTGAATTCAACTGCTGTGGCCCAAGCCCCCTGTTCCATAGACCACTGGAGAAGGAGGACAGAAGATGGTAGCTATTGATGGTCACCACAGAGGGATAGCTTTTGGGGCAGTATTTTGTGCTACACTGTGTTATTTGGTTCTGCACTATGGTATTGTTGACCCCGCCTACTTGTGTTGCCCCTCCTTCTGTTAATTTGGAAATGCCTACAAAATGGGGCCACTTTAAATTCATGCTTCTTGGTCTCCTCTACAGCTGGAGGAATAGATGAGTCTAGAAGGTTTTGTATTGCAGGATTAAGCTTACTACCCAATCCCGACTGAAAACCAAACCGACCATTAATGCATATGGGGAGTTCATTAAGAATACCTGAATGTCAACCTTTACTTGTTCACTCGGTTAAAACTCTACAGTTTTTAAACCAGCCCTTGGATCTGAATACTTTTGTAAGTGCTTGTAATTAAAAATGTTGTATAGCCACTGAGTCATTCAATGAAATCTATCTGCATAGCACTACCTGCTGTTTTCTCTTTTTCTAACTTCTCTGTCCCCTTCACTGTGATGGATGCACATGCTCAGTTCCATCATTCAACTGCCACCAGCTGCAGCAGACAGGGCATGCTCCTTGAGAAAGGACACACACCCTGAGTTTCTACCCTGAAATACATTTAGCAGAGCAACTGTAGCAATGAATGAGATCTCTGGATCCATGCAAAGTACAGGGCTGGTTCTAGCTTTGTTGGAAAGAGATTGTCATGTACTATATGATGTCTGTATGATTTTTTTAATTTTACATAAAACCTATGGGGTTATCCAATGATTAATCTACTAACATCACTAGGGCTTGAGAGGGTTCTCACATTTTTGTTTCCACCATGATATGTCTTTATCCGCTAGATTTTATCTTCTCAAGAACAAATCTGGCAAATCCATTACTGTTCTGGTACTTTACTACATACATAATGGGTGTAATTTATCAAGCCTTGCATTCCAGAATTCTGCCTTCAAAATGTCGCAAAATAGGGCTTATGCGATTTTTTTTTTCTCCATTTAATTTTAAAAAGCAGATGAATAAGTGATATGTTAATGAGTTTCACTCCAGATATGGTAATGAGTTAATGAGATACACTGCCTGTCCCAAAAAAAAGTCACCACTTGGATTTAACTAAGCAAATAGTTATGATAGTTACTGCATGAGCTATTATCGTTCAGCTGGCAATAAGTTATTTAACCCCAACTGGTGCAATGAGTTGCTTCTCATTTCTTAAACAACCATGTCGAAAGACACATCTTGTGGTCGTGGAAAAGATGTTAGTCTGTTTGAGAAGGTTCAAATGATTGGCATGCATCAAGCAGACAAAACATCTAAGGAGATTGCAGAAACTACTACAAGAACTGTCCAACGCATTATTAAAAACTGGAAGGATAGCGGGGACCCATTGTATTCGAGGAAGAAATGTTGCGGGGAAAAAATCCTGAATGATCGTGATCGGTGATCCCTTAAACGTTTGGTGAAATCAAATAAAAAAAAAACAGCAGCAGAACTCAGGGCTATGTTCAATAGTGAAAGTAAGAGCATTTCTACACGCACAATGCGAAAGGGAACTCAAGGGATTGGGACTGAACAGCTGTGTAGCCGTAAGAAAATGTGGTCTGATGAGTCCAGATTTACCCTGTTCCAGAGTGATGGGCGCACCAGGGTAAGAAGAGAGGCAGATGAAGTGATGCACCCATCATGCCTAGTGCCTAATGTACAAGCCTGTGGGGGCAGTGCTATGATCTGGGGTTGCTGCAGTTGATCAGGTCTAGGTTCAGCAACAGTATGTGCTCCAAGAATGAGGTCAGCTGACAACCTGAACATACTGAATGACCAGGTTATTCCATCAATGGATTTTTTCTTCCCTGATGGCACAGGCATATTCCAAGATGACAATGCCAGGATTCATCGGGCTCAAATTGTGAAAGAATGGTTCAGGGAGCATGAGACATCATTTTCACACATGGATTGGCCACCACAGTGTCCAGACCTTAACCCCATTGAGAATCTTTGGGATGTGCTGGAGAAGGCTTTGCGCAGTAGTCAGACTATGCCATCATCAATGCAAGATCTTGGTGAAAAATGAATGCAACACTGGATGGAAATAAATCTTGTGACATTGCAGAAGCTTATCGAAACAATGCAACAGCGAATGCTTGCCGTAATCAAAGCTAAAGGCGGTCCAACAAAATATTAGAGTGTGTGAACTTTTTTTTTTGGGCGGCGACTTTCTTTGGGACAGGCAGTGTATGTTAAATGAGTTTTAATCCAGATTTATGACTTGGACATTTCTTCAACACACATTGCTGAAAAATTCATAAAGTCACTCCAGTAGGGCACTGGGTAAAATACTGGAATATTAGGTTTAAAGATACACTAAATTTAACAAGCAATGTGCGCCAATTTATAAATTTATTGCAAACACAGACTGATGGAAAACGGACTTTAAATATTACCCTCATGATAAACCCCCCCCCCCCAATTTACAGTAAACAGGGAAAATACTTACAGTGATAATCTACGATGTTGATAGGCTCATCGTCTTCAGGGAAGCTAACTGCATAGCCCAATGACGCCATTACTAGCACCATGCCAGCATGAAGCACACACAACGTCATGGTTCATAAAATGGACCAGTCCACGTTCTGATAACAGGGTTTGACCTATAAAAAAAAAAAAAAACGGTGAATTATTTAATTGACATCCGCAAATATTTCAAACCTGCTTAATTTCGGAATGCTGGAGAAATTGTTACTTTCTGCTGAATTCAGGCATCTATTTATACATGTGAGAAGTTATTTTATTAACTACCATACAGTATGTATCTTCCTATAGCCTACTATCAAATCCCGAAGTTATTCACCGAAGTCGGAGGGACTTCGTTGATTAAGAATTTGCCTCGTCGGTGCTTAGACATGTTAATGCTGTATGGAGATGAATCTCCGTACAGCATTAAAACGAAGTTTGGAGGGAAGCAACTTTGGATCTAGGATATGAAGCTCGCTTCACTCATCCCTAATCATCACCCGTCCTAAAGCAAGCGATATCAAGTCATATCTTATATAGCAGGTTCATGCTCTTCAAGTCACAGAGGACAATCTGCTGCCCAGAAACGATGATTTCATGTGCTGCATAAATAATAAATTCACCCAAAAAACTGGCATTTTTCTCGTTCATCCGATGATCGACAGTACCTTTACACGGGACAATTATCGAGAACGAGCGTACGTACGTACAAATTACAGGCCTGATAGTCTAGTGTAAATATGTGACTATGTAAATTACTGTTTAAATTGAAAGAAAGGTACTGTAGATTATCCATATGCATTAGACAGCACTGATTGAGGTATGAAACTATCAGCATGGATTGCACATCTTCATAGTGCGTAGGGACATGATCTTTTGTCAAAAGCAACAGTGACACCCAGTTACCAATTTACAGATGTATTTACAGGAGGAATAACAGAGGAACATCAGAACAAACAGAGATTTTAGAACAATGACCCTATAACATAAATTAAATCAACCACAACTGTAACAATGAAATTATAAAGTGCAGTAATATTCACCGTTATCCATGGGTTTCCATCACAGGCCATGACAGAACATTCGATAAACTACACCTGCTATCAACATATTACTAAGCCACACATGTACCTGCCAGTGTACATAGCAAACATGGAAAGTATACATGTCCTGCCCTGGAAAGTTTACAAGTCACACAGCCAGGCAAACAGTAGACGTGATGTCATGTGGACACCAGTGAAACTGATTTATTCGGATTTTAAAAGGTATTTGTATCATAAAATAAAATATTGTATTATTTTTTTAAACCATATTAATAAAATCTATTCTATGTGCCGACGTTCTATTGGACTGCAAGTATGATAATTGGGAGAGACTCTCTGTAGATTGTATTGCCATTCTGTAAATGATGTCTGGAGGAAAGAAGGCTTGTACACAAATATAGAAGAGGATTCTTTACGGTAAGAGCAGTGAGTCTATGGAACTCTCTGCCTGAGGAGGTGGTGATGGTGAGTACAATAAAGGAATTCAAGAGGGGCCTGGATGTATTTCTGGTGCGTAATAATATTACAGGCTATAGCTACTAGAGAGGGGTCGTTGATCCAGGGAGTTATTCTGATTGCCTGATTGGAGTCAGGAGTCCCCTAAAATGAGGAAAATTGGCTTCTACCTTGCATTTTTTTTTGCCTTCCTCTGGATCAACTTGCGGGATAACAGGCCGAACTGGACGGACAGATGTCTTTTTTCAGCCTTATAAACTATGTTATCTGTTTTCTTTTGAAATATAAAGTTGGAAAAAAATCTATTCTACACTTTTATAAAGAGCTACAAGGGGCCCCACGATCACTATTATACATGCAGTACTGTCTTCTTAGTCACAAAACACTGGCTGCCCTTAGGGCCCATTTACATGGCCCGATACTCTGGGCAATGATTGGCAACGAACGCACCACTGGATCTCCATTGACTCTAATGGGATCTGACAGCTTTCCTACATAAATGGCGCAGTATTTGTCCATCCGAAAGCCAGCATTTATGCCAAAAAGCTGCCGAATCCCCATCAGATCCCATTATAGTCACGGGGATCCGGCAGTGTGTGGCAGTATTCAGCTATGCTAGATACGGTAAACTTCAGTAGTCCGTTCCTCTGCCAAATCAGACAACTAGAATTTGTGCCGGAGATGTGAACACAGCCTTAGGGTACGGACACATGGGCAGGTTATTTAAGTAAGTTTTTTAAGCTAAAAACCAGGAGTAGATCATAAAAGGAGACTAGGTGTTACCAGTTGGGGTGCACAGTCTGATACTGGCAGCACCGATTGGACATTGTCAGACTGTGCAAGGACACCCCCCCCCCCCCCCAAATGGTAACACCGAGAGGGACCTTTATTGGTAATCCATTCACAAAATTCAAGCTGGAATAATGGAGGAATGGTACAACATAAGGAGTTCAATGGAAAGATGCTCATGGGGAAGTAGTTACTTAGACAGACGCGTCAGGAGGGGAGACCTTTCTTCTTGCACATTCCAGTGGCGTAAAGATTCCCCCTTTGCGACTACTGGAACGTATGGAAACTTTTACTTTCTACCATGTCAGTATCAGTCCACCAGGTTGTGTTGCAGCGAGATCCTGAGCGTAAACCCCATCAGTTACGCTTCCTTCCAGTAAAGGTTTAACAAATTGCTAGTTTAATCCAGAAGGACATATTGAACTGGCGGATGTAGGACTGCACGGGAACTACTCACCGCCATGCTGAGGTATGCCCTACAATAAACACAAAAAGCTATGGATTCGGTGATAGTGATATACTGTAAAAATCTTCCATTTACTAGCAATGGGGAATAATAGCCTGGTGCGCAATAAGACTGTTATAAAAGGGGATTTGGGAGGAACGGCACATCCGCACTACCTGCCGCCTGTTATTTTCACAGCTCTGGACACAGGAAAAGGCATTATTTGAAATGCACGGCTATCACCTTCTCTGTTGAAAGAAGACAAATGATGTTTCCAAATGTCTTGTCACTTGTCAATTTTAACCACTAATTTATCAGTCCTTTCCCTACAGATTTATCTCCAATAACAATTCATGTTACACGGGCGGCTGGGTTAAATGTTATTTGTTACAGATCCATGTACACTTTTGTCAGTTCCATTACTTTACTGAAATATGGGCTGATGATATTAAAGTGGCATTTAAAAGGCTTTTTCTCCAAGTTGGCGTGTAACTTTTGTTTTATCGGGTGTAGAAAATAATATCTGAAAATGATTTAAAGGGTTCATTGCACCTGCACCCCCAGAAAATGTCGAATACACGTCCATTCATACCTGCGTGTGGGAATATAGCCGTGCAATGGTAAAACACGTCCACAGCCCTATATTATTAATGTGGAAATGTGTATAGGACCTGACAATAGCTGTGGGTCAAACTAGACATGGCTTTCAAATAACTAGTTGACGTTTCCATTATTTGATATTGGTAGGAAATGAAATAATGATTATATCATGCAGGTCGTTACAATAAACTTAATTTAAAGGGGTTTAAAGGGATTTTGATAATGATAGATAGGTCATAAATATCTGATCAGTTTCATGGCTATGGAGGACTCCCAGCACCCCACTGATCAGCTGTTTGAAGAGGTCGTGGAGCTCTGGCGAGAGCTGCAGCCTCCTCACACGTTACCAAGCACTGCGCCGAACATTGCATAGTGGCTGTGCTCGGTACTGCAGCCCAGGCTCATTCACTTGAATGGGACTGAGCTGCACCTAGGCCATGCGATGAACATGATGTCACTGGTTTAAGAAGAGGATTCAGCGATCACCAGAGTGTCGCAGCCTTTTAAATAGCTGATCTGCAAGGATGCTGGGAGTCTGACCTCCACTGATCAAATGTGGATGACTTATCCTGAGGATAAGCCATCAATATCAAAATCCTGGAAATCACCTTTAATGTATTTATTAGGGGGGAATTATTTTCTTGTGTTTTACAGATATAGAGATGGCATACATTTGGTGGTCTGAGCTGACCACTCAACAAATATGCATATGGTACAAACATGTATTCCATATTCCAAAACTCAACATAATACCAACCGTCACTGTTAATCTGCTTGTACAAACCCTCACACAGAAGCCTCTACATTATTAGTCCTCTGAAACGTCTATATCATGGTATGCCATCTCTTCTTCTCTTGTAGTTGTCTTTATTCTTTACCCTACACTAGGGGCTCCTAAGGGGGATCTTATATTTTGATATTACACATCAATGGACTTTTTACCTGTACAATTGTCTGGTAGTACGGTAACGTCAAAAAGCTCCAAATATTCAGTGTTCCACATCGCTATAAAATAGGCTCTGTGTATCTTTCTCCTATGGGATCTGTCCCAGGAGTAATATATGGTATTTTCAAGGTATTTTCTAATAATCCACAATATTTAATGTAAAGCTCCTGTTTCATAAAGATTTTCTGCAGCCGAGATATGCATTATACACAATAATGTATCTCTACTAATAATTGTTAAAAATATTAGAAGATATTAGAAGGTGTTGGAGGTCAGAAGGAGGCCTTGACTTCTCAGTGACTTGTAATGATTGTAGAATTCACAGTGGAGGGTAAATTAAATAATTTATGCATATAGTCCAACTGACCTAATATTTTAGAGTTGGTCACAATATTATGGGGTCTGTACACAGAATTAGTTAACTAGTTATATGTGCTCAGTCATAAAGATCACCAATACCAGCCTTTACTATAACAGTTCCAAACGTATGCTGTCCATACATTGTGTAAAGTTCTACATAGCCATTGCGATCACTTATAGGGCAGACCTGGGTCTAGTTTAGGCGGAGACACAATTAAAAGGGAACCTGTCATCAACTGTATGCTGCCCAGCATAAAGAAGAGACAGGTACGTTGATGTCAGCGGTCTGTCATTTAAAAGTTAATAGTAAATGGTTCCCGAGAACCAACTTCACAATCATTGCAGACTGGGCCTGGAAAAGAGTCCCGGCCACCTGAGAAGAGTCATGGTTATTCATGAATTCCTGCTCTCCCTGCCCACCTGCTGATGACTCAGAGGCTTCTACCTAGTTTTCTCCCTTTCTCTCTAGGAGAGAACTGCCAACCATAAGCAGATGGGTGAGACTGCAGGGGGTTATGAATAACCATGACTCTTCTCAAGTAGCGTTGACTCTTTTTAAGTCCTTGCTTGCAATAATTAAGATGCTGGTTCTCGGCAACCACTGACTTTTACCGCATGAGTGACACACAGCTGAAATCAGCATTTCTGTCACTATTTTATACTGCCCTCAGTGAGGTCAGTATAAAGTTGATGACAGGTTCCCTTTAAAAAATATAGTTCAACGTAAAGAAAAAAAAAGTCCAACTATTCTTGTAAAAATTGCCATTTTCTCCATCATAGCAAATACAGTATATTGCTGTATTACTACAGAGTGAGACAGTGCCGGACCTCCTAAGCACCTACCTAGGTTACTCTTGAGTAAACCCGCTTTCACAGTTTTGGTGTACCCTGGCATGGATATCAATATACTGCAAAGGCTAACATTTCAAATTAAATTTCATTGAATATGTTTACATAAATGAATTAACGTCTATGTAGATGAACAAAGTTTAATCACACAAAGCTGCAGAGCAATCAACCAATGTCAAAAAGCCACTTAAGTGAATTATTAAAATATCAGGAAAAGTTCAGCGTATTCGTGTTTGAAGCATCTACTGACATAAGCACTTTGGCCCCATGCTCCAAAATCCGATGAGGCTTGTAGATAAAGAAACCATCCTTCTCCAAGTTCTGAAATCCTATAGTAACATCACAGCAGAAATTTGGAGATGATTTTGTACATGAATGTGATAATGAATACCAGACAGTCAATAAAAAAGTCTTACTACTACTTCTATTTTAATTCTTTACTGACAACTTTACAAAATCTAGAAAATAAATCAAGTCTGGTGAGCAATGATATAGTAATAGTGGTTCTTATACCAGTGTTCCCATACCATGGGAGGACATTTACGTTTGCTAAGTGAAATTTTGATTCCTTATTATTATATTTGCTAATGAATGACTAAACAGCTCCTAGACAATAGGTTAGACTAGGTCAGCAACCTCTGGTACTCCAGCTGTTGTGAAACTACAACTCCCAAAATGCTCCATTTACTTCTATGGAAGTTCTGACAACACCCAAGAACTTGTGCGTGCTGGGAGTCGTAGTTTCACCATGGATGGAGTGCTGAAGGTTGCGGATCCCTTGGTTAGAACATCGACATTTAGTTCTACATATAGAGCGTAGACATAGATCTTGTACCGATGCCCCAAAGACACAAGATATGGCTTTACTAGTGAGCAAATACTGCAACCCAAGTCATTACTTTAGTCAATGGCAGGCAAGTGTAATGTTTTATTAACAAACAGTTGCTACTAAAGCTTTATTTAAAAGGGACGCTCCGATCAAAAAATATTTTAATCACATATAAACTGCCTATATGTGAATATTCTATGCAATTTTTTGAAAAAAAAAGGCAGATGGTTTTCTCAATATACTTTTTGGTTTCACTCCATATATTCTACTTCCTGCTCTGGCTTTGTAACTTGCTCCTTTGGACTTTTAGCACAGTAAACAGCCTCGCTTGAGTTTCTCAGTGAGGAAAGGGGTTCAGTGACTCAATTAGAGGATCACACAATATCTTAGCCTATCAAGTGAACAATATAGATGGTACTGTTACCCCAATTCTACTAATCTACTATTATACAAACAAATAACATCTTTGCATTACATCAACAGTAAAATAATGGGATCCCTATCTATATAGGAGTTTTATCTCTTTGTGCTGACTGCCAAAGAAGGACAATATTTTTTATTTTTTTCAGTGGTGCGATGCTGCTGAAATGAAAAATAAAAATGGCCAAACATTCTTAAAAAAATTTTTTCTATGAATATTGAAATAAAAATATAATGGCCCCTTTCTGATGGAAATGTCCCTTTAAGCTGCCCCTACACGTTCATTAGCTGTTGGCCAGTTTGTTAACTGACAGACATTACCTTCTCAAATTAGGTTATATTTTATAGACATTGGAAGAGCTTCCCATCACTCAGTACACCAATTCTTGAGAAGATATTGATCTAGGCCATTAGTTACCGGCTAATGGTTACTCAATAACAAGAGAGCAAACTGTCATTCTAATGGACTGCGTAAATCTGTGCAGAAATGTGAAGATGAAGGGGTTAAAGAAGGGTGAAAAAGGAATTATTCAGTGCACCATGTAGTGAATAATTGACTACTGTAACTAGAACACAGCTGAAGTAGTAGTACATCCTGAAATTAGTCCTAATAATATTGATTACACAACTATTTCAGATACCTAAAGCATTAAAGGGAATCTGTTAATACCTTATGCATCTATAAACCATTTTCCGAACTTCTTCCTATCTATAATCAGTAACTGATTAAAAAACAAACAGTTTTATCCCCACATGCACTGTATGACTTGTTGAAGTCATGAAGGTGGAACCATTTGGCTGAACAGACATGTTATCCATAACCTAAACATCACTTTGATGTTGCTAAATCTAGCATTGATGTTGCTAAATCTAGGATTCAGTCATCACAAAGCAGTTCTGGTGGCATCTAATGTATCTTCAGTATGCACATGAAGCCAGAGTTGGCTTGAGATGACGTATCCCCTCTGATTGGGCATGTTGAAGCACTCCAATCACATTAAGCCTGGCCTGGGATGGTAATATAATAAATTAACCAGACATATAAAAATGCAAACATGCACAGTGTAGAGTCACTGATCCTGAGGAACTCTTCTCCTGCTCCCTCTGTGGACTGGACTTCTATGATGAGGTTGTTTATGTGACTAGATCAGCTGAAAAGCATCACATGGTCTTTCACTTTGGCTTTACAAAGGATGAGATGACTGCATTTGGTTGCTGGAGAAGACCCTCACTGTACACAAGGGCCACAACATTGCCATTATGTTGCTTGATGTTTTTTTTTTATTTGAGAGTTCTATCATCAACAAATTCTTGCAAGGGGTGTGAGAAAGCTCTCAGTAGGGATGCCAGCAGTGAAAGTTGCAGTGTAGCCTAAAGCTGGACATACACATAATCTCCCTGACCGTCCCCATAGGTATGCACACTTGGAATGGCTGAAATGGTTGTGAAGTGTTAACCATACCAATTCATCCAAAGTCGTAAAATTGTGTTTTGTTGTCAATACCTTCAGAAAACTGATCAGCACTGCTGGAACAAACATTTGGCCCAGCTGTCAGTAGGAAACAAGAAGTTCCTTTGTGTGTTGTAGTTATTCAGCTCCAATCCATAAAGTCATTTTGGAGCAAGTGTTGAATGATCTAACTGCAAAACAATCAAGTGATGGAGAATTTGGTTATTCTCTATCTAGAACACTTTAGCCAGCAGTCCTATTGTTTATTGATCAAGTCATTTGCCAGGAAAAAAAAAGGACCATTCTTGGAAATCAGCTACGAGCATCAGCAGGCTTACAAAAGTAAACTAAAACATGCCATATAAAGCACAATGTAGAACAAATGGACCTTATATGTAAAGTCGTAGCTCAGCCATTTATTCTTCCATATTGTTTTTGGGAGAATCACTACGGCATCATAAAAATCCACTGGCTTATTATTCCCTGAACCTTTCAATCTTGAATGTGTTTTAAAAAGTCTAATAAAGTTAGATCAAATTTATTTTAGCAATGCAATAGATCAAAAATCACTGATGTTGTCAAGTAGGACATTCCAAAAAACCTTTATTACAGGTGATATATGTGTTCCACTAAACACTAAATTCTCCTTCTGTCATAGATGGACAAATCTCAGCTGCCAGGTAGAAAATATGCCTATAAATCTGAAACCGATGCCTATATTGCTGGATGTTTTCTGCTGGAGTCTACAAAAGTTCTTTTTGTCAAAAACTCAGTTTTCAGAGTGGGCTCCTGAGTGGTCTAACTGACTCTACAGTAATGTATCCATCCCTTAAATTTCCAACAATGAAGGCTTTTCCTTTTAATGTTACTACGTTTTTAGGAATTTTGCTGTTATTGTTACTATTATAAAGAAGAAGGTTTATTACTTTATTAAGAACTACATAGAGGTTCATGAAAACATATGCAAACTCTAGAGGTACGCAAATCATGCTATGGAAACATGATTGATTTTTTTTAGTTTTTGTTTTAGTTTTCCATTCAATTACAAATGAGAAAAAATGCAGTATTGCAAAGTGAAATTAATACCCTGATAATAAGAAAAAAAAAAAAAAAGTGAAAAAAATCAACGGCAATATTACACTGCCAGATAATCGCTCATCTATGAATGCTCATTAGTGTTCCTCTGCCGAAAAATCTGCAGGTGTTATACAGACATAAGTGGGCATGTTTTTTGAAATCCAGCAGTTACTTATTACGGTACTATCTTCTCTGATGGGAAAATTAATTATAGTCCTTTCACCTTTAATTATGACCACCTATCTGGCCCATCATGACATGGAAGACAGATATATATGGATCCTGTATAATTATGAATTTCAGATTTAATTGAAGCATACACTAGATCCACCCTTTCAGTTTTTTGTCTGCGGTTTTATTTTTGGTTTAAATGGGTAGTTAAAAACTCAGTTTCTTTTTCCCATCTACTAAAACATGCCCTGTCTAGAATCCTTGGGTCTATCTGAGTATTATGTATTGTGCAAATGGTGAGTTTTCTCCTTTGTTTGGGAAAAATCTCATAGAAATCTACAGGAATCCACAGACTCTGACATCCCTGACCTGGAACCGACACTATACTATTGATAACAAAGGAAATCCTCTAGGGGTACCAACAATGTTTGGTAATACCCAATGAAAGTTATGTATATTTCCCTTTTCGTAGTCCACTGTGTCTGTTATATACTGCAAACCTGGTTCTGCCGTTGTACTTCTACTCCGGTTGGAATTAATCCAACCACAGCTGGATGTTCTCCTACTATAGATAAGGAAAAAGCTTAAACAGAGATCTTATGCGTCTCCAGCCCTTTAAAGTATCTTGAAGAAGCATTGTATTTCTGAGTTCCAAGGGAAGGTCTAGAGATCTGCCAGAAATAATGCTTATACAGAAATGGATGAAAAAACTATTTTTCTAATTGATAAACCATGATTGATAATACAATTTTAAGACACTATGCTCATGTCTTGATATATCATGACCTTATTTCCTTATTTATCATAGTTTTTCAATGGTTCATCCTGTATCATACAGCCACTAGAGTCTAGAAACCAGGTTTTTCCATGCATGTCCTCTGTACATGTAGCCAAAAGTAATGATTATTACCAATTAACACATACATTAACATACACCCAAAGACACGTTTTTTTGCAGCATATTATGTGTCATCCATAGGATTATTATAGGTGGATATATCTGCTTAACATTATCATTCGCACACCATAAATTAGGACTCCTTGTGAAAAACTCACTCCCTTAAAATAAATGACATTAACCCTTTATCATCACTGAAAGGGTCTGAGCTGCAATACCAACAGCCTCTATACAATGTACAGCACTGTGCTTAGTAAGCTGCCAGGAGACTGCAGAGCTCATTGGAGCACCACAGCATCTTAAAGCAGCTGTTTGGTAGTTGGGCCAGGAGTCAATTTCCCACCGATCAGATATCGATGGTCTATCCTGAGGATCGGTCATCAATATTCTACTCCCAGAAAAGTTGGCCATGAACATTAGATAACTGTTGGCTGAACTCAGAACTGATCGGCCATCTACTGTGTATTGTGGCTTTCCGCACTAACAACAGATGTCAGGGAAAGAAGGATCGGGCTTTAGGATTTCAATATGTCTGATCCTAGTGGAGATAAGCAGTGTCTGGCTGCAGCTTTCTCCCATCTCTCCGTGCACGCTTGGCTGAGCTGAATGAGATTAGCTGTCGCCCCGAAAATCTAATCTGCATGGCCAATTTAGGGAATGTGTGATAATACCCAACTCTGTCTCACCACCGTAGTTTTAACTATTTACACCCCGGTCACATCCGCCTGCGTCTTGATCAGATACATGGTTTGCTTGGATGATTTGGGAAGGAGGAATACAAATCTGTGTGCTTTGTTCTCATCACTGTGTACTTAGTCTTGTTTTTTTCCCGACAGCCACGTCGTCTGCCATGAAAGCCTACAGTACTGTTCTTGTTTGTCAGCACCAGATACTTCAGATACAGCATTGGAGAGATGGAGAGGATTCCGGGGCTTGATACTAATTGATTGTGATAGAACAAATAGCAGTTCTGTCACTTAAAAACACTACTTGACTTGTTTCAAAGAATCCGCATTAACACCTCTTGATCTATGTCAAAGTGAAAAAAATGTTTAATATTAAAACGATGAAGCCTCACTACTGAAAAATCTCGGCTTTGATCTTAATTGGCTTCTGGTGGAGCTAGTTATATTTCAGTTGTTTGCCAGCTTTTAATATTACAGAAAACCGATCCTTCCCCCTTGAACAAGAGAAGGCTGGCAGAATTCTTGAAAGTAGATTCAGTGCTTTTTAATGATGCTAGTGCTTAGTGCTTCATTTCACTCACTCGGAAAACTAAACGCTGCTTTGATTAATAAAAGCACTTTGTACAGACTATTTCATAAAAAAAATATATATATATATATATATATATATATATATATATTAAAATTGGAAAACCTGAGTTAACTGCATTTTTATTTTAAAATTTCAATTTGAATAATGGATAAACGTGAGATCATTACATGTGCTCAGTCTACATAATTCTTCTATTAGGCAGAGCTGGCTTTAATAATATATAGCATTTTTTTTCTTCCTATTTTGCCGCAAGTGCATTTAGAAATTTTTCAGCAAAAACGATTCCCTGCTCCACTGAGCCCATATATAATTTTGTGCTGAGGGCCTAAGATCACAAAGCGAGTTGACACTGGGATCAGCACCAAGTTCTATCACCTGAAAAGCTGTGGTCTGCTTCCTAATGGAAAATATTTTACACCCCATAGCGGAAAGAGCTTAGTCATCAATTCTCTCAAATTACTAAATTATATTCAATCATTTTAAGATGTTCTCTGTGTACCTTGACTGACTCTTGGAAGCTAAAACACAAGTGTGCGGTACTTCTAATAGCCCTTTTCATTAAATCATCTTTACATAAAAGGACTACTAAGTCTACTTTCACACTAGTGTTTTGGCTTTCCTTTTGTGAGATCCGTTCAGGGCTCCTACAAGCGGTCCAAGATGGATCAGTTTTGGCCTAATGCATTCTGAATGGAAAGGATCAGCTCAGGGTCCAAAACGGAACGGTTTGCATTCTGAATGGAAAAGGATCCGCTCAGAATGCATGTTTGCATCAGTTCAGTCTCCATTCCGCTTTGGAGAAGGACACCAAAACGCTGCTTGTAGCGTTTTGGTGTCCGTCTGATGAAACTGAGCCAAACGGATCAGTCCTGACACACAATGTAAGTCAATGGGGACGGATCCGTTTTCACAGACACAATCTGGCACAAAAGAAAACGGATCCGTCCCCCATTGACTTTCCATGGTGGTCAAGACGGACCCATCTTGGCTATGTTAAAGATTATACAAACTGATCCGTTCTGAACGGACGCAGACGGTTGTATTATCTGAACGGATCCGTCCATGACGGATCCGAACAAAACACGAGTGTGAAACTAACCTGCTTGTAACACCTATTCTAGGCTGGTGTCACACACAGGTGATATTTTGCAGTTTTTTTAGGTGTTTTTCATCATTGTTTCTTAATTAAAAATAATAATAAATCAGCTCCAGGTTTTAAGGCGCCATACAAATTCAATAGCTGCCCCTCCTGACCCATACCCCATACACATACGTATTCAATGGGGAGACACCTCTGGCGACGGCATATCTCCCCAGAGGACAAACGGATCAGGTGATCAGTCGGTAGAGACTTGGGGGCTCCCAGGCCTTTACATAGAAGTACATAGGAAATATTAGATGCAGCTCAAACATGCATTTTTGTAGTGCCTTTTGTTTTACCTTTGAGTTGTGTTTTTGGCTGGCTTTTTTTTTTTTTTACTAAATGGCTTTTTCTTTTTGGCTAAATGGCTTTTATTTTATGCTTTTATGCTCTGGGTGTGGCACTTCCTACTCACTGTATATTATTTTTGCCTTGCAAATGCCATACTGTTGTCTGGAAAAACTGACATTAAAAGGGCATTCATACTTTCTAATATAACAATGCCATTAAAGAAAAAATGTTTAAAAAGGCTACATAAATCAGAGGTTTTTGAATGCATTAAACCTGGGCACAAAACCCCCACTATGACATAAACTATGTGTGGCAGCACTCTTATAACCAAACCTTGACTGACTCCTGAATGGTAGGTCGTGTGCCCCTATAATTCTGCAATTTAGGAGACCTGGTAAGTAAGATGATCACTGATATAACTGAATCATATTTTCAAGAACCTACAAATCTTCTCATTTTCTATTTCAGGTCAATATGATTGTGACCTGAACAGAAGCAATAATTTGAGACAAGGCCTGGATGTTCACCTGTCCACTAATGTCTTCTTCATGCTGAATAGTAACCACTTGCAGGTATCATTCCAAAGCTTATATACTGATGTGTCCTTCCTTACCTTTACTCTTATCCCGAGATTACCATATTCACCAGATAATAGATTAAGGGTACATCCACATGAGATGGTAAAACTCACCATGGATTTAAATCTACACCAAAATCCACAGGCTGACATGCATATCTTATCACAGAGGTCGCCATGGATTTCTCCTTACGCATTGTAAAACATGAAATTCGAGGAGAATATCTGCAGAAAGTGTTGGTATTCTTCACCGCATGCCAATTTACGCATGAACATTTTCCTGCAGCAAGTGGATGAGGTTTGTTAAAATCTCACCCACTTTGCTCCTACTGTGAATTTTCTGTCCACAAATCTGGATGGAAAAGCTCCAGTATGTTCACCATGGGTGGATTCAGCTTTACGAAAAGTTCATTCTCACAGCAATCTTGGGAAACCTCAAACCAAGAGGAAAGGTAAAGAAGGATACAGCTGGATGTATTTTAATGCAAAACAAATGTCTATGGCGGTTTTCATAAGAATTGTCAGACAACAGACTGCTGCTTGAAGATGTGAACGCAAACCTTTCACACATTTTATACCGAGAAGATGACACCGAGCATCCGGTATAGACAGCAGTTCACTGTGCTCTTTTGGGGCTGACGGTTACGGTGTGTCAGAGCACCCATCAGATGTACGAATCCAGAACAAACTGCTCTGAAGATGTATTTTATGAGAGTCGCCACGCACCATACACTTCTGCCAGCGTACGACACCCTTGGCTCAGTCTGTGTTTCAATAATCAATACAAGCTTGGAGCATAAAACCAGAGCAATATGTGATGAATTCCAAAGACATTTGTTCCCTCTGATCAGAAAGCTCAGCCAGAGCATCCAGTACTGGAACAGAACACAAACAGACCCAATGTGGAGTCAATAAGTAGAAACTGGACAATGTCTTATTTAATTTTAAGAAACGGACCATTATATACTCACTGCATCCTTTGAATGTTAGTTATAAAGACGGACTATGCAAATATTGCCACAGACATATAACCCTGGTATAGACATCTCCTGGCGGAGGCCATAATCAGAGCTAGTTTCCATTCTAGTAATCAATTAACAGATTCAGGGTACTTTCACACTAGCGCTGTTCGTAACTGCCTGCCGGCAAACCGTATGCAAGCAGAAATATGTTTTTTCCGGATCTGTTAGACGGATCCGGTGTTATACCGGATCCGTCTCATCCGGAATAACGGATCCAGTATTTAATTTTTTTTCAAAGACCAAAAGGAAAAATAGCTCCTCCTTTGCAGACACATGGGCAGACCGGAAAACTGAATCCAGCAACGCGGCAATTTCCGGAACACTTGGTATCGCTTGCGGCATTAATACATTTCTATGGAAAGTGCAGTGGTGTTCCGGGATTTTGTCCGAAAAAAATATGGTCAAATATCGTACCAAGGACGGAACGGAAGACATCCTCATGCATACTGAACGTTTTGCTTTCCATTCAGAATGCATTAGGACAAAACTGATGTTTTTTTTGGGGTATTGAGACCCTTAACCGGATTTCAATACAGGAAAATAATAACGCTAGTGTGAAAGTACCCTCATTCAGGGTTGTGGGGATAAATTATATTAATCCCAGTGCCCAAATGTGCCATAGTAGTTTACAGGATTTTCTAAAATCAACTTTAAACAATGTGGCCATAACACAGTACCATAATACAGCAGTAGATACAGGAACAAAAACAATTTGCAGCACCACTACCTTCAAATGTGAATGTATCCTGTCTTATAACTGTATATTCCAATATTTCCCAACCAGTTTCCCAGGATGAAGCCCCTTGAGCTCCAGAACATGGCAAAAAGCCAACAGGAAGGGTAAACTGATTACAAAGCATAACTGAGCCAACTTATAGCACTGAGCCATAACTATAGAATACTTTACCCACCCCATAAAACAAGCTCCTTTGAGTCAGGAATGGTATTGGGGCTTCACCAGAAGTACAGAAGTAGAGAGATTTTTCAGGGGGTTCCCCTGCAGTAATCATTTTGGAAATCACATTTGTTGGCATTAGAGCTATTAATCGCAAGTTGTAGCAGAAGCTGTTCTTCATAGCGCCAAAACCGTTCCTTCCGTCAGTATGTTTTAAGACAGATGGAAAGGGAACACCTTCATACATTTAATTTAGAAGTTGAACACCAACCAGTTGGCAGTCCATGCCACTGAGCAATATGCTTAGCAAGTATCCAAAAGAATACAACTAAAATAAAAGCTACTTCATCTACTGGCGTTTGTATGTCCTCCCTATGTTTGCATGGGTTTCCTACGGGGGTCCGGTTTCCTACCAAAGTCCAAAAATATACAAATAGGTAAACTGGCTTCCTATAAAATTGAGTGTTGAGCGCCTATATGGCAGCCACCAACTTCCTACAAATTGACCCTAGTGTGTGTTGTGGTCAAGCGCCTATATATCAGCCACTGACTTCCCAGCCACACAACGATCCCTACGCTTTGAGTCCCTGTGAGAAAAACACATTACAAACGTTTGTCATTGTCATTCGTCAGCCATTGAGCCGTATCCTTTTCTTGCATCCATTTGTGTTCAGCAGACAACATATCAGTGAGGACCCTTGTATGCCAGTGTTATGAAAGATCCCACCTTCCCACCAAAGGCTTCACTTGGGCATCATTAATGAATATAAAGCTCATCTCATCAGAGGAGAAATAACTCGCCTATACAAAGCAGTGTGTTGTCTCAAAATGCAATTAAGCTGGGTTACTCATCAGTGAGAAAAGTTCAAATTAAACCAGGTCCTTTCTAAATGTTCTTTAAATTAGACAACTTTGGAGCGAAGCAAATAGAAATGGTGCAATGATGAGTCAACGCTGTGATCATAGGGGCCTTATTTACATATGAAATACACTTTTGTATCTCCCATGAATATAGTTAAAGTGAAACTTTGCCGCCATTATAATAATAATGAGGGCATTTGTTTCCCCCCATTGCAATCTGCCAGCGGCACAGCTCTGAATATTTACACACTCCTCCACGGCTAGGAAATAAAAATCATTCTAAAATAACATTTCCACAGCTTACACCAAGACATTTTAATGTGTTTTCATGGTCTTAAAAATACAACAGCCTACAACCCACGTGAATTATAACCTGCAAAAGTTCACTTGTAATTTTTTTACATGGCAGATTTAGTATATTTGTGTATCAAGATGTATACCCTTTGCAGAAAGGTACCTGGACCTTCAATTCATCTCATTAGTTATACAGGGATAAAGTAGTCCATCCCCATGCATCCCCACCCGGTCAACGTAAAATTGAAGAATTACTGACGAGTATATTCTTATTTTCCACAGCACATTGATTTATCATTTAAAGAACATTATATTTGCAAGGCATTTAAACTGAGAAAATTGGAGGGTCACATGAAACGTAACGCGTTGTGAGGACCACATATATAAAAGCTGAGAAGGTTTATCAGAGGGAGCAAACGGTGGCAGCACAGGACTAGAAATAACAAGACAATACGGTAGTCAAAGAGGCAGCCGGATAGAGCCATGGCACAAGGAGGAGGCTGTAACCTTGAAAAGAATGTACTATTTCAGCTAAATACAAAAAATCCTAACACTTCCAGATAATTTGCTATATGTAGAGAGACTGCCTTAGCACCATCATCGCTATCTATGAGAAGTGATATAACATATGCTATCACACCTTAAGCTGGACACGTTATTATTTTCTCTTTTTTGAACAGCAGAGGGTTAAGCCAGCCATATAAATGAGATAACTGTCTCTCAAACTACCCCTATAGACATGTGAATGAGAAGACAGGTTTAACTCCCTGAGAACTAAAGGATTGGGCATACTGAAATCCAACAATCTCACCCTTCTCTCCCCTGACATCTACTCCTGGGGTCATCCAACATACATTTAATTTAATGTGTATGTCCAGCTTTAGTTCTAGATTTTAAAAAAGTACACATCCAATTTCTCAAATTTTTATACTCTACTATATTTGGATTGACGGCTTGCCTTTTGATCAGTGGACATATGGTAAGAGCGGTCATCCACTGACTAAGACCACCCGCTGGACTGAGCAGGAATGAAAATGAATAAATTACAAGTTATGCAGAATCTTTTTCTAGAAAACCATCAGTCTGCAGAGCTTCACCTGCGGCCTACAGATCAGAGTGCATGTACTGTGAGACTGGTTCCCTTGAAATATGATCATTTATAAAACAAGAAAAAAATGTATGCACGGTCAAAAAATATTCTGACCATATAAACTAGGGGTGCACCGAAATGAAAATTCTGGTCCGAAACCGAAAATTCAGGATGCCCTTGACCGAAAACCGAAACCGAAACTGCCTTTTTGCCCAAATACTCTTAAAATACTTTTTTTAAGTAAAAAAAAAAGGAAAGTGAATTAAAATATAAAGTTAAACAGATACATAGATATTATACACACAATGCAACCCAAAGTGGTTATTTTAAAAAAAAATGTCACTCTCCCCCCCCTCCCTCCCTTGTTACTCCCCCCCCTCCCTCCCTTGTCACTCCCCCCCCCCTCCCTCCCTTGTCACTCCCCCCCCCCTCCCTCCCTTGTCACTCCCCCCCCCTCCCTTGTCACTCTCCCCCCCTCCCTCCCTTGTCACTCTCCCCCTCCCTCCTTTGTCACTCTCTCCACCCCCTCCCTCCCTTGTCACTCTCATTTCCCCCCCTCCCTTGTCACTCTTATTCTACCCCCCCTCCCTTGTCACTCTCATTCTACCCCCCCTCCCTTGTCACTCTCATTCTACCCCCTCCCTTGTCACTCTCATTCTACCCCCTCCCTTGTCACTCTTATTCTACCCCCTCCCTTGTCACTCTCATTCTACCCCCTCCCTTGTCACTCTCATTCTACCCCCCCTTGTCACTCTCATTCTACCCCCTCCCTTGTCACTCTCATTCTACCCCCCCTTGTCACTCTCATTCTACTCCCCCCCTCCCTTGTCACTCTCATTCTACCCCCCTCCCTTGTCACTCTCATTTTACTGGGACTTCACATCCGAACAGTTGTCACTATGACCTATCATTACGGTCAAGGAATCAAGGATCAAGGAATTGTCAGTGCCTCTATGTCCATCTTAAAAGCTCCAGTTTCATGAAAGAGCAACATTCCCAATGACAACATGGTCTACAGGCTCTCATACACATTAGTGCTTTATTGGGTTAACCGCTAAAAAGGCAGGTTCGACTGACAAACTAAAGCATAAGAGGAGCGCTCAACTCTCTAAGCGGCTCTCCTCTCTGACAACACGGACATGCCTGGCCAACGGGAAAATAAGGAGAGATAGCTGTCGACCGAATGATCATTTGTGTATGGCCAGCCTAAAGATGGCCACAGATGGTTACATAAGTCTTTGGATGACTGATGATAAGCGTTCAAGTCATTTGTCAGTATAACTGCATGAATGGTCATTTGTCTGAAGATACTGTACTCCCAATGATCAATACATTTAATTGTAACTAATGAGCTCAGTACAACTTGCCATATCCTTAATCGGTATTCTTTATAGGCAGATAATCTACCCATGTAAATGGGCCTTAAAGAAGCACACAGGGATTTTTTTTAATTTATTTTACATATATTGCTATGGGAATTGAATTATGGGAACCTGGTCAGGTGTTCACTAGCCCAGAGCTTGCTCTAATGTGTACAAAGCAGTGGCCAGTCTCCCAACAGTCTCTGTGGAAATTAGAGGATGACATCATCAGCTATCAGATCCCTCCTGGCAGCTCTCAGGCCCCTCCCCGCCCTCCATGTTTCTCTGTATATCCCTGTATTCTGCTGAACATATAATTTCTACCCTATCTAAAGGACCTGGAGTACAGATATATAGTGAATGTATACAGTGATTTTTATTTATTTTTTATAATTTTTATTTCAATTTTATAAAAACATACATTTATACACAAAACACAGCAATTCAACAACAAGAAAATCCATGTTACAAATTAATAAATATTATAATGACTCTTTTTATTTTTGTTATATTTTACCCCTAATACACACCCACCACCCCTAGGGAGAGGGACGGGAGAAAGAAAAAAAATAAAAATTTACTTCCAGCCCTAATATAACCATTTTTTCCATATCCCATCAATTTTTACAGATTTTTTGATATAGCACTCAGTAACCCGTTCCATTTTAATCAAATTGACAATTGCTTCTCGCCACTGTCCCACTGTCGGGGGATTAGTTGCAGTTATATAAAGCTCCTGACTCTACCTATCTATGCCATCTGTGTGTGCTGACTCTCCAGTGTAGTTCTTTGAGATGTAGTGTCACACTGGCCTCCATGCCTCCTGCATGTAAAAGCTGACAGAGGAGAGAGATGACAGGACAGAGAGGGCAGACAGGCTCAAGCTGCATCACATAGGAAAACATAGAGACCCTGCAGTGTGAGGGGACAGCAGTTCTGAGTCATGGCTACTCTTACACAATGCAGTGAGATGAGACTCCGCCCCTCTGTCTCTGCAGAGCCAGGCATGATAGGAAATCATATCTAAGAGGAGAAGGAATCAAGATGGCTGACAACCCACAAATTCCACATCAAATAAAACTGTTATACACAAAAATACACAGGAGCCTTTATCTTATTCTTTAAAGGGGTTATCCAATACTAAAAACTGCCCCCATATGCCCTGGCCCCTCACAGGGAATATACTTAATAATGGATTATATAGGTAAATGCATTATAATAATGCATTATATAGGTAAATAGTTAAAAAAAAATCCTGGAGAGCTTCTTTAACGTATCATTAGGTTTTAAATAGCTAAGGATACCTGGTTCTTTAATGGGATTTTATTGACTATAATTAAATATAACTTTTCAGTATATTATCACCCAGAGCTGTACAAATACCAGAAACCAGGTAGAAAACAAAAATATAAATGGGTCATTGGCCCTGAACACCATGGTTTGCTTTCTAATAATGTAAATGAAGGGTTCCTTTTATGTAGTACAAATCAAAATGGCTGCTGGAACGGCTCCTAAAGTCTACAAAGCGTTGTCTTGCCCTGATAATGAGGGCCGTATCTTTGTGATTCTTCCTATGAATCAATGTAACTAGCTTCAAACATTTCTAGTTTAACTCCAAAGAAATTAACCAAGAAGAAAGTTATATGGCAGTATAGTTTATCTAGGCCTTTAAAATTTTACAATTCCACCAAGGGCTTAAAAAAAATCACCAGTTTTTCTCAACATCTGTACAATAAAGCTAGACTCTGGTCACACTAGTGCTACGGCTTCCATTTACGACTCTGCCACGACAGATATTGTGCGTGCATTTAGAATAATGGGGTCTAGTTATGTTTCCATTAGGGCTTTGGTGGGGGTTTTTTATGGCAAGAAAAGTACAGTAATTCAGACAAAAATACCAGAAAACAGGACAGAAAACGCATAAAGCAAATCTCCTATATTCTCCTACATTCCCTTTTTCATCAAAGTCCAATTTTTTTTGTAGCAATCAAATGCCTTCCAAACATACATTTGCTTTAGATCAGCACTTTAGTAATGACATTTGCAGAAATATAATTATATATTACCATATTTCACACCTGAGATATTTGACGTTCTATCACAGCTGTTAAAAAATTTGATAAAACTACTGCCGAATGGTGGTAAAAAATCCAGGGTAGTGTGGCATCCATGAATGAGCTTATAGGCATGCTTATCCCAAGTTGTTTCATTTTGAATAAATGCCTAAAAATATTTCAACGTTGTAGATCCGAAACATGGCTCGTTGGAGTCATTAATAAAGTCCTTACTGACACAATATCTGTAGTACGTGCATCATATTGTAAATTCTACTTCGAAAGGTGCTGTTTTCTGTCATTTTATCTATACAAATCCAGAATAATGTTGGTTCTTTCATGTCTCTTCTTTTCAGAATGTCTAATATTGTCCTGAGAACTGAGCTTTGTCTAATCACCAGGTGGATGATAACTCTAGCAAGTGCCACCTCACATCAACATTGCACAGCAGTCATCAGATGAAGAGAAGATAGTAATGAAATGCAACACTTAACAGTAACATTGTATGACCTTATGAAGGTGATCAATAATGCATTTAGTCATACCCATGACTTTGCTTAACAAACTCATTCCAAAGCAAACTTCAGGAACATTCCAGGAACTTCTCCACCACATACCGTATATTAGTATCTACTTGGTCTATGTAAATGTTCAAAATACAAGCTATGGTCAAAAGGATAATGGGTGCGTCTTTGGCTTAGGGAAGTGTATGAGATCACCCCAAAAATCAAATAGACATTCTTAATGACTATTAGCTATGATTCCTTAAAAATCATATCATTTGTTGTAAACTATGGGACAAAAATGATATTGCAAAATTATAAGTTAGTAAATTTAATCATTTCCATTAAAAATAATAACTAAAGAAGTGAAAGGCTCTTTTGCTAACGGTACACAAACAGACTTTGTCTCTAGATCTTTTCATGGTGTGTTAATAAGTCAAAGTCTGTTTTGGCTACAGGTTTAATTGGCCAAGATCTTCTTGAGGATCACTTTGGCAGAGTACATCAATATAGTTTAGCACAACGACAGCTTTCTAATCTGTTGGACTTGGACTCACATTCCTCAGATTATTTCTGCTGCTCCACTGGGCTCCCTGGATGTAAACCTCCTATTTGATGCTGCTGCAGCCAATAGCTGGTCACAGCAGTGACCTGTTATCCTTGCGTAATGTGACGTAATGGGGGCAGGTCACTGCTGCAGCCAGGAACTGGATGTTTACATCCAGTGGAACAGCCAAGGCCAGGGAGAAAAGATGCCGGGAGCCAGCACCAGGAAGCAAGTAAGTATGCTTCTCTTTGCACGTCTGTCCAGGAGGGGGAGTTGGCCAAAAAAATAAAAACTCAAAAGGTGCACCTCTCCTTTAACGTGCCCATGCACCTTCATTAGCTCTTAGCCAAATACTACCTCTCCCAATTCCCACATACACATACATGCCCAGTCTAGCCGAATGTTACTTGTTTTCAGTGGGAGAAAGGAGAAACTCACTGCCAGACCCCTCTATCGGCAGCTTAAAAACAGGGTTGGCCAAAAAAATGTAATCTGCAAAACCGTTCTCTCCCACAACATCATCTGTCATGGGAAAGTCAGGAGCCTTCTCATTCAAATTAGATTGTTGTCTGGTCCCGATGATGTTTATAGTGGCTTTAAGGGAGTGACACAAGCCATTGGCAGACACTTCAGATACCATCTCATGTTCAGTGCCAGCAAAGGACTGGTCAAGCAGAAAGGCAACACGAATGATACATATTCCACTGAACAGCTAATAATTAGAGAACAGTCTGGATCCTTCATACACATTAGATTGTTATCCCATCCTCAATGAGGTTTAGCCAACGTTCCTCTTATAAGTATGACCAGCTTAGATGTAATCTCAGATGATTTTCATGAAATTATATATTAGTAATGTATAGCGACGTTTATGAAGCTCATTAGGTTTTAATTTACATGACATTTTTACCACGGAAATATCTACATAAAGTCATGAGAAAAGGCAATGGTGCCTTGAGGTGGCCATACACCTTAGATAGCTGTTGGCTGAATGCATGTTCAACCAGCAGCTATTCCTCCCAACCCCACCATACACATGCGCAGTCAGCCAAGTGTTCATGTGTTCTCAATAGAAAGGGGGAATAGGACACTGCCAGACACCTCAGGTTATCTCCCTAAAAATGAGCAGACAAATCAAAATCCAATTTGTCATACTCTTACCCTTACATATTCATCCAATGGTCACCTTTAAGTTCTTGTTCATGAATGTGTGTGTCCTGCATTTTAAAATCCACAGCATGTTTATTATTAACATGTAAGCCCCACTGAGTTCCAATGGGCTTAATCCCTATGAGGATCAACCGGTCAATCCATGTCATAAATCGGAGTCCCAGTTTCAATTTTCTTTCGTATGTTCTTTGAAGAATCTTTGCCTATGGCAAATCCACTCTGATTTACAGTGTATGGCCCGTAAAAGGTAGCTCTATAAATGTGTTCTGTTCAGTAGCTAAAGCCATACTCTTCTGCTTGTTGCTATTGGAAACAGTCGACAAGAAGACACATCACTAATGGCTTTGCGGAGGTCAAATAATGCATTAGGAGATTGTTTTCTTCTGCATAAAAATGCTGTGTCAGGTACGAAGACTACACTTCTGAAGGATGATGCTACGTATGCAGACAACATTGAGCAAGCAAGGAATGCTGGGAGATTTAATCCCTGAAGAGTCTGGTCTAAATAGCACAGGGATCCATGAAACCTCGTTTTAGACGCCGGTCTTAATATCCCCTATACCTGGTGGTGGATTCACTGGAGTTATGTAGAGGCGGCTGGCCTCTCCATAACTTCAGCGCATCCAGCGCCTGTTCTATATGTAAGATCGCTTATGAGCTGTCTTACATTTAGACCATTTTCTATGCCTAAACCAGGCATAGAAAATGGTAAATGAGATGGGCCTGCCAGCCCGTCCCCTTTCCCACCACGCATACTTTCTTAGACCTACATGAGCAGGGAAAAGTCGCAGGTCAAAGGACGAGCGATAAAGTGTTTTTCATGGATCAGACAAATCTGCACCAACTGAAAGGTTATCATTAGTCGCCGCCACACCCCCGCGTCTAGCCAGAAGTCTGGCAGTTATTAGTAGTGTAAATGCTCTAGGGGTGGACATGCAACGTTCACAATAACGAGCAAACTTCGAAAAAATATTTAGTGATTATTGTTTTGTGTAATTGAATGTGTTTTGATTGCAAATGACTCACTAAATCATCACTTGCTGCTCGTTAGTGAAAAAAAAATATCTGCCCATCTAATAGGACCCCTAGGAGCCTATTACACTGCCTGATGTTCGGGCAGTGCGAGCGCCGATGGATAAAAACACATTCATCAGCGCTTGTTTGCACCTGCCTGATCCAAACTGGACGTAGAAGGAAAGATTGCTACTGCCGATGTTCCTCCCTCCTTCAGTTCTGGTGATTATCGACAGAACATTCCTGATTACACAGGAAGATGTGCTGCCGAAAATCACCATCTTTCATAAAGATGAAAGATGGCCATCAGCCGACAAACAAGCGCTTGCTCGTTCATCGCATCATCGATTATACAGGGCAATTATGAACGCCCTTTCCCAATAAATGGGAGGTCTAATAGGGCCCCTTACTCAACATTTTATGTAGGCTATAAAAAAATATATGAAAACCGTATAAAATTGTTCCAAGGTGGTCACTGTTCTGTAACCTCTGTCCCTATTCTCAAGCTAATTACAAAGCCATGGAAAAGCCAAAAATACAATACCACTTCATAACAACCCCCTCCCCTTCCAAAATTGAAAACAAAAACAAAAAACAGGAAATGATCCAAAAAGCAACTCTCAGAAAGCCATACACTTACCAACCAAACACTAAACACAAATGGACTAAAGGTCCCTTTACACCGGACGGCGATCTAGCAGAATATCGGGAAGGAGGTGTTCCTTCCCGACGATCTGCTGATTGCTAGCGGAGGAGACCGCAGCAGTTACCTGCAGCGATCTCCTCCAGAGTGTGGGGAGGAGTGATCACTAATGCCATTGCTCTTCCCAATATATATATAACTTTATCGCCGTGTACTGAGAGCTGTTCACATTGATGGTCTTTAGTTAGAAATAGCAGAACTATAAATGTATAAATTAAAGAATATTTACTGTCTCTATCAATCTGCTCTGCTCCTCCTGCTCTATAACCTGCTGCCTGCAGATTGCATGACATTTTTTGGTGAACGGTCCTCTTCAAATCTGGTAAATGAATTGACTTTTCTCGATATATTCTTTAGTGCTGTCATTAGTGATCCTGTTTCCCCAAAAACAACAATTATTGTCTCCAGCAAGGCCTAACATAACAGTCCCATGGATGAGTAGGCGCTTTATTCAACACTATACAATATTCCAGCACCGTATAGGAACTGTATAATTTCTAATGCCTCTAAAGAAGCCCATTAAAGGGGTTTTCCATATTATAAATATTGACCCCTTTATCTATAGGATAGGTCATCAATAACAGATTGGTGGATGTCTAACACCCGTTAACTCCACTGATCGGTCGATTGCAGCCGCCACTGGCACCAAAACTAAGCACAGCACAGCTCCATCCTGTGTGTAGTGGCCATGTCAGGTTACTGCAGCTCACCTCCTATTCAGCTGGCAGCTGCTGTAAACAGCTGATCAATGGGGTACCGGGTGTAAAACCCCCACTGATCTGATACGGATGATATATCTTAAGAATTGGTCATCAATATCTCTGCCATAAAAATGTAAAATCAGCTCTTTGTAGGGCGCCTGTTCACTCTGACTGAATGCCTTGTTATAGGAGCAGGCTGTGCTTACATCTGTGTTAGAAGCTTCACAGATTCCGTAAAAAATGGCAGACAAAATAGCGCAGCATGCCTGTATTATGGTCAGTCAGTGGGGTCCAGCGGACACCCTCAGGGCCTGTCAGGTGCCGATCCAGCACTGCTGTTGGAGCAGAATCAGGAAACTGAATAATGCAGATTGTTGGGATGAGTTTAAAGGGGACCTCTTACCCCTCCTGACATGTCTGTTTTAACTACTTGCATTCCCCATGTAATAATAATTCTACAGCCTCCATTCTTACTGACTTATTGCTTCCCTCTCTTCAGGACACATAATAATGATAATCTTTATATATCGCCAACATATTCCGCAGCGCTTTACAAACACCATGCATGTGAACGGCGACTGGGAGAGGCAACTATCTAATGTGTATGGCCAGGTTAATAGCCTCCATGGGGAAGATTTATCAAAACTGCCCAGAACAGCCAATCAGATTCCACCTTTCATTTTTCAGAGCTCTGTTGGAAAATGAAAGGTGGAAGCTGATTGGTTGCTATGGGCAACAGTTTTAATAAATATCCCACATTATCTGTAGTGATAACTTACATGGCGGATTCCCACCGTGGACATGAAGAAAATGCAATTACTTAGAAATGACCATACATTTATTAGCTAGAAGGAAATGGGAGCTGGGAACGTCATTCTTGTGGAAACATGCCAGCCTCTAAGCAGCTTAATTTCAGCCGCATCAATAAGGGCACAGACAGGGTGCAGTTTTCATTTAGTTTAATGGCAAGCCTGCCGGACGCAGGAGTCTAAAAAGTAACCGTAACACTTTTGGACATATCACTGGCACCTTACATAATTAGATGGTTTTTGGCTTCTAACGGTCCATCAGCAGAGTACACATTGTCAAACTTCTCAGGAAACTGACAGAAACCTGGATGGCGCAGATGGCACCGCACATAGCTCCACACCCAAGGGCATGAAATAAACAGGATTGTGCTTTGCTTACATCTAGGACTGGTAAAAATATATAGCCCCGAGGCAGGGGAACGGAAGGATCCACCCTATAAATAGTCCTGCTTCACAGGACTACTCAAATATCCTCAACCTCCAGATAAAAGACAGCGACTGTCTGATCTCTGGTGATGACGGGAGCGGTCTAGACACAGACAATAGCCATGCAAGCTAAGAGAGCGCCTCCTAATCCCAGCCTAGCTTGGTCTGATATCTGAAAAGTGGCTTCCCTGGCCTGGAGCTATAAAAGACAGCAAACTATACAGAGGAGGGTGGCTATGGAGATTAGTGACAAGTCACATGAAAGAAGTCTATCGTATCAGACATGTCCTTACATCAGGCCATTTTCCATGGAAGCAAGGACAACTTGTATCCTTTGCCTTCAAATATCAGAACCCATTGCAATGGCAGAACATTCTGTGAATAAGTGTATGTAAAGTTATGGGCACCTGTCAGCAGATTTGTACCTAGGAAACTGGCTGACCTGTTACATGTGTGCTTAGCAGCTGAAGGCATCAGTGTTGGTCCCATGTTCATATGTGACCGAATTGCTGAGAAAAATTATGTTTTAATATATGCAAATAAGCCTCTAAGCGTAATGAGGGCGTTGCCATTGCACCTAGATGCTCTGTTCTCTCTGCAACTGCCTCTCCCTCTCCACTTTGATTGGCAGAGCCAGGTGTGATCACGTTTACACTGGCTGGCCCTGTCAATCAAGTGGAGAGGACATGGCAGTCCCAGAGAGAGCAGAGCCTCTAGGTGCAATGGCAATGCCCCTCATTGCTCCTAGAGGTTTATTTGCATATATTCAAACTTCATTTTTCTCAGCAAGGCCGGCACATATAAACATGGGACCAACACAGATGCCTTCAGCTGCTAAGCACACATGTAACAGGTCAGCAAGTTTGATAGGTACAAATACCCTTTAAAGAGGACCTGTTACCACGAAAGGTAGTGCAATCTTAAGGCAGCATGTTATAGAGCAGGAGATGCTGAGCAGATTGATATATAATTTTGTTTGAAAAGATTCAGTAAAACTTGTAATTTAAATATTTACGGTATATCCATGCGCTTTCTGAGCTCAACTGTACACAGGGGTGTATTATTAGTGACTTTATACACACAAAATGCTATCAATCACTGATAACACCTCCCGCATGTAAAACTATCAGTGACAGACAGATATGTCTGTATACACGCTTACAAAGAGAATGCTATCAATCACTAATAACACCTCCCCTGTGTATAACTATCAGTGACTGACAGCTATCTCTATATACACACTTACACAGAGAATGCTATCAATCACTGATAACCCCCCCCCCCCCCGTGTACAACTATCAGTGACTGACAGCTATGTCTGCATACACACTTAGGCTACATGCACATGACGAAAAAAATGTCTGTTAAAAACGGACATTCTTAACGGACGTTTATTTCACTGATGCCTTTCTGAGAAACAGTCTGTCTGAAAAACGGACAAGATAGAACATGTTTTTTTTTACGTCTGTTTTTTACTGGCAGTCAAAAAATCTGCCGTGTCAATAACCCCATAGACTACCATCGGTCTTAAAACAGACTTGTGATGGCCGTTAAAAAATGTACATCACCGCACATGTCCGTTTTTCATTGTCGAGTGCAAGTAGCCTTATACACACAATGCTATCAATCACTGATAACACCTCCCCGTGTACAGCTATTCGTGACTGACAGCTATCTATGTGTACACACTTACACGGAGAATGCTATCAATCACTGATAACAGCTCCCCAGTGTACAACTATAAGTGACTGACAGCTATCTATGTATACACACTTACACAAAGAATGCTATCACAGATAACACCTCCCCCGTGTACAACTATCAGTGACTGACAGCTATCTATGTATACACACTTACACAGAGAATGCTATCAATCACTGATAACATCTCCCCTGTGTACAACTATCAGTGACTGACCGCTATCTATGTATAAACGCTTACACAGAGAATGCGATCACTGATAAGACGGCCCTGTTTACTACTGAAGTTAGAAAAGGCAGAGATTTAAATGCATAAATTACAGGTTTTATTGAATCTTTTCTCACAAAACTCTACATCAATCTTCTCAGCTTCTCCTGCTCCATAACAGGCTGCTTTCAGATTGCACTGCATTTTATGGTGACAGGTTCTCTTATAGAAAATGTACTGTATTATTAAATTTAGCCTAAGCAACAGGGATCATCTTAATAACACCTGATTTGCCAGTCACTGTGTTCCTGGTATCTATGGATGTGCCCAAGAGCGATGTAACTATATTGAGCTGCCACAGAAAAAGAACACTTGTTACCATTGATTTCCTCTTTAAAAATGACGGAATTAACAGTTGGACAATATTTTATGGTCCCTTAAGCAAAAGTGAACAATGGCTCACATTTATCAAGGGGAAGCCAACCGATGCATGGAATCTTTTACAATTATATGGAGGAGCAGGTACAATCTAGGAGATAAACAACTGAGCATTCGGTTTATGGCAGCTGTAGGTAAATCTCAGTTGTCCTGCAGACTACAAATGATGCCCAAAACCAACCAGGCATAGGAGTGCTTCAAAGGATAACCAGTTGGTAGGAAAATGCAATGGACAAAAGACTATCCCTTCATCCTCAAATACGATGTTAAAAAGTTTTAATACAGCCTTTAGACGGGACAATGCGGCAGGTGATTGTTAGGAAGGAACGCTTCCTTCATGACAATCGCCTGCTCGTCAGTGGAGGAGACCACTGAATTTACATTCAGCGATCCCCTCCACAGTATGGGGAAGAGCGATCGCTAATGCCATCACTCGTCCCCATACAGACTTGTTTACACAGTACGATCTGCTGCCACCAAACGCTACTTTAGATGCCTACACAAACTTTCAAATTAGGCCTCTTGCACACGACCGTATGTATTTTGCGGTCCGCAAAAAACGGATCCGCAAAGAATACGGATGACGTCCTTGTGCATTCCGTATTTTGCGGAACTGAACAGCTGGCCCCTAATAGAACAGTACTATCCTGAATACGTTTGTGTGCAAGAGGCCAAAAATACGTTTGTGTGCAAGAGGCCTTACCTGACGAATGAGAGCTTTGCTCGCTCATTGGATGATCAATGATCACCAAGTTAACTTTAGTTGCTAGGCACAACAGTGCAGGCAGTGCCGTGAAAAGGAAGAAAATGCCAGCCGCGTTGTTCACAGTCGGGTAATTTCTCTATAGCTGTGAATGGATGTGGGGCCAGTAGCCTGTTGTGGCCAAGGACAGAATGATGGATGATCTACATACTGTGCCCAAGTCGAAGAAGAAAGACAGAAGTTCAATGTGCCGCTGTTAAAATGCTAATATGGGTTAGTTAACAAAAGAGCGATGGAAGAGAAAAGTTGGGAGGGACAGGCTCCCCTCGTTTTATGTGTGTAGCCTAGCCACTTGATGGCTCTTCATACTTAGGCATTAGCATCCAGTATACAATTTACCAATCTTATTATGAGCTGCAGCGAGTCTTGTACATGACACTAAATCTAGACCATGACAGGCCTCCCGCAGCTTCTGGAATTGGCATTGGACCGTTAAAATATGATTTTCCTCTAACATTTCTCAGCGACAAGACAAACAAAAAAAGCCTGAACAGAATTTCTTCTGAAGGAGAAATTGGCAGCTATTCTCCCAGTAAGTAAGAACTTAATTTAATGGTTTACACGGATTTCTGACTGTAACCGTAATGGCTTATCTAATGTATGAAAACAGATCATGTCTCCTAACAGACGTGAGCAATGCCTTCACTATTTTAATTACATATACTCTGCTACTGCTGGAGGAAATAGTCATCTAACTGTAGCAAACAATTCACTTTTTATGTCATGAATGTCTAAGCCCTGATTAAACCTCCTTTTCTACTACAATCTATTTCTGGAGTAAATTAGCAGCGATTCTGTTTGGATCTTGCTGTCCTCGGTTACTCCGATTTCTATATCTGCTCTTCCAGATTCGAAAGAATCCATAATGGTAAGATCTAAATCTTAAAAAACGTAAAGTTAGTCGCTCATATTGTTCACCATATGCCTATGGAAATGCGTCTGGAGGAAGTCATCATGGGGGTGGACATCTTTCTGGACTTCTGGTCAGTAATCCCCTTGAAGAACATCTTAGTCTGCCTCAGCCTTGTCTAATCTGGCTGCTTCCAGAGAACAGTAGCTTGCATTCACCTACACAGCAAAAGTGGATGATGGACTTCAAGATGTTGGATGTTGAAGAAGTCCATTAGATGCTGAGGGGGATGACAGGCATCCATTGCTGTGCGTCAATACAATGCACATTCTCTGGAGGGGTAAAGTCATGACCTCACAAGTCCTAATTTATTCAGTGAGAATTAGATTCACAGTAGGTCGTACAATTCAAATTCGGAATTTTACAGTCTCTAGATTACACAAAAGGTTATGAGCAGCCAATTATCCAGAAGGAAGCGTTCCTGCCTGCTCGTCAGTGGAGGTAAGAGCTGCATTTACATGCGGCAATCACCTCCACTGTACAGAGACGAGCGGCGTCTGCTGCAATCGTCCTCACATTGCTCCTGGGCGGCAGGATGCTGTTTAGGGCTCATGCATTTTCTTTCCTTGTCCGTTCCGTTTTTTTTTGCGGACCGTATGGGGAACCATTCATTTTAATGAGTCCACCAAAAAAACGGAAGGTACTCTGTGTGCATTCCGTTTCCGTATGTCCGCATTTCCGTTCCGCAAAAATAAATAGAACATGTCCTATTATTGTCCGCATTACGGACAAGGATAGTACTGTTCTATTAGGGGCTAGCTGTTCCGTTCCGTTTTTGGGGACTGCAAAATACATACGGTCGTGTGCACGAGGCCGTAGACAGATTGATCTGCTGCCCAGAAATGATGACGGCGGTGTCTGCAGCACCTTTACACGAGCAGATTATCGAGAAAGAGCGTTAATACTAGCATTCCTTCCTGATAAACTGCCAGACAATTGGGCAGTCGAAATGAGCGCTTAAGGAACTGGGGTTATTCCTATCCCGTTGGGACATGTTATCCAAAGATACGATCAGTATAAAGATGAGCCTGCCTCCGAGAGGAACAGACAAGCCTCTGATGAGAGTGGTAGTTCAGAAGGCGCAACCTCCTGAATGAACCAGATGAAAAATAGTTAGCATTGGAAACAACGGCCTGATGAAGGTACTGGTTCAGTACCGAAACGCGTGGTCCCAATAAAGCCTCCATTCTGGATGAACTTCCTTTAAAGACCTCTCGGTACCAGAGTCCGCACTTAACTCTTTTTGTTCATGTGAATCATCGGAAACAAGGCTGCCTCTGCTCCCTTGCTATTTTTACTTCCCGGCATTGAATTAATGATATGTCGCCTATATGCGGGTGCACAAACATGTAAGGGCTGTCGTTCATTTAAGCCGGTATAATTAGATGCGTCAAGTATGCAATTAGATAAGAATGACAGGGCACATTCATCTTCCCATGAATTTCCTTGGCGCAAGGTAAATGTTTACCGGTTGTGCGTCGTCAACCAGTGCGGCTTGCAGGATGTTCATTAGGTGTACGGTTAACCACATGAATGCCTAGCCCGAGGCTACGGAAAATTACCTTCTATTTATTACTGTATAGAAGGAACACTTTACAGACAACACGAGGAGAAGAAGAAGAAAATAATAAAAAAGCAACCGGAAAACACAAAAAACAAGGGATACTGTGAGATATAGCATTGCATCAGCACACTTAAAGGGGCTCTCCAGGAATTAAGAAAATACTTAACTATTTCTTTATTTTAAGTGTGTTCCCAAATACCTTTCACTAGTTATAATGGCTTGTTTTGTCTGAGGAGCAATCCTCGTGGACGCCATTCCTACTGAGATTGAGCTGAAGTTCTTCGCAGCTGGATTCAGGATCATAATCCCTGACAAGTAGGAGAGGAGGATGAGGGGCTTCTGAAGTAACTTGTCCTCTGTGTGAGTAGGACAGGTTTTGTGTGTACTAATAGGATGGCGGCCATTTTATTACTCCTAATGATTGCTCCCCAGACAAAACGAGCCATTATAACTAATGAAAGGTATTTGAGAATATATTAATAATAAAGTAATATTTAAGTATTTTCATTTTCTTAATTTCCGGAGAACCCCTTTAAAGAGACGCTCTTATTTAATGTCGCTTTGCATGAAGCACGGAGGAACCACACCTACCTAAAATAGTCTAGATCCATAGGTGCTGCCCACATGTTATGCTGAGACCTGTAGTTCAACAGCCACCCACTTTCTCTCCACCGAGTCCATAAGCCAGCAGATGGGCTATAGGCGGTGCACTGCACTAAAGGCAGCTGTCCAGCTCTGTACAGAAAGCCACAATGCTCCCATACTAGTAATCCTCACTCCACATGCAGAAACCTGCTCCAGCACCAGCACATCCATCTCTGCTGCTGGAACAAAGCTGGAGCCTGGGGTGCTCTGCTCCAGCCCCGCACACTGATAGCACCTATTTGTTCCCATGCATAATTCATAGCCCAGTGAAATCTAGCTGCCTGTCTCATCCCCAGCACCAGGGGAGGCTGCAGCCCCCTCCCCAGCTCCAAGTCAGCCCAGAATACATGGAGCTTTTAATACACCAGACACGAATAGCAGCAGAGACAACTGCACCAGGATCCCTACTCATCCAGAGGGCACTGGGTGCACACATCTAGTTATCGTGCACAGAACATGTACACAGTGCACACACCGTGCCGTCCCAAGTTATCAGTGCACAGAACATATACACAGTGCACACGGTGCGATCCCAAGTTATCAGTGCACACTGTGCGATCCTTAGTTATCGGTGCACAGTACATATACACAGTGCACACGGTGCGATCCCAAGATAACAATGCACACTGTGCGATCCCAAGTTATCAGTGCACAGTGTGCGATCCTTAGTTATCGGTGCACAGTACATATACACAGTGCACACGGTGCGATCCTTAGTTATCAGTACACATAACCTATACACAGTGCACACGGTGCGATCCCAAGATATCAGTGCACACTGTGCGATCCTTAGTTATCAGTGCACAGTGTGCGATCCGTAGTTATTAGTGCACATAACATATACACAGTGCACACGGTGCGATCCCAAGATATCAGTGCACACCCCGAGATTACTAGATATCAGTGCGTACTGTGCGATCCCTAGTTATCAGTGCACAGAACATATACACAGACAGTGCACACTGCGCGATCTCTAGTCTATATGGCAGTGCAATAAGATACACATGTGTGATCTCCAGTTCTGTATATTACAGTGCGATCTGGACTTCAGATTGTGGCAGTGCACATATATAGTGTATACAGTGCGATCACTACTTATATCTATACCAGTACATACAGTGTATATACTGCCATCACTTAGTGTACAGTGCATACAGCTCACTACTTATATCTATAGCGGTATATACAACTCACTAGTTATATCTATAGCAGTATGTACAGTGTATACATACAGCTCACTACTTATATCTATAGCAGTATGTACAGTGTATACCGATCACTAGCGATGTCTATAGCAGTATATACAGCTCACTACTTATATCAATAGCAGTATATAGTGTATACAGCTCACTAGTTATATCTATAGCAGTATATACAGATCACTAGTAATGTCTATAGCAGTATATACAGCTCACTAGTTATATCTATAGCAGTATATACAGATCACTAGTAATGTCTATAGCAGTATATACAGCTCACTAGTTATATCTTTAGCAGTATATACCGATCACTAGTTATATCTATAGCAGTATATACCGATCACTAGTTATATCTATAGGCTTTAACAGTATATACCGATCACTAGTTATACCTATACCAGTATATCCAGCTCACTAGTTATATCTATAGCAGTATATACGGTATATACCGATCACTAGTTATATCCATAGCAGTATATACAGTGTATACCGATCACTACTTATATCTATAGCAGTATATACAGCTCACTGGTTATATCTATAGCAGTATATACAGCTCACTTGTTATATCTATAGAAGTATATACCGATTACTGGTTATATCTACAGCAGTACATACAGTGAATACCGATCACTGGTTATAGCTATAGCAGTATATACAGTGCATATCGATCACTAGTGATGTCTATAGCAGTATATACAGCTCACTACTTATATCTATAGCAGTATATACAGTGTATACCGATCACTAGTTATATCTATAGCAGTATATACCGATCACTAGTTATATCTATAGCAGTATATACAGTGTATACCGATCACTAGTGATGTCTATAGCAGTATATACAGCTCACTAGTTCTATCTATAGCAGTATATACAGTGAATACAGCTCATTAGTTCTAGCTATAGCAGTATATACAGTGTATACAGCGCACTAGTTCTAGCTATAGCAGTATATACCGATCACTAGTTCTATCTATAGCAGTATATACAGCGCACTAGTTCTAGCTATAGCAGTATATACCATCACTAGTCCTATCTATAGCAGTGTATCCAGTACATCCAGTGCGATCCCCACGACGGTCTACATGAGACACAACCATGATAGCAGCAGGTAGAGCCGGGCTAGGGAGGCACAGGGCACAGTAACTTACCTACTCGGCTGCCAGCCCCTCTACTGCTCCATTTCTGGGCACAGATCCTGGTATCCAGCTAAGTTTGCTCCACCAAGGAAGGATTCCCATCCAGCTGCAGATCCAATGCACATCCCCAATATCCCATAGACCTCGGCAGTGTCCCAGAGAGGCCCTGGTGTAAGCTCACTGATCTTCAAAGCTCCAGTCTGATCAAATGGCAGAGAGACAGTGGACTGCCCTCACCCCCTGCCTGCACCGGCACCTCCTCCTCCTCCCCCTCTCACACTCCCATCCCCCTCCCTGTAAACACAACTTCCCCGCACAATGCTGTGCCGCTGCTGCTGCTGCCAGTGGCGGAGAAACTTTCTCCCTGTGTGCCAGGGAGTGGCGAGCTGTGCCCGGGCTGTGCCACCCGTCCAGAGAAGGGAGAGCTGGCAGCTGCCCGCTCCTTCCCTCATACAGCGCTCCAGTCAGCAGAGAGGAGGAAAGCAGCCAGCAAGTGCTGTAACAGGATCCCTCAGCAGCAGCCAGGAGCCTCCCCCAGCTCGGAGAGATTTGGCTAGTCCCCTGCCTGCTCCTCTTCTTCTAGTGACCCTATGGTGGCCCCTCATCCCCTCCCCCCTCAGCCAGGAGGGTGCCAGTCATGTCTTCTTCCCTCATTATCCCCATCACCCTGAGACAAGTCATCCTCCCCTCACTGCTGCTGCAGCAAACTTCAGTCTTAGTTTTCTTAGACATGAAAAGCAATGAGATGGAAGGCCATTTCTGAGGTAAATCCGGGCGGTGCGGTGTGGTCAGCAGCACAGCTAATAGGAGGTCTGATTTACTGACATGGCCGAACGCAAAGCGATTAGTGGGGGGTGGAAAAACGCTGCTGAAGTCGCAGGAAAAGCTGTAACACGATAAAGGTCCATTTATCGGTCAGACGGCGACGATAAGGAACAGCTGCAACAGTAATCCGCCCTTGTGCATGAGCGTTTACACCGTCACTAGGCCGAGTACATGAAGTGACTGGAATCAACACATAATCAGAAGTCACTGCTCACCCATTACTTCACGTCGAGCGGTAAAGCGAATCATGTAGAATATCCGTATATCACATCTGGCCATTCAGATCCTACGATGTATTCCGCAGCGCTTTACAGACGTTACCATAACGTGCTGTCTCCAGCGGAGCTCGCAATCTAATGCCTGTATTACACAGGTAGATTGAGCAAGAGATTGTCACGAGGAAATCGTTCCCTCCCGGCAATCGCCTGCTAGCTAGCGGAGGAGACCGCTGATATTACATACAGCGATCTCCTCCGCAGCATGGGGAGGGTAATCGTTTTGCCATACTGTGTCTAGCAGTTTGCCGTCAGCAGATCGTTATTAGACACCACAATTTGTCGCCGGAAAGCGCTAATTTTTGAGCAAACGCTTGTACATCGGGCAGTCCGCGTCAGTATTACACTGCAAGATGATTCGCATGAACGCTTGTTAGCAATTATCGGCCAAAAAATCATCCAGTATAATACAGCCTTAGGGCTCATTCACACGACTGTTGGTGTCTCGTTCCCGTATTGCGGATCCGCAATACACGGGCAATGTTCCGTTGTCATTTTTCATCACGGATGCCGACCCATTCATTTCAATGGGTCCACAAATCCAGAGATGAGGAACGGAACACTATGGAAGCACTACGGAGTGCTTTCTGGAGTTCTGTTCCGTGCCTCCGCACCGCAAAAAGATAGAACATGCTATATCTTTTTGCGGAAAGGAAGAATCGCGGACCAATTCAAGTGAATGGGTCTGCGATGACACCAATGGTCGTGTGAACGAGCCCTTAAGGTTTGTATTAGATCAGCAGATCAGATATCTTGCTTGTAACGAACCATCAAACCATTAGATAAATACTGGAATCCACTCAGAAACACTGAGTGATACAGCCCCTCTAATGAAGCAAGTGACAGATAAGAAGCATTAAATAGTGAGGGAGGAGGGCGACGATCCGATCCTCTTCAGACTGACCCAGAACGCTGCTGCAGCACGCCAGACCTGCAGGGTATTGCGATAGTAAGGTCACGGTTTATGGGCAATCGAGGGTTACTCACTTTTTGGAGGAGAACCCTGGGCAGACATGCGGCAGTGAAGGAGAGGTAGACACAAGTTCCTCTGGGGCACACTCTAGATGTAGGGACCAGACCTGATGGTGGATGAGGTGCCCTGGATGTTGCAGGTATTTTGAGTGCCTGAGGCAAGGTCCCTTTAAGGATCATGATGCCAATGCCTGTAACGGTGGCACACCGATTTATAGGAGTAGTAATTGAGGTACACAGCTGGTATGGTAAACCAAACGTTGCTTTACTTGGAAATAGTCCAACTTTGTACATACAGATGTTTATGCAGTCCCTTGAATCATACAGTTCACAAGCAGGCTTACTTTCAATATATGGCAGGTAACAATAAACAGTTAATGCTTCGCAGAACTAGGCTGCATTATCCCCACAGCTATTCTAGCTGTCTGGATCCCAAGGCCCGGATGCCTAAATGCTGGCTTTAATCCTTGGTAATAATTCTTCCTCCCGTATTGACCCTTGCTTCTATTTTGCAGTACCTCTGCCCATCAGCTTACTTATCTGAGCTAGTTGTATTGTTCCTGTTGTGAGGGAAGCTGCAGGTTTCTACCAGGAGGTTCATCCCTACTACTGGGGTTACTTCTTCTGTGGTTGTTGGATTAATGGCCTCCAGGCAGGCTGTACTCCTTCACTAGCCTCTTGGTGGCAACTAGAAGCCTGGACTATCCAGCTGAATGTCAGGAGGAGGCCCTCAGTCAGCATATCTCTGGCTGGTGCCTTCTCACTTCTGTCTACACAAACTCCTGACTATGACCTCACCCCTCCCTGTCTGGGCCTGGACATTTATACTAGGGGCTCCCTATCTCCCTCTAGTGTCTAGGATGTCTAACTACACCCATATAGGCCTGCTGAGCATATAACAGGGGAACCATACAAATGTAAAAACACACAGAAAATACATTAAATGCATAAATAAATATAATATCACTGTCCCTTGTGAGCAGAAGTAACACGTGACCCAATTGACCCTTGTGTAGTGCCCACCCCTACCTAGTGGGACACTACACTGCCAAGCACCTGAATTTAAAGCAGAAATCCTTCCCGCCGAAAACAGGACAACAAATCGAGACCCGTATTCTCCCACAGCAACAGCGTCAGCCAATCAGCTGTGGAGCTACAGTACAGACTAAAAGTTTGGACACACCTTCTCATTCAAAGAGTTTTCTTTATTTTCATGACTATGAAAATTGTAGATTCACACTGAAGGCATCAAAACTATGAATTAACACATGTGGAATTATAACAAAAAAGTGTGAAACAGCTGAAAATATGTCATATTCTAGGTTCTTCAAAGTAGCCACCTTTTGCTTTGATTACTGCTTTGCACACTCTTGGCATTCTAATAGAACAGTCCTATCCTTGTCTGTAATGCGGACAATAATAGGACAGATTGTGGGATCTAAACAGATCCTCTGCCCAGACACAATGATTCTGTATGAGGACGAGCGATGGCAATAGTGATCCCTCAACGTCATACTGTGGAGGTGATCGCTGCACATAAGTACAGAGCTTCACCTCCACTGAATGAGCAGCCGACTGTCTGGAAGGGAACTCTTCCTTCTCAACAATCTGCTGCTGCTCGGCGAGTGTAAATGTGCCTTATGCCATAGAGGACGATAGCATACTGAGCTCTGCTACTTCGGAAAGCCTAGTCATTTGTGGTCCAGGATGCAACAATGGCCATAGTTTGCTCTAGAGACCGTCACCCCGGGGAGCTGTGCCAAACAGGAAAATGTTCTTCTGGTTTCTCGCGGTGACATGTCATGCTTAATTGACAGGCCATGACACAGCAATAGAAGATGTGCTTGTCCTCCTATAGATCATGCAGAGATTTATTTTCCCTGAAAGGCTTTTGTGTTAAAAAAAATAAAATAAAATGCAGCATCATATATTTGGCAGTAGAGATGAGCAAATCATTAAAACATTATCCTCCAATTAATCTGTAAAATGGGAATGACTCAGATTCCTGGAAATTCCTGACCCATCTGAATCAATTCTGCTGTCTCTATTTGCTAGCATTATGATGATGGTTGGGTAATGCTTTTAGTGAAAGGCCATTGCTGTGTACCGTATATCATTAGTGATGAGGAGGTCATAGATACTAGCAGTGTCGGACTGGGCTGTCTAGGGCCCACCAGTAAAATTAATTTTGGGGCCCACCATATAGATACATCCAAATATTACCTGCTCACACAGCAGCAAGATGCTACCAGATGATTGATTATGGGGTCCTTGTAGCAATTTTGAGAGGGCAGGTCCCTGGGAAAGGAGGATACTGGCTGCCCTGCCTCTGAACCTAGAAGTCATCTCAGCCACATGAACGTGTCTACAATAATAAATTGGGGAGTTCCTTAAATAATCTACTCAGTTTTTTATATAAACTTAGGATGGTTGAGGTGCTATACAGTGCTTATCTATATTTAGTGCAGTAAGTCTACTTTGTCATGTGTTCCTTGTGCAGGAGGTGCAAGACAAGGGGCCCACCCTGCTCAGGGGCCCACTGGGGGATTCACCTGTACCCCTGTGGGCCAGTCCGAGCCTGGATACTAGTGTATAGTCAGGGTGAAATCTGCTGAAATGTGATCTCCATGGAGGTTGAGTGTAGATTTCATCATCATTCCCATTAGGGAGAACTAGAAACTAGTTCAATCCAATCCTGTTGGTGATAGCCACTTACCTCACCCTCTCTATTGCAAAGAAAACCCTACAAGTTTAGTCATCCCATCATATTTTGGGAGCCCAGACAGGTAGTACGGTAGTAGCGTGCCATGCCAAGAACCATGCATCACAGTTTTCTGATGTTTTTTTTTTTTTGTCCAGGTAAACTATATGGTTTCAGTAGGATTGGCCTATCCTTTCGTAGCAGATCAATGGGGGCCCGGCTTTTGGCAACCCTGTCCGTCAACTATTTGAAGGGACTGCCCCCTTTATTGTTTACTTCGGTCTACCAAACAAGTAACCACGCATTAGTAAATTAGTAAATAATAGAAAATATACACTTTTTATTTATTGCAAACATCAGATAATATAATAACATCAATGTGGTTAAAAGCGGATCCTAAGCAGCAGCACATGGTAGGTCATGCACCAAAACAGCAGTACATACATATAACTACTATCATTGTCGCTCCACACAACCGACCAAAAGTACATCAATAGAACTAAGGTCCATTAGACAATGTCCAATGCAGTAATAAAACTGCAAAAGTGCAAGGCGGATAAAACATCAGACAAAGTAAATAGTACCGACTGCAAGGTGGAGGCTGCACCACCTTGCAGTCGGTACTATATACTTTGATGTTTTATAGATGCTGGGTTTCCTCCTTTTTAATGCTCGGCCAGGCCTCTACTGCAGCGGTTTTCAGTTTCTGTTTGTGGGCCTCTCTGTCTGCAGTTTAGTCTTTAGCAAGTGAAATGCTCTATTGGGTTCAGATCAGGGGACTGACTTGGCCATTAAAGAATATTCCACTTCTTTGCTTTAATAAACTGCTCGGTTGCTTTGGTTTTGTGTTTGGGTCATTGTCCATCTGTATTATGAAACGCCGACCAACCAGTTTGGCTGCATTTGGCTAGATTTGAGCACACAGCATGTGTCTGAAAACCCCAGAATTAATATGGCTGCTTCTGTCCTGTGTCACATCATCAATAAACACTAGGGACCCAGTGCCACTGGCAGCCATGCATGCCCAAGCCATCACACTGCCTCCGCCATGTTTTACAGATGAGGTGGTATGCTTTGGATCATGAGCTGTCCCATGCCTTCACCATACTTTTTTTTATTTCCATCATTCTGGTAGAGGTTGATCTAGGTTTCATCTGTCCAAAGAATGTTCTTCCAGAAGTATGCTGTTTTTTTAAGATGTTTTTTTTTAGCAAACTCCAATCTGGCCTTCTTCTTGAGGCTTATGAGTGGCTTGCGCTGTACAGTGAACCCTCTGTATTTACTTTCATGCAGTCTTCTCTTTATGGTAGATTTGGATATTGATAGGCCTATATCCTGGAGAGTGTTGTCCACTTGTTTGGCTGTTGTGAAGGGGTTTCTCTTCACCATGGTAATTATTCTGCGATCATCCACCACTGTTGTCTTCCGTGGGAGTCCAGGTCTTTTTGCAGTGTTGAGGTCACCAGTGCCTTCTTTCCCAGGATGTACCAAAGTGTAGATTTTGCCACTCCTAATAGTGTAGCAATTTCTCTGATGTTTTTTTTTCTTTCTGTTTTTGCAGATGAAGGATGGCTTGATTCACCTGCATGGATAGCTCCTTTGACCGCATGTTTACTTCTCAGCAAAATCTTCAAAATGCCACCACCACACCTCAAATCAACTCCAGGCCTTTTATGTGCTTAATTGAGAATGAAATAATGAAGGAATTGCACACACCTGCCCACAAAACAGCCTTTAAAAACAAGGTGCCACATACAAAGGAGTTGAAACTCCTAAACCCTTCATCCAATTTTAATGTGGATACCCTCAAATGAAAGCTAAAAGTCTGGATTTTATGTCCATTATATAAATATAACTTGAATATGTTTTAGTAAACAGGTAATAAAGCAAAATTAGTGTCAGTGTCCAAATATATATGGACCTAACTGTACCATAGAGCTGCACAATATATTGCCCCAAAAACTGTCCCTCTGTAGTGGCCATCAATAGCACCATTTTCGGTCCTTCTTAGGAGGTGAGATGCGGGCCACAGCAGTTGAATTCAGAAGGACATGTTGCTGCCCAGGTACATAAGTGCCTGATTATCACAGTGTTAATTACCACTGACAGTTTATTATGTACCTGGCCAACTACAAAGAGGGAGGCTTGGTGGCTCCCTGGGCGTCGGCCCGCCGGAAAATTTCCCTGTAAGCTCTATGGCCAATCCCCCCCGAAGACAGAAAGATCAAAGTAAACAAACACATTTGAGGAGCAATTTCTTAAATGGTTGCATCTTGCTCATTTTGGGCTAAAATAAATAGTTCTTCATTCAAAATGTTCAGCAGTTTTTGGTCTACAGAGTGATTTCGGTCCGTGTGCATGTTGTGGGTCGCAAATGACAAGCTCACATATTTCAGGGATTAAAAGTCCAAAATACTTTGGCAGTTGCATTCAAAGTTTAGTCACTTTTCAGCATCCACATGTACGTGACATAAACAAAGCAAATCACCTTACCCGTCTGGGCGCTAACTGTACATCAGGTAACCTTACCTAGATACTTCAGACTTTACACAACCAACACAGGTCATGCAGATACCAGCTACTGACCCTGAATGAGGCTCTCAGCCCTGTCTTTGGCTAGGGCTACATGACAACATTTGTTGCACAACTATTTGTCACAGTAATGTTGCGTGATATATTTTACAATGCTAGTCTATGGTGTCGCACTGTGACATGCTGCGACTGTGACATGACAGTTGCAAAAAAACATCAAAGATGGGTTTTTGTGTGACTGTTGTGTTGCAGTCCCGGCACGTTGCAGTGCAACACCATAGACTAGCATTATAAAATATGTTGCGCAACATTACTGAGACATGAATGTTGTGCTACACATTTAGCGGTGTAGTTGTACCCTATATGTCACGCGACTTATTGTTATGCGACACATGTGTATTCCTAGCCTTTATCTCCAAAGCAATTAACCCAGCAGCTACACCTGGGTTCATGTCAGGCTAGGGGTAAAATTGTACTGGAGTAGGAGCGAATGTCAGGTCTCTCTGTCAACCTAACCACCATTCCATAAAAATCCAGGCCCACAAAACACTTTAAAGAAACATGCCTCAGCAAACTACACTTTGATGAAACAACTCAACTTTCTTGGATTCTTTTTATCTCTCTCAACTGAGCATATACAAATATACACCCCCTCCAGTATTTTACCAGCCACCACATTACAAGGGCTTTATTTCAGCCTAGCTGCATAGCATCTATGTTTTAGTTTTGCACTATTTCTGTACTCCTGACAGCTCATCTAGGCAAATTGTGGTCTGCATGGGCAACAACCGTGGGGCGGCCGCATGTGGATCGCAGACCTATTCACTTGAATGGGGTCTGCATCCAACTGTCCGCACCTCAGGCACTACTTTTTTAGCGGTACGGAGGCACGCTCAGAAAACCCGCGGAAGCACTCCATAGTGCTTCTGTGGGCTTCCGAACCGTGCCTCCATTACCCACTGCGCCGCATCTCCTGGATTGCGGACCCATTCAAGTGAATGGGTCTGCATCCTTGATGCAGGGTGCACACAGCCGGTGCCGGTGTATTGCAGACCTACTGTTTGCGGGCCGCAATACGGCCGGGCAACGGCTGTGTGCATGAGGTCTAAAACTCATTTAAACAATATTCTTATCAGTTTGATAAGACTTTAGCTATAATAAATGTTTATGAGCTGTCAGGAGTTCTGAATTAAAGACAACACAACAGCAACATGATGGGACTTAGTGTAAAACTGAAACTAAGACACTCTGTAGCTGGGCTGAAATATAACCCTGTAGAACAAAAACTGCTAAAATTGTTTAACAAATGATTTTTGACCAAAATGAGTAAAATGCAATCATAAAAAAATTTCAACGGTGTTCATATCTTTTGACACTTTCTCATTTACTCCCTTCTCCAGTGGAGCTTGGATGCAGTACCACACTCCACCAATGGACAGAGGTGGTGCCGTTTTTGGAAAAAAAGTAACCATGTTTTTCTAATCTTGCACAACCCATTATTTCACATACTTTGATATCACCAGGAGTTGTACAAACTAAGGATGAGTTTACATCACCGTTATTTGTCCATCAGACGAACAGAAAAAACGGATCTTGTAAAAAAATGGATTCTGAGCATCAGTCATTTTCCTCTTTTTTTCCATCTAAAATTACGAATCTCAGACGAAAATGGCTCAAACGGATGCTAAATATGCATAACTGATGCTCAGGATCCCTTTTTTCACAGGATTCGTTTTTTTCTTTATTTTTCAGTTCTTCTGACAGATCAGAAGAACAGAAAAATAAATGGTGACGTGATCCCGGCCATGTCACCTCTGCTATGTCTATACAGCTATGAAATGATTGGTAAAGCTGTAGTGTATGCTCTCGCTTTATTATATCTACTCTGTCACCTTGTATAGAGAGATTGTGACTTACTTTCATGCCCATAAAGTTTACAGCGGCTACACACTTACTTTTATTGACCAATCAAGTGATTGGAGACTAAAGTTCGCGACAATGTTACTTCTCACATGCAAAAACCTTCCACTGTCAATAAAACGCTCACGCTTTAACAAAAGGAACAGTATGTAATAAAGGTAGTGAATGGCAGCTTTTCACGTACTTCGCTCCCCGTATTCCTCTTTAACTTTAAGGTTAATAATTTGACCCCTTTAGTATTGTTGAAATCCACTGGGGGTATATTACAAACTGTAGTGGTGAGGAGCGGAAAAGCTGTACACCGCATTACTTGGATATGTTAATTCTGACAAGAAGTCTTAAAGGCACATGCACATATTTATGCCGTTCCCTGTTTGTAGCGCTTTTATCATTTATAATTAGTGATAAGCGAAGTTTTCAAAAATTCAAATCAGCTGCTTTGCCGAACTTCGATAAGAATTTTTTAAAATTACTAATTACTTTGTAACAAATCGGATTCCATTGTATAGAGCGGGCCCAATGACGGGGACTGGCGATCGCCCCTCCATAATTTAACCCCGCCGATACCGGATTCAACGCTGATTGCAGCATCTGAGAGTCACATTCAGCCTATCAGGGGGCTAATCAGGGGCTAAAACAAAAAAATATATGTACACTGTATATACCTCATCCATTTGATCATGTAGAGAATGTCGCGGCCATTTGATTGAAGAAAATGCGCCAATTCTCGCTCACGCTAATGTGATGATGTCACCAGTCATGAACTTCATGAAATTACTATGGTAATGGGGCTGTCCATGGTTTTTTACTTGATGGCCTAGCCTAAGGATAGCTCATCACTAGCTGATCGGTGGGGGTCCGACACACTGCACTCTCGCCCATCAGCTGGTCTGTGTAGCTCCGTTGATAGAAGTCAGAGCCCGAGCTGCACAGCACTGTCAATGCTGTAGCGGATGGGGCTTGCTACTACAGCGCTGCACCCAGGGCCGGCGAGTCCTTAGGGGCCCCCCCGTGCCGGCCTGCAACTAACTTCCATTGTGGAAGCGCTGATCTCCAGTCATCTGTATCGCCGTCCTCAGGACAGCAATACAGATGGCTGTGCAGCAGGGCAGGGGAGGGAGAGGTGTGTCCCTTCCCCTTCATCTAATAGGCTGCAGGCACTAGACCGGCAGCCTATTAGAGGCTGGTGCAGGTGGCGCAATGACGTCATCACGCCGCCTGAGCCGTACAGCGCGAGACACAGGCTGGAAGAGGCCTGCATCACATCGCTGCTAAGGAGGTAAGTATAAGGCTGGTTTCACACGGGCGTTGCGGGAAAAGGTGCGGGTGCGTTGCGGGAACATGCATTTTGCGTTTTGCACGAGCGTGAGTAAAATTGACATGTTTGGTACCCAAGATTGTATTATTTTCCCTTATAACATGGTTATAAGGGAAAATAATAGCATTCTTAATACAGAATGTTAAAATAAATAATAATATAACTTACCTTAATCCACTTGATCGCGCAGCCCGGCATCTCTTCTGTCTTCTTCTTTGCTGTGCACAGGAATAGGACCTTTGATGACATCACTGTGCTCATCACATGGTCCAATCACATGGTTCATCACCATGGTGAGGGACCACGTGATTGGATCATGTAATGTGACGTCACCACAGGTCCTTAGCTGGCAGCTCAACATTACAGGAGAAGATAGAGTTCCGCAACTACGCGATCAAGTGGACTTGGTGAGTTAATTTTTTATTTTTTTTTTAACCCCTCCAGCCCTATTGTACTATGCATTCTGTATTCAGAATGCTATTATTTTCACTTATAACCATGTTATAAGAGAAAATAATACAGATCGGGTCCCCAGCCTGATCGTCTCCTAGCATCCATGCGTGAAAATCGCACCACCTCCCCACTTGCTTGCGGATGCTTGCGATTTTCACGGGGCCCCATTCACTTCTGTGGGGCCTGCGTTGCGTAAAAACGCAGAATATAGAGCATGCTGCGATTTTCACGCAATGCACAAGTAAAGCGTGAAAATCACAGCTCATGTGCACAGCCCCATATAAATGAATGGGACAGGATTCAGTGCGGGTGCAATGCGTTCAACTCACGCATTGCACCCGCGCGGAATACTCGCCTGTGTGAAAGGAACCTAAGTGTTTTTTGTTGTTGTTGTTGTTGTCATTACTGGTGGCTACTGGCACATGATGGGGGGCTCTGGCTACTGGCACATGTTGATGGGGGGCTCAGGCTGCTGGCACATGATCGGGGGGCCTATGGCTACTTGGACATGATGGGGGGCCTATGGCTACTGGCACATGTTGATGGGGGGGCTCAGGCTACTGGCACATGATATAGGGGGGGCTCTGGCTACTGACACATGATATAGGGGGGCTCTGGCTACTGGCACATGATATACGGGGGCTCTGGCTACTGGCACATGATATAGGGGGGGCTCTGACTACTGGCACATGATATAGGGGGCTCTGGCTACTGGCACATGATATGGGGGGGCTCTGGCTACTGGCACATGATATAGGGGGGCTCTGGCTACTGGCACATGATGGTCGGGGGGCTCTGGCTACTGGCACATTATTGGGGGACATCTATGGGGGCACTTCTTACTGGCATATTATTGGTGGGCACTATAGGGGCATCTACTGAGGCCACAAAGAACGGTTATTTTATATGGGGTCTCTGTATAGGGGCATTTTATACTAGGACACATTATGGTGGGTACTATGGGGAAGGTTGGAGAGGAGTACACTGAGGTCATCTACATGGGGAACTGAGAAGGGGTATTTTATACGGGTATTTTATACTTACAAATTATGGGGGACACTGAGGGCATCTACTGGGGCACTATATATGGGGCATTTTATACTGGTACATTATGGGGGTACTAGGAGGGAGGGGGGAGTGGAGCACTATGGGGGCATTTACTGGGGGCACTATATAGGGGTATTTTATACTGGCACATTAGGGGAGCATTACAAGGGGGTATTTTTTATAAGGAGAATTATTTCTACTGGGGGGGGGGCATTATGGTGGGCTTTATTACTCCCCCATGGTATGACCCCCTAGTAGAAGCACCAGCCTCTCCCTGCTCTGCTATCCCTTTGCCCCTTCTCCAAATTCTTATTATGAAATCTTTCTCATTAGAATAAAACACAACATCAGCTCCGCCGAGCCCCCGGCCAAAGTGTTAAAGTGGTGTCCAAGATCCCCAAGGGCCAAGCCAAGTAACTGTAAGTTTACATATGAAATCTGTTTATGTTATACACATATAGCATACACCATGCCCCACAATATACAGTTTCTTCTGTAAAAGTCATCAGTTATTGTTTTTTGCCCCAGGGCCCCATTTCACCTAGAACCGGGCCTGGCTGCAACCGTTGACTTCTATAGGAGCAGCACTATAGTAGCGAGCTCCTGTTATTACAGTGTTGCTGGTGCTGTATGTGTAGCTCAGATGCTGACTTCGGTCGACAGTGCCAGACCAGCTGATTGGTGGGGTGCCGGATGTCGGACCCCCACTGATCAGCTTAGCAGCTTTAATAGGTGTTATGCCTCTTTCACACGACCGTTTTTTTCCCCCTGTTTTCGTTCAGTATACAGTCCGTATATGGAACCATTCATTTCAATGGTTCCGCCAAAAAAACGGAATGTACTTCGCATGCATTCCGTTTCCATTTTTCTGTTCCGTTGAAAGATAGAACATGTCCTTATATTGCCCGCAAATCACGTTCCGTGGCTCCATTCAAGTTAATGGGTCTGCAAAAAAAACGGAACACATACGGAATGTACTCTGTATGTCTTCCGTATCCATTCCGTTTTTGCGGAACCATCCATTGAAAATTTTATGCCCAGCCTAATTTTTTCTATGTAATTACTGTATACTGTATATGCCATATGGAAAAATAGAACGGAAAAACGAAACGGAAACAAAAAACGGAACAATGGATCCATGAAAAAATGGACTGCAAAATACTGAAAAAGCCATACGGTTGTGTGAAAGAGGCCTTACCCACTATTAATACTATGGCCTCATGCATATGACCGTTGTTTTGGTCCGCTGCAGTTTTTGCGGCTTGGATGCGGACCCATTCACTTCAATGGGGCCCCGAAAGAAGCGGACAGCACTCGGTGTGCTGTCCGCATCCATTGCTCCGTTCCGTGGTCCGCAAAAAAAATATAACCTGTATTATTCCTGTTCGTTTTGCGGGCAGTTATATCAATGGCTGTCCGTGCCATTCCGTGTTTTGCGGATCCACAATTTGTGGACCACAAAACACACAACAGTCGTGTGCATGAGGCCTTTGACTACAAAAAAGGCAAAAAAAATATGCTGTCTAGGTCACTTTTACATAAAGGTCAAACTGGCAACCTGCTAGGCATTTCTTCATTCATTCATCAGTTCCATTTATCTTGTAATTAAAGCTCTGTTCTGTTCATTACAGATCCATTATAGCAGGGGCGGACTGGGCCGGGGGGCAGGGAGGCAATTGCCCCCCAGGCCTCCCTAAATAAACGGCCGCTGGGCCGCCCGTCTTTTTTTATTCTTCAGGGCCGCACCGCCGATCACCACAGGCGGCGCGGCCCTGGATGTAATTGCTGCTGTGCTGTGGGGCAGGGGAGGGAGAGGCGTGTCCCTCCCCTGTTCTTCTGATAGGCCGCAGGCACTAATGCCTGCAGCCTATCAGAGGCCGGCTCAGGAAGCGCGATGACGTCATTATCATCGCGACGCCTGAGCCGGCAGCACACGCTGCTGATGGAGGTAAGTATTTTTTATTATTTTTTCTTCTTTGCGGAGATCTGTCACTATGGGGGGGGAGGCGGAGATCTGTCACTATGGGGGCGGAGATCTGTCACTATGGGGGGGAGATCTGTCACTATGGGGGGGAGATCTGGCACTATGGGGGGGAGATCTAGCACTATGGGGGGGGGAGATCTGGCACTATGGGGGGGAGATCTGGCACTATGGGGGGGAGATCTGGCACTATGGGGGGGAGATCTGGCACTATGGGGTGCACTATAAGGGGAGCTGGCACTATGGGGCGCACTATAGGGGGAGCTGGCACTATGGGGGGCACTATAAGGGGAGCTGGCACTATGGGGCGCACTATAGGGGGAGCTGGCACTATGGGGGGGCCTATAGGGGGCGCTGGCACTATGGGGGGGCCTATAGGAGGAGCTGGCACTATGGGGGGGTACTATAGGGGGAGCTGGCACTATGGGGGGGTACTATAGGGGGAGCTGGCACTATGGGGGGGACTATAGGGGGAGCTGGCACTATGGGGCACACTATAGGGGAAGCTGGCACTATGGGGGGCACTGTAGGGGGAGCTGGCACTATGGGGGGCACTGTAGGGGGAGCTGGCACTATGGGGGGGCCTATAGGGGGAGCTGGCACTATGGGGGGAGGGCTGGCACTATTGGGGGAGCTGGCACTATGGGGGCATTTCTTACTGGCACATTATGGGGGGGCACCATGGGGGAGAGGAGCAGTATGGGGGTAACTGGGGGCTCTAAAGGGGCTTTTTTTATTATTGGCACATTCTGGGGGGCACTATAGGGGAGAGCAGCACTATGGGGCATCTGGTGCTACTATAGGGGCATTATTTGGGGGCACTATGGGGAAGTGGGGGCTCTAAAGGGGCCTTTTGTATAGGAACATTATGGGGGGCACTATGGCATTTGGTGGCACTAAGGGGGCATTTTTTACTGGCACATTATGGAAGGCACTATAGGGGAGAGCGGCACTATGGGGGAGTGGAGCACTATTGGGGCATATGGTGGCACTAAGAAGGGGCATTTTTTTACTGGTACATTGTGGGGGAGAGGAGCACTATAGGGGCATCTGCTGCGGGCACTAAGGGGCATTTTTTTACTGGCATATTATGGGGACACTATGGGGAAAGGGGAGAGGAGCAGTATGAGGGCATTTACTGGGGCACTATATAGGGGTATTTTATACTGGCATACATTATGGGGACATTAGCTCAACTGCGGGCACTAAGCGGGGGTATTTCATGTACTGTCATATTATACAGAGAATTATTACTACTAGGGGGTATTATGGGGAGCTTTACTACTACTAGGGGCTATGAAGAACATGATTACTAGGGCACTATAGGGGCATTATTACTACTAAGTGTGCTCTGGCAGAGAATTATTTCTATTGGTGGGATTTTGGGGAGCATTGTTACTTTGGGGGCACCCTGGCATAGTATCAGCTTAGCACAATTATTTTTGGGGGACATTATCTTTATACTATTAGTGTCTGGGCGCAGTTATTTTTTAGAGCGCTGTGTGCCAATAATTGTTTAAGGGGGCACTATCTGTGTGGTAGTAGTATTTCCAGGCGGACTGTTTCTGCAGTATAGTATTGGGGGCATAGCGGGTACAGTATTGGGGGCACTATCTGTGTGGTAGTTTGTATTTCCAGGGGGACTGTTTCTGCAGTAAAGCATTGGGGGTGGCAGGAAACTAATGTCTGTTTCTCAATCTCTGCAGAGAAGGGAGATGGCAGAAAAATCATCATGGCGGTCTGGTCTGAATGGAGAAGATGAGGAAAGAGAACGTCTACAACAAAGGTGACATCACTGGATGTAAGAGGTATGTGGTGCTATGTAAGAGAGGAGATGCTCCGGCTCCTCCTCCTGCCATTTGCAGAAGGAGGATTCAGAACTGGGTGAGGATGACAAAAGGGGGCAGCAGGCCCCGGGCGGGTGGCAGATGGTGGGGGGAACCACAGGCCTTGAGCAGGATCAGGGTAGGGAGGAGAGCGGAGGAGCTTCCTGGCTGTAGCTTGTTATATAAGCAGGCAGTGCAGCCAGGACGGCCTCCCCTCTCCGTATGATGTGTAGAGACAGGCCGCAACTATAGAATGTCAGCTGTACAGTGTGTGTTGGGAGTGGCCTATTATATGTAGGAGGGGCTTTTAATGATGGGCGGGGCTAAAAATGGGCCACTTGACTAGATTTGCCCCCCAGGACTAAGGCTGCCAGTGCTCCCCTGCATTATAGCCATGTCAGATCTGTTTTTAAAGAAAAAGTTGGCTTAAATATCGCACAAGCTTAAAACATTAAAGGGAACTTGTCAGTTGTTTCTATTGCACATCTGAGATCAGGACATTATAGAGAGCGAGAGACTAGGAGAGATAGTGAGAGTCCTGATAATTCCCCCACACAGGATGATTGACAACTCGTCCTGTATCAGTGTGTGTACACAAAAGGCTGTCAATCCTCCTGTGGGCGGGATTGTCAGGACTCTTACTCTCCCTCCTAGGAGTCCTGTCAGGATTTATGCCTCTTGCACACGACCGTATGTATTTTGCGGTCCGCAAAAAACAGATCCGCAAAAAATACGAATGTCCGTGTGCATTCCGTATTTTGTGGAACAAAACAGCTGGCCCTAATAGAACAGTGCTATCTTTGTCCGTTATGCGGACAATAATAGGACAAGTTCTATCTTTTAGCGGAATGGATATACGGAAATGGAGTGCACACGGAGTACAAAAAAAACAAAAAACGACACAGAAAGAAAATACGTTTGTGTGCAAGAAGCCTTACTTTGCTTTTTACTCCTGGAATTATAAATCATATAATCTTATATAATCCTGAGCCTCCTCTACCATGTCCTGCTCCCAGATAGGGCAGCAGACGTCACCTGAAACCATCTTTTTTCATTGTTACATTTCAAAGGCCACAACTTTGATAGCTTGTTGTATTTTTTCAATTACACAGTTTTGGGGTGCATATCATTTATGGTTTATATTTTATTCTTTTTTGGGGGCACATGAAAAAATAGCAATTCCTTTGCAATAAAAAAAGATAATTACTTTAATACTATGGTTTGGTATGATAGCTGGTTCCAAGGGCCATCACTTTTTTGGGTGGGGTATAGAATGCAAAAAAAAAAAAAAAGTTTTTTTCCTTGCGATAAAAGCAAGATAACTTTAATTTACAAATCATTACTATTGCAGTGGTGCCATTTAAAAAAAAAAAAGTTGAGCTATTTAAGGGAAAAAAATTCATTTTTTTCCATTTTTTTTCCTGCATGGCCTAATAGACAGATACCACTTGCGGACCTTGGTGCCTATGTTAGGCCCCAGTTTTCATAGTAAAGCGTCAGTCCCCTGTGATCATTTTGCAGGGAGCCGATCAGCTGACACAGTGACCCTCACAATTTTTCTCTTCACAATAATCCCAATTCAACTTTTTGGAATGCTGTATGCTTCAAATATTTTTAATTATCGAATGAGACAATATATATTATTTTGCTTAGGAGCTATCAGGCAGTTCTGTGCAGTTACCTTCAAAGAGGTTTTACTGTTGCCCTAGGCTTAGTGTGTAAACTACAATAGTGGCAAGTCCCCCAGAGGGGAAGCATCTCCACATTTATCATAGAAGTTGGCTTCTGTAAATCTGGTTTTAAAAGGACAGCATTTTTTTTATCATATATTAACAGTCAATATGTGAACATTCTATTATATTTTTGAACTTATTTCATGTGTTATTCCTGTCTTGGCTTTTTAACTTCTTCTGTTGTTTGGACTTTTATTACAGCAAACAACCTCGCTTTCAGATGTTCTCTTTCAGACTAGTTAAGCCTGAATTACACAGCCTGATGTGGTGGACAATTGTCAGGAGGGAAGTGTTTCCTCCCGGCAATCGCCTGTTTGCTAGCAGAGGAGACCGCTGCTATTACATGCATCAATCTCCGCGGCAGCATGGGTAAGGAGCAATTGTTATGCCATCGCTCTTCACCATGCTGTCTAGTGGTTTGCCGGCGGCAGATCGTTATTAGACACTATGATTTGCCGCCAGCAAATTATAAAATAATTGAATTTTGATGCTGCGGAGGAGATCGATGCATGTAATAGCAGCAGTCTCCTCCGCTAGTGAGCAGGCGATTGCCGGTAGGAAACACTTCCTTCCTGACAATCGTCTGCCATATCGGGCTGTGTAATACAGACTTCAAAAGATTTGGATTACCCGATGATTGAGGGTTTTTTCCCATTCATTGGGCAATTGGTGGCAGTATTATACTGCCAGATGATCACTAACGAGGGTTCTTTAGCGATTATCCACCGAAAAATCGGTATGTGTTTTGCGGTCCGCAAATTGCTGATCTTCAAAAAAATGGATGACATCCGTATGGCATGACATCCGTATGGACATCCGTATTTTTTTTATAACAATGCCTATTCTTGTCCGCAAAACGGACAAGAATAGGACATGCTCTATTTTTGGCGGGCCTACAGAAGTGACATACGGATGTGGATAGCACATGGTGTGGTGTGCTGTCCGCATTTTTTGTGGACCCATTGAAATGAATGGGTCTGCATCCTATCCGCAAAAAAAACTGAACGGGCACAGAAACAAAATACGTTCGTGTGAATGTAGCCTTAGGCTCCTTTCACACCTGCGTTCAGGTGTCCGCTCGTGAGCTCCGTTTGAAGGGGCTCACAAGCGGCCCTGAACGCAGCCGTCTGGCCCTAATGCATTCTCAGTGGAGGCGGATCCACTGAGAATGCATCCGTCTGCCAGCGCTCAGCCTCCGCTCCGCTCAGTGAGCGGACACCTGAACGCTGCAAGCAGCGTTCGGGTGTCCGCCTGGCCGTGCGGAGGCGAGCGGATCCGTTCCAACTTATAATGGAAGTCAATGGGGACCGCTCGAACGCTAGTGTGAAAGTAGCCTTACTCTGAACAGAGAGGAAAGCGATGAGTGACTCAATTAGAGATTTACAGATCACACTGATAAGTGCAGTGTTCATATGTGGACATCTTTATATAAGCCTATCAAGAGAACAATGGAGCGGTCATACCATTATCCTAATTCTACTAATCTACTATTATACTAACAAATAAAAAAAATTCCTTACAGCATCAGTAAACTAAACAAATAGTTTATCTATATGAGTTTTATCTCTCTGTGCTGAGTGCTACAGAAGGGCAGTGTTTCTATGGTATAGCACTGCCGAAACAATAAAGATAAAAAAATATTTTAAAAAATGTTTGTATGAATATGGAGTTAGGAAATACCCCCTTCTGACCAGTGTCCCTTTAACTGTGTCTACTTTCTGTGCTGCTTCTAAGGCACTGCTTCTAGTACATTAACCACATAAAAGCCATGATTTAGAAGGAAGCAAGATAATGCTAGCTTCTAGGTCTAGTGCAATACAAAAACAGCGCGTGCAAGGAGCATTTATAATGAAATAGCTTTTATAAAACCAACTGCTTTATTTACTGTTAGAAATTACAGGCCCTTGAGTCAGTACATAAATAGGGTTACTTTGGCTGTGGGCAAAGATCTGTTTTAATTGCTTTTAGCCTGGTCCGCTCATGTTGACTATGCTGTGTCGGTCCTTTATTAGCTCCCCATATATACAGGAGTAAGTGCTGCCTTCCATTGTACACAATGAAAATGCCGAACACTATTTCCAGGATTCTGTAATGTAAAATAACAGCTGGGTTCCTGTGTACCACAGTACACTTTCCCAACAGGAATCCTGGGCATAACATCAGTAATCAGTAAGTAATATACTGGTGGAGGCTAAACACTCCTAGCGCCTTTTTCATCACATCAGCGTACATGGAGCCATAATTTTTCGCACCCTTAGACAATCACACACCATCTTAGCGGGCAGTGGTAGTAGTTGGACATCTATTGTTCTCCAATTTGACCCTTTTGTCAGAGACAGGACATGGTGGCTGAGCTGTACACGTGAAGGAGTGCAAGCTGATAGCAGGTAAAAACACATCTGAGAGGGGTGGGACATGGAAGCGAATAGAAGTGTGGGGGAGAATACTGCTAAGAATTGTCTAAAGGGCATACAACTCCGAGCACTGAAAGTGAGGAGGGGAACGTGTACAGTATATGCAGTAACATGCAGACCCTGGGGATACTGGTGGAATAATACCAGCAGTAATAGTTTTTACATTATGTGAAGTGCTGTGTTTATGCAGCTGCCCTACAATGACTAAATAAGAACATTTTATTAAAGTACCAGCACTAATCTGCAAGCTGTAATAGTTTAGGAACAGCCTTAATAATGCTGCCTACTAGAATCCGCTGTAACTTTATGTTTGACCCAGCAGCTCTTGTCATGTGCAGGGACCGAAAAAGACAAGCGTACTGTGTATATACACACTAAGAAGGCAGAAACACTGAAAAATGGCACATATCTACTATTCTTTGTAATTTGTAGACAGGGTAAAGGTAGAAAGTCTGAAAATGCACCATTTTTTCTACTTCTTTATTTAATAATTTTGCATGCAATGGCAAAAGAATATATAACGGTTCCTTCACACGGGACAGCAGAGCGGCAGATTATCGGGAAGGAAGCATTTCTTCCCGGCAATCTGCTGATAGCTAGCAGAGGAGATGGCTGCATGGAGGAATGATCACTAATGCCATCGCTCTTCCCCATACTGTTTGCCGGCAGCAGATCATGTTTACATAGCACAATCTGCTGCCGGCAAATGACGATTTTTGTGTTTGCACAAACGTTCGGATTACTTAATGAACGAGCGTCTCACTCGTTCATCGGGTAATTGGCGTCACATTTGCATCGCCAGATAATCCTATGAACACTTATTAGCGATTATCTTTAAGATTCTCGACCCATGTAAAGGGCCCTTTAAAACAGAAATGAAAGCTGGCAACTGGACTTACTGTAGATTTCTTGAAAACGTTTCACTCGTTCTTCCAACAAGCTTTCTCAATTCTGAGTGACTGTAGAAGAATTCTCTAGGAATAAATATGTAACTGAATCAACATCTGGTAATTATATCCAGCATGGGGTCAGAGGTCATTATACCCAGCATGGGTTCAAAGGTGTTGAAACCATTATCCTAATTGGAGTCAGTAGGTGATAAAGACTTCCCAGAAAAAGGTGTCAAGACAGCATTGTATGTGGCAGACAATGGATGTCTAACCCCCGCCTTTATTTAAGCTTGGCTTCTCCATATTTATGTAGATGGCCTCCTAAAAGAAACAGGTCACACTTTTGAAGACAGTCAAGTACGTGTTTTGGATAAGGAGGCCAATTGGTACAAACGAGGTGTGAAGGAGGTGCCATCTATGTAAAAATGGAGAAGCCAAGCTTAAATAGAGGCAGGGGGGTTAGACATCTATTGTCTGCCACATACAATGCTGTCTTGACACCTTTTTCTGGGAAGTCTTTATCACCTACTGACTCCAATTAGGATAATGGTTTTAACACCTTTGACCCCATGTGTCAGTTCTTTATATCGAGCACACAGATATGTTAATAAGACCGCCTCTAAGGCATCTTTTTTCTAAGCTAAACAAACCTCATTTTTCCAGCCTCTCATTTCCCATCCAATGTAATAATCTAGTTGCCACCATTGAATCCTCTCCAGTTCTGCTGCATCTTTCTTACAATGTGGAGCCCCAAACTGAATTCAATATTCCAGATGCAATCTTTATAGAGGGATAGCGTAATTTATAGAGAGGCAAGATTCAATTGAAATAATTTTTTAGCTCTCTTTAAAATGCTCTAATGCCTTTGCACCTGCTGCTTGACCTTGAACACTGCTGGTTATCCTACTTTTAACAGATTACCCCTTTCTTGTTCTGTTTTCTCCAGTTTATTCTATTTAATGCATATGCAGTTATACTATACTATTAAAGGGGTTCTCTGTAGTGATGAGCAAGCATGCTCGTCCGAATACCTGTTCGGCTTGAGCATCGCTATGCTCGGCACATGGTGGTACTCAGCCGAGTACCACATGTGCATGAGCGGCATACTCGAGTCTCCTCCACGCACGTTTCGCAACTGCCAAGCAGCCAATAAACATGCAGGTAAGTAGTACTGCACTGTAATGCCAGTAGCTATGTTGGCTGCTGGCATTACAGTGATTGGCTGGCCGGAACGCATCATCGGTGCTATACAGCACCCAATGACGCGGGTGCGGCTCATTGCGAGTCAGGGAGAGCTGCGCTTAGGATGGGACAGTAGGTGATAAAGACTTCCCAGAAAAAGGTGTCAAGACAGCATTGTATGTGGCAGACAATGGATGTCTAACCCCCGCCTCTATTTAAGCTTGGCTTCTCCATTTTTATGTAGATGGCCTCCTAAAAGAAACAGGTCACACTTTTGAAGACAGTCAAGTACGTGTTTTGGATAAGGAGGCCAATTGGTACAAACGTGATGTGAAGGAGGCGCCATCTACGTAAAAATGGAGAAGCCAAGCTTAAATACAGGCAGGGGGGTTAGACATCTATTGTCTGCCACATACAATGCTGTCTTGACACCTTTTTCTGGGAAGTCTTTATCACCTACTGACTCCAATTAGGATAATGGTTTTAACACCTTTGACCCCATGCTGGGTATATTGACCTCTGACCCCATGCTGGGTATAATTACCAGATGTTGATTCAGTTAGATATTTATTCCCAGAGAATTCTTGTGCAGTCACTCAGAATTGAGAAAGCTCGTTGGAAGAACGAGTGAAACGTTTTCAAGAAATCTACAGTATGTCCAGTTGCCTTGATTTATTCTTTACAGATATAACAAGACTAGTTGCACAGGTAGACAATGGCACATAGATTATGATTGTCAATGTTGCAATCCTGTCGTAAAAAGGGAGTCACTCCAGTCTGATATGCCCTGTTAAACAATGAGAATTGAAAAAAAGGAGTCTATGGGAGAGAAGGAGAAAAAGGAAAAACATCGGGTGGGGGCATGACCAGATTACCATATTCTGATTATATCTTCAGCTGACTATTCCGGTAGGGTCAGGTATTCAGAAGTACCCTGGAAAAGTATCCAAAGGGTCCATGACTTAACAAAGGACTCATGAGCTTGTCTAAGAGTTGCAGAAAGCTCCTCCATCCTCTGATTGTCCTCTAGTTGGGGAACCAATGGGTCAAAGAGGGAGTGGAAGTAGATTTCCACATAGCTGTAATACAGGAATGGGCGGCATTCACTAACTAACTTAAAACAGATGAATGAAATGGCGGACCGGGAGATTGGGAAGATGTAATAGGAAAAACTCTGGTTTAGGCCTTATGGCGGCTCGGATGTGGACCCATTAACTTCAATGGGGCCACAAAAGATGCAGACAGCACTCTGTGTGCTGTCTGCATCCGTTGCTCTGTTCCGTGGACCTGCTAAAAAAAATATAACATGTCCAATTCTTGTCCGCGCTTTGCGGCAGACAGTTGTATTATCTGAACGGATCCGTCTGTGTAGATCTATGATGGATCCGCACCAAACGCGAGTGTGAAAGTAGCCTTATTGGTTAAGGAAAAAGGAAAAATCTTTGATAAAACCCAATGAACTTTCTCGCAAAAACACTTAAGTTTGTGGCATTGCTAAAAAATTTGGAGAATTGTTCCTTTTGCCAATTCACAATAAAGTCCCTTAATGCTTGCCATAAAGACACAGTGAGAAGTCACTAAAGGGTTGTGACAAAATAAATAGGCAGCCTCTTTGTCTTGTAGTGAAGCCATCAACTAACATAAGACCAGGCGCAGATTTCCTGGTGGGCGATTGCTTAGGGGGCCACCCAAGCCTTCTTCTCTGCCGAGGGCCGGGTGCATAATGAGCTGTCACTGTAATTAATGCTGTGAGAATCTAATCAGTGACCGCCACATGCCTTCCTCAATTCAACTACTCCATATCTTAATCAGAGACAACTGGAGGAAGAGGACAGAAAATGGCCGCTATTGATGGCCACCACAGAAAGACAGTTTTGGGGCAATATATTGTGCTGCATTTTGGTATATGGTTCTGCAGGGACGGTATTTTGCGCTATGCTATTGCTGACCCGCCTTCTTGTGTTGCCACGCCTTCTGGCAGTTTGGACCTGCTTACAACATGGGGCCACACAGATTTTTTTTTATTCTCCCAGTCTGCCCCTGCATAAGACTACTTGCTGTCTGACAGTACAGTTGTTGTTAGGTGGCATATCCCTAGCTACTGGACCTAGCAAGTCAGAAATAACTCAAAGCAGAAGAGGAAATTGGCTTTCAGCAGCTACCATATGTAATTCCCAATCCAGTTTTCTACAATATATGTTTGGATGCAGAACATCATTAAAATGTGTTTTATCCTGTGAATTTCTAACCCTTAGGGGGCCATTCACATGATGGATGTTGCCCCATGGATTTTGGCACGGACATCACAGCAGAATTCCGGCGCCCATCGCTTGGTACCTGCCTCCCATTGTTTTGACTGGGAGGCAGTGCTGCAGTTTATGAGCTGGCGGTTTAAAGCACGGACTATGCCAAGAAAGGATCTGTCCATTCTTGGCTTTGTGTATGGACAGCTGCTTCTTTGAAGTCTTGGCGGCCGTCTGCTCGCTGTTTAACCCAATTAGGGTTAGGAGCTTGACGCATCTAAATAGTATAAGCACGTCAGAATCTGGTGTGTGAACAGGCCCTTATACTCACTGTTACCGCCTGCTGATCAGAATACCTGGTTTGCCCTACCAAGGGTTGAAGCCTATTCATCTTATGGCTTGACAAATCACAGCAAGCAATACACGTGAGATAGCTGTCAGGTGCTCACCCATGTGCATGCATGTCCATGGAGAGGGGGATAATCTGCCAGACATTTCTACAGTGATCACCTCCCAAAGACACAGCACCCATACATGATCTTAGTTTTTCTTACCATCTGCAAACATTTATCTAAAAGTGGCCATACACATATGATTTTAGAAGGATCCAACGGCCATACAATATGTATTTGGGTATCCTGACTCTCCCCAATGGCAGATATCGGGACAAAGAAGGGTCAAGCATGTTTGATTTTAACATAGCCGATTCTTCTGTCAGTGAAGAAAAGCCACCTCCAAAGGTGTCCCCTATTGAGAACACATGCACTTGACGAACATACATGTCTATGGGGGGTTTGGAAGGAGTAGTTGCTTGCTGAACATGTGTTCATTCAACAGCTATAGAAGGTGTCTGACCAACTCATTACAGTATTATAGTTAATTAGGTTAAAAAAGACACTTCCATCAAATTCTACTTTGACCAATTGCACGTCATTTAGCGATTATTCATGACCCACAATGACATTTGTCATTACATAAGTCATTAAATAAGCATTTTTGAATGGTTCGTAATATGTGTTGTTACTACCATAGATTGACTTCTCTCAGAGGTTCAACTTGAAGCTCCTCGGCCCCATAGCAAAACCTGTACTAGCAATCCACATCTACTATGTGTCATTTACATTACTTGCATATATGAGCCTTTGAGACTATTCGGACAATAGAGCCTGGGTGTGGCTGCTACCCCTACAAACGCTCTACGTCTGCATCTGATTACTCTAACTGTGAAGGCACCTTTTTCCATATTAAAGAATGTCCCCTGGTCCTTTGTAAAGTCCTCGGAATGAATACATCATGTGTCAGTTCTTTATATCGAGCACACAGATATGTTAATAAGACCGCCTCTAAGGCATCTTTTTTCTAAGCTAAACAAACCTCATTTTTCCAGCCTCTCATTTCCCATCCAATGTAATAATCTAGTTGCCACCATTGAATCCTCTCCAGTTCTGCTGCATCTTTCTTACAATGTGGAGCCCCAAACTGAATTCAATATTCCAGATGCAATCTTTATAGAGGGATAGCGTAATTTATAGAGAGGCAAGATTCAATTGAAATAATTTTTTAGCTCTCTTTAAAATGCTCTAATGCCTTTGCACCTGCTGCTTGACCTTGAACACTGCTGGTTATCCTACTTTTAACAGATTACCCCTTTCTTGTTCTGTTTTCTCCAGTTTATTCTATTTAATGCATATGCAGTTATACTATACTATTAAAGGGGTTCTCTGTAGTGATGAGCAAGCATGCTCGTCCGAATACCTGTTCGGCTTGAGCATCGCTATGCTCGGCACATGGTGGTACTCAGCCGAGTACCACATGTGCATGAGCGGCATACTCGAGTCTCCTCCACGCACGTTTCGCAACTGCCAAGCAGCCAATAAACATGCAGGTAAGTAGTACTGCACTGTAATGCCAGTAGCTATGTTGGCTGCTGGCATTACAGTGATTGGCTGGCCGGAACGCATCATCGGTGCTATACAGCACCCAATGACGCGGGTGCGGCTCATTGCGAGTCAGGGAGAGCTGCGCTTAGGATGGGACAGTAGGTGATAAAGACTTCCCAGAAAAAGGTGTCAAGACAGCATTGTATGTGGCAGACAATGGATGTCTAACCCCCGCCTCTATTTAAGCTTGGCTTCTCCATTTTTATGTAGATGGCCTCCTAAAAGAAACAGGTCACACTTTTGAAGACAGTCAAGTACGTGTTTTGGATAAGGAGGCCAATTGGTACAAACGTGATGTGAAGGAGGCGCCATCTACGTAAAAATGGAGAAGCCAAGCTTAAATACAGGCAGGGGGGTTAGACATCTATTGTCTGCCACATACAATGCTGTCTTGACACCTTTTTCTGGGAAGTCTTTATCACCTACTGACTCCAATTAGGATAATGGTTTTAACACCTTTGACCCCATGCTGGGTATATTGACCTCTGACCCCATGCTGGGTATAATTACCAGATGTTGATTCAGTTAGATATTTATTCCCAGAGAATTCTTGTGCAGTCACTCAGAATTGAGAAAGCTCGTTGGAAGAACGAGTGAAACGTTTTCAAGAAATCTACAGTATGTCCAGTTGCCTTGATTTATTCTTTACAGATATAACAAGACTAGTTGCACAGGTAGACAATGGCACATAGATTATGATTGTCAATGTTGCAATCCTGTCGTAAAAAGGGAGTCACTCCAGTCTGATATGCCCTGTTAAACAATGAGAATTGAAAAAAAGGAGTCTATGGGAGAGAAGGAGAAAAAGGAAAAACATCGGGTGGGGGCATGACCAGATTACCATATTCTGATTATATCTTCAGCTGACTATTCCGGTAGGGTCAGGTATTCAGAAGTACCCTGGAAAAGTATCCAAAGGGTCCATGACTTAACAAAGGACTCATGAGCTTGTCTAAGAGTTGCAGAAAGCTCCTCCATCCTCTGATTGTCCTCTAGTTGGGGAACCAATGGGTCAAAGAGGGAGTGGAAGTAGATTTCCACATAGCTGTAATACAGGAATGGGCGGCATTCACTAACTAACTTAAAACAGATGAATGAAATGGCGGACCGGGAGATTGGGAAGATGTAATAGGAAAAACTCTGGTTTAGGCCTTATGGCGGCTCGGATGTGGACCCATTAACTTCAATGGGGCCACAAAAGATGCAGACAGCACTCTGTGTGCTGTCTGCATCCGTTGCTCTGTTCCGTGGACCTGCTAAAAAAAATATAACATGTCCAATTCTTGTCCGCGCTTTGCGGCAGACAGTTGTATTATCTGAACGGATCCGTCTGTGTAGATCTATGACGGATCCGCACCAAACGCGAGTGTGAAAGTAGCCTTATTGGTTAAGGAAAAAGGAAAAATCTTTGATAAAACCCAATGAACTTTCTCGCAAAAACACTTAAGTTTGTGGCATTGCTAAAAAATTTGGAGAATTGTTCCTTTTGCCAATTCACAATAAAGTCCCTTAATGCTTGCCATAAAGACACAGTGAGAAGTCACTAAAGGGTTGTGACAAAATAAATAGGCAGCCTCTTTGTCTTGTAGTGAAGCCATCAACTAACATAAGACCAGGCGCAGATTTCCTGGTGGGCGATTGCTTAGGGGGCCACCCAAGCCTTCTTCTCTGCCGAGGGCCGGGTGCATAATGAGCTGTCACTGTAATTAATGCTGTGAGAATCTAATCAGTGACCGCCACATGCCTTCCTCAATTCAACTACTCCATATCTTAATCAGAGACAACTGGAGGAAGAGGACAGAAAATGGCCGCTATTGATGGCCACCACAGAAAGACAGTTTTGGGGCAATATATTGTGCTGCATTTTGGTATATGGTTCTGCAGGGACGGTATTTTGCGCTATGCTATTGCTGACCCGCCTTCTTGTGTTGCCACGCCTTCTGGCAGTTTGGACCTGCTTACAACATGGGGCCACACAGATTTTTTTTTATTCTCCCAGTCTGCCCCTGCATAAGACTACTTGCTGTCTGACAGTACAGTTGTTGTTAGGTGGCATATCCCTAGCTACTGGACCTAGCAAGTCAGAAATAACTCAAAGCAGAAGAGGAAATTGGCTTTCAGCAGCTACCATATGTAATTCCCAATCCAGTTTTCTACAATATATGTTTGGATGCAGAACATCATTAAAATGTGTTTTATCCTGTGAATTTCTAACCCTTAGGGGGCCATTCACATGATGGATGTTGCCCCATGGATTTTGGCACGGACATCACAGCAGAATTCCGGCGCCCATCGCTTGGTACCTGCCTCCCATTGTTTTGACTGGGAGGCAGTGCTGCAGTTTATGAGCTGGCGGTTTAAAGCACGGACTATGCCAAGAAAGGATCTGTCCATTCTTGGCTTTGTGTATGGACAGCTGCTTCTTTGAAGTCTTGGCGGCCGTCTGCTCGCTGTTTAACCCAATTAGGGTTAGGAGCTTGACGCATCTAAATAGTATAAGCACGTCAGAATCTGCTGTGTGAACAGGCCCTTATACTCACTGTTACCGCCTGCTGATCAGAATACCTGGTTTGCCCTACCAAGGGTTGAAGCCTATTCATCTTATGGCTTGACAAATCACAGCAAGCAATACACGTGAGATAGCTGTCAGGTGCTCACCCATGTGCATGCATGTCCATGGAGAGGGGGATAATCTGCCAGACATTTCTACAGTGATCACCTCCCAAAGACACAGCACCCATACATGATCTTAGTTTTTCTTACCATCTGCAAACATTTATCTAAAAGTGGCCATACACATATGATTTTAGAAGGATCCAACGGCCATACAATATGTATTTGGGTATCCTGACTCTCCCCAATGGCAGATATCGGGACAAAGAAGGGTCAAGCATGTTAGATTTTAACATAGCCGATTCTTCTGTCAGTGAAGAAAAGCCACCTCCAAAGGTGTCCCCTATTGAGAACACATGCACTTGACGAACATACATGTCTATGGGGGGTTTGGAAGGAGTAGTTGCTTGCTGAACATGTGTTCATTCAACAGCTATAGAAGGTGTCTGACCAACTCATTACAGTATTATAGTTAATTAGGTTAAAAAAGACACTTCCATCAAATTCTACTTTGACCAATTGCACGTCATTTAGCGATTATTCATGACCCACAATGACATTTGTCATTACATAAGTCATTAAATAAGCATTTTTGAATGGTTCGTAATATGTGTTGTTACTACCATAGATTGACTTCTCTCAGAGGTTCAACTTGAAGCTCCTCGGCCCCATAGCAAAACCTGTACTAGCAATCCACATCTACTATGTGTCATTTACATTACTTGCATATATGAGCCTTTGAGACTATTCGGACAATAGAGCCTGGGTGTGGCTGCTACCCCTACAAACGCTCTACGTCTGCATCTGATTACTCTAACTGTGAAGGCACCTTTTTCCATATTAAAGAATGTCCCCTGGTCCTTTGTAAAGTCCTCGGAATGAATACATCATGTGTCAGTTCTTTATATCGAGCACACAGATATGTTAATAAGACCGCCTCTAAGGCATCTTTTTTTCTAAGCTAAACAAACCTCATTTTTCCAGCCTCTCATTTCCCATCCAATGTAATAATCTAGTTGCCACCATTGAATCCTCTCCAGTTCTGCTGCATCTTTCTTACAATGTGGAGCCCCAAACTGAATTCAATATTCCAGATGCAATCTTTATAGAGGGATAGCGTAATTTATAGAGAGGCAAGATTCAATTGAAATAATTTTTTAGCTCTCTTTAAAATGCTCTAATGCCTTTGCACCTGCTGCTTGACCTTGAACACTGCTGGTTATCCTACTTTTAACAGATTACCCTTTTCTGTTTTCCCCAGTTTATTCTATTTAATGCATATGCAGTTATACTATACTATTAAAGGGGTTCTCTGTAGTGATGAGCAAGCATGCTGGTCCGAATACCTGTTCGGCTTGAGCATCGCTATGCTCGGCACATGGTGGTACTCAGCCGAGTACCACATGTGCATGAGCGGCATACTCGAGTCTCCTCCACGCACGCAACTGCCAAGCAGCCAATAAACGTGCAGGTAAGTAGTACTGCACTGTAATGCCAGTAGCTATGTTGGCTGCTGGCATTACAGTGATTGGCTGGCCGGAACGCATCATCGGTGCTATACAGCACCCAATGACGCGGGTGCGGCTCATTGCGAGTCAGGGAGAGCTACGCTTAGGATGGGACAGATAGTGTATGGAGATTGTGATCACAATTTATTTCAGTGAATAACGTTTTGAAGGCTCAAAAGTCCTTTTAAGGACTATTGTGTGTGGTGGCAGCAATTTAATTGTGCAAAGTTGTACTCAAATTTTTTTTTAATACTTTGCGAAATAGCGATTCTTTTGCTATATATTTGGTGTCTGAAGTGACTTGTGACATCTGTGCAGCAATACCTTCTGTGTGTCAGGGGCAGAGATAGGAAGAATATTAGTGAAAACTATTTTTTTTTTTCCCCATAATCCACATTTTTGCTGTCAACAATGTAATCCGTGAATTGTGTGATCTGTGCTTCAATACCTTGTGTGGTTGTCAGGCCTAGATATAGGGAAAAATTTAAAATACAGAAAACAATTTTTCTCCCACAATCTATCCACATTTTTGCTTTCAACGGTGTAATCTGTGAATTGTGTGATCCGCGTTTCACCACTTGTGTGGTTGTAAGGCCTAGATATAGGGGAAAAATTTAAAATACAGAAAACAATTTTTTCCCCATAATCTATCCACATTTTGCTGGCAACGGTGTAATCCGTGAATTGTGTGATCTGCGCTTCAATACCTTGTGTGGTTGTCAGGCCTAGATATAGGGAAAAAAATTAAAATACAGAAAACTATTTTTCTCCCACAATCTATCCACATTTTTGCTTTCAACGGTGTAATCAGGGAATTGTGTGATCCACGCTTCCCCACTTGTGTGGTTGTAAGGCCTAGATATAGGGAAAAAATGTAAAATACAGAAAACTATTTCCCCCTCATAATCTATCCACATTTTGTTGGCAATGGTGTAATCCGTGAATTGTGTGATCTGCGCTTCAATACCTTGTGTGGTTGTCAGGTCTAGATCTAGGGAAACAATTTAAAATACAGAAAAAAAAAATTCTCCCATAATCTATCCACATTTTTGCTGTTAACGGTGTAATCTGTGAATTGTGTGATCTGCGCTTCAAAATCCTTGTGTGGTTGTCAGGCCCAGATATAGGGAAACAATTTAAAATACAGAAAACTATTTTTCTCTCATAATCTATCCACATTTTTGCTGTCAATGGTGTAATCCGTGAATTGTGTGATCTGCGCTTCAACACCTTGTGTGGTTGTCAGGCCCAGATATAGGGAAAAATATAAATATAAACTACATCAGAAAACAGTGTCTGCTCCGCAGATTCCAATAATCTGGGCCTAAAATAGTGTCCATATTCTGTGGTGTTCTGTGACATATACTGTCCTGTATCCGAAAACTCTTTCTTTAGGGCAAATTCCAATAATCTGGGCCTAATATAGTGTCCATAGTCTGTGTTTTTCTGTGACATATACTGTCCTGTATCCGAAAACTCTTTCTTTAGGGCAAATTCCAATAATCTGCGCTTAATATAGTATCCATATTCTGTGTGTTTCTGTGACATATACTGTCCTTCTGCAGAAAACTGTGTGGACTGTAAAAAATCTGCGCCACATCTAGTGAAAAAAACATTAATATGAAGAAGACGAGCACTAAGGGACGGGCAAGTGGGTGTGATGCTGATGGTGCCTGCTGCCAGTGCACCAGAAGAAAAAAAAACATCCACCGTACCCAGCTTCATGTCTAACTTAGCTGGGCAGTGCAGGACAACACTGTCCAGGTCGTACCAGTGCGAACAGTTGGTCGGTTGGATTGCTGAAGATAATGCTTCCAGTCGGTTAAGCACCACCCTCTCTTCCACCAAGTCCAGTCTCTGTAGCCAAGAGTCTGGTCAACCGAATCCTCACTCTGATCATCCTTCCTCCCACCATGGAGAGGCTTGCCAAACAAGTGATCTCACACTCGGATATTCCGATGAGCTCTTTCCAGCGCCACTATTACATTTGGCCCTCGCGCCCAGCAAGCTTGAAGAGGGACCTGAGATATTGTGCCCTGATTTCCAACCTCTTGAGCCTTCACAGTCTCAAGAAGATGACGGTGGTAAACGGCAATCATTTGTTCACGAGGTGGATGATGATGAAACACAGTTGTCAATCACTGAGGTTGTGGTTAGGTCAAGTCAGAAGGAAGAGCAGAGTCAGGAAGTGGAAGAGGAGGTGGTTGATGATGAGGTCACTGACCCAACATGGAAAGGTGAAAAGCCGAGCAAGGACAGCAGTACAGAGGGGGAGGGATCCGCAGCACGCAACAGGCTGGAAGATGCAGTGGGGTTGCAAAAGGGAGAAGTTGGCCCACACCAAACAGGCCTGCAACCATTACACCGAGCACCCCCATGCGTAAGTCTACCTTGCCAAGGGGTAGGTGTTTCGCAGTATGGCGCTTTTTTGAGGAAAAGTGCAGACGACAAAAGAGTAGTTTGCAACCTGTGCCATACCAAAATGAGCCGGGCGTGAACACTAGCAACCTCACCACCACCAGCATGATCCGCCACATGGCATCCAAGCACCCTAATAAGTGGGCCGAACGCCTAGGTCCACAATCTGGGTCTGTGGGTCACACCACTGCCTCATCTTCCCCTGTGTTACGCACTGCTGGTCAATCCCTTGTCGAAGGCGCAGGCCGTATGCCTTTTGCCCTGCACCTGGACCTTCGCATTAACCATCAGCAACAACATCCATTTTCCTGTCCCAGCGCAGCGTCCAAATGTCCATAACACAGTCATTTAAACGCAAGCGCAAATACCCACCCACCCACAGGCCATAGCACTAAATGCATAACTTTTGAAATTACTGGCCCTTGAAATGTTGCCGTGCACCGCCTTACACCAGCATGTGTCCCAGAACATCACCAGTGCCCTGACCAATGAAATTACTGGGAAGGTCCACTTAAACCACGGACACATGGACAAGTGCTGGTGGCCAGCGACACTACATTTCCCTGACCGCACACTGGGGGAATGTTGTGGAGGCCGGGAGTGAGTCGTACCCTGGGATGGCAAAGGTGCTACCCACACCCAGGATTGCGGGCCCTACGTCCATCAGGGTCTACACCAGCAACTATGTTACTTGCTCCAACCCTAACTTCTTCTCCTCCTCCGCCGCCGCCTCCTCCTTCTCCACTTCCGCCTCCAGCAGCAGTCAGCCATCAGTCGCTAGCTGGAAGCAGTATAGCACTGCTGTGGATAAGCGTCAACAGGCCAGGGTGAAGCTGATCTGCTTAGGGGACAAACATCACACAGCCGCAGATCTGTGCAGGGTATAAGGGACCAGACCGAGCTGTGGGTCTCGCCACTCAACCTACAACCAGGCATGGTTGTGCCTGACAATGGCCGTAACTTGGTGGCGGCTTTGGAGCACGTCTTAAACTTAGTGGTTCAGCAGTTTATCAAAAGCTACCCCAATTTGTCAGCACAACTAGTGAAGGCGTGCCGCATATGTGCCCATTTCCACAAGTCATCCACAGCTTCAGCCGGTCTGTCAATGCTGCAGCAGCGCTTACGGCTTCCAGCTCACCGACTGTTGTGCGACGTGAGCACATGCTGGAACCATCCCATTATCAGCGTAACCATCCCATGCTGTGTCTACTCAAATGATCGCTGCTCACAATTTCACAATTAAGGACGACGCTCTGAATGTGGCAGACGAGGAAATGGGGGAGGACATTACACAGGGTGATAGCCAGCCCACCCTCAGTTTGTCTTCTCAGCGCAAATTGGACCATGAAGAGGAGGAGGAGATGAAGGAGGAGGAGGAGCTGGAGACAGTTGCCTCTGCTACAGAGGGTAGTACCCATGGACCTTTAATTACATCTGTTCAGCGTGGATGAGCAGAAAAGGAGGAGGAGGATGAGGAGATGGAGAGTCATCCTGATTTTGACATCGACATCTTGCCTGTTGGTACTCTGGCACACATGGCTGACTTCATGTTAGGCTGCCTTTCCAGCGACCCTCGTGTTAAACGCATTTTAGATAACAAGGATTACTGGGTGTTCACCCATCTTGACCCCTGCTACAAAGAGAACTTCTCATTCCTCTGGGGGAGAGGACAAGCAAAATGGTGCAATACCAGAAGATCCTTGTTGGAAAATTGCTCAAAAATTTTCCATCTGACAATGCTGGTGGCAGAGTCTGTACTTCCTTGGCCAACTGAGGAGTGGAGACAAGGGGAACACACAGCAGTTCCAACAGAGGCAGGGCAACACTCTCCAAAGCCTGGGACACTTTCATGACACCTCACCCTGATGTGCCGCCTACTGCCACAAGGAGAGGAAAATTTTGGAAGATGGTGAAGGAGTACATAGCAGACTGTGTCAGCATCCTCAATGATCCCTCAGTGCCTTACAGCAACTGGGTGTACAAGCTGGACACGTGGCACGAACTGGCACTCTACGCTTTGGAGGTGCTGGCCTGCCCTTCCGCCAGCGTTTTGTCTGAGCGTGTATTTAGTGCTGCTGGTGGCAATATAACAAATAAGAGTATCCGCCTGTCAACTGAAAATGCTGACAGGTTGACTCATATAAAAATGAACAAGACCTGGATTGACCATGACTTCTCGACTCCACCAGAGGAATGCTGATGAACATAAAGGCACTTTACATGTGTTGTTTTTAATGTAGTTAATAGACTGTATTCCCATGCACCCCTTCCACCACAAACAAGGGTATATGGTTGAAACTTCCTTTTCTCATCCTCCTCCTCCTCTTCCGTCATATCAACATGCATTGCTTATTCGTCATATATAATGCCCTCGCATATATGGCCTTCGAATATAATTTTTTAGAGGGTCCACTCACCAGCCAGCACTCACATCAGATTTTATTTAGATGGTCCACTCACAAGCAGGCCCTCACATCTAATTTTTTTAGAGGGTCCGCTCACTAACAGGCCCTCACATCTAATTTTTTACAGGGTCCGCTCACCTGCAGGCCCGCAACTCAAATCTTTTACAGGGTCAGCTCACCTGCAGGCCTAAACCTAAAATCTTTTACAGGGTCAGCTCACCTGCAGGTTCACAACTCAGTGTGAATGAGGCCCTCCTTTATGTCATATACAGGTTGTATTGAAATGCCTCTTCCTTGTAATTTTTGGCAGCACTTGCACTTTATATACAAGTAAATACACAGGAAAGAATGTTTTCAATCAATTATTCCTATAAAATCGGTTTTCTACTTATTTAATTAAATTATGGGCCTGGTGATCAGTTTAAGGCCTTTTAAGCAGCATCAGCAGCAGTATGGTGATAAAAATGAGTGGCAAGGAGACATGGTGTAGAAATGGCAGCATGAGGAGGTCACATAGTGGCACAATGACTGAGTCTGGATAAAAGACTGAGGCCACAGATTGTTTAGAAAGATGCAGATGGAAACCATCTGTGGAGCTGTATCACAGTCATCTGCAGATTAATGAGGACCAGGGCCGTAGCTATAGGGGAAGCAGGGGAAGCTGCAACTTTGGGGCCCTGACCCAGAAGGGGCCCATCCAGGAGGAGGAGGACTAAAGTATTTCCTCAGGGCCTCCGCAACAGTATTACACAATGAAATTATATACAGTGACAGTATAGACAGTGTATAAAACGGATGGAACAGCTAACGGCCCTGGTTTGAGAGAGCGATCTTTACTAGCCACAGGAATAGGGGCGGCATGAAAGGAAGGGGTCGCTAAAAAATTACTGTGGGATGGAGCCCCATTCAAAAATTTGCTGTGGGGCCCAGTCATTTCTAGCTATGCCACTGATGCAGCCCACAAAAGCAACTTTGGTTTATCGATTACAAAACCATAATTAAATTGTGGGCCTGGTGATCAGTTTAAGACTGAATTCACACGTCCGTGGAACATGGTCCGTGATATACCGGACTGGCATCCTGCTTACTGCAGGAGGGCACGGCGTCATTAGTTGCTATGACGCCGTGCGCTTTGTGCCACCGCTGCTGTACAGTAATGCACTCGTATAGATCATACAAGTGTATTACTGTACAGCAGAGGCGGCACAAAGTGCACGGCGTCCTAGCAACCAAGGACGCCGTGCCCTCCAGCACTAAGCAGGATGCCAGTCCGGTATCTCATGGACCGTGTTCCACGGACGTGTAAATTCAGCCTAAGGCCTTTAAAGCTGCTTCAGCAGCAGCATGGTGATAAAAATGAGTGGCAAGGTGACATGGTGTGGAGATCGCAGCATGAGGAGGCCACATACTGGCACAATGACTGAGTCTGGATAAAAGACTAAGGCCACAGATTTCTTAGAAAGATGCAGATAGAAACAATCTGTGGAGCTGTATGATGGTCACCTGCAGATTATTGCAGCCATCAAAATCAAGTTGGGTTTGTCGGTTCCATCTCAGCTAATCAGCTTTTTAGAGCGTCAGGTCAGCTGCAGGCCCTCGCATATAATGTTTTACAGGGTCAGCTCACCGGCAGGCACTAGCATATAATGTTTTACAGGGTCAGCTCACCAGCAGACCCGAACCTAAAATCTTTTACAGGGTCAGCTCATCTGCAGGCCCGCAACTCATGCTGCCTTGCTTTGAAGTAGTAGCCATAGCAGTCTATCAGGCTCCCTCTCCAAAATCGAACAATGATTCCCCATTATCGGTGGTCACCATGTTAGGTGCATAAAAGAACATCGAAAGTTGATAGGGAAGATATCCAAATGGATCGTGGACGTCACAGAGATGTGTGATCAGGCAAAAGATATCTAGAGTCAACAAAGCAGCACCATGGCCTCTCCTGTATAATGTTTCCTCATCCAAAATACGTCTGTGACATTCCCTGTAATTTTTTTATTACTCATTCCAATAACAGGGTATCTTAAGTGTCCTGTATTGTCATTTATCGTCACTACCTCCCCGAGTCGGGAGTTGGTAATTGCCGTGCCGTGCTGCCTTCCTTGGATGTTTTCTGCTTTAATAACTTGACTAGGTGGTTCACAATTAGGAAAAAAAAGTGTCAAGGCAACAATAGCCAATCAGATTTCAGCCATTACCTCCGTTGGATGTGGTATCCCTTTCTCAAGCTCCCTCTCCGACATCGAACCCTGATTCCCCATTACCTGTGATCACCATGGTAGGCGCAGAAAAGAACAAAGAAAGCTGATAGGGCAGACATCCAAATGGATCATCTCAGTCACAGGGACGTGCAATCGCCCAGAGGTTATCTAGAGTAACCAATGTGGCAGCAGGTCCTCGCCCCTAAGGTTTTAGATGGTCAGATCAGCAGGCCCTTGCTCCTAATATTTTTGAGGGTCACCAGCAGGCCATCAATCATAATTTTCAAGGGTGTGTATGATGCCCTCCTTTATGTGTAACAAAGTTTGTTTTGGAGTGCCGATTCCTTGTAATTTTTGGCAGTCCATTCACTTAGTGCATAGGCTTTATGAGTGTAGGAGTCCCACTACCTGAACAATTGTACCACAATGTAAATGAGGCCCTCCTTTATGTGATATGCAGCCTGTTTTGGAATGCCTCTTGCTCCACTGATATCATGATCCAATCCAAGCCAGGGTCACGTGACCGCCAACTGGCTGCAGGCTCTACCTCTGATGTCTTGACTGAAAAAAAAGCACATACAGTCAGGACATCAGAGCCTGTCAGGTGATCACATGACCCCATCTGGGATTGCAGTATCGGTGGAGTGACGGAAAATGAAGTTCTGTTAAAAGTGTATTCTCTCCCATTAGATACAGGCACTGAAAACCCCTTTAAAGGGAACACCAACAACCTCCCTACTGAGCTGTTTGCACAGACACATAACTGTGGTTCACCTGATTAAAACAATGTTTTTTTTTTTTGTTGATGTGAGGCTCCACCCTGATACTTTTGATACTGATACTTAATATGCATGATACTTTTCCTTAATATGCAAATTAAGGTTTTAGTGCAATGAGGATGTCACCCTTGGTCTTGTTGTACTCAAGCTTCATTCCTTGCTGCGGCTAGTTCCTCCTCTGAGTCTTTGACAGGGTAAGGAAGTGGGAAAGCAGTGAAGAAGGAGCTTGTCAGAGAAAGAAGCAGAGCTTGGATGCAACAAGAGCAATGGTGACATCCCTTGTTGCACCAAATTTACATATTATGAAAATGTTTCAGAACTTGGGAGTGGAGCCTCAGATCAACAAAAGAAAAACAGCGTTTTAATCAGGTGAGCTACAGCTTGAGTCTATGCAAACAGATGGATAGGGACGTCACTGGTGACAGATTCCTTTAACCACTTCAGCCCCGCTAGGTGAAACCCCCTTAATGACCAGGCCACTTTTTACACTTCGGCACTACACTCCTTTCACCGTTTATCGCTCGGTCATGCAACTTACCACCCAAATGAATTTTACCTCCTTTTCTTCTCACTAATGGAGCTTTCATTTGGTGGTATTTTATTGCTGCTGACATTTTTACTTTTTTTGTTATTAATCAAAATGTAACGATTTTTTTGCAAAAAAATGACATTTTTCACTTTCAGCTGTGAAATTTTGCAAAAAAAACGACATCCATATATAAATTTTTCGCTAAATTTATAGTTCTACATGTCTTTGATAAAAAAAAAATGTTTGGGCAAAAAAAAAATGGTTTGGGTAAAAGTTATAGCGTTTACAAACTATGGTACAAAAATGTGAATTTCCGCTTTTTGAAACGGCTCTGATTTTCTGAGCACCTGTCATGTTTCCTGAGATTCTACAATGCCCAAACAGTATAACTACGCCACAAGTGACCCCATTTTGGAAAGAAGACACCCTAAGGTATTCCGTGAGGGGCACTGCGAGTTCCTAGAATTTTTTATTTTTTGTCACAAGTTAGCAGAAAATGATGATTTTTTTTTTTCTCTTTTTTCCTTACAAAGTCTCATATTCCACTAACTTGCGACAAAAAATAAAAAATTCTAGGAACTCACCATGCCCCTCACAGAATACCTTGGGGTGTCTTCTTTCCAAAATGGGGTCACTTGTGGCGTAGTTATACTGCCCTGGCAATTTAGGGGCCCAAATGTGTGAGAAGAACTTTGCAATCAAAATGTGTAAGAAATGACCGGTGAAATCCGAAAGGTGCACTTTGGAATATGCGCCCCTTTGCCCACCTTGGCAGCAAAAAAGTGTCACACATGTGGTATCGCCATACTCAGGAGAAGTTGGGGAATGTGTTTTGGGGTGTCATTTTACATATACCCATGCTGGGTGAGAGAAATATCTTGGCAAACGACAACTTTTCCCATTTTTTTATACAAAGTTGGCATTTGACCAAGATATTTTTCTCACCCAGCATGGGTATATGTAAAATGACACCCCAAAACACATTCCCCAACTTCTCCTGAGTACGACAATACCAGATGTGTGACACTTTTTTGCTGCCAAGGTGGGCAAAGGGGCACATATTCCAAAGTGCACCTTTCGGATTTTGCAGGGCATTTTTTACACATTTTGATTGCAAGGTACTTCTCACACATTTGGGCCCCTAAATTGCCAGGGCAGTATAACTACGCCACAAGTGACCCCATTTTGGAAAGAAGACACCCCAAGGTATTCCGTGAGGGGCACTGCGAGTTCCTAGAATTTTTTATTTTTTGTCACAAGTTAGCAGAAAATGATGATTTTTTTTTTTTCTCTTTTTTCCTTACAAAGTCTCATATTCCACTAACTTGCGACAAAAAATAAAAAATTCTAGGAACTCGCCATGCCCCTCACGGAATACCTTGGGGTGTCTTCTTTCCAAAATGGGGTCACTTGTGGCGTAGTTATACTGCCCTGGCAATTTAGGGGCCCATATGTGTGAGAAGTACTTTGCAATCAAAATCTGTAAAAAATGACCGGTGAAATCCGAAAGGTGCACTTTGGCATATGCGCCCCTTTGCCCACCTTGGCATCAAAAAAGTGTCACACATCTGGTATCGCCGTACTCAGGAGAAGTTGGGGAATGTGTTTTGGGGTGTCATTTTACATATACCCATGCTGGGTGAGAAAAATATCTTGGTCAAATGCCAACTTTGTATAAAAAAATGGGAAAAGTTGTCGTTTGCCAAGATATTTCTCTCACCCAGCATGGGTATATGTAAAATGACACCCCAAAACACATTCCCCAACTTCTCCTGAGTACGGCGATACCAGATGTGTCACACTTTTTTGCTGCCAAGGTGGGCAAAGGGGCACATATTCCAAAGTGCACCTTTCGGATTTTGCAGGGCATTTTTTACACATTTTGATTGCAAGGTACTTCTCACACATTTGGGCCCCTAAATTGCCAGGGCAGTATAACTACGCCACAAGTGACCCCATTTTGGAAAGAAGACACCCTAAGGTATTCCGTGAGGGGCACTGCGAGTTCCTAGAATTTTTTATTTTTTGTCACAAGTTAGCAGAAAATGATGATTTATTTTTTTTCTCTTTTTTCCTTACAAAGTCTCATATTCCACTAACTTGCGACAAAAAATAAAAAATTCTAGGAACTCGCCATGCCCCTCACGGAATACCTTGGGGTGTCTTCTTTCCAAAATGGGGTCACTTGTGGCGTAGTTATACTGCCCTGGCAATTTAGGGGCCCATATGTGTGAGAAGTACTTTGCAATCAAAATCTGTAAAAAATGACCGGTGAAATCCGAAAGGTGCACTTTGGAATATGCGCCCCTTTGCCCACCTTGGCATCAAAAAAGTGTGACACATCTGGTATCGCCGTACTCAGGAGAAGTTGGGGAATGTGTTTTGGGGTGTCATTTTACATATACCCATGCTGGGTGAGAGAAATATGTTGGCAAAAGACAACTTTTCCCATTTTGTTATACAAAGTTGGCATTTGACCAAGATATTTATCTCACCCAGCATGGGTATATGTAAAATGACACCCCAAAACACATTCCCCAACTTCTCCTGAGTACGGCGATACCAGATGTGTCACACTTTTTTGCAGCCTAGATGCGCAAAGGGGCCCAAATTCCTTTTAGGAGGGCATTTTTAGACATTTGGATCCCAGACTTCTTCTCACGCTTTAGGGCCCCTAAAAAGCCAGGGCAGTATAAATACCCCACATGTGACCCCACTTTGGAAAGAAGACACCCCAAGGTATCCAATGAGGGGCCTGGCAAGTTCAAAGAATTTTTTTTTTTTTCGCATAAGTTAGCGGAAATAGATTTTTTTTTGTTTTTTCTCACAAAGTCTCACTTTCCGCTAACTTAGGACAAAAATTTCAATCTTTCATGGACTCAATATGCCCCTCAGCAAATACCTTGGGGTGTCTTCTTTCCAAAATGGGGTCAGTTGTGGGGTGTTTGTACTGCCCTGGCATTTGAGGGTCTCCGCAATCATTACATGTATGGCCAGCATTAGGAGTTTCTGCTATTCTCCTTATATTGAGCATACAGGTAATGAGATTTTTTTTTCCGTTCAGCCTCTGGGCTGAAAGAAAAAAATGAACGGCACAGATTTCTTCATTCGCATCGATCAATGTGGATGAAAAAATCTCTGCCAAAAAAAAAAAAATGGAGGGGAAAGGCGTCTGCCAGGACATAGGAGCTCCGCCCTACATCCATACCCACTTAGCTCGTATGCCCTGGCAAACCAGATTTCTCCATTCGCATCAATCAATGTGGATGAATAAATCATTGCCGGGATTTTTTTTTTTATATATATACATACAAAGTGCTTGCCAAAGCATAGGAACGCCGCCTCCTCCTCAGCTCGTATGCCTCGGCAAACGTATCTGTCACTGCAGAGGAGAAAATCCCGTCTTGCAGCGCCGCATACACCGACTTGCGTGTAATCTGACAGCAGCGCAATGCTTCTGTCAGAATGCACATCGGTGCTGCAGCTAGTAGATCGGTTGGTCCACCTGGAAGGTAAAAAGACAAAAAAAGAAAAAAACAGGCCACAACGCAATAATTTTATTAACTTTGGAACAGAACATGTAACTTTAACTTTTGGAACTAAACATTAACCTGTTTGCTTACCTGTTTTTTTTTTTGTTTTTTTTTTTGTTTTTTTACCTTTATAGAACAAACCTCTCCTTCCCCATGGGTCAATGTGCAAAGCGCAAATCGCCCAAAGATGTGGCGAAGTGCGTTATGCACTTTGTCCTATGTGAAAGGAGACGTTTGCAGCAGCAGTGAGTGAATAGGCCCTAATAGCCCTGTGTGCCTGTCCTGGTGAGCTGATCCCTATGCTAATAGTGTACCTGTGAGTGGTACTTCCGGAAACACTCTCCAAAGCATAGGGCAGGGTGGTCCGGACAGTCAGGACAGAAATAGCGGGTGTCACGCCTTATTCCACTCCTGCTACAGACACGACATCTTTTTCGGGGTGACGGTTGGGTTGAGGTACCAGGAACGACATTGGGGAAATGTCGCTCGTGTAGACGGCTAACTACACTGGTGGTTGGGGCCACGGAACCTCCTGGATACAGGAGGTTCTCAATGATCTCTTCCTGAAATTTGAGGAAGGATCCAGTTCTCCCAGCCTTACTGTAGAGAACAAAACTATTGTACAGAGCCAATTGAATTAAATATACAGACACCTTCTTATACCAGCGTCTGGTGCGTCGGGAAACTAAATACGGAGACAACATCTGGTCATTGAAGTCGACCCCTCCCATGTGGAGGTTATAGTCGTGGACTGAGAGGGGCTTTTCAATGACACGGGTTGCTCGCTCAATTTGTATTGTCGTGTCTGCGTGAATGGAGGAGAGCATGTAAACGTCACGCTTGTCTCTCCATTTCACCGCGAGCAGTTCTTCGTTACACAGTGCGGCCCTCTGCCCCCTTGCAAGACGGGTGGTAACGAGCCGTTGGGGGAAGCCCGCGCGACTAGTTCGCGCGGTACCACAGGCGCCAATCCGTTCTAGAAACAAATGCCTAAAGAGGGCCACACTTGTGTAAAAATTGTCCACATAAAGATGGTACCCCTTGCCGAATAAGGGTGACACCAAGTCCCAAACTGTCTTCCCACTGCTCCCCAGGTAGTCAGGGCAACCGACCGGCTCCAGGGTCTGATCTTTTCCCTCATAGACCCGAAATTTGTGGGTATAGCCTGTGGCCCTTTCACAGAGCTTATACAATTTGACCCCATACCGGGCGCGCTTGCTTGGGATGTATTGCTTGAAGCCAAGGCGCCCGGTAAAATGTATCAGGGACTCGTCTATGCAGATGTTTTGCTCTGGGGTATAAATATCTGCAAATTTCTGGTTGAAATGGTCTATCAGGGGCCGAATTTTGTGGAGCCGGTCAAAAGCAGGGTGGCCCCTGGGACGGGAGGCGGTGTTGTCACTAAAGTGCAGGAACCGCAGGATGGCCTCAAAACGTGCCCTGGACATGGCAGCAGAGAACATGGGCATGTGATGAATCGGGTTCGTGGACCAATATGACCGCAATTCATGTTTTTTTGTCAGGCCCATGTTGAGGAGGAGGCCCAGAAAAGTTTTAAGTTCGGAAACTTGGACTGGTTTCCACCGGAAAGGCTGGGCATAAAAGCTTCCCGGGTTAGCGGTGATAAATTGTGTGGCATACCTGTTTGTTTCGGCCACAACTATGTCTAAAAGCTCCGCAGTCAAGAACAGCTCAAAAAATCCCAGGGCCGAACCGATCTGAGCCGTCTCAACCCGAACTCCAGACTGGGCAGTGAAAGGGAAAACTACAGGTGCGGCTGAAGTTGGGGACTGCCAATCAGGGTTTGCCAGCACCTCTGGGATTCTAGGGGTCACTACTGCACGTGCCACCGTACCAGCTTCAACTGCCCTTCTGGTGCTCGCTACTTCACCAGGTTGTACGGCAGTGCTGGTACTAGGTCCAGGGAGGGCTGGGCTGCTGGTGTATGCCTCACCACGTAATCCGACAGCACCAGCCCCACTCTGCTGCTCTTGAAGCGGATCCTGCGCAACCTGCGGCCTAGCGACACGGGGCCGGGTACGCCTGGTGCTATCAGGGACCTCAGCCTCCTCGTCCGAACTTTGGGTCAGAGAGCCACTGCTTTCTACAGGTTCGTATTCTGACCCGCTGGATTCATCAGATGAGGGTTCCCACTCCTCATCCGACTGGGTCAGAAGCCTGTAGGCCTCTTCAGAAGAATACCCCCTGTTTGACATGTGGGCAACTAAATTTAGAGGTATTCCCTGAGACTACCCAAGAAAAAAAAAGCAAGCCTGTCTTACAAAGGGGAGGCTAGCGAAGTACCGGAGGCCGCTGCGGTTGATAAAAAATATCAAAACTGATTTTTTTATCGCCGCAGTGCGTGTAAAGTGAATGTGCAGTGATCAAAAAAAAATTTTTTTTTTGTCACTGCGGTGGGGCGGGTGTGGGCGAACGCACGTGTGGGCGACCGATCAGGCCTGATCGGGCAAACACTGCGTTTTGGGTGGAGGGCGAGCTAAAGTGACACTAGTACTATTATAGATCTGACCGTGATCAGTTTTGATCACTTTCAGATACTATAAAAGTACAAATGCTGATTAGCGATACGCTAATCAGCGAATAACGGACTGCGGTGCGGTGGGCTGGGCGCTAACTGATCGCTAACTACCTAACCAAGGGACCTAAACTATACCTAAAACCTAACGGTCAATAACAGTGAAAAAAAAAAGTGACAGTTTGCACTGATCACTTTTTTCTTTTCACTTGTGATTGACAGGGGGTGATCAAAGAGGTGATCAAAGGGTTAATTGGGGTTCAGGGGGGTGATCAGGGGCTATAGTGTAGTGTTGGTGTACTCACTGTGAAGCCTGCTCCTCTGCTGGATCCAACCGACGAAAAGAACCAGCAGAGGAGCAGGCAGCCATATAACAGATCATATTTACAAATATGATCTGCTATCTGGCACTTTGATTGGATTTTTTAAAAATCAGCAACCTGCCAGCCACGATCATTGGCTGGCAGGTTGCTGACGAAATGGTCCTGAAAGAAATGCCGGCGCGAACTGCGCATGCGCGCGCGCATAGTCGCGTCATCTCGCGTCTCGCGAGATGACGCGTATATGCGTGACTGTGCGCAGCGCTGCCACCTCCGGAACGCACATGTGCGTTAGGCGGTCCGGAGGTGGTTAAGCTACATATCTATACTTTACTCACACTGACCACTATAACATTGCACCCTATAGGCATAAAGCATTTAAACCATTCAACCACACCAACTAAATGGTCACTTAGTACTGGGCCCACCTCTGTTAATGGGTAGACTCATAATTGATTGGGTGAATAGACACATGTTGGGGGGATATTTATCCTCTAAAATGAATGAGTATGTCATGTCACAGAAGCTTTCAATGTTGCCTGAGCCTCTGTGCACATAAATTTGTAGTTGAAAGTTTCACCTCATCCAGAAGGCCCTAGTTCTTCTAATAACAATGGTGTTGCTTGCATAAACTGCTTTGCTTCCTCAATATAGCTAGACTTGTATGTAATATGACTTAGTAAAAAAAAATATATATATAGTTTAGGTGGCTCACTTCTTGTAGCAGAATTATAGCTGTGCTCAGTCCGAGGAAGCTAACCCAAAAAGCTTCAAGTTAGGCCGAATGCACACGGCCATTTTTCACGGCCGTGAGCGGTCCGTGGAACTGCGGCCTGGATTCCTGCTGAGAGCAGGAGCGCACGGCGTCATGGGTTGCTATGACGCCGTGCGTTCCCTGCTGCTGCCACAGTACAGTAATACACTGGTACAGAATGGACGGCACTCGCAACAGGTGGGATATATGTATACGTTTATTAGATAATAAAAATAGGGTATTCCTTTTTATAAAAAGGCAATTAGTAGTTGTTAGTTGGTAGTTGGCATATATTATTCTGGATTCACTATATGGTTTTAGTAGGACTTGTGGTATATGTACTCTTCAGAAGGTAATAATAGGTGACTGGATATATAAATAGATAGATAAAATAAATAAGTAGGTAGTTAATAGGTGACAAGGTGCTAGTCCATATAAAACAATGTGAATGATATTCAGGATTTGATAACTGTGATAATTATACGTTGATGTCTATAAATATAGAGAACATGTAACAAATTATATTAATCAGTGTCCATATATGATTAAGAATTCTTATAATTCATATAAAATCCAGATAAAAGTCCATAAAAATCCCCCCCAAAAATGTTGTTCCTAGAAAATGTTCAAAAAAAATATATAATCATAAAAATTGCCCAAAAAATCATAGATAGCAAAGTTCATATAGTTCAAAAATTATTCTGAGTTCATATAGATAAAAAGGCAGTTAGTTCAAAGAGGTTGTCTCTGAGTTAATATAAATCAATTCTTGTAGGTAGTAAAAGGCAGTTCTTATTAGTAGTGGATCGATCCCCAAAAAATTGTTTTTATATTGATCACTGCTATAAAAAGCAAACAGAATGATATTGCAAATGAATCTTTTGCAGCTAGATCTTTCATATATCTGCTCCTCAATAGAGTGCTGGGTTATCACCTGGAAAGGAAATAGCACAGTGGTACATTACCGCTCTTCTGTGTTACTCCGCGTGTCCAGGTAGTAGGTGGCGTTCTCTCTTTGTCCGGGTAGTAACTAATATTTTCATTTCTTAATTCACAGAGAACCCCTTTAAAAACCCACCTGTTCAGGAAAGCCTGCCACTTGCAATAAGCGTGCTGCGAGCACACAGCCAGATGAGCAGTTTTTACCCTCCTCTGTCTCTATCCCCTGTAGATTGTGAGCCCTCACAAGCATGGTCCTCGCTCCCTCTCTGTCAGTCTGTTAATATGCTAATGCTCATTGTACCTGTCTTGGACTTGTTGTTTTATATTATGTATATATACCCCCTTTTAGATACGTAGCACCTTGGTATTAATGGCACTTTCAACTAAATATTATTTAAGCTTCTTACGTGATAATTTAATATGTGATATAATGTATGGTATGATGCATACTCCTGCTGTGCAATAATTTCTTCTTCCAAAATTCTTATTGCTGATAAAGATCTTGAGCTACTGTCACGGATGGCTGCAAATGAGATCATTTTAAAGGCACTTATATCATTACATTTGCTATCTACTATCGTGTTAAACATTTAGTGTCAACCAAGCCTAACATTTATCTTATTCATAGCCAAAAGCAGCTGGAAGTAGCTACCAAGTATAGAAAGGAAAGAGGCATACGAATAATGGTTGTTCCTAAAGAGGGTACATTAAGTTGTATGAAATATTACATATGTTGTCTTCATTTTACCTATGGTCATCCTATATCACATGGTCCACAAATATAATTTATAGCATTTTCGAATAATCCACTATCAAATGATGGCTACAAAGTAGACTTTTCCTATTCTTTTCCCCACTCAATTTTATGAAGTCAGCCCCTGAAATTATTATGTTAGAGGGTTAGTTTATGATGGTGAAGTTTAAAGGTTATGTGCACCTTCAGAGGCAATTTGTTAATGATTGCATTGTACTCATTTTGGACAAAAAATAATTTTTTCAGTTGGTCTTAATTTAAAATATTTAGCCGTTCTTTCACGAAGGGTTAACTGTCCACCTGTGTTATTCGTACATTCACTTTGTGCTGGTCATCTAATAAACCTTATTTCTAAATTACGATTAGCTCAAAAACACTTATGTAAGCCACATTCTTTTCAGAGATAAGAATTTTGCCATAATGAGTCTTAAGGAGGTCAGAAATTAAAGATAAGGAGCCGTCAGCTGAGCTGCCTAATGGAAAGGGTAAAAATACAGATCCTGCTACTAGAGAATCTCAACTGTAAAGAAAGGGGCTCAACATTTTTAATAAAGACCAATTGTAAAAAATATTTTAACTCAAAATGAGTACAACAAAATAAAAATAAAAAATGGCCCCAAAGGTGTACATAACCTTCAAGGGAACATTTACCTTTAAGGGCTTTTTTGGTCTTCGGATTGGCCATCAATGTATGATCAGTGAAGTCTGACCCACCCCCAGCACCTCCATCTGCCAGTAGTGAGCATTACAGTCCATTCATTGTATAGCCAGACAATGCAGTGCCCATTTAAGTTTTGCTATACCTTGTACTTCAGGATAGGTCATCAATATCAGATCAGTGGGTGACTCCTGGCACCCATGCTGTATGAAGGGGCCTGTGTTGTGCTGCGGGCATTTCATAGTACACCAAGGGCAACACCACAAATTGTATAGAGTCTGTGCTTGGTATTGCAGTTTGGTACCATAAACATGAATTAGACTGACCTGCAGAAAGACCCTGTGATGATGGAAATGAGATTACAGGCCTCAGGCGTGGCCACAGCACTCATTCAGGCACAGTGGCCTCTTTATACAGCTGATCGGCGGAGGTGACCTGGGTCGGACCCCAACCAATCAGATATTGATGATCTATTCTGAGGATAGGCCATTAAAATTTAAGTCTTGGATAAAACACTTTAACTTAATTGGATAAAAAAAACTATGAATGTGCCGTGGAAGATTAAAGGGGCCTCGGTGCTCTCCCAGGTGCTTGGTCCCTTTGTCTTTAGACTGAGATCTTTGGATATCTGCATCTGTTGTTAGACATTTTCTATTTGTTACTCTGGGACTGCAGCTTGCAGTAGATGAGAAATTCCACAGTAAACGACACTGAATGAGAAAATAACACGTGGAGCATCACAGCCTTATTGTTCTAGCATTCAATGGGGGTCACGGCACAATGGCCCCACCACTGACATTGTAAGACATGTTTCAGTGAGAGAACATGTTTTAAAGTAAACCACCGTAAACTACATTTTAATAAACTGTGTGGCTAAGTCAGTATTCCTGGTTATACGAGGAAGCGTCATGTACGCAGTCATTCTCTTCCAGCCGATTCTCAGCATATTTGCAGGAATGCGGCCAGATCTCTGCCAGTCCCCATTATAGGTACAGCGAGGTGGATCTCTTGCGCTAGTTTGAAACTAGCCTCAGTAATGTGGAACATATGAACATGGGACCAACACAGATGCCTTCAGCTGCCCAAGCGCACGTGTAACAGGTCAGCCAGTGTCATAGGTACAAATCTGCTGACAGATGCCCTTTAAATAATCAAAAGAAAATGGGAGAATTAATTTCCCAAGTTTAAGGAAAATCATTCTAAAAGTAGAATAACATTTTCTTCAAGAGTCGCGGATTTGTAATAGTGATCAATAGCTGACTATACTATGTACTTAAAGTTCTGATTTTCTTGTAACCAGAGCCAGGGCAAAGTACCATGGCAGATGTTAATCTGTTCATCTGTTTCTGCATTGTTCGTAGTCACCAGTATCCAAAATCAACCGTGATCCTGTCTTAAAGCTTCCATCAACACAAGCTGCAGAAAATGCTGACTCTGTATAAATATAGTGTATAGTAATAATAACAGGGGAGTCATGATAGTGACATAGCTAATATCACACGAATCGTCTGCTAAGTAGTACCGTCTACATTAGGTATGTAACACGTCTGCTGCTCTCGACAGGTTTCAGAGCAGTAATCAAAACAAGGCTACAGATGAATGAAAGACAGTGAATATAAATACTTTATGCAGATTACACAGAGAAAAACATTTATACACACTCGTTAGAGTCACTGTATGCATTATAGATGAAAGCCTAGCAGTCATGTATACACTGAATGTAAATATCACACAGCTTACGGGAACAATCCCAGAGTCATTATATGACAGTGACTTTTTAATTTCCTTTCCATGCAGCTAAAAGTAATTCAGTACATAAAAAAGAGCTGGATATAAATCACATGGGGCTGTGCAATGCATACATAAAAATATTCCTATATGCCAAGGCATAAACAGGATCTGACTCATAATATACAAGTCCTCGCGATATTGTAGGTCAGTAGAAGTACAGTGTTTCCAAGTTTAACTTTTTCTTTACCCAAATTACAGTTTTTATGTTCCTAATTAGATCTTCAAGATCCTGTTTGTAACTCTATAATTGTAAGCAGACTCCATGTGTTTCGTCAACGTCTTGCACTCACAGTGACCACATTTAGAGTTTCCACATATAAACACATACACAAAGCAGGCAGTGCGTAATAAGATGAAGAACAAATACTTACAAGCAAAAAAAAAAAGACTTATTTGTTGTCTAAAGGGGCATATGCTGGAACGCAGGAGCAGATTAGTGAGAAGATCTTCTTTGTGTGCAAATTAAGCTTAATTGACTTTCCGCATGACTTTGATTTGCACGAATGTTTGGCGAGCCAGCACACCTGTCTTTTTGTTATATTTATGAATGCTGGAAAACTTCATGCTAGGGTTCAGAACATGCATGGCCTCGTTCTGCTGTTTTGAACATGTAAGAAAGCAATTTATTTATTGCTGGCATTGAGAATTTGGCCATTCTTTGATTCAGATGATAAAGTATGCCTTGGGACTGTGCGCCCCATTCTAGATTTAATCACATATTGACAATAAACATACCCATGAAATACAAACACAACCCTTTAAATTAGATATCGTGGAGGAAAACTGAAAAAGTAATTTCATTTTCTGCTACAGTATGTTTCACATTGGTACAAAGGGTTATGCACATTTCTCTTTCCACACTGTGACGCAGCCACAGGCAGCGCTGTAATGTAGGGGCTCTTTTAATTGATCAAAATCAATGAGTAGAAATAGTCTCTTGAAATTGTATATTTCCTCCATAGACCTTTTTTTTTCTTGGTTGTAATCTTTAATCTGTAAACAGGATGAGAAATGAACAAGAAGTGATAAAGACTGGGTTTCGTGACACGGAGCTAGAAATAATACACGGCAAGTTTCAACCTCATGTACTAAATATAGAGATGGGAAATTGGTTTGACTCATGATGTATTTAACCTCTGGGAAGTTTGGACAAGATATCAGTTTGTAGCAAGTGCAGCATCACTACACTGAAACCTACGTCACGGCTGAGTGTTGAGCTTATTTCTAGCTATTGCTGCAATTAAAACACAAGCGTGTCATATTCTCCACTGTATAAATGCCTACAATCCCTTTTCTTATTTTACTAAGAACCTTTTTGCTATAGCTATACTTGAGCCTACTATATGTCCTTTCCTTTTTCTCTTCGAAAGGGCTCTACAGGGTGAGGCCTCATGCACACGACCATTGTTGTGTTACGTTCCGCAAAATGGGGTTCCGTTGTTCCGTGATCCGTTTTAGTTTTTGTTTCCGTGTGTCTTCCTTTATTTTTGGAGGCTCATCAGACATGAAGGAAAGTAAAAAAAAAAGTCTAAGTTAAGTTTGCCATGCAAATGATAGGAAAACGGCCGCGTTTTTCCACGGTCCCATTGACTTGAATGGGTCCGCGAACCGTTTTCTGTGAAAAAAATAGGACAGGTTATATTTTTTTGACGGAATGGAACCCCGGATCACGGACGCGGATGACAAACAGTGCATTAGCCGAGTTTTCAACTGACCCATTGAAAGTCAATGGGTCTGCAGAAAATCACGAAAAATTGAACAACGGACGTGTGCATGAGGCCTGAGTCAAAAGTTGCAGGATACCCTTTTATTTCAGAAAGGGAAAATGAAATATCTGAATACCGCAGCAAACAATGGGTGAGGGGTACTATGTTTTAGGCTATGTCCGGAACTTGGCCGCCATTTTGAAAGCTGCCATATTGGATCGAGGGCAAATTTTTCCAATAGGTAGCAGATCAAAGGAGATTTGCAATATCTCTTGTGGCTCAAAAGTTATCAACACAGAAAGTTCAAAACTTCAAAGTTCTGTGTTCAGCACCAGCAACAACACATTGAACACATCAAATTACTGTGCATCACAGAAAAAGGTTCCTGGTTGTTGCAACCTTTTGTGTTGATAAATTTTGAACCACAAGAGAAATTGTAAATCAAATTGTGGCAATCGTTTTCTGAGAAAATTCTGGTCTTCTTTGATAATCTACAAATAAAAATTTGGAAAAATTTGCCCTTGATCCAATATGGCGGCTTTCAAATATTTCATTTGCCTTTTGTTTCTAAAATAAAAGGGTGTCCAGCAACTTTTGACGGGTCCTGTACACCTTCCAACATCTTTTAAAAAAAGTCTAACAATCTGAGTCCAGATAACTCCTGGCAATCATTTACTGGAACCTGGATCTGGCTTTTATTGTCTAATGCATGGATGGACTGTGATTTTCATCTGGTTCATATAGTGGGGTACAAGCAGTAGAACCAGTTTTATAGCATCTATATACTGTGAGGCAGTGAGGCAGTGACAGGCCTCATATATGAAAGAAGGTATGTATCTCCCAGAATGGTGCAGGAAATCTATTAAGGAGATGTATATCGTCATTTGCTGTGGTGCACCTGAGACACGCCACCAAGGTACCCAGCCTTGGTGGAGTGGAAGCCAGAAGCTAGAGTGTCCACTAAGATAGATACTGGACACAGTTTTTACCTAGTATAGCAGGTAACAGCTAATCCTTTTACTAGGAGTAAGCAAAGAGCTGGGTGGGTGCTTACTCCCCGCGATCCACTCCAAGGTTTAAACGTGGCGCATGTCCATGATTGCGTTTAAAAGTCAGCAGCACAAGGCAGGGTGTGTCTGCTGTGCGGGAGGCTGTAGATCACACTCTGCAAGGCGCGTGTGAAGCAAACACCAGCCTGTGGATGCTTTTAAAGGAGCCCCGAGACTGCTTGACTTTATTGTGGATGACATAAACTGATTACTTGTCTCGGCTGCGATCCGACTGAACTAAACTGTAAGTTTGCTGGAACAAGCAAAATACTGTATTGAAGTGACTTTGTTGTGTCCCTGCTAGTGATGGACGAACATCGGCCGGGATGTTTCGTGAAAGCACGTTCGCGATCAAATGTACGCGAACCGCGCGTTCGCGGCAGGCCCCATTCAGTTTAATGGCAGGCGAACCTGAAAAACCTTTAGGTCATAATTGCAGCCACCAAATACTTGCTGAAAGTGCACAAATAGTCCAACAACATGGACAGTGACACACCAGAGGGGGATCAATGGCAAAAATCCCCACAAAAAATATGTATTTTAATCAGGGGCCATTTTTATGCATCTTAAAGGGAAACTCTCAAAAATGTGCCCTGCTGGAGCCTAGAAAAATTTTAATTTAGGCCACGGGAGTACAGGCCCCAAAAATTAGGCATTCACCTGACAGAAAAGAACAAATGATTATGTGGCAGGAGGTACATTAGGCGGTCACTGAATAACAATTTTACTGTAGGCCAGTGGAGTACAGGCCCCAAAAATTAGGCATTCACCTGACAGAAAAGAACAAGTGATTATGTGGCTGGAGGTACATTAGACGGTCAGTGGATAACAATTTTACTGTAGGCCAGTGGAGTACAGGCCCCAAAAATTAGGCATTCACCTGACAGAAAAGAACAAGTGATTATGTGGATGGAGGTACATTAGGCGGTCACTGAATAACAATTTTACTGTAGGCCAGTGGAGTACAGGCCCCAAAAATTAGGCATTCACCCGACAGAAAAGAACAAATGATTATGTGGCTAGAGGTACATTAAATGGTCAATGCATAACAATATTACTGTAGGCCAGTAGAGTACAGGTCCCAAATATTTGGCATTCACTTGACAGAAAAGAACAAGTGATTATGTGGATGGAAGTATATTAGATGGTCAGTGGATAACAATTTTACTGTAGGCCAGTAAGATGGAGATGCAGAAGCCAGAACAGAGGACTGGAGTGGCTGGGAGCAGGTAAGACTGAGCCTTCAGTACAGGAGTCAGCCTGCCAGCAACTTTTAATAAATGGACAACCCCTTTAAGTTCATTACATTTTGAAACCTTTATGTTTTTTGGGAAACAACAAGCAGAAGAGACTTGTTTGGGCTAAAGAACACAAGGAATGGACATTAGACCAGTGGAAATCTGTGCTTTGGTCTGATGAGTCCAAATTTGAGATCTTTGGTTCCAACCACCGCGTCTTTGCGCAACGCAGAAAAAGTAAACGGATGGACTCTACATGCCTGGTTCCCACTGTGAAGCATGGAGGAGGAGGTGTGATGGTGTGGGGGTGCTTTGCTGGTGACACTGTTGGGGATTTATTCAAAATTGAAGGCATACTGAACCAGCATGGCTACCACAGCATTTTGCAGCGGCATGCTATTCCATCCGGTTTGCGTTTAGTTCGACCATCATTTATTTTTCAACAGGACAATTACCCCAAACACACCTCCAGGCTGTGTAAGGGCTATTTGACCATGAAGGAGAGTGATGGGGTGCTGCGCCAGATGACCTGGCCTCCACAGTCCCTGGACCTGAACCCAATCGAGAGGGTTTGGGGTGAGCTGGATCGCAGAGTGAAGTCAAAAGGGCCAACAAGTGCTAAGCATCTCTGGGAACTCCTTCAAGACTGTTGGAAGACCATTTCAGGTGACTACCTCTTGAAGCTCATCAAGAGAATGCCAAGAGTGTGCAAAGCAGTATTTAAAGCAAAAGGTGGCTACTTTGAAGAACCTAAAATATGACATATTTTCAGTTGTTTCACACTTTTTTGTTATGTATATAATTCCACATGTGTTAATTCATAGTTTTGATGCCTTCAGTGTGAATCTACAATTTTCATAGTCATGAAAATAAAGAAAACTCTTTGAATGAGAAGGTGTGTCCAAACTTTTGGTCTGTACTGTACATTTTCTTTGCTAGAGATGTACAGTTGCCAAAAGTTGCCAAGAATGAGTGTGTCTAGGCTTATTGTTGGCATAGCAAATGTTTGCTCCTTTTGGTTCATCATACTGAGATCATAGCTAAATTGCCCCAGTGACTCAAAATACTTTTGCTAAACCTTGGTTCAGCTGTATCAACATGTACCAGCAGGAACCATCAGACTTGTTGAGCTTTGATCTTTGATCATAACTTCTATGTCGAATAGAAAAGTAATTATAATCCCATTAGCCCAATTATACAAACACAGACTTCAGTATTACAGTTTACATTGCTAATAATTAATACATTTGGATTACTGCTTCATTTTTCAGACATGGGATAGCGCATATAAACATTTTTAAAGAAAAGAAATACATAAATTTAATCACAGACAAAACTAAATGTCTTGGAAAAAAATTATTATAACAATGGAAAAATGTTTGCACAAAGACAGTGTAATCATTTACAAATTCTGTTTCCAAATACACGTCAGGATTATAATTTATGTCAAAGTTTTAGAATATTTGATACATTTTCAGTTGAACTTAATAATTAATCATAATTTGGAACAATATATATGTAGTTTATTTGCTTCTACTGTGGCTTTTTTTTTTTTTTTTTAAATAAAGAAATGTTTTTATTAAAGAGTATGTAGTATAATTGTAGAATTTTTTTCTTTTCCTGCAAGATGGTTGCCATTTTCTGGAACTACTCTGCTTTGTCGAAAGCCTATGATCAACATAAGCACAGGAAGGAAGTTTATCTATCATACCTGGCCATTTTTTCTCTTTTCTATGATCATGTCATCACAATGTTATGTAATTTTCTAATCCAACATAACTTCCTGTACAGAACAAAAAGGACTGCATGCCATTTATGGAAAAATCTCATAGTAGGAGCACCAAATGTATTAATTTACTATTATATTATGTTGAATTTTAATTGAAAATATCCCATTTGGAATTGGCAAAACAAGGTAAAACAAGAAACTTCAAAATGTTAGCATGTTGCTTTTGTAGATAAGTATGCAAAAAATGAACTAAGGAATTATGCCCTTGCATTTGTTCCCAAAAATTGCCCATTTGTTCATTGGTTAATTACATCTTTCAGGTGACATATAACATCATTTTTTGGCAGGGGCACATTGCCTTGTTTAAAGGGAATCTGTCACCTGGTTTGACCATATTAAGCTCTCACCATTGTCATGTTTAATAAAACAGTCGTAATAAAATATGAATGGGCACTCATATATCCAGTTCACACAGTAGGCAAGCGACCCAAGCGGTATCACAATAATATGTAAATTTATTAATAAAAATATATGGACAGATAGCAAGAATGTCACCATATACCATAGATATTATACCTAAAACAGAGCTGTATCCCCAATTTAGATATAAAATAGATAAAAATCACATAAAATAATAATATCTTATAACAATCCACTGTTATAGCTAATAAAACCGGAGGTCCGGTCTAGCTGCAATGAGTAGGACAATATGTGGGTCTGATGGTTTCTATTATCTAAGACAGTGGCTGACAGCAAAACAGCTCTCCAGAGATATAAAAGCTAAGTGAAAAGTTGTGAATAACAAATGAATCAATGGTGAGTAACAGTTAAATCAATAGTGATAGTATAATGGAATACCTATAGGATAAATAAGGAGGTGAAATTAAGTATAAATGTTTGATAAAGAGTGTCTCTGGAGATACAACAATATATTGCTGCTTCCCACTGGTAGTTCTATTCCTGTAGTACAATCTTCCTTTGTACTAAGACATATGTCCTAAAAGTCCGTTGGACAAAATTTCAGCAGATACCTGTCTTGGCAGTCTTTGAGTTCGGACCGGCCGACTGCAGCGAACACAGCAAGGTAATGAAGCGACAGTGCAAGTGTATCCAATAGTGTTGTACCGGTCAAATGTAACAAAGTCAGATTGATTTACTCACGTACAGTCCTGCTCCCACCGTGGCGTCCCACGTGGTGTAGATTCAGAATGAACTTGCCTTTAGGTAGCACGCTCAGAAACTGCTTCGTTATCTGTTAGCAATGCTATATGCACCCGACTGTGAACGGGAGTACTAGCTGTATCAGGCTACAAAACCGCATCAGATTTCTTTAATTAGAATGGGTGTTCCACCTGTCTGAATTAGTACTAGGTGGTAAGGATCTCACCCGTCTGACGCTGTAGTTCGGTTTAGCCTTGGAGACCGTGATTCAATTGTCCTTTGGAAAGCGCTTTCTTAGTCCGGAAAATAGTGAAAATTATAGCCGGTATCTTTGTCAGGTCCAATTGTTCCTCACAACAATTGGACCTGACAAAGATACCGGCTATAATTTTCACTATTTTCCGGACTAAGAAAGCGCTTTCCAAAGGACAATTGAATCACGGTCTCCAAGGCTAAACCGAACTACAGCGTCAGACGGGTGAGATCCTTACCACCTAGTACTAATTCAGACAGGTGGAACACCCATTCTAATTAAAGAAATCTGATGCGGTTTTGTAGCCTGATACAGCTAGTACTCCCGTTCACAGTCGGGTGCATATAGCATTGCTAACAGATAACGAAGCAGTTTCTGAGCGTGCTACCTAAAGGCAAGTTCATTCTGAATCTACACCACGTGGGACGCCACGGTGGGAGCAGGACTGTACGTGAGTAAATCAATCTGACTTTGTTACATTTGACCGGTACAACACTATTGGATACACTTGCACTGTCGCTTCATTACCTTGCTGTGTTCGCTGCAGTCGGCCGGTCCGAACTCAAAGACTGCCAAGACAGGTATCTGCTGAAATTTTGTCCAACGGACTTTTAGGACATATGTCTTAGTACAAAGGAAGATTGTACTACAGGAATAGAACTACCAGTGGGAAGCAGCAATATATTGTTGTATCTCCAGAGACACTCTTTATCAAACATTTATACTTAATTTCACCTCCTTATTTATCCTATAGGTATTCCATTATACTATCACTATTGATTTAACTGTTACTCACCATTGATTCATTTGTTATTCACAACTTTTCACTTAGCTTTTATATCTCTGGAGAGCTGTTTTGCTGTCAGCCACTGTTTTAGATAATAGAAACCATCAGACCCACATATTGTCCTACTCATTGCAGCTAGACCGGACCTCCGGTTTTATTAGCTATAACAGTGGATTGTTATAAGATATTATTATTTTATGTGATTTTTATCTATTTTATATCTAAATTGGGGATACAGCTCTGTTTTAGGTATAATATCTATGGTATATGGTGACATTCTTGCTATCTGTCCATATATTTTTATTAATAAATTTACATATTATTGTGATACCGCTTGGGTCGCTTGCCTACTGTGTGAACTGGATATATGAGTGCCCATTCATATTTTATTACGACTGTTTTTGGTGATTGGGTGCAACATCAGTTTGGTGCACCTTGCCATCTCTAATCAGAGGTGAGCCGTCCTTTATCCTCTTTATGTTTAATAAAATACCTTATCTCCTGCAGTGGTTTTCTTTCTTATATATCATACTTTCATTTTGCTAAAAAAAAAAAAAGCGATCTTTGTATTATGCAAATGAACCCTAAAGGTGCCCAGAGGGGTGTTATTCTTCACCCTCTGAGCCCAGTAACGCGCCCCTGCAGTGCCTAGACCGCCTTTATTTAGAGCCCAAGAATGAAATGACAAAATACAGGTAACCTGTCCAGCAAACTTAAACCCACTTGCCAGACTTGCCATTCTTTACTCAATTTAGAAAGAGCTGGTGAACTTACCTTGCAATACAGAGTAATAGTTGCCGTGGTAGGAACGACCCCACTCTAACAAGTTTATTCTGACCAGATGTTGTGGGTGGAAAAGAATCCTATTTTAAGTTCACCTGGTAGCTGCTAGCAGGTAGAGCAAACAAGTCAAGCAGCTGTACTAACCGGGGTAAAAAAAAAACTGTCATATGTCAATGCCAAAACAGTATCCAGCAGCCATAACAGAAACAGGCTGAGATAAAGGTATGGAGGTGCAAATGCAGGATAATGCTCACTAAAAGTCTGACGTTAAGGCTACTTTCACACTAGCGTTTGATCGGATCCGTTCTGAACGGATCCGATCATATTAATGCAGACGGATGCTCCGTTCAGTACGGATCCGTCTGCATTAATAACTTAGAAAAAAATCTAAGTGTGAAAGCAGCCTGAGCGGATCCGTTCAGACTTTCAATGTAAAGTCAATGGGGGACGGATCCGCTTGAAGATTTAGCCATATGGTGACATCTTCAAGCGGATCCGTTCCCATTGACTTACATTGTAAGTCTGAACGGATCCGCTCGCCTCCGCACGGCCAGGCGGACAGCTGAACGCTGCAAGCAGCGTTCAGCTGTCCGCCTGTCCGTGCGGAGGCGAGCGGAGCGGAGGCTGAACGCCGCCAGACTGATGCAGTCTGAGCGGATCCGCTCCATTCAGACTGCATCAGGGCTGGACGGAGGCGTTCGGGTCCGCTCGTGAGCTCCTTCAAACGGAGCTCACGAGCGGACCGACGAGCGCAAGTGTGAAAGGAGCCTACACAGTATCAAGCAAGAGAGCAGTCAATCGGGAAAACAAGCTTGGTCGATAACAAGAATACTCACAAAATGCACGGAGTAATTTAGCACATACAAGAACCAGGTTGAAAATAATCTCAGCAATCTCGTAGCAGGATTTAGGTAGAGGACCAATCTCACTGATTGGCTCACAAGCCAAGCACCCTACTGCGTCTCTGCTCTGTGGCAGAATCAAAAACAAGCGTGCTTGTCACAACTCAGGCTCCACGCTCTCCTACCTCTTTGCCTGGCTTCTGGAGCAGAGATTGTTACAACTCATAGGTTTTCATATGCACTCAGGGATTTAAAATATTTTATCACCACCCAATGGAAACAACAATGCAGTATTTTGGATGTCATAGCATCCTTTGTCAAGTAGGCAGTAATAATAATGTTGTTGCCCTTCAGGGAGAATCTGAAAAAAGGGAAGGTGTCCCTGATGTATATTAAGCAGGAGTTCCGGTGATAGACCATTAATGTAGAATCCCTTTTAATATTTCTCAGATTTTACAACTTTATTTTGTTTCACATCAGCATTGCCTCTGAAAGAAAGGAATGGTTATTGATCAAATCCACCTGTCTGTTAGATTAGTTGGCTGTCAATCTTTGAGAAATAATCAAAAACAATATGTATCATTTTCTATAGTGGCCTGCTTTTTTTTTTTTTATAACCTTTTAGAATGCAACTTAATTACAGTTTAGTTATCAGTTTGATCACATACCACCTTATGGAAAATTTAGAATGAGGTGTCATGGTAGGTAAAAAAAAATCTCACAATCTTGAAATAAATTGGTCACTGTGGGTAACTGTCTGCTCATCACTTCCTAGGGCCACCCACTGATTTAAAGTCCCTTGGGAAAATAGCTTGAAATAACAAGTAGAAGAAAATCAAATCTTTGTTTACCCTGTTTTCTTAAGAAAATGATGAAAAACAAAAAACTAAAACAAAAACAGAAAAAAACTAAACACACATGTAGGTCGAAAACATAGAACACTGGATGTGAAAATAGGTGCGTTATGGGCAGCTCTGTAGAATTTGGTGAGGCAACTTACCAAATTAGGTTTAGGAGAAGCAAGTTTAATTCAGAATTATTATATATTTTGTACAGAGGTTCATCTCATCTGATGCTTTCTTAAATAGCCTGATCTGCCCAGCATGGGGCTGCTGATGGTTTCGCTGTTTGATTTTTTTAAAGGCTGAAATAATAAAATAAAAAACAATAATGATAATACTGGTTGTATGCACTGACAGCCGGGCAGCAGGAAAGAATGTTATTATCCCACAGCCCTACACAATTTGTATCTGCTCCTGCTTCTATTTAGAGATGAGTGAATCGAAGTTGAAGAAGTGGAATTCAATCCGAATTTCAGGAAAAATTCGATTTGCACCGAATCCGAATTTCCTCATGGCTGCTGCACGTGTTAGAACATGGAGCAAGGAACTCTGGAAACGAGGGATCACCCACAATGCCATGGATGCAGCCAATCAGCAGCCAGCCAGCCCTGTGATGACACAGCCTTATAAATAGCCTCAGCTATCTTGGATTTAGCCATTTTCCAGTGTACTTAGTGCAGGGAGAGACGTCAGCAGGCGCTAGGGAGAGTGCTAGAAAAGACTTTAAAACTTTTATTTTTGCTGTATAGAAGTTCAGGGAAAGGATAGGGGGGAATCATTCCACAGTATTGTAGCAGAACAGGGTTCAGTAGGGAAGTGTACAGCCTGGGTAATAGGAACAATCCTATTACACCTTGCTGCACTGACTGGGGATCCAAATTGCCATTACACAGCTCTGTAATATATATTTGCCGTTCAGCGGTGCAGTTATATCTTCTAAAGCCCTTTTTTGCGTGTTTTAGTGGCACAAAAAAAGTATTTGCCGTGGTGTGGTGAAGTGAAAAAATTACAGCCTTTTTGGCGTGTATTAGTGGCAAAAAAATATATATTTGCCATTCAGCTATGCAGTTATATGTTTTAAAGTCCTTTTTGGCGTGCATTAGTGGCAAAAAAATATATATTTGCCATTCAGTGGTGCAATTATATGTTCTAAAGGCCTTTTTGGTGTGTATTAGTTGAAAAAAAAAAAGGGCTTATTAGCCGTTGTGTAGTGAAGTGAGAAAATTACAGACTTTAATGTTTTAATTTCCTTTTTATTTATTTATTTGATCTAACAGTATGTCAGACAGAAAAGTGCAAGGCCCTGCCCAGTGGCAGAGGAGTGGCAGAGGCCTAAATGTTTCTGGCGCAGGCTCAGGTCACAGCAGAGTAAGGGGGCGTGGCAGCAGGAGTCGCACCAAGAGACCTGAGCTCCCGATGTCATCTAGCGGTCTTGTTTTGACCAACAACCCAGCGGTACTTAAGTGGTTGACTCCGTCAACCACTTTGTCCCAAGTGACATCAGACATCCCCAGCCAAGAGTCGGTGAGTTCGTCAGACACAACCCTTAGTTGGCATGGCCCCGGAGCAGGCCCTGTGTCCTTACCTGTCCCCAACCTGCCTCTGTCCTTTTCTGTTCCCTCAGCCAGATAAGCATTATATGCTGTAGGCTCAGCTCCACTATACAGCAAGGACGAGCTACTAGAGTACAGTCAGCAGCTACTGGCCAGCCAAGATGTGAAGGAGACATCCACCGCTTCCTCCAGTTGGTGGGCAAGTAGTGATGAGGAGAGTGGTGTGGGAGCTGGTGTTTGGAGCGGTCAGGCTCCTGACCCAGAGACTGTTGAGGAGTACATCAATGACGTGCAGACAGTACTCGATGATGATGTAGCTGATCGCACTTGGGAGCCGAGTAAATTAGGGGCTTCATCATCATCAGGAGAAGAGGGTGGAATCCTGCGTGAGTCAGTGGCCGAGCGAGGAAGTTGCTAATGTGGCTGGGAGTCAGCAGGGTGGCAGCAGTGGGAGGTCGGGAGCCAAACGTGACCGGGGTAGACCACCCGCTTTGCAGGAGCCTACCTGCCCGAAAATTAGTAGTGCAGGGGTTCACAGAAGCAGCGGCAGTAGCAGTCAGTCAGTGCGGAGTGTTGGGGGTAAAATCACCTATTTGGCGGTGTGGCAGTTTTTTGTTAAGCCGTCGGATGGGGTGAACATGGCCATTTGTAGAATCTGTGGGCAGATGGTGAAGTGTGGCCAGGGTGCCAATGTTGGCACCACGGCCCTGCGTCAACATATGCATCATCACCATAAAGTGACCTGGGAGAACCGTGGCTCTGATGTGGTGGTCCAGCCTGCTGCAGCAACTGCCTCATCGTCCAGTGGCATGCACCTGATTTCAGGCAGTCAAGGCTCCACCTCCACAGCCGAAGGGAGCTGTCTGTCCAGCCCATATTTGCTGGTCCTGATGATCCTGCTCCTCCTCCTTCTCCTTGCCAGTCATTCTGTCAGCAATTGATCACAAAGCGATTGCCAAGAGATAACAGTATGCGTGCACTCATCCAACGGCGCAGAAGCTGAATGTTCTCCTGGCCAAGTTGCTGGTGCTGCAGTCCCTGCCTTTCCAAGTGGTGGACTCTGCACCTTTCAGAGAACTGATGGCTTGTGATGAGGTGGAGAGTCCCAAGCCATCATTTCTTTGCCAAAAAGGCAGTACCAGCCCTGCACACGTATGTAGAAAAGAAGGTGGGCCAGTCCTTGAGCCTGTCGGTGTCAGCCAAAGTGCACATCAGCGCCGACATGTGGAGCTGTAACTTTGGTCAAGGACAATACATGTCCTTTATGGCCCACTGGGTGAATGTGTTTCCTGCACAGCCACACCAGCAACCTGGCCAGGTGACGCTGCTTCCGCCGCCACGTTCTCACGCCGTTGGTCCTGCAACAATGTCCGCCTCTGCTTCCTCATCCTTCACTGTGTCCTCAGCCTCCACTGCAGGGACAATTCACAGTGCCCCTCCAGCATACCACATATGCAGGGCATGGCAGTGTCACACTGTTCTGCACCTAGTTTGCCTTGGCAAATGGAGTCACACAGGGGAGAAACTGCTTTGTGTCCTTCATCAAGATATCAAATCCTGTCTTTCTACACAACAACTCAAAATAGGAACCATGGTGATCGACAATGGGAAGAACATGGTGTCAAGGAGGGCTAAACCATGCGCCTTGCATGGCACACGTCTTCAATCTGGTTGTCAAGTGGTTCCTGAAGTCTTCCACCCATTTGCAAGACATCCTAAAAATGACCCGGAAACTTTGCATGCACTTCAGCCACTGGTACACCGCAAAGCACACTCTCCTTGAGCTGCAGCGGCAGAACGGCATCCCCCAACATAGACTGATATGCAACGTTTCCACCCATTGAAATTCCACCCTCCATATGTTGGACCAGCTATACGAACAGAGAAAGGCCTTAAATGATTTCTTGATGATCCACGCGGACAGGAGTACTCCCCTGTGTAACTTTGATGTCAGCCAGTGGCAGCTCATAAGTGACACCTGCCATTTGCTCAGGCCCTTTGAAGAGACCACATTATTTGTCAGTCACCAGGACTACAGGATGAACCACTGCTTCATGTCCTGGAATAGATGCTGGTAAATTTGGCTGGTCAGGGGACTGGAGATGTGGCAACTAGATCTCACGGCCACATGATCCCTGTGGGGGTTGAACTGGAGGAGTTGGAGGAGGAGGACATTGGAGCACAAGCAATGTGTAGCGAAATGGGTGGTTTTTATACACAGATGAAGCAGAGGACCCAGACACACCGTGGCAGTATGCAGTGAAGATAGAGGCAGGGAGTCCCTCCGAGTCACTTGCACAAATGGCCCGATGCATGCTCACTTGCTTGCGTAATGACAACTGAATTGTCACCATTCGGCAGAGGGATGACTTCTGGCTCTCCACCTTGTTGGACCGGTCCAAAATGGGGGCAATTTTTAGACCTGCTGAGAGGGAGGACAAACTGAACTACTATAGAGACATCTTATGTAGTCAGTTGGCTGCTGCCTATCTGCGCCATCGCCCATCTGTGACGAAACCAACCTCGCCACGGTGTTTTGGAGGGGGCTGGTTGCTAGCCTCTTGCCTCAGGATTATGGCCCATACTAACTTTAAAGAAAACAGGCCGGCCGCACAGCTTAAATCTGTCTTTGGAATTGTGTTTTATGTTATTATGCGTTCGGTTAAATTGTATGTTATGTGAGGGCACCCAGATAGCTAATATTATTGTATTCGTGTATTCTGAGTGCCATTCACCTAATGATATGCACTCAGACTTGAGCTATCTGGGGATATGTTAAATGTCTGTGTTTGCTGGGAGGGTGTGCCATTGTGTGTTTGGGTGGTGATTCCTGTCCTGTTGTCTCCACGTGTGTATTGGTGTCTCCCCTTTGTCCTGAGAGATAATTGGATTATCCCCCGGTTGTCTCTGGGGCAGAGAGGAGGAAACCATGATGCATTGTGGGGATATGTTGTATCTGTCCTGTGTCGCAGTCTCCATTCTGGTCCCCTAAGGGCGTGGCCACCAGATGGGGACCTGCATAAATACTGGCGGGTAGCCCTCAATAAAGTGTTCCTGTTTTATCCTTCATCATGTTGAGACTGGTGTTTGGATAACTGATCAAACTGGGGGATTGCTATAAGCTGAAGATTTGCTATACTCCCCTGGCATAACTACTAGCTCTTGTAAGAGCTGTTCCTGCTCTCTGGCTGTAGGAGAGGTTCACCCACTGGAGCCTGGAGCCTTGTCGTAGGTCCAGCGTGGGTGGAGGACGGTGAGACCCCAACCAAGCTGCGGCGGTTCGTGGGGTCTGCAGGGCGTACGGTGTCAAGTGGAGTGCTTGGAGTCCTCGGAAAGCACTAGGAGCATCTATCGACGGAGGTACCCGGTCGGGGTGCTAGGCGTTCCGTTACATTGGTGGCAAGCAGTGGGATGGCGTCCTAGTGTGAGGAGAAGCAGCTCGGAGACACCGTTCGTGGAGTATATTGAGGGCAACGCTAGTATCCGTACAGCGCCCCTGGCTACAGCAGGATGGAATCGGCTAGTCTTCGAACAGCATTCCACTACGAGGAGGATGATGACCCGAACTGGAGGGATGCAGTCCGGAAAGGCGTCTGGCACGAGGCCCTGGAAGATGTACAGCGTCGGCGGGGCGAGTGTCTCCCCAGTGAGGAGCAGCAGTTGCGGATGCGAGTGGCCCTGCGAATGCCCCTTCTGGGAGAGGAGCCCCTGAATGAGTGGGTGACAGAACTGGAGAGCCTGGTATGGAAGGAGCTTTGGCTAGATGACGCCTACCAGGCACTCTGGTGGTATGTGATTCGGCACTCTCCCTGGATGGCTGAGCACGACAGACCCGAGGGTGAGGATTATGATGGCCCTGGCCTGTTATTTGAGGCCTTCGCAGAACCGGAGTTCGGAGATGCTGGAGGGTCCCGGTTCTGGGATATCTATGACTACAGAGAGGCTATGCATGATTGGGCTACAGCGAGAGAGGTGAGACAAGACCTGGCATCTCTAGTCACAAAGGAGTGGGAGCTGGAGCAGGACTACCAATACTTCTTCAGCTCAATTCGGTCCCAATATACACTGCCAGAGAGCTGGGTGGCAGTCCCAGACCTACAACCCTACAGCTGGGAAGACCCGACTGAAGTATCCCCTGCTTCAGTACCAGCTACAGAGGTAGGGGTCCTCATAGACTGGTCCTGTGAGGAACCACAACAGGCAGGTGGAGAAGGGACCGAGGGCTCTCCACCGGGATGCTGGGATGCTGGCCCAGACCCTCAGCGGCAGCCGGAGTTGCCAGGTGTGGACGCAGGTGATCCTGACTCGCAAATGTTGAGGGACCTCACAGACTGGTCCTGGGTGGACCCACAGATGGCAGGTGGAGATGGGACCGAGGTCTCTCTACTGGCCCTACAGGGATGCTGGGCCGCCTGCCCAGATCTCCAGCGGCAGTGCATATCACAGGGAGAGGAGACAACCGGTCTCTCTCCCCAGCGGCAACCTGAGTTCCAGGGGGAGGAGATGCGGGGTCCCTCTGCCTTACAGCAACCAGAGTCCTGGGGAGGAGAGGCAACCGGCCTCACCATCCACCAGCAGCCGGAGATACCGGGAAAAGGGGAACACAAGCCCCTCTGCATGGGCGCAGATGAGACCGCGGGCTCGGTGCCAGTCCTACAGGGATGCTGGACAGTCGGTCCAGATCCCCATCCATCTCCGCAGGGATACCAGGAGGAGGAGGTAAGCGAGCCCTCCCCTTCCCAGCTACTTCCCAACAGAGTTCTGGGGGCAGGGGATGAGCCTGCGCTACCCACTGATTTCTTCCCAGCAGAAGAGCTGGCATCAGGGCAGAGCGCAGTCGGCCTCTGCCCTCCTCTATCCTCTTCTCCAGAGCCGGACATCCCACAGGCTACCCCAGCGGAAGTGCTGGCATCTGGGCAGAGTGCAGTCGGCCTCTGCCCTCCCCTATCCTCTTCTCCAGAGCCGGACTCCCCACCGGCTACCCCAGCGGAAGAGCTGGCATCTGGGCAGAGCGCAGTCGGCCTCTGCCCTCCCCTACCCTCTTCTTCAGAGCTGGACTTTCCACAGGCTACCCCCGCGGAAGAGGTGGCATCTGGGCAGATCGCAGTCGGCCTCTGCCCACCAAGTACCTACAGCTCCAAGCTGGAGAACCACAAGGCAGCAAGGAGTCGCAGATGCCCACTCAACAGCTGGGGACATACGGAACAGAGCCAGGCCCCAAAATTCAACAGGTCCAGTATGGGGTTGTGGTTGGACTGCCAGACTAACTCAGGTACTGACCGTGAGGTCAGGTATCTGGTTAGTCTTCCCTGGAAGGGGGAGATGTGTGACGAAACCAACCTCGCCACGGTGTTTTGGAGGGGGCTGGTTGCTAGCCTCTTGCCTCAGGATTATGGCCCATACTAACTTTAAAGAAAACAGGCCGGCCGCACAGCTTAAATCTGTCTTTGGAATTGTGTTTTATGTTATTATGCGTTCGGTTAAATTGTATGTTATGTGAGGGCACCCAGATAGCTAATATTATTGTATTCGTGTATTCTGAGTGCCATTCACCTAATGATATGCACTCAGACTTGAGCTATCTGGGGATATGTTAAATGTCTGTGTTTGCTGGGAGGGTGTGCCATTGTGTGTTTGGGTGGTGATTCCTGTCCTGTTGTCTCCACGTGTGTATTGGTGTCTCCCCTTTGTCCTGAGAGATAATTGGATTATCCCCCGGTTGTCTCTGGGGCAGAGAGGAGGAAACCATGATGCATTGTGGGGATATGTTGTATCTGTCCTGTGTCGCAGTCTCCATTCTGGTCCCCTAAGGGCGTGGCCACCAGATGGGGACCTGCATAAATACTGGCGGGTAGCCCTCAATAAAGTGTTCCTGTTTTATCCTTCATCATGTTGAGACTGGTGTTTGGATAACTGATCAAACTGGGGGATTGCTATAAGCTGAAGATTTGCTATACTCCCCTGGCATAACTACTAGCTCTTGTAAGAGCTGTTCCTGCTCTCTGGCTGTAGGAGAGGTTCACCCACTGGAGCCTGGAGCCTTGTCGTAGGTCCAGCGTGGGTGGAGGACGGTGAGACCCCAACCAAGCTGCGGCGGTTCGTGGGGTCTGCAGGGCGTACGGTGTCAAGTGGAGTGCTTGGAGTCCTCGGAAAGCACTAGGAGCATCTATCGACGGAGGTACCCGGTCGGGGTGCTAGGCGTTCCGTTACATCCATCCTCTCGCAGGTCTGACTGGGGGGCCCTCTGTACTCACATTCCTCTGCTATGGCTACTGTGGCAGGGTGGTGGGGGGGGGGGGTAGGAGCAATTCCAGCTCCATCAGCGGCAACTTGAGTCTAGAGTCGCTGATGAGCAGCTTTCTTCACCTGCCTAGTGAAGAAACTACTCACCAGCAGCAGCAGCTAGACCTGGAACAGGACTTTTACCAGCAGGTAGTGGCATACTTGGACAACACCCTGCCACCCCAGATTGAAGATCCGCTGGAATACTGGGCAGCCAAACTGGATTTTTGGCCACAACTGGCAGATTATGCCCTGGAAAAGCTAGTGTGGCATCAGAGCAGGTGTTTAGTGCAGTGGGGGCCATAGTTAACCCAAGAAAAACTCACCTGTCCACCCAAAATGTGGAGAGACTGACCTTTGTCAAGATGAATCAGGCGTGGATCAGCCAAGATTTCCACCCATCAATGCCTGATGCATAAGACTAGATCATCCATGGTGCCACATCAACACTTTGACAAAAGAGACCGGTTTCTTCTGGCTACCTGCCTCAGCTACTATTTTGATGCTGCCACCCGCCTGATACCACACATCTGAAGCCAAGTGCTCCTTCTTTCACCCACCATCTTCAGCTGGTACTGGTATTGCCACTCACCTCCACACTCTATCACTGGGTCACTCTGTGGTCTACTGATGCTGCTGACATCTCCACACTGTGTCACCTTGCTATTCTGTGGTCTACTGATGATGCTGCCATCTCCACACTATGTCACCTTGCCATTCTAAGGTCTCTTGATGCTGCTACTACCTTAACACCATGTCACCTTGCCACTCTGTGGCCTCCTGATGCTGCTGCTGCCATCTCCACACTCTGTCATTGTGCCACTCTGTGGCCTCCTCATGCTGCTGCCACCTCCACACTGTTGATGTGCCACCCTCTGGCCTCCTCTTGATACTGCTGCTGCCACCTCCACGCTCCTTATGCTGCCGCCACCTCCACACTGTCATTGTGCCACCCTATGGCCTTCTCCTGATGCTGATGTCGTCACTTCCACACTCTGTCATTGTGCCACCCTGTGGCCTCCTGATGCTGTTTCTGCCACCTTCACACTGTCACTGTACCACTCTGTTGCCTCCTCCTGATGTTGCTGTCACCTCCAGACTCTGTCAGAAGGAAGGAAAAATTTGATGCACAATGGATCCTGTCTATGTAACAGGTGTAAGGCCTGCATGATATAGTCCCTATTTTGCATCAGAATTGGTTTGTGATTTGGTAGCCAAAAGCAGGAGTGGGTACAAAAAACAGAAGACATGCACATATTCCATTCACGTGTCATCTCTGTTTTGGATCCACTTCTGTTTCTTTTGGATTTAGCAATACTAATTGATTACTGCCCAAATGCTGACCGAGTGAAGGCGAATGCTTCAGAGACAGGATCTGTTTTTTTGTTTTTTTTTGTTTTGACGGATCAGAGGAAGGGCAAAATAATCAGTGATGGCAACACAAACTTACTGCTGACACCCTCTCCACTTTGTCAGGAGGGCTCTACTTGTATAAGTGTTTAATAGAACAGGTTCTGTAGACATCTATGTGGAATCAGCTGCCAACGGTGTAAAAGGAGTGTGCTTCTTCTTGACGCTAACATTGACCTGAAAGGCTGAGTTCACACTTGAGTTATTTGGTCAGTTTTGCCCTGTAACTGCCCAAATAAGTGAAGTGTGCAGTGATTCTAAGAGCCACTCCTGTCATCTTCATATCATACTGACTCACAGTATTGTTTCCCTACCACAGCAGACTCCCTATGCATATTACTGAAAGGCAAAGTGTTCTACACCACTATAAAGGCTCCCTGCAGCAAGTAAATAGCCGTTTTTTAACACGATTCGCCACGATTAAGTTCGGATCTAACCAAATTTTTTGGAAAAATTTGGCGAACCGGCCGAATCAAATTTTTTTTTTACAAATTCGCTCATCTCTAGTTATATAGGGGATTGCTTAGAATTGCATATATTTGCTTGTTTCCATGGAAATCTAGAATTGTTTCCTTGCACATCCTCACGTGGGAAATCCTTAAGCAGTTGTATAAAAGCTGCAGTAGTAGCAATAGCAACTAACTACCAAGGAGAATTTTGAAGTACATATAAATGCTCTGATATGAAATAGATTTTTAATAATTTGGAGACATTTTTGCAACGTATTTGGAATTGATTGTGATTGTAGCTAATTTTTGTCATTATGATTTGTATCAGGCAACAATTGTTAAATTTCTCATGCACAGTATATGTCTAAGATGTCCATAGGGTATCTTTCTCCACACAAATGGTGAAAGTCCTACAGCAGGGATCAGCAACCTTTGGCACTCCAGATGTTGTGAAACTACAATTCCCAGCATGCTGCATCAATTTCTATGAGACTTCTTAGAAAAGCAGAACAAGTATGCATGCTGGGACACAATAGCTGGAGTGCCGGAGGTTGCCTACCCCTGTCCTACAGTATATTCACCTCAAATTTAGTGTGAAAATACTGTAGCTTTCTCGCTTCATGAAGCAAGTTAAACGTTATAAAAATCCATAAAATCATAAACCATGGGGGAAATTCTCATTTAGGGACATGTACAGAACATTGGGTTTTTAAAGGAAATTGCAGTGACCCAGGGTATCATTTCTTAAGGTAAATTGTTTGCAAAAAGTTATACGTTGTGATTTAGTGGGCATCTGTCAGCAGATTTGTACCTATGAATCTGACCCATTACATGTGCGCTTGGCAGTGGAAGCTAACTGTTGGTTCCATGTCTGCATTGCTGAGAAAAATGAAGTTTTAATATATGGAAATGAGCCTCTAGAAGCAACAGGGCGTTGCCGGTACACCTAGAGGCTCTGCTCTCTTTGCAACTGCTGCGCCTTCTGCATTTTCATTGACACAGCCAGGTGTGATCACTAGGCATGAGCGAATTGAGCTTTGGATCACAAACTTTGTTTTTAATGCTGTTTATGTATATCATTAAAATGTATTGGCTCTGTGGAGTTAAACTTTGAATCGATCAAAGTTGCGCAAGACTTTAGTGAATTACTACAGTATCTGCGTCTTTAAAAACATTTTACAATAGGAATCCGAAGTGAGCTTTGGTACTGGCTGGTACCTTGGTACCAAAGCCCACTTCGAATTCCTATTTCAACACCGGGCAGGAGCCTCAGGGTGCTGGCACACAGTGCAGTTCTGACATGCATTTAGGATGTAGTTTTTATTGTAGCTAGCTATAATTAATAAAATAATTTCCACTATGGAGAACACCAGGGTTTAACGAGGCTGCTAAACTGGCTAAATTGTAAACTGCATCCTGAATGCGTGCCAGAACTGCAGTCTGGGAATGCCCCAAGGGAAAAAAGGGTGCGTCCTTAATTCAATGCACAGCCAGAGGGAACACCAGAGTGAGGACAGCCACCGAGATCCACTACTACTCTGTGCCACTATCACTCCCATTCTCCTGACAGCACTCCCTCTGTGGGCCGCTGCAAAATGCGTAATCAGAAATGCCCCATTGTTTAAATGAAATGTTATGTTAAATATAATTTTACAGAATTTTGGTGATATAATTTGTAATTTAAAATGTCACTAACTATCTATATTTTAAAATATCTTGCATCTTTTACACTGGCCACCAAATCTAATAACAAATGTCACTTCTTGGTTTGTACAGATCACAGCAGTAATCTGATTGACATACCCCTGTGTCAAAGCAACATACATTTTACCCTCAGGTAAATGTTCAAGAGTCATGTCATTTGATGACTGCTGATTAAACAGTATAACAAGTGACTTTTAGCAGGAAATGAATAAAGAAACCTGAAGTACAATGGTCTATCGGGAGACCTCATCATTGACAACTTATGGTGTAAGATTGCTGTAGTGTGACACTTCCCCAATAAAGGACCTGGCCTTTGATACAGAAGACGTTCTGTGTCTGATCTCTTCCCTTCTACTGAGGTTGAAATGTAAACCATTTAGTCTGTGCAAATGTGTCCGAAGAAGGTACAGGTGAAGCAGCAATACAAGGGAATGATTATTACTAGAGTTGAGCAAAGTTTTGGAAAATTCGATTCGACTGCTTCCCTGAATACATTTTTTTTTTATAACTCGCTTTGTGACAAATTACTTTGTCACAAAGCGCATTGTTTCGTAAGTAGTGGTGCAATGACAGGGAGCTGTGAAAACACTTCTCCACATCATTGTACCACTCAGATGCCACGTTCATACATGATCGCGGCATCTAAGAGTAAAAACAGTGTAAAATTAACAGAAAAAAAATGAAATCAAACTTACCACCTCCATTCGCTCGCGAAAGGCCAGCCGCCGCCATCTTGTTTAAAGATCTGGCATGAAATCTCGGGCATCCCAAGATGACGTTGTCACGCTGACCTGCGTGGTGACATCGTACACCACCACGCATGGGATTTCAGTCGAGATCTTCAATCAAGATGGCGGCGGTCGGCCCATCGCGAGCAAATGGAGGAGGCAAGTATGATTTTTTTTTGACACTATTTCAGGTTAAATTGATTCACTACCATGAAGCACGAATCGTGGCAAATCAAATTTATCCTGAAATTTGGATCAAATTCCACTTCATTGGTTTCAATTTGCTCATCTCTAATTATTGCACAATCAGCCCACTGCATCTTATCTAGCCATTCTGTAACCTTATTTGAACAATCTTAAAGGGAATGTGTCACCAGATTTGGTAACAGGGCGGCCATCTTCCCAGAGCTGTTCTTAACAGCATTTATACAGCATTAAGAAAACTGCTTTACAACATCCCCATGTGCCATAGACACAATGGTCAAGAGGGGAGAGTGATTTTTTTAGGCATGTTCTGTGACCCGTGCAGAGGAAGTAGATAAGCTTTGACAATTGCCTATTGTAAAAGGAAAATCCTGTGTTATCTATACACAGAGGTGATATCATTACAGGTAGGATTAGAATGACAGATGAGCAGGTAACTGTGGTAAAGTTATCTGTATAGACCAAGAAGTGGCGCCAATTATTAGGCTTTGTGGCCAGTGTGAAAACCGCAGGGTTGTATGGCTTTTGTTTGAATAGGACCTTTCACCACTCCTGACATGTCTGTTTTAATAGCTTCATGCATTCCCCATGTGATAACAATTCTGGAGCATCTATTCTTATGTCTGTATGTTGTGTCATTCCTCTATGCGTTCCACAATAGGCAAAACTTAGAAAAGGTGGAATTTTGGTATGCTATAATTTTTTCAAAGCCACAAATCTTATTAGGGCTCTTTCACACTTGCGTTGTTTTCTTCCGGCATAGAGTTCCGTCGTCGGGGCTCTATGCCGGAAAAATCCTGATCAGGATTATCCCCATGCATTCTGAATGGAGAGAAATCCGTTCAGGATGCATCAGGATGTCTTCAGTTCAGGACCGGAAAGTTTTTTGGCCGGAGAAAATACCGCCGCATGCTGCGCTTTTTGCTCTGGCCAAAAATCCTGAACACTTGCCGCAAGGCCGGATCCGGAATTAATGCCCATTGAATCCGGCCTTAAGCTAAACGTCGTTTCGGCGCATTACCGGATCCGACGTTTAGCTTTTTCTGAATGGTTACCATGGCTGCCGGGACGCTAAAGTCCTGTTTGCCATGGTAAAGTGCAGTGGGGAGCGGGGGAGCAGTATACTTACCGTCCGTGCGGCTCCCAGGGCGCTTCAGAGTGACGTCAGGGCGCCCCACGCGCATGGATGACGTGACGACATTCTGGAGCGCCCCGGGAGCCGCACGGGTGGTAAGTATACTGCTCCCCCGCTCCCCACTACTACTATGGCAACCAGGACTTTAATAGCATCCTGGCTGCCTTAGTAACACTGAACGCATTTTGAAGACTGATCCGTCTTTAAATGCTTTCAGTTCCCTTGCGTTTTTCCGGATCTGGCGTGTAATTCCAGCAAATGGAGTACACGACGGATCCGGACAACGCAAGTGTGAAAGAGCCCTTAACCAGATGTACTGCTTCATTAATGCGTGGGAGCTCTGGTTCCTTCCAGTGGCGTGTAATGATCAATTACAGAGCCAGAGACAGAACCCACATGCCGGAAGTTAAAATATTTATTATCCTCTGGGCTGCCTTCCATAAAGGTGCCACTTTTTAGCTTTCCCATAGTATGTGTTTTAATGTGCCTCATTGTCCACAGTTCCTCCAACACCTATCTGAGCAAGTAGGATATATGCGATTAAGTTTGGCGAAAGTAATACCAGTTATATTGAGTTTTAAATATTGCTTCTCGATGTGTTATACAGCTAAATGATTTGTTGATAAGTTTAAATGAGTCACTCCATTGTGAATCAGAAAAAAAGCATATTTAACTCAGTTTCCCAGTTCTCTTTATGTTTGGTTGATTTAAATTCCAGTTTATTCTGAAGCATGGTGTAAAACAGAAAAATGCTTTTGGGTTTCTCTAGTATATATCCCAGTGGGGTTGTGTCTCCAGCATCTTCAGGAGCCCTAGAAAATATGGTTTTATACATATTCTCTAAGAATAAGGGATTTATGAAAATCTTTATAGGGTATGTTCCATTTTCTTATGGAGATATGGGAAGTGGATAGAGTTGTGGGAATCCCCTAAATGTTTAAGATTAGCTGATGGGTCCTTCCATGAGTATAGGTCTAGGCCTGGTAAAATGTTTTCTACGGACTCTACAGGAATATCTTTCCCTGACAAAAACAGCTTTATCTCTTTAGATTTGATAAGGCCCCTTTCACACGGGCGAGATTTCCGTGCGGGTGCGATGCGTGAGTTGAACGCACTACACCCGCACTGAATCCTGACCCATTCATTTCTATGGGGCTGTTCACATGAGCGGTGATTTTCACGCATCACTTATGCGTTGCGTGAAAATCGCAGCATGTTCTATATTCTGCGTTTTTCACGTAACGCAGGCCCCATAGAAATGAATGGGGTTGCGTGAAAATCGCAAGCATCCGCAAGCAAGTGCGGATGCGGTGCGATTTTCACGCATGGGTTCTAGGTGACAGTCTATTCACTGTATTATTTTCCCTTATAACATGGTTATAAGGGAAAATAATAGCATTCCGACTACAGAATGCTTAGTATAATGGTGCTGGGAGGGTTAAAAAAAATAAAAAAGTTAACTCACCTTATCCCCATGATCGCCTAGTTCCCGGTCGGTCTCTTCTTTAGCTGTGGCTAAAGGACCTTTGGTGATGTCAGATCACATGCTCCATCACCATGGTGATGGACCATGTGATTGGAGCATGTGATCTGACATCACCAAAGGTCATTCAGCCCAAGCCCACAGCTAGAGAAGAGACCGACCGGGAACTACACGATCTTGGGGATAAGGTGAGTTAACGTTTTTATTTTTTTTTAACCCTTCCAGCACTATTATACTAAGCATTCTGTATTCAGAATGCTATTATTTTCCCTTATAACCATGTTATAAGGGAAAATAATAGAATCTTCAGAACATCAATCCCAAGCCCGAACTGCTGTGAAGAAGTTCGGGTTTGGGTACCAAACATGCGCGATTTTTCTCACGCGAGTGCAAAACGCATGACAATGTTTTGCACTCGCGCGGAAAAATCGCGGGTGTTTCCGCAACGCACCCGCACATTTTTCCGCAACGCCCGTGTGAAACCAGCCTAAAGGTGTTCCATATTTTTGGGGAGGTTTGAATGGTGAGCATATCTGAGGATTTTACGGGGCTCCCCCATAGAGGGGTCAGCAAGCGGCTTTTAAGAGTCTTAGTTTGTATGGTTTTTCCATACACACACACATTTTATTAGTTTAATTTCTCCACCAAGCTCTAAGCTGACTATGAACTATGACTATTTGACTATGAACCAGATAATTCCCACAAAAACTTTTCTATTCTTTTCTATACTTTTAGCTTTAGAACTATATGGACGTTGCTGGTTGACATTATTTCCTGGGAAACTATTCATCCTGAAAATGTCTACATATAAAGAAGACACGGAACATGACATATTGGTTTTGTTTCTTTTGATACGCTCATGAATAACAAATTTCTTGGCCAGTGTTTGTTAAGCAGGTGTGTTATATGATGCATGGTACGAAAATGATTTTGTGTTCTCCCTAGATTAACTGGAATACATTTATTCAGACTTTTTAGTTGCTTTTTTTGTCCAGATCTTAATGGTTGTGAAACTAAACACACCATTCATATGCTAGGGACATGTGAGCAGTAGTTACATCAAATCATAATATAGAAAAAAGTTCCAGATGTACTAGAGATGCATTTTATATTGTTGGTTCAAGTTTTATGAAATAATTTATGCTGGATATAGTTTAATTTCATCCAGCAATATAGAATATATAGTGTTTCATCATTATTGTAGCTCTGTCAAGGCCCCTCTACAAGGGCCAACTCACCAGGCAATTATCAGGAACAAACTGTTTATTCCTGATAATTGCTTGCTCGTCAGATTAGGTGATAGCTGCATCTATATGCAGCTATCATCCCCTCTGTATGTGGATGAATGATCACTGCTGCAATCGCAGGTCTCCATAAAGAAATCAATGTTATTGGGGCAGCAGATGGCTGTTTACACTGGATGATCTGATGCCCAAAAACAATGATTTTGGTGATGCTTTCACCCAATGCATTTGCTTTTTCATCAGGTGATCGGCATCACCTTTACACGGTGCAATTATCGGAAACAAACGCTTATAGAAATGTGGATCATTGCCTATGTATAGAGGCCTTTAATTTGAATGACTAGATGCTTTCTATCTGATTATTCTTAGAGCTGTTTTCATGATGCAAACCGAAAAATAGACAGTAGCCCCCAGTGCTTTTCTGAGACCTGTCTACATATCCTGGATTAAATTTCATGTCTTTAGAAATATAATATGTGTTGTAAACATTGGTCACAATGTCTAACCGGATGGTGTCAACCATCTCAAGTTGCAGTTGCATTAACTTGTTGCCACATACATGCCTATATTTGCTATGTATCCTCCTGAAGTAAAATAGGGCATCTAGTAAAACATTTATATACACTGTAATAGATATACCAAAGAATTAGTCTAATACATTTTTGACATACATTGAAATATATACAGGTGAAACTCGAAAAATTCAAATATCGTGCAAAGTTGATTTATTTCAGTAATGCAACTTAAAAGGTGAAACTAACATATGAGATAGACTCATTACATGCAAAGCGAGATATTTCAAGCCTTTATTTATTATAATTTGGATGATTATGGCTTATAGCTTATGAAACCCCAAAGTCTCAATTTTGAGGTACTCTTTGCTCAGGGGGTATGGATTAATTAGCTGACTAGAGGGTGACACTTTGAGCCTAGAATATTCAACCTTTTCACAAAATTCTTATTTTAAGCTGCATTAATGCAATTCCTTTTAATTTGCATTACTGAAATAAATGGACTTTTGTATGATATTCAAATACATTTTTTGAGTTTCACCTGTATAATGCAACAATGTAACTAGCCCTTTGCAGCCATTGATTTCAGAGGTTGAAAACTGGCTAAAATATAAATGAAATTTGTAGCAATACCTTTAAACATATACATCTACAAGATGTCATATATCATATAACAAATAAGCTAGATTTGGGTCATATTTAGAAATGTGTGAATTTATACATGTATCACAAGATGACAATGTTCAGGACACCAATGAGAGCTCTCCTTGAAACTACAGTCATGCAGTAGGGGGGGTTACTGACTATTACTAAATTGATGCATGGACCTGTAATGGTGTATATTGCAAACAGGCTTCTTAAAGTACAGTGAATATAAAAAGTTTACACACCCCTGTTAAAATTTCAGGTTTCTGTGATGTAAAAAAATGAGACAAAGAAATCATTTCAGAACTTTTTTCACCTTTAATGTGACCTACAAACTGTACAACTCAATTGAAAAACAAACTGAAATCTTTTAGGTGGAGGGAAGAAAAAATATAAAAATAAAATAATATGGTTGCATAAGTGTGCACACCCTTAAACTAATACTTTGTTGAAGCACCTTTTGATTTTATTACAGCACTCAGTCTTTTTGGGTATGAGTCTATCAGCATGGCACATTTTGACTTGGCAAGATTTGCCCACTCTTCTTAGCAAAAACACTCCAAATCTGTCAGATTGTGAGGGCATCTCCTGTGCACAGCCCTCTTCAGATCACCCCACAGATTTTCAATCAGATTCAGGTCTGGGCTCTGGCTGGGCCATTCCAAAACGTTGGAACGTTTGGATGTATGCTTTGGGTCGTTGTCATGCTGAAAGATGAAGTTCCTCTTCATGTTCAGCTTTCTAGCAGAATCCTGAAGGTTTTGTGCCAATATTGACTGGTATTTGGAACTGTTCATAATTCCCTCTAGCTTAACTAAGGCCCCAGTTCCAGCTGAAAAAAAAACCAGCCCCAAAGCATGATTATGCCACCACCATGTGGGTATGGTGTTCTTTTGGTGATGTGCAGTGTTGTTTTTGCGCCAAACATATCTTTTGGAATTATGGCCAAAAAGTGACTCCTATTAAGCATGATTTTGAATGTGATTGCTTAATGCTGAACACAGCTACATCCCCAGTTATAAGAGGGTGTGCACACTTATACAACCACATTATTATTTTTTTTTTTTCTTCCCTCCACCTAAAAGATTTCAGTTTGTTTTTCAATTGAGTGGTACAGTTTATTGGTCACATTAAAGGTGAAAAAAGTTCTGAAATGATTTATCGTTGTCTCATTTTTTTACAGCACAGAAACCTGACATGTTAACAGGGGTGTGTAGACTTTTTACATCCACTGTAAGTCCCATAGCGTATTAAAAGTGCGTTGTAACTGTAGGTATCCTTTAAATATAATAAGCAGGATTCTCATATCAGATTTGGAATAACTCTAAATAGAAGTTCCTCATCAAGCAGAGAGTTGTGGATTGTCACAAGGCTAACAAGAGCTGCAAGATAAATGCTCTTCTTTTAATAGTATATCGGCTTATGTAACCGGTTTCTGCAGTGTATTCAATTTATTCTGACAGCAGACTCTAATTCTCTTTCACAAAGCTGTTTTTACTGACTGGTATAATATGGTTAGAATATTTGCTGGTTTCTGGAGGGATCTGCTGTGTTGTTCTATGTACCACAGAGATAAAATAAATACATGGGAAGTCATTTCTTCTCCACTCTTAACTCCCCACCTGTGGAAATATATTGTGAATTTCCAGGCGGAAAAACTCTTCACTGTAATAGACTCATTCCCCGGCTGTAAATGACAGTGCTTTCTCTTTATACAAGGACCGCATAGGTTTGCCCACATTTTGTTTTACGTTTCTACATACAAGAAAGAATAACAGTCCTTCATTGAGAGCTCAGAACTCTGTAATTGAGCTGCAATTTCAGTGAAGACGGACAGCTGAAATATACCATCTTTATAATGAATGGATGCCTCCCAAACGAATTCTGTTCCTTTCAGTAGAATCCAGGAAGTAAGATTGATCACACTAAACGCATAGCAATCATACTACAGGGAAAATCAAGAGTGCAATGACTTTAGCGCCATATGGCCAAAGGGAATTCAAGGCTAAACATAAGAGTCCATTCTGAAATTTGATATCTTATACCATATTAGTTTACTAGTATCAAGGCGCCTTTCTTGCTATTTCATTCCATCTGCTTTTTCCTTCTTCTAATCCCTTGTGTAGGGGGTATTTTTCCCTATGAAGCAATTGTTCCCAATTAGGAACTTCAAAAGTCTCATATATGACAGTTTGCAAATACAAATCCATGGTAAATTTGACTTTCGCAGTGCTCCCAGTGTCCTTAGCTCCAATACGTTTAGTAGATCGGTTACCTAATTGATTTTGTGGACCAAGGTAAGGGTGGGGGAACATAAATATGCATTGTTGAGTCTAAAGAGATAGGCTGATAATGCTTCTTTTTTGCAAAGTATTAGATTTTTTATGTATTTTCTCCAAACAATCAATACTTTGCAAAATCCTGTCAATTCCCTCTTTATTGCAACATACGTTCCTTGTAAATAATGTTGCTGATCATTAGCATTTTGACTATAATAACTTTCCAAAAAAGCCCTCAACAGTAATTAAATAGTGTCAATGGAAGGTATTGTAGGTTCATTTTTTTTCGTTTTTTGCACTAGTTATATTTCTATTAGTAACTAGAGGCCACTCCATCTCTTTATACCTCTGTACATCTACTCATCCTTTGCTAATGACCTACAACCATTATCCACCCTTATCACTATCTGTCCTCACCTCTCAAAGACTTTTCATGCTGCACCTATTTTATGGAATGTACTCACAACATCTCAATCAGATTAACCTTTAACCTTCAAAGATTTAGGCGTGTGCTGAAAACACATATGAACTGTGGGTGAGGGTTGATGTGGTAACTGTAGAATCTAGACATTATATAAAACCTGTCATCACCAACTTCACCATAAACATGCCCATTCAGATTGGCCAAAAGGTCATGTTATTTCTGTAGTGAGAGAAGAATAAGAGACAAGATGACTGGATGGATTAAACAGCAATCTGTACAATCCCTGTCAGGGTGCTGTGTTCATGACCATAACTTGAGATTGTCAGCAGATCATGCTGAAATGACTTTAAGCTGGCCATAGACCTAAAAGATAAATAAGCTGTATGTGTCAACTGAATAAGATCATTTATAATGATTTTTCAGACAGCTGGTATGTTCCAACCAACTACTGTCCCACAATTTGCCAGAAATTTGTTGAATTTGTCTTCTCATGATATAACATTTGAATGGTATAGGTCAGGCATGGCCAACCTAAGGCTCTCCAGCTGTTGCAAAACTACAACTCCCAGCATGCTCAGACTGCCTACTGCTATCAGCCTGCAGCAGGGCATGGTGGGAGTTGTAGTTTTACAACAGCTGGAGAGCCGCAGGTTGGCCATGCCTGGTATAGGTCATTGATGGCTAACCTCCGGCACTTCAGCTGTGGTGAAACTATGACTCCCAGTATGCTCCATTTATTCCTATGGAGTTCTGAGAACAGCCAAGCAACTGTACAGTCGTGGCCCAAAGTTTTGAGAATTACATAAATATTGGAAATTGGAAAAGTTGCCGTCTTAAGTTTTTATAATAGCAGTTTGCATATACTCCAGAATGTTATGAAGAGTGATCAGATGAATTGCATAGTCCTTCTTTGCCATGAAAATTAACTTAATCCCCCCAAAAACTTTCCACTGCATTTCATTGCTGTCATTAAAGGACCTGCTGAGATCATTTCAGTAATCGTCTTGTTAACTCAGGTGAGAATGTTGACGAGCACAAGGCTGGAGATCATTATGTCAGGCTGATTGGGTTAAAATGGCAGACCTGACCTGTTAAAGGAGGGTGATGCTTGAAATCATTGTTCTTCCATTGTTAACCATGGTGACCTGCAAAGAAACACGTGCAGCCATCATTGCATTGCATAAAAATGGCTTCACAGGCAAGGATATTGTGGCTACTAAGATTGCACCTCAATCAACAATTTATAGGATCATCAAGAACTTCAAGGAAAGAGGTTCAATTCTTGTTAAGAAGGCTTCAGGGTGTCCAAGAAAGTCCAGCAAGTGCCAGGATCGTCTCCTAAAGAGGATACAGCTGCGGGATCAGAGTGCCACCAGTGCAGAGCTTGCTCAGGAATGGCAGCAGGCAGGTGTGAGCGCATCTGCACGCACAGTAATGCAAAGATTTTTGGAAGATGGCCTGGTGTCAAGAAGGTGGCCTGGTGTCACTTCTCTCCCAAAAAAACATCAGGGACAGATTTATCTTCTGCAGAAAATATGGTGAATGGACTGCTGAGGACTGGGGAAAAGTCATATTTTCTGATGAAGCCGCCTTCCGATTGTTTGGGGCATCAGGAAAAAAGCTTGTCCGGAGAAGAAAAGGTGAGCGCTACCATCAGTCCTGTGTCATGCCAACAGTAAAGTATCCTGAGACCATTCATGTGTGGGGTTGCTTCTCATCCAAGGGAGTGGGCTCACTCACAATATTGCCCAAAAACACAGCCATGAATAAAGAATGGTACCAAAACACCCTCCAACAGCAACTTCTTTAAACAATCCAACAACAGTTTGGTGAAGAACAATGCATTTTCCAGTACGATGGAGCATCATGCCATAAGACAAAAGTGATAACTAAGTGGCTCGGGGACCAAAACGTTGACATTTTGGGTCCATGGCCTGGAAACTGCCCAGATCTTAATCCCATTGAGAACTTGTGGTCAATCCTAAAGAGGCGGGTGGACAAACAAAAACCCACTAATTCTGACAAACTCCAAGAAATGATTATGAAAGAATGGGTTGCTATCAGTCAGGAATTGGCCCAGAAATTGATTGAGAGTATGCCCAGTCGAATTGCAGAGGTCCTGAAAAAGAAGGGCCAACACTGCAAATACTGACTCTTTGCATAAATGTCATGTAATTGTCGATAAAAGCCTTTGAAATGTATGAAGTGCGTATAATTATATTTCACTACATCACAGAAACAACTGAAACAAAAATCTAAAAGCAGTTTAGCAGCAAACTTTGTGAAAACTAATATTTGTGTCATTCTCAAAACTTTTGGCCAGGACTGTACATCTTGGGAGTCGTAGTTTCACCACAGCTGGAGTGCCGGAGGTTGGCCATCACAGGTGTAGGTGATTGTCAGAATGTCGGATTGTACTGTATGTACATGTCTATAAGTTTGCTCTGAATATTTGTAGAGGTATCAATATTTGAAATAAAATGACTTAATTGTTGCCAGTCTTGTGGCAGAATTTTCAATGAAATACGACCATTTTTAAGGGGAGGCTTAGGGGTCTTTGCCTATTAACCTATGCACAGCGGCTGGTAGAGATCTAAGAAGCATTCAAAACAGTGCCTCCTGTTTGGCAATCTGTTACCGCATTGTTCAAATAAGCAAATGGGCAACTCAGTGCATGAGGACAGGCCCAACCCTATAGATACTTACATTATCTATGGACGTGGTGAGTGATCAAAACATGTACAAATGCCTCATGTACAGTAAGTAGATTATGGCACTGTATACTATTAGTTACGCTAAGAAGCTATGTGAATTGTGCTGAGAAGATGATCAATGCCTAGCATGTGGATGTGAGATCGATGTTTCTCTTTTCATGTCTCATGTGTGGAACATAAAATAATGACATGTTTACAGAAAACATTAGCCAATTTCAGAAGTTGATGAGCATTCACATAGAAAGCCTACTTATTGCTCCTTAAATTTAGTAATTTCTTAGATCTAATGCATTTTCTTGTTCTCTCTACATATAGCTAAATAGTCTGCAGTTCATTATTATTGAGTGGGTAATATAATAGCAAAGTGGCCACAAAGTGCACCAATTACTAAAGTCATACCATACAAATATAACAAGCTAGAGCAGCTAATACATTTATTACTGTCTTAATAATTTCCTTGATTGTTGCTATTTCCGAGATAGAGGCTGTGTACCAGAACCATTATGATCAATTACACGTGCATGCAAACAAACAATTATTACCGGCTTCCTGCATCTACACATTTTTAGCCCTTCGGATGTCTATTATGGATTGTATTTATTAGGAAAAGGCAAGTAAAATTTATCAACCATCACTAATGTCGTAAAAACAAACCTGATCCTTCTGTTGATCAAATACTTCTATTTAGCAGAAATTATACGGAGAGGGGAATCATAAACTAACAAGGAATAAACCTACTGCTCTTTATGGTTTGAGAAACAGAAAACCAGGATACCAAGCTGGCTGGATTTTTGCTTGGACCATAAAGGCCCTTTTCCCCTTTATTGTGACTAATATTGTAGATAATGACTTTTATTGTGGTCATGACAACAACTTCCTTGATGTATGTATTTACTTGTATCATATGATTGTCTATCATTAGAGTATTATTGGCTGAACTCACCAATATCGGTGGTGACAGCCAACAACCTAATATATGTGGGGAGCTCCTGACTCTTCCCCAACAGATGATGTCAGGGAGAGAAGGATTCAACATGTTCAACACTCAATTCTATTGTTCTCTCAGGAGGTTAGCTAGCACCAAAAGTCTGACAGTGGTTTACTTCTCTCTCCCCATTAAAAGCACATATATGTTTGGCTGAACCAAGCATACATGTGTATGGGGGAGTTGGATGGAATAGGTATACTGGAACCTTAACCCCTTAAGGACCGAGGACGTACCGGTACGCCCTATTTCCCGAGTCCTTAAGGACCGAGGACGTACCGGTACGTCCTGACTTAAAATCTGCATTCCGGCGCCGCAGGGGTTAATCGGAACGGGACGACGGCTGAAATCATTCAGCCGGCATCCCGTAACAACGCAGGGGGGGGTCATTGGACCCCCCCGTATCGGCGATCGCAGAAAACCGCAGGTCAATTCAGACCTGCGGTTTTCTGCGTTTCCGGTCCATTCGGGTGTCCTGTGACCCGATGAACCGGAAAAAGACTGCGATCGGTGGCGTAATTTTACACCACCAATCGCAGTCCGAGGATTTGCAGAGGCGGAGCTGGCCCTGGTGCTGAACGCCGCTGTCCAGGGTGCTGATTGGTGCAGGGGAGAGAGGCGCGAGATTCAAACTTCCTGCGCTCCTCTCTCCCCTCCTCTTCCTGTCCAGCACCCTGACCGTGCAGCATCGTCCAGCACCAGCTCCTGTGTCCCCCTAAATCGGCATCCATCACCCTCCTGCACCCATCGCCACCCAGGTAGGTTAGGGTCAGTGAGGGAGAGGCACCGTTAGGCAGGGAAAGAAGGGAAAAGTTAGAAAAAAAAAAAAAAAAAAAAGCACATTTATTCCAAACTTTTTTTTTTCAACTTTCAGACCCCAGACCCCCCCTGCCACTTGCCCCCCCCGCATCCCCCCCACCACCAGCCCCCCCCCCACCAACCCCCTCCCCCCACCACCAGACCCTTCCCCCACCACCACATTTTTTTTTTTCTGCGTGCGCTGACTGGCCGGCACTTTTTAGCGTCCGTCCACTGTTAGCGCATCGCCCGCCCCACCACCCCACCGACCGCTGATCAGCGTTGAACCGCAGATCAGCAAGTTTGAACTTTTTTTTTTTTTTTTTTTCCTAACACTTGCCCATTTTTTTTGCCTGGACTTTTTAGTACGTGAACACCCGTGCCCCCACACACACGCACATAGAATAAAGGTTTACACGCACGCACATACACACGCACACACACACACCCATGGCCCGCCGGGTGTTCTCAGCCGAGGAGGCATATGCCCAGATTGCCTCCGACTCTGAGAGCCCCAGTGAGGATGAGGATGACCCCACGTTCCTTTTGTCATCCGCATCCTCCTCATCATCATCGGATGACGATGAGCCACCAAGGCAGCGGAGACGCCGCCAGGCGGAGCCAGGGGCCACACATGCTAGGGATCCTGTGGCCCACCCTAGTACGAGCCGCCCTGGGGTTCGTACTGGTTTCCCGGCCCACCAAATAAGTTCACCGGAGCCCCCTGCCGATGAACTTAGCTGGTGTCCCCCAGTGGACTTTGAGCCTGAGATTCCGGATTTCGCTGGCAATCCTGGAATCCAGATTCCCACAGTGGGGTTTACTGAAATAGACTTTTTTAGTTTTTTTTTCAGTAACCCACTGGTGAATTTGATGGTGGAGCAGACGAATCTGTACGCCCAACAGTTCGTCGCTCAAAACCCAGGCTCAGTTTTGGCTAGACCCGGTGGCTGGACGCCGGTCAGTGCAGCCGAGATGAGGACATTTTGGGGCCTCGTGCTGCATATGGGTCTAGTCCAAAAACCCAGTGTCAGGCAATACTGGAGTGGGGACGTCCTATACCAGACCCCACTGTACAGTATGGTCATGACACGTCACCGGTTTGAGGCCATCCGGAAATGTCTGCATTATTCCGATAATGCAGCATGTCCCCCCCGAGGTGATCCTGCCTATGACCGGCTGTACAAGATACGGCCGGTCATCGATCACTTTGGGGCCACATTTCAGCAGGCCTACGTACCTGGAAGGGAGGTCGCGGTTGATGAGTCTCTCGTTGCGTTCAAGGGGAGACTCAGTTTCCGCCAATACATTCCCACAAAGCGGGCGAGGTATGGCGTGAAGCTATACAAAATTTGTGAGAGTACCTCAGGGTACACTTACAAATTTCGTGTGTACGAGGGGCGAGATTCCCGGATTCAACCACCAGAATGTCCCCCCACTCTGGGTGTTACCGGGAAACTCGTGTGGGACCTTATGTACCCACTGCTGGATAAGGGTTACCACTTGTACGTGGACAACTTTTATACCAGCATTCCCTTGTTCAGGTCCCTTGCCGCCAGATCCACGTTCGCTTGTGGGACCGTGCGGAAAAATCAACGCGGCCTCCCTGCCTACCCCCTCCAGGTACCTATCCCCAGGGGTGAGACCCGTGCACTTACCAGTGGAAACCTGTTGCTGGTCAGGTATAAGGACAAGAGGGATGTCCTTATGCTGTCCACAATCCACGGTAACAGCACCACCCCAGTCCCTGTGCGAGGTACCGCGGCAACGGTCCTCAAGCCCGATTGTATCGTCGACTACAATCGGTATATGGGAGGAGTTGATCTCTCTGATCAAGTCCTCACGCCATATAACGCCATGCGCAAAACCCGGGCATGGTACAAAAAAGTTGCGGTCTACATGGTGCAGGTTGCCATGTACAACTCTTTTGTACTAGCCCGAAGCGCTGGCAGCACAGGGACATTCCTCCAATTCTATGAGGCAGTCCTCAAAGACCTGATCTTTTCGGACCGGGAAAGAGCAGGCCGGAGTACCTCGGGAACTGGAGGTGCCCGGATCGTCCCTGGCCAACACTTTCCAGGTGTGGTCCCCCATACTGGAAAGAAGGGACGAACCCAAAAAAAGTGCAGAGTGTGTCACAAGAGGGGGATACGGAAGGACACCACAACTCAATGTGACACGTGCCCCGATCATCCGGGCCTCTGCATTATCGATTGCTTCAGGGAGTATCACACTTCCATGGAGTACTAAATTTTTATAATCCCCAACAGTTCACTAGAGAACATAAAACACTATGGCTCTCAGACTTTGGAGACACGAAAACAATTTTTCTTTCCCCAAAAAATATTAGTTTTAGTGCAGGCATCCTCAAACTGCGGCCCTCCAGATGTTGTAAAACTATAACTCCCAGCATGCCCAGACAACCTACAGCCATCATCAGGGCATGGTGGGAATTGTAGTTTTACAACATCTGGAGGGCCGCAGTTTTAGGATGCCTGCTTAGTGTCTCCAAAGTCTGAGAGCCATACATATTGGGCATCGTCGCGTGCGTAAAAGTCGTCGCTATAAAAATAACTTTTTACCAAACGCCTCGGATGAACGGTGTTAAAAATATAAAATAAAAACGGTGCCAAAACACCTATTTTTGGGCAAAATTTAAATTTAAATCCATTTTGCCGGTAATAAAGCAAGGGTTAACAGCCAAACAAAACTAAACATTTATTGCCCCAATTCTGTAGTTTGCAGAAACACCCCATATGTGGTCGTAAATGGCTATATAGCCGCACGGCAGGGCATAGAACGAAGGGAACTCCATACGGTTTCTGGAAGGCAGATTTTGATGGACAGTTTTTTTTTTTTACACCATGTCCCATTAGAAGCCCCCCCTGATGTAGCCTAGACTAGAAACTCCAAAAAAGTGACCCCATCTAAGAAACTACACCCCTCAAGGTATTCAAAAATTACTTTACAAACTATGTTAACCCTTTAGGTGTTCCACAAAACTAAATAGCGAATGTAGAAACAATTTTAGAATTAAATGTTTTTGTTACATTGCCTCAAAAAAGAGTAATATAGAGCAACCAAAAATCTAATTTACCCCAAAAATTGTCCCAAAACAACAACCACCTTATCCCGTAGTTTTCTAGATGGGGTCACTTTTATGGAGTTTCTACTCTAGGGGTGCATCAGGGGGCTTGAAAGGGTACATGGTGTAAATAAACCAGTCCAGCAAAATCTGCCTTCCAAAAACCGTATGGCGTTCCCCTTCTTCTATGTCCTGCCGTTTAGCCAAACAGTAGTTTACGACCACATATGGGGTGTTTTTGCAAACTACAGAATCAGGGCAACCCATTTTGAGTGTTGTTTGGCAGTTAACCCTTGTTTTACTCCTGGAAAAAATTGATTATATTGGAAAATTTTCCAAAAAATTGAAATTTCAAAATTGTTTCTCCATCTGCCATTAACTCTTGTGGAACACCTAAAGGGTTAACAAAGTTTGTAAACCCAGTTTTGAATACCTTGAGGGGTGTACTTTCTTAGATGGAGTCACTTTTTTGAAATTTCTATTCTAGGGGTGCAACAGGGGGCTTCAAATGGGACATGGTATAAACAAAACCAGTCCAGCAAAATCTGCCTTCCAAAAACCGTATGGCGTTCCCCTTCTTCTATGTCCTGCCGTTTAGCCAAACAGTAGTTTACGACCACATATGGGGTGTTTTTGCAAACTACAGAATCAGGGCAACCCATTTTGAGTGTTGTTTGGCAGTTAACCCTTGTTTTACTCCTGGAAAAAATTGATTATATTGGAAAATTTTCCAAAAAATAGAAATTTCAAAATTGTTTCTCCATCTGCCATTAACTCTTGTGGAACACCTAAAGGGTTAACAAAGTTTGTAAACCCAGTTTTGAATACCTTGAGGGGTGTACTTTCTTAGATGGAGTCACTTTTTTGAAATTTCTATTCTAGGGGTGCAACAGGGGGCTTCAAATGGGACATGGTATAAACAAAACCAGTCCTGCAAAATCTGCCTTCCAAAACCCATATGGTGTTCCCCTCCTTCTATGTGCTACCGTTCGGCCAAACAGTAGTTTACGACCACATATGGGGTGTTTTTGCAAACTACAGAATCAGGGCAACCCATTTTGAGTGTTGTTTGGCAGTTAACCCTTGTTTTACTCCTGGAAAAAATTGATTATATTGGAAAATTTTCCAAAAAATAGAAATTTCAAAATTGTTTCTCCATCTGCCATTAACTCTTGTGGAACACCTAAAGGGTTAACAAAGTTTGTAAACCCAGTTTTAAATACCTTGAGGGGTGTACTTTCTTAGATGGAGTCACTTTTTTGAAATTTCTATTCTAGGGGTGCAACAGGGGGCTTCAAATGGGACATGGTATAAACAAAACCAGTCCTGCAAAATCTGCCTTCCAAAACCCATATGGTGTTCCCCTCCTTCTATGTGCTACCGTTCGGCCAAACAGTAGTTTACGACCACATATGGGGTGTTTCTGCAAACTACAGAATCAGGGCAACCCATTTTGAGTGTTGTTTGGCAGTTAACCCTTGTTTTACTCCTGGAAAAAATTGATTATATTGGAAAATTTTCCAAAAAATAGAAATTTCAAAATTGTTTCTCCATCTGCCATCAACTCTTGTGGAAGACCTAAAGGGTTAATAAAGTTTGAAAAAACTGTTTTGAATACCTTGAGGGGTGTAGTTTCTAGAATGGGGTCATTTTTGTGAGGTTTCTATTATCTAAGCCTCACAATATGACTGCAAACCTGAACTGGTCCATAAAAAGTGGGATTTTGAAGATTTCTCAAAAATTTCAAAATTTGCTTCTAAACTTCTAAGCCTTGTAACATCCCCAAAAAATAAAATATCATTCCCAAAATGCTACAAACATGAAGTAGACATATGGGGAATGTAAAGTCATCACAATTTTTGGGGGTATTACTATGTATTACAGAAGTAGAGAAACTGAAACTTTGAAATTTGCTAATTTTTCAAAATTTTTGGTAAAAAATGTATTTTTTTATGCAAAAAAATTAACTTTTTTGACCCAATTTTAGCAGTGTCATGAAGTACAATATGTGACGAAAAAACAATCTCAGAACGGCCTGGGTAAGTCGAAGCGTTTTAAAGTTATGAGCACTTAAAGTGACACTGGTCAGATTTGCAAAAAATGGCCTGGTCCTTAAGGTGAAAATGAGCCTGGTCCTTAAGGGGTTAAAGGAAATCTGTCACCAGTTTTATGCTGTCCTCACCTTCAAATCTTTACAGCTCCAGTGTATGCCAATTAGTTCTTATGTTCATGAGCTCACGGCTCTCCCCACTCACCTGAGCCATGAGCTCATAAATATGGGGACTCATTGGCATGCACTGGAGCTGTTCAATACAAGATTTTGGCAAAACATCTGGGTCAATTAAAGAAAGTAACCCATCAATTTGCTAAGGAGACCAATCACTAGTTTATGCTGCCCTTAGTTAGGACATCATAAAACTGGTGATGGATTCCCTTTAAAGAGGACCTTTCGCCACTCCTGACATGCCTGTGTAAATAGCTATATCCATTTAATAACAGTTTTGGATCATCTATTCTTATGCCTCTATGTTGTGCTATTCCTTTATGATTTCAACTACAAGTTAGGAATGAATTGCTGGCAGTCTGCAGTAAGGGTACAGAGGGGTGTTACCAGTTGGGGGTGTGTACCTGCACAGAATCACTCTATCCAATCAGCGCTGCAGTTTTCAGACTGTGCATGTACACACCCCAAGCAATTCATGTATAACTTCTAGAAGAGATAATAAAGGAATGGCACAGCAAACAGCCATAAGAATAGATGCTCCAGAATTGTTATTACATGGAGAATGCAGGAAGCTATGAAAACAGGCATGTCAGGAGTGGTGACAGGGCTTCGTTAAGAGATGGTCCTGAGGTGACTGACAGTTATGATGAAATTCTGTAGTAGGTAGTAATAAGTTGTGCCTGTTATATACCTCTACAGTGTTAAATGAATAAGGTACAGTGAGAGGGTCACATGACAGATGCCATATTTAGTCCAATTCAGTTATCCTAAAGATGCATTACACAGAAGTAATCTGGACCATACAATAATTTATTTTTTGACTACTGCGCATATTTAGTAAATATATTTGAGCAGAATATTAAATGCATGTATGATTTCCACTTCAATAAACAAATAAATTATAAAAAACAGAATATCCCTTTAATGGCAAACTGAAGAGATGACAAGACATAGCAAGCTTTTAAGACAATTTTCTTGTCATATTTGCCATATACGGTTTTCTTCAGCAAAGCAGAACAGTAATATTTTATCATTTCAATATCCTGTTAAAATCACTAGAAAATTGAATTCAATTAAATAGATTTTTTACTAGATGCAGACAGGTTTTTTTTGCAGAAGGTTTCATTTGCAAATAATAATGAAAGCAAAGATCAGTACATTATATTTTCCAATGGACATATGCATATATGAGTTAGAGATACTTACAAAGGTGCATAAAGGATAGCTGCACACCCCTATTCTACATGTTTGTTTATGCAGGTGAACTTATGAATGTGGGTTTTTCTACTGTTGTGAACCTTCATGTTGCACTAGACAGGTGTTCTTAGCTCTCTCTCTCTCTCTCTCTCTCTCTCTCTCTCTATATATATATATATATATATATGTATATATACAGTTGCAAGAAAAAGTATGTGAACCCTTTGGAATGATATGGATTTCTGCACAAATTGGTCATAAATGTGATCTGATCTACATCTAATTCACAACAATAATCAATCAGTCTGCTTAAACTAATAACACACAAAGAATTAAAAGTTACCATGTTTTTATTGAACACACCATGTAAACATTCACAGTGCAGGTGGAAAAAGTATGTGAACCCCTAGACCAGGGCTGGCCAACCTGAGGCTCTCCAGCTGTTGCAAAACTACAACTCCCAGCATGCCTAGACTGCTTACAGCTACCAGTCTACAGCAGGGCATGGTGGAAATTGTAGTTTTACAACAGCTGGAGAGCCAAAGGTTGGCCAGCCCTGCCCTAGACTAATGACATCTCCAAGAGCTAATTGGAGTAAGGTGTCAGCCAACGGAGCCCAATCAATACGATGAAATTGGAGGTGTTGGTTACAGCTGCCCTGCCCTATAAAAAACACACACCAGTTCTGGGTTTGCTTTTCACAAGAAGCATTGCCTGATGTGAATGATGCCTCGCACAAAAGAGCTCCCAGAAGACCTATGATTAAGAATTATTGACTTGCATAAAGCTGGAAAGGGATAAGAAAGTATCTCCAAAAATCTTGCTGTTCATCAGTCCACGGTAAGACAAATTGTCTATAAATGGAGAAAGTTCAGCACTGCTGCTACTCTCTCTAGGAGTGGCCGTCCTGTAAAGATGACTGCAAGAGCACAGCGCAGACTGCTCAATGAGGTGAAGAAGAATCCTAAAGTGTCAGCTAGACTTACAAAGGTCTCTGGAATATGCTAACATCCCTGTTAGCGAATCTACGATATGTAAAACACTAAACAAGAATGGATTTCATGGGAGGATACCACAGAGGAAGCCACTGCTGTCCAAAAAAACCATTGCTGCACGTTTACAGTTTGCACAAGAGCACCTGGATGTTCCACAGCAGTACTGGCAAAATGTTGTGTGGACAGATGAAACCAAAGTTGAGTTGTTTGGAAGAAACACGCAACACTATGTGTGGAGAAAAAGAGGCACAGCACACTAACATTAAAACCTCATCCCAACTGTGAAGTATGGTGGTAGGGGCATCATGGTTTGGTCCTGCTTTGCTGTGTCAGGGCCTGGACGGATTGCTATTATTGAAGGAAAAATGAATTCCCAAGATTATTAAGACATTTTTCAGGAGAACTTAAGGCCATCTGTCCACCATCTGAAGCTCAACAGAAAATGGGTGTTGCAACAGGACAACAACCCAAAGCATAGAAGTAAATCAACAACAGAATGGCTTAAACAGAAGAAAATGCACCTTCTGGAGTGGCCCAGTCAGAGTCCTGACCTCAACCCGATTGAGATGCTGTGGCATGACCTCAAGAAAGTGATTCACACCAGACATCCCAAGAAAATTGCTGAACTGAAACAGTTCTGTAAAGAGGAATAGTCAAGAATTACTCCTGACCGTTGTGTACGTCTGATCTGCAACTACAGGAAACGTTTGGTTGAAGTTATTTCTGCCAAAGGAGGTTCAACCAGTTATTAAATCCAAGGGTTCACATACTTTTTCCACCTGCACTGTAAAGGTTTACATGGTGTGTTCAATAAAAACATGGTAACATTTAATTATTTGTGTGTAATTAGTTTAAGCAGACTGTTATTGTCTATTGTTGTGACTTAGAAGAAGATCAGATCACATTTTATGACCAATTTGTGCAGAAATCCATATCATTCCAAAGGGTTTACATACTTTTTCTTGCAACTATATATATATATATATATATATATATATATATTGATATACAATTATACATACATACATACAGCTTGGTTTAACCCTTTCATGACCAAGGGTCATTGATGCCCCAGTGTCCAGGTCAAAATTTACAAATCTGACATGTGTCACTTTATGTGGTAATAGCTTTGGAATGCTTTTACTTATCCAAGCCATTCTGAGATTGTTTTCTCGTGACACATTGTACTTCATGATAGTCATATATTTGAGTCAATATATTTCACCTTTATTTATGAAAAAATCCCAAATTTACCAAAAAGTTTTAAAAATTCCCAATTTTCCAAATTTCAATTTCTCTGCTTCTAAAACAGAAAGTGATACCTAATACAATATTTATTACTTAACATTCCCCATATGTCTACTTTATGCTGGCATCATTTTGGAAATGTAATTTTATTTTTTTAGGACGTTAGAAGGCTTAGAAGTTTAGAAGTAATTCTTACAATTTGTAAGAAAATTTCCAAAACCCACTTTTTAAGGACCAGCTCAGGTCTGAAGTCCCTTTGTGGGGCTTACATAGTGGAAACCCCCATAAATGACCCCATTGTAGAAACTACACCCCTCAAGTTACTCGAAACTGATTTTACAAACTTTGTTAACCCTTTAGGCGTTCCACAAGAATTAAAGGAAAATGGAGATGAAATTTCTAAATTTCACTTTTTTGGCAGATTTTCCATTTTATAATTTGTTTTTCTTTAACACATTGAGAGTTAACAGCCAAACAAAACTCAATATTTATTACCCTGATTCCGCGGTTTACATAAACACCCCACATGTGGTCGTAAACTGTTGTACGGGCACACGGCAGGGCGCAGAAGGAAATAAATGCCATACGGTTTTTGGAAGGCAGATTGTGCTGGATTGGTTTTCTGAACGCCATATGTTTTTTATTTTTCTGCCGATCATCTTGTGCAGGGGCTCGTTTTTTGCAGAAAGTGTTGAGGTTTTTATTGGTACCATTTTTGGGTACATAGGATTTTTTGATCATTCCTTATTACACTTTATGGGGCAAGGTGACCCAAAAATTGGCTGTTTTGGAACAGTTTTCATTTATTTATTTTTACAGCGTTCATCTGAGGAGTTAGGTCATGTGATAGTTTTATAGAGAAGATCGTTACGGACGTGGCAATACCTAATATGTATACTTTTTCTTATTTATTTAAGTTTTACACAATAATAGCATTTCTGAAACCAAAAAAATGATGTTTTAGTGTCTCTATAGTCTGAGAGCCATAACTTTTTTATTTTTTGGGCGATTGTCTTAAATAGGGTATAATTTTTTGCGGGACGAGTTTACGGTTTGATTGGTACTATTTTGGGGGTCATAAGCCTTTTTGATCGCTTGCTGTTGCACTTTTTGTGATGTAAGGTGACAAAAATAGCTTTTTTTGGCACTGTTTTTTTTATTTTATTTTTATGGTGTTTATCGGACGGGGTCTATCATGTGATATATTTATAGAGGCGGTCGTTACGGACGCGCTGACACCTAATATGTGTATTTTATTTTATTTTTTCATTTTTTTATAGGAAAAGGCAATTTATTTTTTTAATTTACATTTTTATTTATTTATTTACTTATTTTCTCTTTTATTATTTTCACTTTTTTTTTATCAGTTCCCTCTTGGATCTTCAAGATCCAGTGGGGCTGATAGTTGTACTATACTTTGCAATGCTCTTGTATTCCAAAGTATAATACTTCCAGATGTCCTGTAGGTGGCAGCACTGGACACCTTTCCATGGCAACAGGACGCTTTTGCAAAGCGTCCGGTTGCCATGGCAACCATCGGGTGCTGCAATCACAGCGCTGCAGCCCCGATGGTGGAGAGAGGGAGCTCCCTCCCTCTGTTAACCTCATGGATGCCGCAACCGCGGCATCTATGGGGTTACAGGAGAGTGTCAGCATAGAGCTGACACTCTCTGCTGATGGCGGCGGCTCAGTAATGGAGCCGCCGCCATCGCACACAGCAGGGGGATCGGAGGGCAGCGCTGGAAAGGTGGGGGGGGGAGGGATCGGGGGTCTACAAAATGACTGCATGGGTAGGGGGGGGATCGGGGAGGCTACAAAATGACTGGAGGGGGCGGGGAGGGGGCGGACCACATCTCGGCAGCTAGTAGGAGTTGAGCTGCAGGCGGCACAAGGGGGGGCACAGACACAAATCAGAGGCACAGATCGGCAGGGGGGGGTGTATTACTCGAGGACACATTAACTGATTTCATGCTCTGGTCTACAGAGCGCAGATCAGCGCATGAAACCGGCATTTTAACACTGCCGCGATCCGATTGGTTAGTCTGCACAGACTAACCAATCGGATCGATTGCCGGCAAGGGGCCACTCTGATTGGTCCCTTGCCGGCATTACTGCACTGTATGCTGTCCGTGACAGCATACAGGGCAGGGGCAGAAGCTTTAATCCAAGCGCTTTGCAGCGCTTGGATTAAAGAGCTGCCAGAACGTTTATATACGTGGTAGCTGCACGGGGTATGTGCAGCTATCACGTATATATACAGATTGCAGTCGTGAAAGGGTTAACAAAGGCCCCATTTAGTTGAAACATTGCGCTGGGTTGAATAAAGTGGCCCACCACCCATCTTTATTTTATCTGGAGTGCTGCCTTATTTTTAGTTTTTGATTATATATTATCACTGAGAGAATAAACCTTACTTAAAACATAACTTTTAAGGAACATATGTTAAAATAATCCCACTAAACAAACAAAAATGGTAAAGATGTATTAATGATTATCAGGTATTTTCTACATACAGTGTGGAGGGACATGAATTAAGTCTACTCCTGAAATCACAAATACCACTCACAATTTGTAGTCAAACCTGTGAAGATGAGGCAGGATACTAATCATACATTGTGCAAATTTCCCATTCAGGTTGATAGCATTAGATGGTGTCCAAGTGTAGCAGCTTCAATAGTGGGAAGCTGAAAGTGAGGCTGCTGATAGGCGAAACAAAAAAATGTGGGACTCTTGCCTAATATCCTGGCAGTTCCTGTCATCGCCCCAAAAGACGCAGCCCCACTTATCGGTGGCTTACCCTAAAAATAACTGTCCCTCCCTAGCAAAAAAGGGGTGTCCTGAAATTCTGTCCCAATGCATTTCCCCTATTAAATCAGTGATAGGTCATCAGGGGATTTTATGTTGATGTGAGCTCAGTGGCTCAGATGGTTCAGCCAGTAGATGATAACTTGTGCGGCCAGTCGATCCAGGGCAGCTACTAGCTTTATAACATCAGCCTCAACTCCCATAGGCATACACGCGATGACTATGTGCAGGTGCCAACTACATTGTGGGAAAAAACAATCCCCAGAAAAGAAGGCACGGCAGTACATTCACATGACCTCCCGTCATCACCAACATGTGACCACATGACATGTCGCCATGCGTGCCGTGAGGTTTCCATGATACATTCAGTAAACAAGTTCTCAGTGAATGGGTATGCCAATATTAGAGAACAAAAGCAGCAATCTTACTTATCTATAAAATGAAAGTAATTACTAAGGCCAGCTTTTTAACCTAGATAAAAGATGAAAGGTTTCAACCTAGATGAATTTTTATATATATATATATATATATATATATATATGCACACACTGTAGCTATAAATATAAGATTTTTATGTTCATTTATGTTAATTCTGAAAACTGTTATAAAACACTAATTTCTAGATCTCATCCAGAAGTTAACTAATGTATAAAGAATATTTGCACTCTCTGATGAATGGATTGGATGAATTTTCAACAGACATCACCCAAGAAATGTCTCTGTTTGGGAGTAAGAGCCCTCCAGTTTATGGCCACTTAAAGTGAGACTCTTGAATAAATGCATCTTGTTGTCTGAGATTACAAATGCGTCTAGACAAACCTATTCTCAACAATTAATGCGTGTCTTTTCCCACCTCCACTAAAGTGAAAATGTTGTGTGTAATAGCTCTTTAGGCTTCGTGTGCAGATTAGAAAAATGATTACCTTTGTCTGTGTGTGGTGTATTGAGATGTTAAAGATTTCATCAAACTTATTATTTTACAAAGCCAACTATTAAAGCAAGCCATTCAATTTCATCATTTAATCCTTCAAGTGGAATCTATTTTTCCTTTCAGTGAAAAGAAAGGTCTGATGAATTGTACATTAATTATTACCCTCTTGAATACTTTAAAAAGAAACATAGTTATTAACTAAAGGCAATTACAAGTTCTTCAAAGTTATTTTATTTGTTATATGTTTGCTTGTTAAATGATGTTAATTCAAGCTTTATGTAACATAAAAAACTATATAACCTGCTGTAACTTTCTAAATATCACCGACAGTAACCTGTCAACACACTCCTAAAATATTCAGAAATTAAGGCTTTTTCTTCTGTAATTATATCAAACAGAACTTATAGGATTAGTAAGACGCACAAGGGAAAGCATTTCACATGAAAAGTTTTATTTCTAAATATAACTATTTCTCACTGGAATCATGAAAATTCACAGTGTCAGAACAGTTTGTTTTAGGTCTGTAATGAAAAACTGCAGTATAATAGAGCTGTGTATTTACTACCAAGAATGGGATCAGATGCAAGCAAACCGTTTTGCTCCTGTTTGCAGTTGTATTATGGGCATCAGCATGTGATCTAACAATGTCTTCCATCCATCCGTACTGCTAGCGACTATGTAGCTAAAATGACCAAGAGTATCATTACTTTATCATTTACAGTTATATATGACACCACAGTGATACCCAGTTTTCCCTTACTCATGTTGTTCTCCTCAAGCCAATACACAATTTATCTCTATAAGGCTACTTTCACACTGGCGTTTTGGTTTCCGTTTGTGAGATCCGTTCAGGGATCTCACAAGCAGTCCAAAACGGATCAGTGTTGCCCTTAATGCATTCTGAATGGATAAGGATCCACTCAGAATGTATCAGTTTGGCTCCGTTCCACCTCCATTCCGCTTCGGAGGCTGCTTGCAGCGTTTTGGTGTTCGTCTGACAAAACTGAGCCAAACGGATCCGTCCTGACACACAATGTAAGTCAATGTGGACGCATCCGTTTTCACTGACACAATATGGCACAATAGAAAATGGATCTGTACCCCATTGACTTTCAATAGTGTTCAAGACGGATCAGTTTTGGCTATGTTAAAGATAATACAGACCAGGCTCGGACTGGCCCACAGGGGTACAGGGGAATCCCCCGGTGGGCCCCTGAGCAAGGTGGGCCCCTAGTCTCCCACCCCCTGCACAAGTGGCACATAACACATTAGATTTACTGCACTACATACATATATTCAATGTACAGCACCTCAACCAGCCTATGTTCATATAAAAAAAAAGTGTTAAATTATTTATTATATTCGAATGTATCCGTACGGTGGGCCCCCAAAATAAATTTTACTGGTGGGCCCTAGGTACCCCAGTCCGACACTGATACAGACTGATCCGTTATGAACGGATGCATGCAGTTGTATTATCTGAATGGATGCGTTTGTGCAGATCCATGATGGATCCGCACCAAACGCAATTGTGAAAGCAGCCTAAGATTGGCCAGTGACCTAATGCAGGGATGCCCAACCTGCGGTCCTCCAGCTATAATAAAACTACAACTCCCAGTAATGTAATCAATATTAATTCAGGCTAGTAATCGCTAAAAAACTTGCTGGAAAATATCATGTATGAAAATGAACAAGTTACACAGTTTGTAAGCTGAATCTCTTGACAGGACATTAACACAGACACAGTATTTTTAGGGAGGATCTTCTTTCATGCTAAAAGGGTTTGGCCAATATACCGTATTTTTAGCCATATAAGACACACTGGCCCATAAGACGCACCTAGGTTTTAGAGGAGGAGGATAAGAAGTAACATAGTAACATAATTTATAAGGCCGAAAAAAGACATCTGTGAATCTAGTTTGGCCTGTTATCCTGCAAGTTGATCCAGAGGAAGGCAACCCCCCCCCCCCCCCTGCTTAAGGGGAAAAAAATTCCTTCCCGACTCCAATCAGACAATCAGAATAACTCTTTGGATCAACGACCCCTCTCTAGTAGCTATAGCCTGTAATATTATTACACTCCAGAAATACATCCAGGCCCCTTTTGAGATCTTTTAGTGAACTCGCCATCACCACCTCCTCAGGCAGAGAGCTCCATAGTCTCACTGCTCTTACCGTAAAGAATCCTCTTCTATATTTGTGTACAAACCTTCTTTCCTCCAGATGCAGAGGATGTCCCCTCGTCACAGTCACAGTCCTGGGGATAAATAGATGATGGGAGAGATCTCTGTACTGACCCCTGATATATTTATACATAGTTATTAGATATCCCCTCAGTCGTCTTTTTTGTAAAGTGAATAACCCTATTTTTGATAATCTTTCAGGGTACTGTAGTCCGCCCATTCTAGTTATCACTTTAGTTGCCCTCCTCTGAACCATCTTCAGCTTTGCTATGTCTGCCTTGTTCACAGGAGCCCAGAACTGTACACAATATTCCATGTGTGGTCTGACTAGTGATTTGTAAAGTGGTAGAACTATGTTCTCATCCCGGGCATCTATGCCCCTTTTGATGCAACCCATTATCTTATTGGCCTTGGCAGCAGCTGCCTGACACTGGTTTCTGCAGCTTAGTTTGCTGTTCACTAAAATTCCTAGGTCCTTTTCCATGTCAGTGTTTTTTTTACCATTTAGTATGTACCAATTTTACCAGTTTTTTACCATTTAGTATGTGACTTGCATTATTCCTTACCATGTGCATAACCTTACATTTGTAAGTGTTAAACCTCATCTGCCACTTCTCTGCCGAAGCCTCCAATCTATCGAAATCCCTCTGTAGTAGTATACTGTCCTCTTCCATGTTAATCACTTTACACAGTTTAGTGTCAGCTTTAAAAATTGATATTTTACTTGTAGCCTTCTGCAAGATCATTAATACATATATTGAAGAGGATAGGGCCAAATACTGGGCCCCTAAGTTACTCCACTAGTGACAATTGCCCAATCTGAGTTTGTACTATTAATAACCCCCCTCTGTTTTCTATCACTGAGCCAGTTACTTACCCACTTACAGACGTTTTCTCCCAGTCCAAGCATTCTCATTTTATATACTAACCTGTCATGCGGTACAGTGTCAAATGCTTTGGAGAAGTCCAGATATACGACATCCATTGATTCGCCGCTATCAAGTCTAGAACTTACCTCCTCATAGAAACTGATTAAATTAGTTTGACATGATCGATCCCTCATGAAGCCATGCTGATATGGTGTTATTTGCTTATTTTTATTGAGGTACTCCGAGATAGCATCTCTTAGAAAACTTTAAAGCAGTTTACCCATGAGAACTTACCTGCCTATAGTTTCCAGGCTCTGTTTTTGGACCATTTTTGAATGTTGGCACCACATTTGCTATGCGCCAATCCTGTCATTATAGAGTCCTTAAATATCAGAAATAAGGGTCTGGCTATGACATTACTTAATTCTCTTAGGATACGGTGGTGTATGCCATCTGGTCCTGGCGATTTGTCAGGTTTATACTTTTTACCATTTATATAATTGAAGAACATTTTAGGGTTAGTTTTGGTCTCTTTGGCAATTAATCTCTTGGTCTCTAGTTGGCTGCTTTTATTTGTTTTTTTACATATTCTATTTTTTTTCCTTATGGTTTTTCATTACTTCCTCGCTTAGTGATTTAAATGCTTTCTTTTATCATTTATCGCTTTCTTTACAGTTCAATTTATCCACATCGTTTTTTTCTTAGATTTTAGGATGCTTTTAAAATATCCCATTTTGGGGCTGTATTTTTATTTTTGAGTACTTTGTCCTAGTTAGTTAGGCTTATTGTCATGAGAGGCAGGCGGCAGGCTTCTGTTCCCCTGCGCTGCCTGAGTTCCCTGATCTCTTCGCAGCCTGGACGCTCGCTGCATCCGACTGTGCTTCCTGGTTCCCGACGTCTCTGTTGTCATGGTGACGGGGGACGCGGTACGTCCGGCCACACTCCTCCTGCAGGAGCGGTCGGTGTTCCCCGTCACCATGGGATTAGCTAGGCACTCGACGCTCGGCTACAGTCAGGGAGGATGAGTCATGTGACGCTGGCCACGTCACATGATCCCTCTCCTCCACTATTTAAACAGGCAACCTGCTGGCCACAGGTTGCCTGTGATTTCGTCACTTGGGCTGTGTATATTGTATGCTACTATCGTGACTTACTTCTGGAATTTGACCTTGTCCGTCTTCTGACCTTTCTTCTGCCTGCTCCCTTTGTTCTGACGCTACCTCTTGGATTTGACCTTGGCTCGTTCTCGGATTTGTCTACTGTCTCTCCCCTTTGTATTTGATGTGACCTCCCAGACTGACCTCGGCTAGTTGATCCGCCATTGCCTTATCTAGCAGAGAGTTCCTTGTCTTGTTTACTTCCCTGCCCATCCATCTGCAGACGTCTCATTTGCCGTTCTCTGCATTTGCGATCTGGTTCCCTCTCTGTCTCTGTCCTCTCTACTTTGCACTTACGTAGGTCAGGGACTGCCGCTCAGTTGCACCCCGTCGCCTAGGGCGGGTGGTGCAAGTAGGCAGGGACAGGGTTGAGGGTGGAAGTCAAGGGGGTGCACTTTCTCTCTACCTTCCTTTCCCGTGACACCTATGGCCTCTCTTAGTTGACTAAATCCAGCTAGCTACAGCAGTTACAGGCCAGCACAGACTTGGAGGAAAGCTGTGGCATGCAACTACGGATAATGACAGTCGGGTGGGAGCACATGTTGTGAGAGGTGCGGGATGTGCACAGGAGACAGGTGAAGGTGATACAAGTGACAACAAAACATTTGTAGATAATGATGAGCTGATCGCATGTGGGAGCTGGGTGAAGAGGGGGCATCATTATTAGGGGGCAAAGGTGGCAGTGTGCCCATGAGGCAGCAAGGTGGAAGCATGCCCGTGTGGCAGAAGGGTGGAAGCGTGCCCATGAGGCAGCAGGGTGGAAGCGTGCCCGTGAGACAGCAGGGTGGCAGTATGCCAATGAGCCAGCAGAGTGGCAGCATGCCTATAAGGCAGCAGGGTGAAAGCGTGCCCATGAGGCAGCAGGGTGGAAGCACATGGGGTTTTGTTGCATATTCTTAAAAAAAAAGAAGGCACTCAACTAGGAGGGGGCAGTGAAGACAGAGAGGATGTAACTGAAAGGCTTTTCTTGGCCCTCAAGGAGGAGGAGCAGGAGGAATGCTGTGACCCCTTGATCCAAGGCACAGTGTCAGACTCAGGAGAGACCTCAACATCATCCTGTTGTGACTGAGAGGAGCAGTGAACCATTCAATTCACAATGTCATCCTCTTTGTCTGCAATAAAATCATCTATTGGAAGCCAGGGAGAACGGCCTGCTGCTGCTACTGCTGCTGTTTGTACTACTACAGCCACCCACATTCTGTCTCTCAGATTATGAGGGCTGGGTCTATGGTTTTCCACTCTTCCATTTACTAGAAATGTTATTATGAGGCTGATATAAATGTAAAGTCACAGGTTTGGTACACAAATTATTAAACAGTAGCAAAATAACAAGTCTTTTTTTCTGTAATTTACAGACAGTGTCGCAAATATATGTCCCTCCCCTACTTGAAAAATGCTGGACACTGGTATTGAGAATTTAGAATGGTCATATAATGCGTTGAATGAAACAGTTATATTAATGTAGTACAATGTGGTGTATTGAAGTAATAGTAGTAAAATGCAGTAAAATGCATGTGCTAAGACTGCATGGTATCTTAAAGTTGTGTCAATTAAAACAGGTATGTGGATGCACTGAAATGTGGTTAAATTGAATACAAACAGTAAATAAATTGAAACAGGTTTTTAGGAATAAAAAGGGGCAATTTCTCAGCTTTTGCAGCGGAATGCATGCTATTGATGCTAGTGTTGCTGTATGTGACCAGTCCTTTACTCTCTATACATTCTTTGATAACACTTTAAATCTACCTAATTATATCACTATACTCTCCCTATACTCCCTATGGATTATATCTTTATAAACAAAAAAAAATTGCTGCACCATCTTCTAAATCTTCATATGATTTCATCATTCCATGGAACAATGCCAGACACAGAGTAGGAAGTGCTGCACGTTCCTTTATTATGATGTAAAGTTGATATATCAATAGTTTCAAAGATTGAACAGTTAAAAATGAATCATTTTAACATCTGTTGCATCCCATGCCATTTCATGAATGGTTGGCATTGTGATCTGGGTCAGTAAGAGTCAGACAAAGTTTCTGGAAATGTTCTGTAGCAAGTAGGGGAATTCGTGAGGGGTATTAAAATATCAGATACGTTATTTCAGTAAGTTGCATCCATCATGACTGGAATACTAGAAGTCATGTCTTGCTCGGCATGGAATGTCTTTATCATCTAATAGCAGTTCCTCTTGTCACTTGCTTTAAAAATAGTCTTTGAACAAGTGTCTGAGGCTGACTGGTCTTGTCTTCATATTGTATAGCAGTGTGCTGAAGGTAGAATGAGGAAAGTGTCTTGATTTAACAGCTATACTATGTTACTGAGAAATATTCTAATTTCGTATAACACATGGGTATAGACAGCATGGTCTCAGAGTAGTTTGCTATCATATTTGCATTTATAAATGTACAGTCATGGCCAAGAGTTTTGGTTTTCATAAAGTTTGCTGCTTCTGTTTTTATGGTGGCAAATTGTATTAACTCTTGTTAAGAAGAGCGATTGGAGGAATTAATGAATGAATTAATTGCAAAGTCATTCCTTGCCAACAAAATTAACTGAATCACAAAAAACACATGTCCACTGCATTTCTGCCCTGCCACAAAATGACCTGCTAACATCATTTCAGTGATCTTTTCATTAGCTTAGGAGAAAGTATTAACATGCATATAGCAGCTGATATGGTGATTGAGTTAAGGACCCTTAACATGGGCCGAGAATTGCACAGATTATGGCTAATAAGGGTTAATAGTAACGCTTGCTAGCTATGAGAGAGCAAAATGCTCCTTCGTCGGGTAATCCAATTGCTTGATCATTTACCAGCAGCAGATTGTGCCATGTAAACACAATCTCATGCAAAGTCCTTGCATTACCCATTGCGCCTCCCCATACTCTGGAGAAGATCGCTGAATGTAAAGCAGTTGTCTCAACCACCAGCGAACAGCAGATTGTCGCGAAGGACCGCTTTCTTCCCGAGAATTGGCTGTAATATTGTCCCATATAAAGATACCGTAAGAAGAGCAGACTGGTTGCTTTGAAAGGGAAAGGTGGTGGTGCTTACCTTCAAGGAAGTTCAATGTGAAGAAAAGATTGAACGGCACTCCTCAGCTTGTGTAGGGAGGTGCTCAGTGGTATACAAAGTTTGTGTATTGGAAGGAAAGACCAACAAAAAGAGAGTGCCGTGGTCTTTCCTTCAAATACCTTCAAGGAAGCACATGCAGTCATCAATGCATAGTTTGGATCAAAAGGACTTCCCAGGCAAGGACATTGCTGCTTGTAAGATTGCACCTAAATCAACCATTTATTGGATCACCTTCAAGGAGAGAGGTTCCGTTGCCATAAAGAAGGCTTAGGGTGCCAGCAAGACTTTAGGAAAGTCCAGCAAGTGCAATCTCCTACAGAGAATTCAGCTCCAGAATTAGGTCACTACCAATGCAGAGATTGCTCAGGAATGGCAGCAGGCGTGAGTTATTCTGCACACACAGTGAGGTTTTGGAGGATGGCCTGCTGTCAAGAAGGGCAGCAAAGAAGCCACTTCACTCAAAGAAAACCATCAAGGACAGACTGACATTCTACATGAAATACAGGGATTGCACTGCAGGGAACTGGGATAAAGTTAGTTTCTCTGATGAGGATCCCTTTAGACTGTTTGAGATATCTGCAAAACTGATTGCCTGGAGAAGAAAAGTTGATTCCTGTGTCATGCCAACAGTAAAGCATCCTGAGACCTCAAGGTACGGTGTTGCCTCTCATCCAAGGGAGTGGGCACACTCAAAACTTTGGCTAAGAAACTGTTAAGAATAAAGAATGGTATCGAAACCAGGAGCAATTTGATAAACAGTGATTTTTCCAGCATGATGGAGCACCATGTCACAATGCAAAAGTGATAACTAAGTGGCTCGGTGAACAAAACATTGATATTTTTTGGGGTCCATGGATAGGAATCTCCTCATATCTCAATCCCATTGAAAATCTGTGATCAATCCTGAAAAAGTGGGTAGACAAAAAAACAAATTGTGATAAACTCTAAGCAATGACTAAGCAAGAGTGGGTTGCCATCAGTCAGGATTTGGGCTGGAAGCTGATATCCAGCATGCCAGTATGAATTGCACAGGTCTTGAAAAAGAAGGGTCAACACTGGAAATATTGAGTCTTGTCAATAAAAGTAAAAAAAAACAACAACAACATATGGAATGCTTATATTTCTACTGCAGTATACAATAGAAACATCTGAAATAAATAAATAAAAAAGATCTAAAAGCACCAAAGCAGCAAACTATGACTTTGTCTGTATCAGAACCTTTGTCCAGGACTGTAAGTTCTACTAACCTGGCACTTCCTGTCAGTGTCGGACTGGGGTACCTAGGGCCCACCAGTAAAATGTATTTTGAGGGCCCACTATACGGATACATTTGAATATAATAAATAATTAGTTTTTTATATGAACATAGGCTGGTTGAGGTGCTGTACATTGAATATATGTATGTAGTGCAGTAAATCTAATGTGTTATGTGCCACTTGTGCAGGGGGTGGGAGACTAGGGGCCCACTTTGCTTAGGGGCCCACTGGGGGATTCCCCTGTACCCCTGTGGGCCAGTCCGAGCCTGCTTCCTGTTATAGTGCTGAAAATAAGTAAAATGTGGAAGCTGGAATTCTAGTGGGGCAAATAATATGGTGCTTTATTGTTCTATTTGATATTCAGGAAGAAAACCAGATAATAATAGATGTCATTTTTGAAGCAGGAAAATTCAGCAATGTTTAATCCTTGGATACATTTCACCTTCATATCTACCATGAAAGCTCATTCTATAAATTTATGGATTGTGCATTCTGTGGAAATTAATGCTTAAAAATGGTAAATGGGAGCATGGCTTGAGGATTTTGTGTGGTCAGTGGCGTACCGCCAATATAGGCAGGGTACGCCACTGCTATGGGGCCCGCGGCACAGGGGGGCCCGGAGCGCACGGAAGGCCCCACCCCCTGCAACTGCACTCACTGCAGGCTCAGCTTAGGGCAGAGGCGGTCCGGCTCCCAGCGCCGCCAATAACACCCAGTCCGCTCCCCCCCCCCCTTCCCGAGTTCTCACTGGCTCCGCCTCCCAGTACTTCCTAGTACTTAGCCTGGCCGTGCGCTCACTCGGCTCGTGCGACTGCACAGCTTCACACAATGGGCCAATCAGCATTAGGAGTGTGCAAAGATCCTGCTGCTGATTGGCCCAGTGTTTCGCTGGCAGGCAGCAGGTGCGCACCCAGAGTGGAAGAAGTTGAGAGTGACTTGTGCTGCCCGCCTCACCTGTGTCACCAGCCAGACCGGACCTGAGCCACTGCCAGCCCGCCCACACAGTAAGACTGCCCCAGCCCCTAGTCACTATCTTTCCAACCCCAACCCGGATCATTAAGCTTCACTGGCGTAATTATAAATGACTGGGCCCCACAGGAATTTTTTTGAAGGGGCCCCACAGCAAATTTTTGAATGGGCCCCTGCAGTTGTCTGTCACCTCTGAATGGCAGAGACCCTTGACTTCTTCCCTAATACAGTCAAATTATTGTGCAATAGACAGTGTTAAAATATAATATTACAGTATACATATATTTCCATGACTTGTCTATTGGACAATAATTGGACTGTATTAGGGAAGAAGTCAAGGGTCTCTGCCGGACAACTGGGGGGGGGCCCATTCAAAAATTTTCTGTGGGGCCTAGTCATTTTTAATTACGCCAGTGTCCCTAACGTATTCAATAGGTCATGTATATTTCCTTATTGGCAAATAGGGGTGTGGAAGGGGAGGAGCCAGGTCAGGAGGTGGAGTGGGCGGGGTTAGGGGGCCTAATTCAGATTCTTGCTATGGGGCCCAATGATTTCTATGTACGCCCCTGTGTGTGGTTGCCATATCAGTCAAACTATAGTTTAAAGTTGTGTGTCAATTTGCAGGTTCATTATCAGAGACTGAAAGTTTAGCTTATGAAGAGAACATAATTACAAAAAAACAAAATGGCTGCACACCGTTATATATACAAACAATAGAGCTAAGAAATGGGGGTCATTCTAGACAAAAGTGGTACAATACGACTATAAATGAGTAATGGAAGCTCTTAGCGCACATACGTGTCAGGCCCATCTACCAGATGTCAAGGTGACTTTCGCAGATGGGTCCCTAACACTAAATATACTGCCTTACTTTGGACTTACTTAAAGGGATTCTGTCACCTCTCATAACACAAATTCAGATTTTAAACCAGTCATGCTCCACAGATTACCTTGAATCGGCTTTGCTATTCTATACTGTAATCTATCCAGTAGTTTTGCTCAAAAATGACTTATAATTATGCTAATTAATCCTGAAGGTGCCCAGAGGGGCGTTATGTTCCACTTTGTGTGCCCAGTAACGCCCCCCTGCAGTGCCCAAAACGCCTTCCTCCTGAATCCCTAACTGCCCACAGCGTCTCATCCCTCTCCTCCCCCTCCCTGACGGCCGAGTGAAGTCTCGCGCAGACGCAATACCCACTGAGGGCTGCGCCAGTGCGATTTGCTGGAGACTGAGGGCAGGAGCTTCATCGTCGTCACTGGGCATGCGCCGAGCCCAGTGACGTCCGATGCTCGCTCTTCCCTCAGTCTCCAGCAAATCGCACTGGCGCAGCCCTCAGTGGGTACTGCGTCTGCGCGAGACTTCGCTCAGCCATCAGGGAGGGGGAGGGCGGGCTGAGACGCTGTGGGCGGTTAGGGATTCAGGAGGAAGGCGTTTTGGGCACTGCAGTGGGGCGTTACTGGGCACACAAAGTGGAACATAACGCCCCGCTGGGCACCTTCAGGATTAATTAGCAAAATTATAAAAGTCGTTTTTCAGCAAAACTACTGGACGGATTACAGTATAGAACAGCAAAGCCGATTCAAGGTAATCTGTGGAGCATGACTGGTTTAAAATCTGAATTTGTGTTATGAGAGGTGACAGAATCCCTTTAAGCCTACAATATTCAGGGCAGTGTAGGAATCAGCTACAAACGTACTCTGCTCAAAAGTCCTAGGTAGATGGACGTGTTCAGTCTAAAAGAGGTGCTACTCTCAATATATTGGATAACCTGAAATTCGCTCATCTCTAATAGGTATCTATAGAATGCTAATTTAACTAGAGTAAATCCTCTCTAGATCCTGATCAAACATGACTCTTTTCTTAAAAAATAAAATCCTTCAACCCCTTTCTGATGATACAGTGCATTATTATTATTTTTATTATTATTTTATAACGCTAGCTTAGGCAAAAGTACCGTATATCTTTCTTTCCTATTTCATCCAATTCTAGGTTCTAGAGAAACAAATGCATCACATACCATCACTGCCAGGATTTATTCTTGTGGCATTACTAAAACGTTTTGGGGGTCACTTATTATCCATAAATACGCTTGTATTAGGCGTATTTCTGGTGCAGATTGCAGCTTTTCCCTGTTCACGCCAGGTTTAAAAAAGTTGGCGCGGTGAGGGTGGGGAATGGGATGGGCCGACAGAAACTAGCTGACATTTAGACTGGGGTTAGATGCGCCAAAGTTATGTAGAGGATCCACCACATGATATAGGGGTTATTAAGACCAGCAGCTAAAATGCAGTGACCCACTTTATTCTTTAAATTCCCTTGATGATGTATAGCCAATATAGTATGGTACCGTGTTAGCAAGAAAAGTCTATTTAATGCTAAATACTTTTGCAGTACAAAAGACAAAAATGTTATAGCAATTATACCTTTACTGGCTAACCAAAAAACAAAGACTTTTTTGGGGGTTAGCTAATAAAAGTATGACCACATTCATATCACTACAAGACTTTTTCTCCTGTCTAAAATAACGGATCTCTGATGGAATTGACAAGAAACTAATAGAAATGGTCAAAATGAGCACAATGGATGCTCAAAATAAAGGATACATGTTTTTTTCTGTTCTTTGAAAGGAACAGAAGAATGGAAAACAAAAAGGTGATGTAATTTTTTACTGCAAACATTTTTAAGATTACATAACTTCCCTTGTTTTTTGGTTGTCCAAAATCATAATGAATATGTTTAACCACTTAAGGACCAGTGCCGTAAATGTATGGTGGGCTGTTTGGACGAGTGCAGAAGCTGCGCCTGCCTAATTAGCGGCACTAGCTGCATACGCTGGCATCGGTGAAAACACTGATGCCGGCGTGTTATTCTCTTGTATGCCGCAATCCAAGTTGACTGCGACATGCAGAGGGTTCGCGGGAGGTACGGGTGCCCTTCGCATCCCCATTGGGTCCCCACGCTGCAGTGACGGGACCCAATGGCAGAGAAGGCCTTCCATAGGCATTGGAGCTTGTCTTATATGGAAGCTTGTGAGATCAAGCCCTTAGGCTGGGTTTCACAGGCAGGCTGTCAGCATAAAAACTGACAGCCAATGCATTACAATACAGGTTGTATTGTAATGCATTGCAGAGGGGATTATACCCCAGAAGTTGACATCCTAGAGTGGGACAAAAATGTTAAAAAAAAGTAAAAAAAATTGTTTTTCATAATATTTTTTTTGTTTCAAGTAAAAAAAACAAAAAAATAAAACACATAAAATTGTCCACTGGCTCTACAAAAAAAAGAAAATCACATGATCCACCCCCTCACCTGAAAACTGTGCTAAAACAATCATTTTTTGTCACCTTACATCGCAAAAAGTGCAACACCAAGCGATCAAAAAGGTGTATGCCCCCAAAATAGAACCAATCAAATCGTGACCTCATTCCACAAAAATTGAGCCCCTACATAAAACAATCGGGCAAAAAATAAGAACACTTTGGCTCTCAGAATATGGAGACACTAAATCATGATTTTTTTTGTTTCAAAAATGCTTTTATTGTGGTAAAAGTGCAAAAAATAAAAGTTGACATATTAGGTATTTCTATGTCCGTAACAACCAGGTCTATTAAAATATTACATGACCCAATCCCTCAGGTGAACACCGTAGAAAAATAAAATAAAAACTGTGTCAAAAAGCAATTTTTGGTCACCTTGCATCACAAAAAGTGTAATACCAAGCGATCAAAAAGTCATGCGCACACCAAAATAGTACCTATTAAACCGTCATCTCATCTCACAATAAATGAGACCCTTCCTAAGGTATTAGTCCCAAAAATTTGGCTTTCAGAATATGGAGACACTAAAACATATTTTTTTTTTGTTTCAAAAATGGTTTGTGTAAAACCTAAGTAAATAAAAACAGTATACATATTAGGTATCGCTGCATCCGTAACAACCTGCTGTATAAAAATATAACATGAACTAACCCCTCAGGTAAACACCGTAAAAAAAAAAGGTGCAAAAAAGTGTAATACCAAGCAATCAAAAATTCTTACGCACTCCAAAATCATACCAATCAAACCATCATCTCATCTCGCAAAAAATGAGACCCTACCTAAGACAATCGCCTAAAAAATAAAAAAAAACTATGGCTCTAGGAATATGGAGACACTAAAACATGATTTTGTTTTGTTTGAAAAATGCATTTATTGTGTAAAACGTAAATAGAAAAAGTATACATATTAGGTATTTCCACGTCCATAACAACCTGCTATATAAAAAGATCACATGACCTAATCCCTCAGGTGAACAACGTAAAAAAATAAAATAAAAACTGTCAAAAAAGCAATTTTTTGTCACCTTACATCACAAAAAGTGTAATACTAAGCGATCAAAAAGTCATATGCACCCTAATATAATACCAATAAAACTGTCATCTCATCCCACAAAAAATGAGATCCTACATAAGGCAATTACCTCAAAAATAAAATATGCTTTATTATGCAAAACTGAAACAAACAACCAAAAAAAGTAGTCCTATTTGGTATTGTCGCATCCGTAACAACCTACTCTATAAAAATAGTACATGATCTATCCTGTCAGATGAACATTGTAAAAAAATAAAAATAAAAACTGCCATTACAGCACTTTTTTGTTACCTTGCCTCACAAAAAGTGTAATATAGAGCAACCAAAAATCATATGTAACCTACAATAGTACCAACAAAACTTCCATCCTATCTGGTAGTTTCCAAAATGGAGCCACTTTTTGGGAGTTTCTACTCTAGGGGTGCATCGGGGGGTCTTCAAATGTGACATGGCAACTTAAAATTATCCCAGTGAAATCTGCCTTCCAAAAACCATATGGCGTTCCTTTCCTTCTGCGCTCTGCCATGTGCCCGTACAGCAGTTTATAACCACATATGAGGTGTTTCTGTAAACTACAGAATCAGGGTAATAAATATTGAGTTTTGTTTGGCTGTTAACCCTTGCTTTGTTACTGGAAAAAATTGATTAAAATTGAAAATCTGCCAAAAAAGTTAAATTCTGAAATCTCATCTACATTTTCCTTTAATTCTTGTGAAACACCTAAAGGGTTAACAAAGTTTGTAAAATCAGTTTTGAATATCTTGAGGGGTGTAGTTTTCAAAATGTGGTCAATGTTTTGGAGTTTCTACTCTAGGGGTGCATCAGGGGGTCCTCAAATATGAAATGGCCACTTAAAATTATCCCTGTGAAATTATCCCTGTGAAGCCCCACAAAGTGACTTCGGACCTGAACTGATCCTTAAAAATTGGGTTTTGGAAATTTTCTTCAAAATTAAAAAAATTGCTTCTAAACTTCTAAGCCTTCTAATGTCCAAAAAAAAAAAAAAATGTGATTTATAAAATGATACAAACATGAAGTCGACATATGGGAAATGTAAAGTAATAACTATTTTAGGCGGTATCGCTATCTGTTTTAAAAGCAGAGAAATTGATCATTTGAAAATTGCTAATTTTTTCAACATTTTTGGTGAATTTGGTATTTTTTTATAAATAAAAATGAAATATTATTTTTTTATTAAACTTTATTCTTTTCTTTTTGAAAACATATACACATTTATCACATCAATACTGTAATACAACAAAATCCATTACCACTTTAATAAATATTATCCTTATTACTTATCACCCGAATACCCACCCACCACCCCATGGAAAAAAGGAGAGAGAGAGGAACTTAAAAAAATAAATAAAAATTTGAAATAACATTTTTTTTCTTCCCCCTAATATGGCCATTTATTCCATATCTTGTCCAATCCTTCTGAATTGTTTGTATAGCATTAAGAAACCCGTTGAGTTTTAATGAGATTAACCACTGCTTCACGCCACTGTCCCACTGTGGGCAGGTCTTCCTTTATCCATTTCCTAAGTATAAGGAGTCTAGCTTGAAATAGTACTTTACCCAGAACCAATCGTACTTCTTTCTTTAATTTCAAATGTTCCGTTGCTCCCAATAAGCAAACTACTGGATCTTCAAGCACCTGAACATCCAGGAATATGAATACATTCTCTGCTATCTCCTTCCAATATCTAAAAAGTCTGGGGCATCTCCAAAAACAGTGTATTAGATCTGCGTTCCCTCCCCTACATTTTGGGCAATTATCCGACGTTCTTACACCCATTTTCTTTAGCATCTTAGGAGATCGATGTAATCTATGTACTATAAAAAACAGTGATATTTTATGTGAACCCCTATCCGACACCATAGCATAACTTCTAAGAGCATCTTTCCATTTCTCTTCCGTAAAGAAAAACTGAAGTTCTTTTTCCCATTTTTTTTAGCAAGTATTGTAATCCGTTCTTTCTTTCCTTCCATCAATATCCCGTATCTTTTTTTTTGTTATACCTCTTTTTTCTCCTCCGTTAGTGAATTTATATATTCTGTCTGATTGTTCCTTTCTATATTTATCTACCTTTACCACTGTCCTCAAAGCGTTCCTGAGCTGGAGGTATTTATAAATATCCTTTTGGGGGATCCCAAACTCCCTAGCAAGTGTATTAAAGTCCTTCAATTTATCTTCTTCAAATATTTGGGCTAGATATTTTATCCCCTTTTTTCCCAGTCGATATAACTCCTAATCGTTTGCAGTTCCTTTAAATTTAAATTTTTCCAAATAGGTGTATATTGCAAAAAAAAACTTTAATCCCCAATAGTTTTTTAATCTGCCCCCATGTGTGATCCATTGAATTCATTATTCTAGTTCCTGTAATATTTTTCCCTAGTGTACCAGATTCCTATATCTCTAAGTGATTAAATTCCCCTCTCCAACCCATTTTATTTAATTCCTGTTTTCCCACTAAAACCGTTCAAAATATCTCTTATCTGACTATATTGTGTTATCAAATAATACAAAAACCAGTTAGGAACCGCCAAACCACCCTCTCTTACTGGGAGCTGGAGCACTTCTTTTTTTATCCTAGGGATAGCACCTTTCCAAATAAATTCCCCCATTAGGCGATCCAATAATCTAAATATCTTCTGCGGCAGTCTTATTGGGGCATTTTGTAAAACATAAAGTAACTTTGGGAGAATAATCATTTTTATTAGATTTACCCGACCTTGAATAGAGAGTGGTAATCTTTTCCAAATATGTATTTTAGTTCTAAGTTCTTTTATTATGGGAAGTACATTTAGTTTTTCATAATCTTCTATATTGCTGGAGATTTGGAATGGAATATTTTGACTCAAATTTACCACTAGCATGAAGTACAATATGTGATGTGAAAACATTCTCAGAATCTCTTGGATAAGTAAAAGTGTTTTAAAGTTATCACCATATAAAGTGACATGTCAGCTTTGCAAAAAATGGCCTGGTTCTTAAGGTGAAAAATTACAGGGTCATGAAGGGGTTAAAGAGTATATGGACAGTATCTCATAAGTGAGCTGATCCTTGAGCCTTGAAATGTTAGAGTCCTGGTTTCAAATCTGACCATAAGAAATAGGTAGCTAAAGTTTGCGTATTCACCCTGTGTTTGTGAGATTTTCTCCGGCTACTCCAGTTTCCTCCCATTTTCCAAAAACATACTGACAGGTTCATTTGGAATTAAGATTGTGAGGCCCATTTGGAACAGTAAGTGATGAAAATCTCTGTACAAAACTGCAAAATATACTGGCGCCAGGGGTGTAGCGATGGGGCAAACAGGTCATGTGCCCCAGGCGCAGATGGTTGACGGGGAACCCAGGCAGTTGATTGCCATGGTGAAGCAGGGAGCTGTCAGATTCCTGCTTCACCATTCAGCCTAGCTGCGGTGGTCTCCTACAGGCCACATATCTTAATGCTGGACTGTGTACATCGTGCCTGCTCGGGAGTGCCGGAAGTGTCTGATCATTGGGGAAACAGGTGAGTATTCAAATGAGGAGGCACAACTGAAAGGGGCAAAATTTGGAGATAACTACTGTGAGAGGCCACCATGACAGCATTAGTACTTTGAGGGGCCACAATGAGGGCATCACTACTGTGAGGGAGCACACTGTGCATATGACTGCTGTAAGGGGGCCCAATGTGGATATTACTACATTTCGGTATATTACTGTCTATGTAGTTTAAAAACTGTGGGAGGAGTTAGGGTGATACATTTGGCTATAATAATAAGAATATATATGTGAGATAATAGTAAGTGGTCTTGCCATGCAAGAACACTTAATAAACTAGTAAAGCTACAATTTATGGGGAAATTGCGTGACGTTTTCTTGCCTCCACCAGTAGTCAACAACTGGAGTGGGCGGAGTAACTGGGTTGAGTGGCTTGAGTAACTGTTGTGTGGTTGGAGTGGCTGGAGTAACTGTGGAAAGGCTGGACTGGGCAGAGTAACTTTATGGAGTGGCCAGAGTAACTGTGTGGAGTGCTTGGAGTGAGTAAATATAGTAAACATTACACTAACCAATTGATTGATCAAATTTAAAAAGTGCACATGGCAAGCTTGACATAGTGAGAAATGCATTTAAACTTTTATTTATTTATATAGCACATTTAATTTAAATGTTGTTGCCCAAAGTGCTTCACAGTTACATTAAAACCTGCATTTATAAAAAACATTAGCAGCATTATCAAGCCTCGCAGATGAAGGTATGACCACATGCATTTGGGGGGTCTCAGCATCCTGATGTAGAATTGAGGTGAAGGTGTGCTGTTTGATGATAATCAGTGTTCACAACCACTGCTTCCTGGCAACGCTCATGCCCCGTTTATGCACGCTCTAAGCATGTGACACCACATCACTATGTACCTCCTGGGCACATTCACTGTTACAAACCTCCATTTCCACTATGCTGCTGTGGGGCTCCGGATCCCGAATGTCACAAACCTCCATTTCCACTATACTGCTGTGGGGCTCCGGATCCCGAATGTCACAAACCTCCATTTCCAGTATGCTGCTGTGGGGCTCCGGATCCTGAAAGTGTTGAGGTGGCTAGAGTGGAGTTTCAATGAATGTCAATGGAGCAGCGTGAGTTGCAAACAAATGGTCATATTGTGAAAACTATCAGGACTATGGCTTAGCCATGGACATTTTTTGTGGCAGCAGGGATAGCTGAACGTTTTGATATAAGATTTGTGTAGGTGGGCTTGAAAATGAGGGAGTGGTGGCAGTTTAGAAATCATGTCTTGATTTTTAAGCTCACACTCTAGCTTTTGTCAGCTCCCACTCTAGTTTTGAACATTCCACCATTCATTCCTATGGGACCAATTTCGCTACCAAAATGCGATATTTCGTGAACCATTAGGCGAAATGGTCCACAAAGTAATAGCCCACCAATTGGGAACAATCCGCACGTTTCGGTATATTACTGTCTATGTAGTGTAAAAACTGTGGGAGGAGTTAGGGTGGTAAATTTGGCTATAATAAGAATATATATGTGAGATAACAGTAAGTGGTCTTGCCATGCAAGAACACTTAATAATAAATGGATTGTTACTCTACTTCTCAACAAACCTTATTTTCGTGTAAGAAATGGCAATCATTTCAAACTCATCAAATATGCAATTAGGACCTGCTTTGTTTTGACATGAAGCTCAAATTTTCCATTGTATGGCTGCTAATTTGCTTTTCTTGTATAGTATTACGTTTTGAAAGGGTCACTAAATGCATATTGCTGCAAAGAAACATTAGTTACACATTACCAGAACCAAACTAAATTAAGAAACAGCTCATTTCCTCGGTGCCATCAATATTTTACTCTGCCATACTCTGCACACACAACAAAGAATGAATCATTAATGTGCCGCTGTGCGTCCATTATTTATTTTAAGATGAGTGTCTACCTTTATAGAGCCTGTTTATTAAGGCAAGGTGAGGATAAAAGTGCTGCAAATTAAAGCTTTTGTTCAAAAGCAATTAATTTATAAGGCAATGGGAATCTGTTGTTGTTATAAAAGGCTTTATAGTAACACTATAACAAAAACCCGATTCAGTAAAGTGACAGTATATCTACAGAGAGACAGCAAAACATTCACAACGTTTTCACCAATTTAGTTCTTAACAGTTAGGAGCCAAAGTTTCATTGTTTTGCCTAAAAGCATGCTGTATTGCACTATTAAACGGAACCTGCTAGGAGATTCATAGCTGTCCGTAACCAGGGAGCCTGTTGGGATTTCATGCTGCCAGTCATTTTGGGAAGCATAAATCTCCTGATGGGTTTACTTTAAAGAGAATCGTGGGAATTTATGATGACGGGAATATTTGAAGTCAGTTCTGCTTGAGTCTGCTTTGGCGTACTTTATGCTACATTTATCAAATATTACATGTTGTATGATAAATTTGTCTTATCCTTAAAGAAGCACTCCTACAAAAATTATATTCTCTGATCTGTTAGAGAGGTACATGATGTAAACAGTAGTGAAGATAATTTCCTTACCAGAGACTGTATTTGTGAGTTATAACCTCCCTTCTGATCTTGAGCTGTGTCATGTGACCCAACTCTGTGACTTTCTAAATAAAAGAGCATCTTATGGGAGGAGAGGAAACCAGTTTCTCTATGTATTCCTATGGGAACCTCAATGTCATTCTTAGGGCTCATGAATACGAATGTATTTTATTTTTCTTAGTTCGTTCCAGGCTTTTTTTTGCAGCCCATATGCGGAACCATTCACATCAATGGGGCTGTAAAAAAACCAGAAATGTCTCCTTTCCGCAAAAAAAAGAAAAAAAAAAGACTATGTCCTATTATTGTGCACATTATGTACAAGGATCAGACTGTTCATATAGGAATAAATAGAAAAATAACTAACTTCCTGTCCTGTGTCAGTTGGAAATCTGAGTGTTGGTCACATGACTCATCTGAGAATCAGATGGGAGGTTATAACTGTTACTGGGAAGAAGATCACCTACACTACAGATTACATCATGTACCTTTCTAACTGGTCAGAGAACAAAAATGTTTGTGCATTTTCACCAATGCAGGCTGTTACACAGAATCAGTACAAGATGAGTAAATCAATGCATTTACAAAGTATCTCAACTCATTTTAAAATAATACATTAGATTCACTTGAAATCCTCGGTAAAATACATATAACAAGAATACGTTACGTCAAATGAAAAATTCAGCTCTTCAAAATCTATGCAATCCCATTCAATTGGAAATACTAACAGAGCTATGGACTGAATAGTTATGTATAACTTAGGCATAAAATTTACATTTAAGACAATATAAAATGGATATAAAATCACATAGCATTATAAATACAGATAATATTTTCAATAACCATCAACCTTGTCTTAAAAGGGGTTTTCCTTATAGACAGCTATCGCTAGAGCATGCACCACCAAAACCATTGTTCTTGGAGGCCTGGGAGAAAGAGCTTAATATTTCCCTTGCCCCTTCTGGGTAGGATTTTGTGCTTCTCCAGCTGTGTTGTGGTTCAGGACAACTCCTATAAAATATTATCCAGGTGGTAATTTTTGTGGAAGTGCTTCTTTAAATCTAACACTTTTGTATAGAAAAGCTACTCTAGTTTTCTTACTCCACCTTCCTAATGAGTGAGATTGGGACTTGTTTGTGACTTTTTTAAAAAGTCTCTATGATAAATCTGGACTTAAACTCGTTAATGTAGCAAACCACACCCACTTTCCCACCAGTATTTAAAAACTGGAGTGAGCATGGTGAAAATACAAAAAATTGCTAAATTACTGCGCAAGTGAGCCCAAAAGTTGCAAAAGCCGAAATTTGTGCGATTTTTTGGAAGATAGAATTCTGGACTGAAGACATGAGAAATCAGGGCAATGTGTCAGCAGAAAATGACCTATTGTTTAATTAAAACTCTTGTGTTAAACATATTTTAAAAGAAATGTTGGTGGTTAGTTTTAATTTTTCACTTTGTATATTTAAAAAGAATCCTAAAATCCTGGCCACTAAGCCTAGTTATTAGTGTTGCTTCTTGACCTGCACAGATTATTTTTTAGCAGTCATCTCGTTTTCATCACATGCAGAATTACAATGACAGATAATAAAACCTCTGTATACAATCACAATGGGTGATTGTCGCAGCTTATCTATGCCTTCCTCATATCGGACCTCTGCACAGGTCACAAAGCATGCCTAAATGAATCCCCTCCAGTCTTTTCTGTTTGTGGCCCATGGTGACTACTGTAAAGCATATCTCTGAATCCCATTCAGACAAGATGGCTGTCCCAATAACAATTTTCAGCAAATAGAATAAAAAGTCTATTGTCATACAATAGAAACAGATCAGAAAAAAGGATATGTGTCTCTATCTGGTTTTAACTGGCAGAAAACAAAAATATAGGTGACACATTCCCTTAAAAAATGGATATAGAAAGTCTAAGAGTCTATTTCTCCTTATACAGATTTCTACATATTCTGTTTATATCATCCTACAGTAGATTAAAGGGGTTGTCTCATCATGGACAATGGTGGCATATCGCTAGGATATGCCCCCATTGTCTTATAGGTGTGGGTCCCACCGCTGGGATCCACACCTATATCGAGAACGGAGCCCCGCAAGTGAAGGAGGGCGCAATGTGCATGCGCAGCCATCCTACATTCATTTTCTATGGGGCAAGCGAAAATAGCTGGCTCGGCTATTTCCGTCAGCCCCATAGAAATTAATGGGAGCCGGGGCAGCTCATGTGCGCTATGCTCCCATTCACTTCTATGGGGAGCCGGCTTGGTGGTGGTCGGACCGGAGTCCTCCAGCCACCACCTTGCAGGGCACCGTTCTCAATATAGGTGCAGGTCCCAGCAGTGGGACCCGCACCTATAAGACAATGGGGGAATATCCTAACGATATGCCCCCATTGTCTATGATGAGACAACCCCTTTAAGGAACAGTGCCTGGTATATTTGGTTAACTATTAAAGCTGAGCTATTCAGCAGGCTGTTCTGGCAGAGAACAGCCTGCCGATTTTCTCTGGATCCAGCATTGCTGGATACTGCCACATGCCTGCTGGACCCCATTTGCTATAATAGGATATGGCTGCTTCCTGGCATTAATGCTGCAATTCGGACAAACAAAAACTGTTGCATGCAGCGATTTCTGTCCAGCCGAATCCCGGCATTTATGCCAGGGAATAGCCAGATGCCCTCTCAATGCCATTATAGTCCATGAGATCCGGCGGGAATGTTACACTATTTGGTTATGCCGGATCCAGAGAACATCAGCAGGATAGCTGATAATGGTTAACTTTGGCACAAGTGTGAAGTTAGCCGAAGAATACCAATCATCAGAGTAAGCTCTGTGTAGACATTGAGCTTCAAGCAATCCCAGGAGGTTTTAGCTCTGATGCCTGAGGAATTGCGAATGCAGTTCGGGACTGTATTACGGCTGTTACACAGAATCAGTACAAGATAAGTAAATCAATGCATTTACAAAGTATCTCAACTCATTTTAAAATAATACAATAGATTTACTCGCAATCCTCGGTAAAATACATATAACAAGAATACGTTACGTCAAATGAAAAATTCAGCTCTTCTAAAACTATGCAATCATATTCAATTGGAAATACTAACAGAGCTAGGGACTGAATAGTTATGAATAACGTAGGCATAAAATGCACATTTAAGACAATATAAAATGGATATAAAATTGCATAGCATTATAAATGAAGATAATATTTTCAATAACGATCAACCTTGTCTTGAAAGGGGTTTTCCTTATAGACAACTATCACTAGAGCATGCACCACCAAAACCCTTGTTCTTGGAGGCTTGGGAGAAAGAGCTTAATATTTCCCTTGCCCCTTCGGGACAGGATTTTGTGCTTCTCCAGGTGTGTTGGGGTTCAACTCCTATAAAATATTATCCAGGTGGTACAAGACCTCTGAATTCCTCTTTCATATGAATCTCCTCCCCACAGACCACTGTTGGAGGTGCAATACCCCTAACGGCACCATTTCTGATATGTTTGTCCTGCCCTACCATGTTTTCATTTTGGAGAGAAGTGGAAACTATGATTGGTAAGGTCTGCTCTCTTCCGTTAACTCTCACAACCTTCCTAGTTCGTCTTTGGCTACCCCAAAAGGGTTTCACACCTTCTAAGACTAGCTTGGCTACTAATATGATTAGTGCTGCTAAACTCATCCCCTTGTAGAGGAGAGACACGGAGCTCACTTCTATGTCCATGTGGTATACTAAGCTACAACATTTGTGCCATATGGCGGAGCTGGCTAGGTCGCAAAACTAGAATAGAGAAGCCTTTCTACATAATTGGCAACCCTGGCTAAATCAAATTAAGAATTCAGCGGTTCTGCCTCACATTCCTTCTGGGGTATATACAGCTGTTTAATGGGAATCTTGTTAACTAATTTTTTTTTTTACTTATCATAGCCATAATTCATTTACAATAGCATATTATCCACCCTACCTGACACTGCTTGACATCAAGACTTCTCACACGCAATTTCTCTTTTTCCCCTACTATGGATCCACAGAGATTATATACCTTAGTTCTGTATTTCCCCCCCCCCCCCTCCTTGATCAGTACCTAACATAGGTCTCCATGCTTTAGGGCATAATTACAGAAGATCTTGACCTTATTTCTCTTTATTATCCCACTAACAAAGCTCTTTGCCTATGTGATGTGTAGGGTGAAGTAACCCAAGCCTATCTTTTGCTAGAAGTGTAAGAACTGTTTCTCATGTTGGCTGCCAGAACTATGTATTTTTCATGCCCCGATTACTTGATTATTGGTTATGTTCTCTTTTGTTCTTAATAATAAAAATGTGAATTGCAAAAAAAAAAAAGGGGTTTCCAGGAATTTGATATTGATGGCCTATCCTTAGGATATATCATCAATATCAGATCTGCAGGGGTCTGACTTCTAGCATCTCCACTGATCAGCTGTTTGAAGAAGCTACTGTGCTCACCGGGGCCCCAGTGAGTGTTGTGGTCTCTTCTCAGTTTACCAAGCACAGCGCTGTTCATTGTATAGCGGCTATGCTTGGTATTGCAGCTCAGCCCCATTCACTTGGTTGGGACTGAGCTGCGACTAGGTGATGTGACCAATGTACAGTGACGTCAATGGCCTAGCAAGAGGCCTAAGCATTCACAGAGCACTGCGGCCTCTTTGAACAGCTGATCGGTCCCTGTGGTCGATCTCTGCCAATCTCATGTTAATGAACTCTCCTGAGGATAGTCCATCAATATCAAGTTCCCGGATAACCCCTTTAATTTTTAAAAATTAAATGATTCCACCACCGAAAGAATAACATGTAACATCTGAATTTGGCTCATTTTATGTATACAGGTATCATACATACAGCATGTACCTTGTGAATGTTGTTTGCTTTTTCTGCTTACAGCATTTATGAGAAATACAGTCCATCATCCTATTAATTCAGAGAAATGACTAGCCATCCTAATGCACATCATGTGACATCCCTGCTATGAAATGCAGCAAGTTCTGTTATAATAAGGATGCCGCCTTGCGACCTGCATAATTGCCATATCCCATAGTGAATGTAATATTAGCATTTTTACAATTATTTTACTGTGACAGATAATGATTACTAATTACATTGTAGGATTTAGTACAGATGGTCATTGGAAGCAGGTTTCCTAAATTAATTGGGCATTTATAGAAATAGTGCATAAGACACAGCAATGTTACTCATAGTAACTTGAGGAAAAATAATTGTATCTACATAGTACATTAGGACAGAGAAACAAATTCATTATTATTGTGGTATATGCTACCTTGCTGCTGGGATCTACATTTTTATGATAAACAGAATGTAGACTGAGCTACTGAGTTACACAATCAAATAGAGGGCATTAGGCAGGACCATAGTAAAGTTGGTGCTGGTGGGACATGTTCTCCCAGGTGCTAAGTGCTAGGCTATGGCATAAACAAGCCACTTTGCCTTGGCCTGGGTATTTAGATATAGAGCTAGGTCAGAAAAACTAGATATTTTTTCCATGTGGAGCAATGCCTTGCATAAACCTGCTTTAGGCAGTTGGTACTCTGCTCTGCTTCTTCCCTTATCAAAAGAGTGGTATTGGACACATAGAGGAGTCTTGGGTTCTCTTTCACGCACAATGGTGGGAAACCTGTGAAAAGAAGGGTAATGGAAAATCATGAGCGTTAATGCTCTAGTAAAAGACAACACAACTTTAAGGTGAGCATTTGATCCTGAGGATAATTCTTTCTGAAATTGATAATGATTTGACCTTTGTGTAAAAAGATAAAAGCATAGTTTATGATGCAATTGAAATAGACATGCAAACGTTCTGTGTAAATTGACGGTTGATCCTCTGTAACTTCTTTTTTAGTAGATTCCAGTTACCCTAGTTCAACACTAGTGGGGACAGCAGGTTAATGTGCAGTTTCATATGAGAAATGGGTAAAATAACAAATGTAAGGATAATTACACGTGTACTTTTTGGTTATGTATACCCCTTATCATATGAACAGTGCCATGAAATGCGCTTAAATAATTAATAATAATAATAGTGTAAGAGATAGAGGGTGCTGGCTGTCTGAGGACAAATGCTATGCTTGATATGTGTTACCAAGTGCATTTAATACTTTGCAATACATAACTTTAATTTAGATATAAAGTTTATTTTAAGGAGTGTAAGGGTGGAATCCACATTCTCATGTCTTGATGAGCAATTTCATAAACTGATAATGGGAAAAGTCCCAGGGTCCAAAAGTTCTACTGCTATGGGGATATGTGAATTGTGGAAGGTCTGGATCACAAGAAGTTGGGGATTAAGGTCAATTAAATCTGCTACACCAATTGAAATTATGTGATGACTTCTTGAGTACAGAGTATGCAAATGTACCAGGAAGGTTCAATATATTGAGTGAAATAGCTGAGTACAGGGCTTCGTCATTCGCATACATTTTGAGTAATAGCAAGCATACTCACATGGCTGCTACATTCAAGCTCCTCTGTACTGTGGCCGAACAGTGAAGAAGAATGGAAGAGGGGTTTAGGAACCCTGATTTAGTGATGGGTGGTGCCCCTGGCGATCAGACATTGATAGGTTGACAAAGTTCAGTGCACAATTGAAATGTTTTGGGAGTCAAATGAATCAAGGAAAAGTTTGGTCAAAGGAAAGCATTCACTACTTGCTGTATATATGCTTTGGATGTTTTCATCCGTGGACGTATTTAAATATGGAAAATAGAAATCATTAGCATCATGGCTATGACAATACTAATATTTCATGTCTAAGAAACACCAGCCCTGACGAGACAGAAGGCCATCTGACCATACAGAAAAAAAATCGGTGGATAGGTGGTAAATGCTGATTGTGGTACAACCCGTGCATCTGCCTTCAAAATAACCTACTTTCTGTATTTCAATTTGTAAAGGTTATAAAAGGTACTTCATTTTATCTTCAGCTTCAATGTCCTACTTAATCTTTACAATACAAGGATACATAGAAATGGTTCAGCCTGCGATCAATAATCCCTTTAAATCATATCACTTCTGAATGAGGTAGCTTGACTGACATGAATCTCTATAAATTGACTTTTATCTTTATCTAACAAGAGCTTCCAATGTGTAAGCAGTTAGGACTGCAGAGATTTTTTTTTCTGTATGCTTAGAGGGCCTCCTGTGTCGTTATGGCTGGTGTTTCTTAGATGTGAAACTTTTTTTTGTCATAGCTGTTAAGATGCTAATGATTTCATTTTGCATCTTTAAATACAGCCACGCATGAAAACATCTAAACCATCTATCCAGCCACTAGTGAATGCAGCCAAACTTTCCTATGCTTGACCTTTTCCTTGACTCATTTGACTTCCAAAACATTTGGATCATGCACTGAGCTTTGCCAATATGTCAATGAATAGGCACCCTCCAACATTTGAATGCTTGCACTCATAGTTTGATTGGCACTTCTTTCCTGGCTCCTTATCGCTCTAGCCCTCATCTTTTATGTATTTTGCTCCTGTCTTATAACTGTATAGATAAAACAGAATGACAAGAGAAAGAGATAAGTATATAAAAGGGGCGTCTAGACATCTAGAAAGAAAAGGCAGAGGAGAACTTTCAGATCTCAGAGCCTCTCGAGTAGAACTATTTAAAATGATCTATGAAACACAAAGAGCATTGAATAGTCTGCTATACCAAATAAAACCCAGGCAGCAGCAAATGAAGAAAAGCTGGGAGGGACAAAGGACATGGGTCATGATGGATGACTTTTATCTTTTAAGTGTATGAAAATTAAAAAATATACCTATACACCACAGGTCTTCTAAAGTATGATAACTTTACTGTGCATAATCAAATGAGTTTTGAAGATGAGCCATAAACTGTTATCACCCCACAAAGGTTAGGAAATCTTGCCTAATATCTCAAAGCAAATACAAAAGATGCCTTCATACACAGCAAACAGCTAACTATCATCATGTACTCTGTAGTAACCAGAATTTAGGAACTAGGGATAATGAATTGCTCATAGACACATCTAATTTGTTAAATTGACTGTCGATAAGCCTATAATCGATCATAATATTTACATATTAGAGGTCCTCGCAGCCACTGCAGTAGGGATGTAGCGTTACATGCCGCCATTAAAATGAATGGGTGACTCTGGGCTTTTTATAAAAACTGCCTTTTCTTGTAACCTATGGAGAAAGACAATTTGGTGAATATTTACTCATCCCTTGCTCCGCCAATGCCACCATCCCTACTGCACTGACATAGGCTGCGGCTCTTCCGTTTGGGTCCTAACGAGATGTGTGCACTTTTTTTTCTAGTTCAACTGCATAATAGTAAATGCATCTGAACAGAAGGAGAAGGCAGACATCCATTTGGGACCTTAGCAGATGAGCCTTGCAGCCTGTGTGAGTGCAACTTAGATGACAGCATCGGCAGGGCAAGGGACAGAAAAGTAACCAAACTGTCTTTTTCCAAATCGGAAGAAAGGGTAGTTTTAATGAAAAGCCTAGAGAACCTTTTAAATTTATGGTAGGCTGGGTCTGACAGAGCATGAACAATTTTTTCACATGGCAATTATAATGGGGATCCTGTACCTCTATAAGCCAGAATGGAGAAACACTGTTTAAGAGCATCTCCGTCTCTAGTAGACTCATTCAATCCATTTATTATATGGTTGGTATTTTGTTTGAATGTCTTAATGGGATACATGAAAAGTTGAAGCGGGTAGCATGTTAAAGTGTTGTATACCATCAATTTTTACTTCACGGTCATAAACTAAAGGCTGTACTACACTGCTATATTTAGCAGACGATTTTCAGGAAGGAAGCGTTTCTTTCCGACAATCGCCTGCTCGTCGTTGAAGGAAACCACTGCTATTACATACAGCGTTCTCCTCCATAGTATGGGGAAGAGCGATCACAATTCCATTGCTTGTCCTCATACAGAATCATTATTTGCTACCAGCAGAGCGTTATTAGATGGCACGATCTGCTGCTGGCAAACAATGATTTTTGTGACCGCATGAAAGAAGTAATTACCCGATGAACAGTGGCACCTTTCCATCGCCAGATCATTGCTAATGAGCATTCCTACAAACACTTGTTAGCAATGACCTAGAAGATCCGAGCCCAGTGTAATACAGCCCTTAGAAAAACACCAGAATGGTCTTTATTGCATGCACTATATATGTCATAAAACATTTTTCTGTTGTATTAGGGGGGGTCACATAAAGTGCTGCCCAGCCGCAAGATCCAAATGTGGATTACCTCTAATTGCAGGGTAACATTAATACTTCCTATTGTTTCAAATAATAAGTACAGGTGTGGCCAGCAATTTGTAGCAGTTCTCATACAGATCCCGCAGTTGGACCACACCAAGTATGGCCTATTTACATGGAGCCATTTTCAAAATACTGATGGACGATTGGTTTTATAAAACATTTGTGAGGATCTGATGGACATATTCATCATAATGATCCAGCACTCTGAAAGCTAACACTTACTAATGGATAAATATGCTACATTTGCAGTTTCTGACAGTGGCCATGACTCTTTTTTTTTTAACTTGACCATGGTTGCTTTCCTGTGTTTATTTTGAGGAATTGTTGTTACAATTGATCAGAAAAAAACTAATTGTAATGATAATTGCTTAATTTGGCCTTTACTGTGGTCAGTCATTGTTACCACATTTTGAGTATCAACATCTAATTTTCAAATGCCCACTACTTTTAATGATGAAATCATAATGTACAGTGAGGACATGTCACCTATAAAGAACTGCTTAAATGATTTTCTGAAATGTTGCTGATTACAGCAGACATCTGCTACTTTATTGGGCAAGTGCTTTTTTTCTCACAAAGTTTTACAGTCATTGAATACTCTTATAATCTAACAAATTGCACTGCATATATAGTATAGTATTTATTTCTCTAAAGCAGGACTGTGGAGTCGCTAAGCCTGACTCACTCTTATCACTCTCCGAATCTGACCCTGGAAAACACTGTTATACACTAAATACATTTAAGAAACCTATACATTTGTCTTTAAAAAAAACTATGTATGTACTGGAAATGCAGAGAATCATCTACAAGTTTAAATGGGAATAAAATTAAAATAAATGTAGCTGCTATATTCAGAGCTTATTAACTTTTTACAGGTGCCAAGCATTGCCAGCAGCCTGCCTCCAGAATAGAAAGATTCATAGTTACCTGCCATTGGCAGTTGTGGTCCAGCGCACTGGCTCCTGTGTGTCTATTTTCCAGTTGGGGGTTTGTGTGCTTCTTTTCCACATTTGGCATGATCATCTGCTCTGTTGCAGTGTGACTGGATTCAAGGGACACATCACCTCTGAAACCAGTTTTTGGCTGCAGCAGAGCAGATGATCATGCCCATGGTGGACTTCTGTCACCCCCCAAAAGTCATTTTTCATTTCTGGGCTAATTAAAATCATTATAGTGCGATTATTCAATATATAGTGATCTTACATTTTTCTGTGGTTTAGTTTCTTTAAAAACGGCACTTTTATAATATGTCAATTACCAGGCTACCAGCAAGTAGGGAGATTGCTTGCTGGTAGCCGACGCATCCTCCTTTAAAAAGAACGCCCCCTCCTCCTGTTGATTGACAGGGCCAGCAAGCGCTCTCCTCCTAAGGCTGGCCCTGTCTGCGTTCAGAATCTCGCGCCTGCGCCATGCCGGTCTTCAGTCGGCGCAGGCGCACTGAGAGGAGGACGCTCGCTCGGCCGCTCCTTCCGCAGTGCGCCTGCACCAGGTGTAGATGTAACATCATCAGCGCAGGCACACTGAGGAAGGAGTGGCCGAGCGAGGTCTTCCTCTCAGTGCACCTGTGCCGACTGAAGACCGGTACTGTGCAGGCGCGATATTTGGAACGCAGACAAGGCCAGCCTTAGGAGGAGAGTGCTCGCTGGCCCTCTCAATCAACAGGAGGAGGGGGCGTTTTTTTTAAAGAAGGATGCGGCGGCTACCAGCAAGCAACCGCCCTACTTGCTGGTAGCGAGGTAATTAACATATTATAAAAGTGCCGTTTTTAAAGAAACTAAGCCACAGAAAAACTTAAGAGCATTACGGTATATATTGAATAATCACACTATAAGGATTTTAATTAGCTTAAAAATGAAAAGTGACTTTTGGGGGGGTGACAGAAGCCCTTTAAGTCTAATTCTTTCCATAGCAGGGCACATGTGAAAAGTTACTTAGTCCCAAAAATACCTTTAATGCTGTCTTCCTGTTTTGTCTAGCTGCTCTGAAATAACTGCAGGCATGCCCAGTAGTCAACTTACTCCTCTGGTCTTTAGAGGAGGATCTTACTACTGAGCATGTGCAGCACAGTGTCAGACATTGTAAATAAGGACCTTGGAGAAGCATGAAGTTGACTAGTATAAGGGGCAAGGGAGAACACAGGAGAGGTGAGAACTGATTTTCTATCACCACTAAAACACCCGGCTTATCACAGTTTATAATATGGGGACAGGACAGAACACAGGAGAGGTGAGAGCTGATTTTCTATCCTCACTATAACACCCAGCTTATCACTGTTTATAGTACAGGGACAGGAGAGAAAACAGGAGTGGTGAGAACTGATTTTCTATCACCAATAAAACAGCTGGCTTATCACCGTTTATAGTATATGGACTGGGGGGAACACTGGAGAGATGAGAACTGATTTTCTATCACAACTAGAACACCCTGCTTATCACTGTCTATAGTATGACTAGGGAGAACACAGTAAACGTGCAAATTTATTTTCTATCACCACTAGAACATCCTGCTTATCACTGTTTATAGTATAAGGACAGCAGAGGTGAGAGCTGATTTTCTATCACCACTAGGAACACCCTTCATATCAGTGTTTTTGATAAATAAGGGTCTTAGACTGATAGAACAGAAAAATGACCTTGCACAGTAACTACTTCCAATAACTATCCAGTCACCTAAAAAATATATAATAGCAGTGACTGTACGGTGAGTAAAAAAGTATTTGCGTAAGTGTCAAAAATGAGACAGCAGGGGTGGGGGAGGTTATGTTACCCCAACACCGTGAATGATGCAAAGCTACTACAGAGGTATACGTTATAGCAAACTGCAGTTAGCTTTACTCCTATGTTGCACCCTGTATGTCATTAGGCACTACCAATGTAGTCAAAAGAAGTACCAGCTATGCACCAAGCGGTACATATACTTTAGTTCTATGATTCTGCTATTGTAATTGTGGCTCAACGTGTTTCTATTATTCCCATGAAAGGTCGAGATGGGACAATTCCTTTAATTCAAAGCTATGGAATGTGTTTCACCTATCACAATTGAAGCTTAGAGATCCAATATAATCAATATGGACACAAGCCTTTGTCCCTTTCTTGTCATCATGGGATTCATGGCATGTTTAAAAAACAGATCTTAAAAATGATTGCATAAAAGTATGGTATTAAGTAAAAAAAAATACAGCCTACTTAATATTCTATAAACTCTAGGCTGTAACAACATATTCTTCACAGACCTTTAAGAGGACCTGTCACGGCTCCTGACATGCCTGTTTTAATAGCTTCATGCATTCCCCATTAATACCAATTCTGGAGCATCTATTCTATATTGCTAGCAGTTCATTCATAACTTCTAGTAGAAATAATACAGGAATTGCACAACATAGAGTCATAAGAGCAGATGCTCCAGAATTGTTATTACATGGAGAATGCTTGTAGCTATTAAAACAGGCATGTCAGGAGTGGTGACAGGGACTCTATAAGTGACATTTGACAGATCACAGCAATGGTTTTCAGTTCTTCAATTTTCAGTTTGGGGAATTAGTTATTTATTAGGTCATACTAGTGTCTCTGGCATTTTACATTTAAAAAAAAAATCATAATAAAATAAAACAAGATAATTCTGGAGCATCTCTTATTAGAACTCTTGATATCCCTTGTGCCACTGGAGGATATGCCTAATTCATGACACGGTACATAAATTAGGTGTGTCCTCCTGCAGTCCGTGGGCGTAAACAGAAATCTATGACAGCTCAAAGCTGCTGTAGATTTCTGGGTTCATTTGCTCCAGAAATCTGGAGTAAATGAAGATAAATTTGTCAGGGCAAAATCTCAGATATACAACAACTTTTTAGCGATCATTTCTGGCACTAAAATATGATAAATCTCCTCCTTTGTGCTGCTCCTTTCCTCTCTAAATCTGTTAGCCCTGATTGGACAGTCATACTGTGTATGGATACCCCAATCTGGAAACACCCAGTTGTCAATTTATTCATACATTTCTTGAAGGAATAACAGAGATAGATTAAAACATAATCCAGAATTGTTATTTTATGGGGAATAAAGGTATGTAGAAAGGTCATTTTTAACAGACAGGAAGCTATGTTTATTTGCAAACAAAACAGAAAGCTCTTAAGAGCTGCAGCTATAAGAAGCATGTCTCTGGGGATATAGTACCAATAAAGTACCTGCTAATTGCCAAAATAAAAAAACATGAATCTGTCCTCCTCCTCCTTGACCTGTCCACCGTCGACCACTCCCTTCTGTTACAAACCCTCTCATCTCTTGGCATCATGGACCTGGCCCTCTCCTGGATCACATCATACCTCACAGACCGGACATTTAGCGTCCCCTACTCTCACACCACCTCCTCGTCTCATTCCCTCTCTGTTGGTGTCCTAGGGCTCTGTCCTAAGTCCCCTGATCTTCTCTACCTACACCTTCGGCCTGGGGCAGCTCATAGAGTCCCATGGCTTTCAGTATCACTTTTATGCTGACAACACAAATTTACCTCTCTGGTCCAGACATCACTACCCTACTATACCGAATCCCACAATGTCTGTCTTCCATATCCTCCTCCTTCTCCTTTTGCTTTCTAAAACTTAACGGAAAAAACATAATTTATCATTTTTCCCCCATCTTGCTCAACACCCCCAACAGACCTGTCTATCACAATTAATGGACTGCACAAACTCCCCGGTCAACCAAGTCCGCTGCCTTGGAGTAACTGTGGACTCATCCCTATCCTTCAAACCGCACATCCAAACCCTTTCCACCACCTGCCACCTCCAACACAAAAATATATCGCAGATACGCCCATTACTCAACCAGGAGTCGACAAAAATGCTTGCACATACCCTAAATCATCTCCCGCCTAGACTACTGTAACATCCTGAGGCCTTCCATCTAGCACTCTTGCACCCTTCCAATCTATCCTCAACTCTGCTGCCCGACTAATTCGCCTCTCAACCCGTTACTCCTCTGCCTCTCCCCTCTGCCAATCTCTTTACTGGCTCCCCATTGCCCAGCAAATTCAATTTAAAATACTAACAACTACATACAAGGCTGTCCACAACCTTTATCCTCTGTACATTTCCGAACTACTTACACGATACATCCCCACACATAATCTCTGATCCTTAAAAGACCTCCTTCTGTTCTCTCCTCTTATCACCTCTTCCCATAATCACCTCCAAGATTTCTCCCGTGCATCCCCCATACTCTGGAACACTCTACCCCAACACATCAGACTCTCGCATACGGTGGAATCCTTCAAAGGAAACCTGAAAACCCACCTCTTCAGACAAGCCTACAGCCAGTGACCCTGCTGCTGCTATACCACCATGACCAGCTTTACCCGTGCCTACTGTGTCCTTCCTCCATACGTCATAGATTGTAAGGCTTTGCGGGCAGGGCCCCTTCTCCTTCTGTACCAGTTTGTAATTCGTCTTGTTCATGCTTGGTGTGATTGTCTGTATTATGTATGTATGCAACTTTTCATATGTACAGCGCCAAGGAATGAATGGCGATTTAATAATAAATAATAATAATAGTCTTGGAGTAACCGTGGATTCAGCCCTATCCTTCAAACCGCACATCCAAGCCCTTTCCACCACCTGCCACCTCCAACACAAAAATATATCGCAGATACGCCCATTACTCAACCAGGAGTCGACAAAAATGCTTGCTCATACCCTCATCATCTCCCGCCTAGACTACTGTAACATCCTGTGGCCTTCCATCTAGCACTCTCGCACCCTTCCAATCTATCCTCAACTCTGCTGCCCGACTAATTCACCTCTCACCCTGTTACTCCTCTGCCTCTCCCCTCTGCCAATATCTTTACTGGCTCCCCATTGCCCAGCAAATTCAGTTTAAAATACTGACAACTACATACAAGGCTGTCCACAACCTTTCCCCTCTGTACATTTCCGAGCTACTTACACGATACATCCCCACACATAATCTCCGATCCTCACAAGACCTCCTTCCTCTTATCACCTCTTCCCACAATCACCTCCAAGATTTCTCCCGTGCATCCCCCATACTCTGGAACACTCTACCCCAACACATCAGACTCTCGCATATGGTGGAATCCTTCAAAAGAAACCTGAAAACCCACCTCTTCAGACAAGCCTACAGCCAGTGACCCAGCTGCTGCTATACCACCACGACCAGCTTTACCCTTGCCTACTGTGTCCTTCCTCCATACCTCATAGATTGTAAGCCTTTGCAGGCAGGGCCCCTTCTCCTTCTGTACCAGTTTGTAATTTGTCTTGTTTATGCTTGGTGCGATTGTCTGTATTATATATGTATACAGCTTTTCATATGTACAGCTACATGGAATGAATGGCAATTTAATAATAAATAATAATAATAGTCATAATATAGTACAAAATTGTCAAGACTGCCATACTATTTCCAGCATCATGATATAATCAAGCTTTTGAAGGGGTATCTTTCAGTTTGACTAAAATATATTGACCATCAAGTTACTTTATTAAATTGTTATGCTTTCAACACGCCGTCATAAACTGTCTATACATGCCACCAATTTGTTATCTGTGGCCAAGCTGAACAGAAAACATATTGTGTGTAGCTCCAAACAGACCTGCAAGTGAATGTTACTAGGCTCATGGTAATCTGACCTTTGGCCAAGTCATCAAACGAGCCTTATGCCCCCTCACATAAAGCTAAGTAGGTCACAGACCTATCAATCAGCACTCAGGCAGAATTATGGCATTGGCATGTCATAAGGACACAGGTGGTATTTTTATCTAGATAGGTGGAACTTTACTAAACCAGAATATAACTGAGTCCAGGTTGACAATTTCGCTTGCTTAGGTGGGATATATATAGAGTCACATCTGTCAGCACATGTTCTTCATTTCATTGACCTATACAGCTGGATTGGATTGTGGGATCCAGAACTGAATTCCCTCGGCACGAGTTCAGGTAATGCTCTTTGACATTGACAGCCTCCTGCTGCAGAAGGGTAAGAAATTCAGTGTGTTTGTTCAGGAAACTATTTCTTTCTAAACATAAGCTCCTGGCCTTTTTATTGATGGAATCTGCTCTGTTCTTTGATAAAACAAGACAAGCTGCCAACTAAAAAAATCTGGTGTTAATTCTCTCTATCACTGTATATAACTATGATCAACAGAAGCGATGACCCAGCTGAAGGCTCCTGGGTCCCATTGCAAAATTTGAGATGAGGACTATGACATTTCCATTACTAAATAACAGATAACTCTACAAAAACCACATTTCACATATCTCACATTTTACAAAGTCTCTTACTGTATATTCATTTATATTTCTGGAACTAAAAAGCCTGTTCACAAATACTAGCATGTGTGTCTCTGCACTGTGCATGATTTTAGTAGGTGCTCTTCAGTTCTCCTGAGGACTCTGATGTGACCGTCAATGGCAAATATTAGTGTTCCATGATAAAAGCAGGTTTTTCCTTGGTTCTAATGATGATCGCATCAGAGTTTGAAGTAGGGCTGAAGGGCAGCGACTGCCATCATGCATAGTGGACAGACACAGAGGACCAACATTAGCTGTAATGGTGTGGAGCGCCATAAGCTACCATAGTTTTTCCCAACTGGTATTCGTAGAGGGAAAATGACCAGCCTTTGGTATGTTCAGGAAATTTTGGAACCTGTCATACTGCCTATTTTGACTCAGGAGACGTGGTCTTACAACAGGGTAACATCTGCCCACTCACTTACCTGCGCTACACCACATCTTCTTCAGGGTATCCCTGGCCAGCTCGATCACTAGATCGCTACCCCATAGAAAATATCTGGGAATGGATGGATCTCCATTGCACAGCAGCCAAGAACAATGTTAGCTGAACTACGAGTCCAAGTTGAAAAAGCTTGGAATGACACACCACAGAAGGATATCCAGCATCTGTTACCAGTTTGCATCGCAGCAGGGGGAGATGTTACCCAGTGTTGATGTGACCCTGCCTCAACATATACCCTGGTGCAGAACCCAAAGTAAAAGGTGCTCCACCTTGGTTTTGTGATCATTGACCAAGCACTACTAGCAGTTTATACTTTGTCAATCACAACTTAGTTGCAGTGTGTGTATATGTGCCGAGTGTCATATAGATAGATATACCGAGATATCAAGTTTGAGAAAGGCCTCATTGTGTTGGGCTGAAATGTTGCAATTGTGGGTGAATAAAGTGGGTCCATTTTATTTGAAGAGCTGCCTCATCTTTACATTATATTTTCATTGGCTTACAACCCATGGCCTGGAGGGATTGCACCCATTTTGCTTTTTGTGTTTTGATCGGTGCTGTAACTCAGTTGCAGCGTGTGTATGTGTGCAATGTGTAGTGTAGATCTATCTATTTATCTATTGTGGGGATTTGCTTTGGTAGATAGGGTAAGCAGACACAGTACAGAGGCAAAAGACAAGTTCTTAACGCAAAACTTCAGTGTTTATTCACACTTGAGGCAAATGCTCAAAACAATGAGTTACTTTGCAGTCTTGGTGTTTACTTCACACACAATGGAAAGTACATCTTGGTGTTACTTCACACAAATTGAAAAGTTCATATAAGACAAGTCACCTTGATGTCAGTTCTGCCTCCAGCAGCCCAGGGCAGGCTTTAGGGGGCTGTTTCCTCGGCCCATGGGTCTCAGCCCTCCAACCTGGCACCAAGCCTCAGATCCCAAAACAGAGATCCTGCTGCTGAGCCCAGCTGCCTATTTAAGGACAGCCGGGTGCTGCCAAAAACCTGAACGGGCAATTAAAATCCAGTCTGGTATTTGACCCCACCTGGCTGCAAATCAGCCCAGCAGCACACCATGAGAGGAAAATACCTGTTTTCCCAGACCATTCCCTCCACTGTGTCACATTATCTATCTATCTATTTATCTATCTATATATCTGTCTATCTATCTATCTATCATGCTGTATGGATAGAGAGATAGATATCTCAAGCCTGAGAAAGGCCTCATTGTGTTGGGCTGAAACGTTGCAATTGTGGATGAATAAAATGGGTCACTGCTGCTGTTCTCTTTGTTATATATATGTATATATATATATATATATATATATATATACACACACTAGCAGAAGGACCAGGCTTCACACAGTTATATTTCATCTATTTCATTTAATGTTTGTGTCTGTCGTTAAAAGATAGACAGTATCCCCCATAAGGCCCCCTTCACACGGCCGTCGCGGGTGAGGGCCGGATGCATTCAGGGTGCATTGCGGGTAAACCTTGCGACTAGGCATGCAATTGCAGTCAGTTCAGTCTGCAATTGCGCCCTGATGTTTAGCTTTTCCTGCGCAAGTGCAATACGTTTTGCATGCGCATGAGAAAAAAATTAATGTGATACCCAGACTTCTTCACTGAAGTTTGGGTTTAGGTTAGGTGTTCTGTAGATTTTATTATTTTCCATTATAACATGGTTATAATGGAAAATAATACCATTCTTAAATACAGAATGCAAAGTGAAATGTCACTTGAGGGTTAAAAATGGGATCCACCTCCTTAAAATGGGATCTCCACAGCAGCCCATCCCCTTAACTTTGACAGTGACCTCCTCAGGGGTCCGCCCCATTAACAGTGACCTCTACAGCAACCTGCCCCTTAACACTTACCTCCATAGGGGACAGTCCCTTTATCTGTCACCTCCACTGTTCCCTGCCCCCTTAACAGAGACCTCCACAGCACCTGTCCCTTTAACAGTGACCACCACAGTACCCCTTTCCCTTAACAGTGACCTCCAATGTACCCCGCTCCCTTAACAGTGACCTCACAGTACCCTGCTGCCTTAAAAGTGACCTCCACAGCAGTTGCCCCTTTAATAGTGGCCCCTGCCCCCTTAACAGTGACCTCCACAATGTCTGCCCCTTTAACAGTGACCTCCACAGCGGCCTGCCCCCTTAACAGTAAAATCCACAGTGAACGCTCCTTTAACAGTGACCTCCACAGCATCTGCCTCTTTAATAGGTGCCCCTGCCTCGTTAACAGTGACCTCCACAGTGCCCTGCACCCTTAATACGAGGGCTACATGATGACATGTGTCATGCAACATTTTGTCTAAACAATTTTATAATGATAGTCTACAGGGTCGCACTGCGACATGCTGCGACAAGACAGTCTAAAAAAATTCATCCAAGATGGATTTTTCTGCGACTGTCACGTTGCAGTCGCAGCATGTTGCATGTCGCAGTGCAACACAATAGACTATCATTATAAATGTTGTCGCACAACATTGGTGCGACATCTATGTCGCTCAACAAATGTAGCAGTGCAGTTGTGCCCTATGTGTCGTGCGACTTATTGTCGCCCAACACATTTTGTCGTGTAGCTCTAGCCTAAAGCTGGCCTACAGCAGTGAACAAAAAAAATGGCTGGGTTGTTATGGAAACCTGGAGTAAAAGTGTGTGTATGTGAAGACTAAGGGCCTGCGAGCTTCTATTGGCTGATAAGGGACATGTGAACGTGTGTATGGCAGTTTGGATATGAGTGAAAGACTTGCAGGCTTGTATTGCCTAATGCAGGTCATTTTTGGGGAAAATCATAGGAACGGTGTGTCCTAGAGAGCTGAGACCCGGACTAAAACCTTTCTGGACACCTGATGTAACTCTGGACCAAATTTGGTGAAGATCAGTCCAGTCGTTTGGTTGCTCATAATGAACAGACGGACAGACAGACAGACAGGAACTCATTTATATATATAAGATACTAGCAGAAGGACCCAGTTTCACACGGGTATATTTCATCTATTTAATTTAATGTTTGTGTGTGTTGGTAAAAGATATCAACAGTATCCCCCATAACAGTGATCTCTACAGCACCCTGCCCCCTTAACACTTAACCCCACAGCCCCCACGCCTTAACACTGACCCCCCCAACAGAGCTCCGCCTCCTTAAAATGTTATCTCCACAGCAAAACATCCCCTTAACTTTGACCTTCACAGCGGACCGCACCTTTAACAGCGAGTTTCACAGCACCCCACTACCTTGACACTGACCTCCATAGGGGACAGTCCCCTTATCTGTGACCTCCACTGTTCCCTGCCCCCTTAACAGAGACCTTCATAGCACTCGTCCCTTTAACAGTGACTGCCACAGAACCCCGTTCCCTTAACAGTGACCTCCACAGTACTTTGCTCCCTTAACAGTGACCTCACAGTACCCTGCCCCCTTAACAGTGACTGCCACAGCACCCTGTTCCCTTAACAGTGACCTCCACAGTACTTTGCTCCCTTAACAGTGACCTCACAGTACCCTGCCCCTTTAACAGTGACATCCACAGCAGCCTACCCCTTTAAGGCTAGGGCTACACAACGATATGTGTTGCGCAACATTTTGTCACACCAATGTGGCGCAACAATTTGTATAATGATAGGCTATGTTGTCGTACTGCCACATGCAACATGCTGCGACTGTGACACAACAGTCGCAAAAAATCCATTGAAGATGAATTTTTCCGTGACTGTTGTGTTGCAGTCGCAGCATGTCACATATCGCAGCATGTCACATGTTGCAGTGCGACACCATAGCCTATCATTATAAAAATTGTCACGCAACATCAATGTCGCAGTATAGTTGTGCCCTGTGTGTCGCGCAACACATGTCATGAAGCTGACCTATAGCAGTGAAGAAAAATGGCTTGGTTGTTATGGAAACCTGGAGTAAAACTGTGTGTATGTGGAAACTAAGGGCCTGCGAGCTTCTAATGGCTGATAAGGGACATGTGAGTATGTCAGTTGGGATATGAAGAGAAAGACTTGCAGTCTTGTATTGGCTAATGCAGGTCATTTTGGGGGAATATCCCAGGAACGGTACGTCCTACAGAGCTGAGACCCGGTCTAAAACCTTCCCGGACACTTGATGTACCTGTGTGCCAAATTTGGTGAAGATCGCTCCAGTCGTTTGGTCGCACAAAAAGAACAGAGAGACAAACAGACGTCAGGACAGACAGACAGACACTCAATTTTATAATATAAGATATATCTAATACTAGCATAAGAACCCACTTTTGCACAGGTATATTTCATCTATTTAATTTAATGTTTCCGTGTGTCATAAAAATATATCAACAGTTTCTCCCATAACAGTGACCTCTACAGAACCTGCTCCTTTAACAATGACCTCCACAGTGCCCGCCGCTTTAACAGTGATCTCCATAGTGGCCGCCCCTTTAATATTGACTTCCACAGTGGCCGCCCCTTTAACATTGACCTCCACAGTGCCCGCCTCTTTAATAGTGACCACATCTTTAACAATGACCTGCACAATGCCTGCCCCTTTAACAGTAACCTCCACAGTGCCTGCCCCTTTAACAGTGCCCGCCTCTTTAACAGTGACCTCCACAGTGCCCACCCCTTTAACATTGACCTCCCCTTTAACAGTGACCTTCATAGTGGCTGCCCCTTTAAATATACCTGAACGAAGCCGGGTCCTTCAGCTAGTATAAGCATATATATATATATATATATATATATATATGTTGTAAGGGGTTACACTGTCAGGCAGGTCGGCAATGACAGATTCTCTTGCAGACCACAGGGTTAACGTCCAAACGTTGCTTTATTTCTAACACTCCGGCAATACAGGCACCACAGTTATAATTCACTGGGTAAGGTGAAGGTCCAGCACCCCAAAACATAAACCGAACCAAAATAAAACACCTGCCCATCTGGGCTCTGGCTAATACAGTGAAGATCCTAGCTCACCTATTGAGCACAGGTCACACAGAGAATTCGGCTTCTCTAGCCAGCAGCGCAGCCATCTTCCCAGGCTTTCTCCAGGCATTAGGCTACTTTCACACTAGCGTTCGATCGGATCCGTTCTGAACGGATCCGCTCATATTAATGCAGACGGTGGCTCCGTTCAGAACGGATCCGTCTGCATTATAACTTAGAAAAATTTCTAAGTGTGAAAGTAGCCTGAGCGGATCCGTTCAGACTTTACATTGAAAGTCAATAGGGGACGGATCCGCTTGAAGATTGAGCCATATGGTGTCATCTTCAAGTGGATCCGTCCCCATTGACTTCCATTATAAGTCGGAAAGGATCCGCTCGCCTCCGCACGGCCAGGCGGACACCCGAACGCTGCTTGCAGCGTTCAGGTGTCCGCTCACTGAGCGGAGCGGAGGCTGAGCGCTGGCAGGCGGATGCATCCTCAATGGATCCGCCTCCACTGAGAATGCATTAGGGCAAGACGGCTGCGTTCAGGGCCGCTTGTGAGCCCCTTCAAACGGAGCTCACGAGCAGACACCTGAACGCAGGTGTGAAAGTAGCCTTACTCTCCCCAGACTGACAGCCTGGACTGTGCTTTATTTCCCCTTGACGATCCCAGCTGGGGATCCCTCAGGCTAGGGGGAAACCTGTCCCGGAATGGGGTGGACTGCGGAGGTCCCTCTACCAATCCTACCTTCTCCCAGTCCAATAAAATCCAGCCCATAAACTTAACAAAACTGTCTCAGCAACCTACACATTGCTGAGACCATTTTAACCTTCTGGATTTTATTTACCTCACCCAGTTGAGGAAGCTGGGTGGGATATACACCCCTTCCAAGACTCTACCATACACTTTTCTGTTCACCATACCACTATATATATATTATCACTTTAGTGTTATTAATATATATTTCATGTATCAATGATTTTTTATATCTGAGTTATATGTATTCATGTATTTGATTGCACTGTCCTTCCGATATGATGTTCGGAAGTATTCACTCAATATGTACTGTATCTTATTTCAATTTTTTTGTTTAAGTATCAATTATACATGTTAATTGTGATGACCACATAAAAACCCACACTTGTATTGCATGCATTGCTTGAAAATGGTCCCAGTAAGCGGACCGAAACGTCGCTACTTGGGTGAATAAAGGATCCCACTATTTTTTCACCTGACGGATGTGCTGCGGTGTGCTTATTTCTCTATTTATTGACACTTTTGGATTTGGTGTCGACACCGCTCGCACCCAGAACCTTCTACTAGGTGTGCTGCCCTGAATTTTCATCACTTCCAGTATACCACAGGAGCTGGCACCCACTAATTACAATAGAGCTATAAATTTTCCATGCTATCAAGCACGATGGATCCGCTGCTAAACCAGTCTTCACCTGCTACTTTCTCGTATTCTGAGGCCGACAAGGAGAGGATTGTTCAGTCATGTGGAGGCAATGTGGACTTCCTCTCGATTCCTTCAGTACTGGACATTAAAAAGAGGTATGAGCGTGATGTGAAAAAATGCTTCACCTTAGAATTACACTCTACAACTCTGGCAGAATATGTTAAAACGAACCGCATACCCAGAGGGATGTGCACACAACCGAGATCTTCTATGCACTCGCATGACTTGGAATTCCGCGCTAAATATGAGCACATTTCCAATAAATATGCGTTGGATCTAATGCTACTCAACATAGAATTCATGCGCAGAGATTTTCTTTCTACAACTAACAGTAAAATGGAGGAGGAAGCCACATTAAAGGCCATCTTGTCTACACAGGAGTTTGATGATTATATCAAAAATTTTCAGCCTCATTTGAACAAATTAAAAAACGAGATCCAGGAAGCAAAAAGAGCTAAATGGCAACGAGACACATTAGATTACTCTACGGGACATGTATATAACTGGACAGACGGGAATCGGTTTAATCAAAACCAAATTCAAGGTTCTAAAAGACCAAAGAAAAAGGATGACTCCAACACTTCTGCTACTTTTTTAGGACTTCCTACAATTACTGCAAGAAAGCCACAAGAAGGGGCGGTCGGAATAGACACCGATTCCGTAAAAACAAGGAGTCAAAAGTCCTTGCGAAAGACCAACGCCTGACTGAACAGACTGTGGTAAATATTTCTTCACATATCCTGACACCAGTACAAACACAATTATTGGAAAAGGGTTTAAGTTTTTGTCCTGCTAGTACCATTAACTGGTTTGAATTGGAGGCTGATTTACTTTATTTCTTTCGATTGATTAAACTTAAAATTCACTTTCAGGATACTCATGATACTGCTGTTAAATCCATGCATGAATTAAGTCTATCTGATTGGGGGTTAAGACTCAAAAAGGATTTTTCCCCCCAAATATCCTCTAAAGCTTTTGATGTATTTTCGGATGCAGTATTGCAGGAGCTAAAACAATCAGGGCTCTGTGATCGCATTCAGCATCCGAATATGACTAGACAAGAACTGCAAGCACTTAATCAATTGATCCATGACCACTCCCTCACCATCAAATCTGCCGACAAGGGTGGTGCGGTAGTGGTCATGGACACTTCTATGTACATGGCAGAAGCAGCCCGCCAGTTGTCTGATTCGGCAGTATATGTTAAACTCCAAAGGGACCCTAAATTTGATATCCAACGGGAATTAAAGTTGTTGTTACACACATACACACAAACAGGCCTGATTGATGAACAGCTGAACAAATTTTTACTCATAGATTTTCCAGTAACTCCTTTATTTTATTTGTTACCTAAGATTCACAAAAGTTTAAAGTGCCCCCCCCCCGGCAGACCCATTGTTTCTGGCCGTGGTTCTCTTTTAAGTAACGTATCTATTTTTTTAGACAAAATTCTTCAAGAGTATGTAGTGACATCTAAATCTTATATTAAGGATACTACGGATTTTCTAAGTAGGTTAGCAGACGTGACGATGCCGGAGGACACCATTTTGGCCTCCTTCGACATCTTCAGTCTGTATACCTCTATACAGCATAACATTGGTCTAGCAGTTGTAGAATCGGCCTTGGCACATTCTGATTATTCTACTGAAGCCCAAACTTTTCTTTTAGGATTGTTACGGCTGATCCTGTACAATAATTATTTCCTTTTTGGCGATAATTACTACATGCAGGTCAGGGGGACGTCCATGGGGACGAATGTGGCCCCCACGTACGCCAACATGGTCGTCTCTCATTTGGAGGAACAATATGTCTATGTGTCCCACCACTTCAGCCATGTGCTGAGGTGGTAGAGATACATAGACGATATCTTTGTCATTTGGACGGGCACAGCTGCTGAATTACATACTTTTCATGCATACCTGAACATCTTGATTCCGGACATACAGTTCACTCTGGAATTTTCCACGAGTGAGCTGCATTTTCTGGATGTCAATGTTCAATGTATTGGTACAGTGTTAAAAACTGAGGTCTATACAAAGCCTACTGACCGCAAACACCGTCCTGAGGTATGACAGTGCTCATCCCCGGACGATGGTGCGGTCATTGCCGTATAGCCAATTTACCAGAGTCAAGAGGATAGTAAGTGACCCCAATAAGCTTGATATTACTCTAGAAAAAATGACACAGTCATTCAGACAGAGACGCTATCCAGCAGCAGTCCTACAACAACAGTTAAGCCGCATCAACCAGAAAGAAAGAAGCAATCTGTTTCATGGTATAAAGAGGGATCAATCACAAAAAATACCCATCGTATCCACCTTTTGTGAAGCCAGTACTCATGTAGGTAAAATTATTAATAAACATTGGCCAATTTTAGGCACTGAACACAAGAATATTCCTGAATTCCGCAATAGACCTATAATGTCATATAAGAGAGCCAGTAATCTTAAGGATAAATTAGTTAAAAATGACATAGGCTCACAAAAGAGTACACATCAGGTACTTTTAGCTCCCAAAAAGTGTGGCAGTTATCTGTGCCTTCACTGTGTAAATTGCAAGTACATGGTGAAGGGACGCGATTTCATTCATCCGAGCACTGGAGTCACATATTCACTCAAATTTTATTTAACTTGTGATTCTAGTTACGTTATATACGTTTTATGGTGCCCCTGCAAACCTTTATATGTAGGTGAAACTACATGCGACTTTAAATCTCGCTTTAATCAGCATCGTTTTTCGATACGAAAAAAACGTAAAGATTTGCCGGTTTCTAATCATTTTGCGAACATGGGGAAAGTGATCTAAAGTTTATGATCCTAGACCATGTCCCAATGCCTCGCACAGGAGGTAATCGCATTAAATTGCTTAAAAAGCGTGAATCCGAATGGATCTTTAGATTACAATCTATCAAGCCTAATGGCTTAAATGTAGAGTACAAACCTTGGCTATTCATATGATTACGCGTTCCTGTGTCCTTGTCGATCCCAGTGATGAGAAATTTGTAATGTTTTTAATTAAAATATATTTGGATAATATATTTTTTTAATATTCACATTTTCCCTTTTTACACTTATAGGACCTATGGATGGAAGGGTCCAGCTCAGCAGGAGGACAGATGTTCTGGATATGTACGGCTCATCCCGGACTACATTGCATTCTCCCCCTTCTTTTTTTCTTTAATTATACCAATGCGTTTGTTATATGCGCTTTTTTTATTTATTATGGTTCATTTTGGATGCTTTCAGCCCGGTAAGGGTTAATGTAGGGAGCGCTAGGGCATCAGTAGTTTCTGTCCCCTTTCCCCCTCATTTACATAATTCGAGTGATAGTGCATCGTTGGATAGCACATCACCCGATTCTGTACCCTGGGTAAAGCATCTCGAATGACATTTGACCCTAGCTGTTACTTTGTATTGATATCGAAGCACATTGACTGTGGTGCCTGTGACGCGGCGATCATGTGACACAACATTGCGAACACGTGACCGCTTTTTCAATGACGTCACGAACATGCGCAAAGTCCAGTTCCGGGACGCCGTATCCACGAGACACAGTATGGAATTCTGTATCCACCTGTATTCTGAGCTTGCCCGATTCCATGCCAGGCCCTCCTACAACGTCACATTCACAGGTGACAATTATTTAATTTTGATTATCACTTTAGTGTTATTAATATATATTTCATGTATCGATGATTTTTTATATCTGAGTTATATGTATTCATGTATTTGATTGCACTGTCCTTCCGATATGATGTTCGGAAGTATTCACTCAATATGTACTGTATCTTATTTCAATTTTTTTGTTTACGTATCAATTATACATGTTAATTGTGATGACCACATAAAAACCCACACTTGTATTGCATGCATTGCTTGAAAATGGTCCCAGTAAGCGGACCGAAACGTCGCTACTTGGGTGAATAAAGGATCCCACTATTTTTTCACCTGACGGATGTGCTGCGGTGTGCTTATTTCTCTCTCTCTCTCTCTCTATATATATATATATATATATATATATATATATATACAGTCCATCAAATTCATGTTCTGAATAGTAACATCGAGATATTCAGTGCTTTTGTTAAGACGCTGAGTCAGAGCGGAGGCTAGTGAGTCCGCTTTATACTCATAAAACTCAATTACTGAACAATGGATGGGTGCTGCCTCTAGCACAGATACCAAGGCAGTCTAAGTCCAAGACGCCTAACATGATTTAGTTGTTTCTTCAGCTCTAAAAGCTCTATACACAGAAAGCTCAGAATCCCCATACAGCTCATCAAATTGTATGAAGATAACTGTGAAAATGATGGCTGACAAGTATGGTCTTTTTAAAAGACTATGGTAACTGGGTCCACTCAATAAGGAATTCCCATTTATCCCATCAGTAAATGACAGAAGAGTATAAAAACAGGCTTAGGGTACTTTCACACTAGCGTCGCTGGATTCCAGCAGGCAGTTCTGAACCGGCAACCTGTATGCAAACAGATACCATTTGTAGATGGATCCGGATGCGGATCCGTCTCACAAATGTATTGCGATACCGGATCCATCTTTCTGGTTGTCATCTGGAAAAACGGATCCGGTATTTATCTATTACACATATTTAAAGGTCTGCGCATGCGCAGACCTCAAAATCGGATCCGTTTTTCCAGAAAACTTAGGATCCGGCATTATTGCATTTCAATGTAAAATAATGCATTTCGGCAAGTGTTCCAGAATTTTGGACGGAGAAAATATCGCAGCATGCTGTGGTATTTTCTTCGTCCAAAAAACGTACGGTGACTGAACTGAAGACATCCTGATGTATACTGAACAAAATGCTCTCCATTCAGAATGCATTAGGATAAAACTGATCCGTTTTTTTCCGGTATTGAGCCCCTAGGTCGGACCTCAATACTGCAAAAGAAAAACGCTAGTGTGAAAGTACCGTTAGAGAAAGGTATAACTCTGCTAAGTAAAGTCATCTAGGTTGAATCAGAACACACAGAGTTTAAGACACATCATTCTAAGTCAATCTAAGTTAATCTCATTGCCTTCCCACTTCCAGCACATCTATGGCCTTTCATAGTATAGCATATATCATAAATGAATTTATAAGACTAAGATGAATGGATATTGTGTCACATTTCTTTACATGAGGGACACAATAACCCCTCTAGTTGCTGTTATGCTAGATATATCAATATAGTTTAATCATAAACCACATTTTCAGCTTACATTGACTCATCATGATCAACAATGATACATTCGCACTCTTAGGACATTCATCCAATTTAAGCTTAATTTATTGCACATTTTGTCCTGCTGAATATTGATTATGAATTGCACATCATAATGCAGTCACCAGCAAATGGCAGTGCTTTCAAGAATTAATGGTTCATAATGCATTATGCACAAAGAATGGATATACTCAGCAGTGTAGCTACATGTCTCAAGCGGATGACTGCCCATTATACCAAATGGGATTTAATTCTGTTTGAGTCTTCTGCATCCGGGAAAACGTGACAATTTTTTTCTAGCATATCATGAGACTTGTGTTTCTAAATACACTGTATAGGCAAAGCTACATATTACACCTAGTGTTGATCGAGCACCAAAGTGCTCGGGTGCTCTGGTGCTCAAGTAGAACACTTTGGGGGGCTCTACAGAGCACCAGAGCACAATGGAAGTCAATGGGAGAACCAGAGCATTAAACCGGGCAGCCCCTGCTCTGAAGAGGGGAGGGTGTATGGTTTACAGGAAAAGGTCAGAAATTGATGGAAACACCACTGAAATGGTTCGGGAACAGCATGGGTGAGGTGTCTGGATGCATCTTGGACTCTCAGGTCCCTGCAGGGAATGATGTTGTCCGAGTAGTACGCCACTTTTACAGACTGACAATAATACGCACAAAACTGAAGATAAAATCGATTTTAGAGGCAAAATTGTTAGGAAACATTCTTTCCTGTATATTTACTTGTATATAAAGTGCAAGTGCTGCCAAAAATTACAAGGAAGAGGCACTCCGATACAATCCTCATTCACATTGTGGTATAATTGTTCAGGTAGTGGGACTCCTACACTCATAAAGCCTATACACTAAGTGAAAGGGCTGCCAAAAATTACAAGGAACCAGCACTCCAATACACCCTTTATTACACATAATGGAGGGCATCATACACACCCTTGAAAAATTATGATTGATGGCCTGCTGGTTACCCTCAAAAACATTAGGACCAAGGGCCTGCTGGTGACCCTCTAAAACAGGGGTGGCCTTTGCTTCTTCAAGTACAGCTCTAGCTGTGGAGCCGGGAAGCAGTCAGGCCGGCTCACTCTCCACCCCATGCTCAGATCTCTTTTCCTGATCGGGCACTGTTGCTACTTTGCAGCTTCAGCTCACTCTCTACTACGTCCTGATGCACACAGTGTGAGAACGTAGTAAGTGGAGATACGCACTATGGCAACATTTCCAGGGCCAGCAATTTGGAAAGGTGCGCATTTAGTGCTATGGCCTGTGGGTGGGTGGCTGGGTATTTGCGCTTTCGTTCAAAGGCCTGGGGTATGGACATCTGTACGCTGCGCTGGGACACAGAAGTGGATGTGCTAGCTGATGGTGCTTGCGAAGGTCCAGGTGCAGGGCTGGAGGCATCTGGGCCTGCGTCTTGGACAGTGGATTGGCCAGCACGTAACACAGGGGAAAAGGAGGCAGTGGTGTGACCCGCAGACGCTGATTGTGGACCCAGGCGTTCAGCCCACCTGATAGGGTGCTTTGATGCCATGTGGCGGATCATGCTGGTGGTGGTGAGGTTGCTAGTGTTCACTCCCCTGCTCATTTTCGTACGGTACAGGTTGCAAATCACAATTCTTTTATCTTCTGCACTTTCCTCAAAAAAGCACCTACCCCTTGGCAAGGGAGATTGCCGCTAAGGGGTGCCATGGGGAACAGTTGCTGGCCTGTTTGGTGTGGCCCGCCTTCTCCCTTTTGCCACCCCACTGCCAGCCTGTTGCGGTGCGGCAGATTCCTCCCCCTATGTACTGCTGTCCTCGTTCGGCTTGCCACCTTCCCAGGTTGGGTCAGTTATTTCATCGTCCACCACCTCCTCTTCCACTTCCTCACTCTGCTCATCCTCCTAAATTGTTGACCTAACAAGAACCCCACTTATTGACAACTGTGTCTCGTCCTCATCATCAACCTCTTGAGACACTAATTGCGTTGACTTATTGGCAACTGTGTCTCATCATAATCATCCACCTCATGAAACACTAATTGCTGTTCCCCACCGTCATCTTCTTCTGACTGTGGATGCTCTCGAGTGTGGGATCACTTGTTTGCCAAGACTCTCCATGGTGGGAGGAAGGAGGATCAGGGTGAGGAGTCTGTTGACCAGACTCTTGGCTACTGAGACTGGACTTTGTGGAAGAGAGGGCTTAACTGACTGGAAGCATTATCATCTGGTTGCACTGGTGTGTCCTGCGCCGCCCTGCAAACTGGGACACCATCAGCAGCACGGCCACTTTCCCGTCCCTTAGTGTTCGCCTTGAGCATTTTAAATTGTATATATGCTTGCAAGTATGTCACACATACAGTAGCGCAGGTTTTATAAGTGTATGCGCAAATAAATTACACTGAATATCAGAGATATTTAGGTTTGCGCAAATGTTTTACAGGGGATGTAGTGCAGGTAATGTCGCTGTCACCAGCGGCCGAACATTTGTGCTGAATGTCACAGATATTTAGGATGTGAAAATGTCACACCAAATGTAGCAGAGGTTGTGTCACTGTCAGTAGCAGCCAAACAATTGCATGCAATTTAGCACAGGTTGTGCTAATAATATATATTGCATCCAGATAAAACAATAGTCCTAAAAAGGACTTTTGGGTCTCTAACACCTTTCAACACTAAACCCTGCCTAAAAAATTATCTATTCCTGTCCCTACACTATCTGTCCCTTCTGCTGCAGCTCTCTCTGACTAAGACTGAGCCGAACCACGTGTCATCGGGTGCTATATAGCACCCAATGACGCATTCCGGCCAGGCAATCACTGTAGTACCAGTAACCAACATGGCTACGGCATTACAGTGAGTGCCAGTACTTCCCCGCATGTTTATTGGCTAAGTAGCAGACAATAAATGTGCGGGGAGGAGACTCGAGCATCGCACTCGATCACACGCGGTGTTCCGAGTCAAAATGGTGTTCGGCCGAGCATGTTCACCCAACATTAATTACACCTATAGGAGCTTTTTTGAGCTCCCATTTTAAATCCATCGGCTTTAGCTCTAAGAGGGCTGGGACAGTTTTAGTTTTTACCTCCCTGCATTCCAATACCCATAACGTTTTTACTTTTCCATTTACTCAACTTTTTTAATTTTTGTGTGTCAAGCTGTATTTTAATGGCACCATTTAATGCACTATATCTTGTACTGAAAAAGTGGGGGAAAAAGTATTTATTGGGTAAAGTTTAAAAAACATTTCAACCATAATTTTTGGAGTTTTTTTTTTATGTTGTTCACTATATGCTAAAATGAATTGACAAGCTTATTCTACAAGTAAGTTTAGCAGTACTAAATTTATACAGTTTTTATTTTATTTTACTACTAAATAAAAACAATCTTTGCATCTGCCAGCCATAACTGTTCTATGTTTTTGAGGGCTAGTTTTTTGCACAGTGAGCTGAAGTTTTAATTGGTACCATTTTGGGGAACTTTTTGGTCACTTTTTATTAATTTCTTTTGAGAGGCAAGATAACCAAATCAAGATTTTTTTTTTTCCATTAAGGCATTCACTTCTTTGGAAAAGGTAATAGAACAGGATCAGTTAATACTCCATACACCTTTTGTACCCAACTAATGTATTATTACATCAGTGGCCTGAAAATGTTAAAGGGGTTATCCAATCTTATAAAAAGCCACCCCCCCCCCCATATGCCGGGCCCCCCACTGTAAATACAGTTGCAAGAAAAAGTATGTGAACCCTTTGGAATTATATGGATTTCTGCACAAATTGGTCATAAAATGTGATCTGATCTTCATCTAAGTCACAACAATAATCAATCACAGTTTGCTTAAACTAATAACACACAAAGGAATAAATGTTACCATGTTTTTATTGAACACACCATGTAAACATTCACAATGCAGGTGAAAAAGTATGTGAACCCCTAGACTAATGACATCTCCAAGAGCTAATTGGAGTAAGGGGCCAACTGGAGTCCAATCAATGAGATGAGATTGGAGGTGTTGGTTACAGCTGCCCTGCCCTATAAAAAACACACACCAGTTCTGGGTTTGCTTTTCACAAGAAGTACTGCCTGATGTGAATGATGCTTCACACAAAAGAGCTCTCAGAAGACCTACGATTAAGAATTTTTGACTTGCATAAAGCTGGAAAGTGTTATAAAAGTATCTCCAAAAGCCTTGCTGTTCATCAGTCCACGGTAAGACAAATTGTCTATAAATGGAGAAAGTTCAGCACTGCTGCTACTCTCCCTAGGAGTGGCCATCCTGTAAAGATGACTGCAAGGGCACAGCGCAGACTGCTCAATGAGGTGAAGAAGAATCCTAGAGTGTCCCCTAAATACTTACAAAAGTCTTTGGCATATGCTAACATCCCTGTTAGTGAATCTACGATACGTAAAACACTAAACAAGAATGGATTTCATGGGAGGATACCACAGAGGAAGCCACAGCTGTCCAAAAATAAATATTGCTGCACATTTACAGTTTGCACAAGAGCACCTGGATGTTCCACAGCAGTACTGGCAAAATATTGTGTGGACAGATGAAACCAAAGTTGAGTTGTTTGGAAGAAACACACAACATTATGTGTGGAGAAAAAGAGCCACAGCACACCAACAGCAAAACCTTATCCCAACTGTCAAGTATGATGGTGGGGGCATCATGGTTTGGGGCTGCTTTGCTGTGTCAGGGCCTGGACGGATTGCTATCATCGAAGGAAAAATTAATTCCCAAGTTTATCAAGACATTTTGCAGGAGAACTTAAGGCCATCTGTCCACCAGCTGAAGCTCAACAGAAGATGGGATGTTGCAACAGGACAACGACCCAAAGCATAGAAGTAAATCAACAACAGAATGGCTTAAACAGAAGAAAATACGCCTTCTGGAGTGGCCCAGTCAGAGTCCTGACATCAACCCGATTGAGATGATGTGGCATGATCTTAAGAAAGCGAATCACACCAGACATCCCAAGAATATTGCTAAACTGAAACAGTTCTGTAAAGAGGAATGGTCAATAATTGCTCCTGACCGTTGTGCACGTCTGATCTGCAACTACAGGAAACGTTTGGTTGAAGTTATTGCTGCCAAAGGAGGTTCAACCAATTATAAAATCCAAGGGCTCACATACTTTTTCTACCTGCACTGTGAGTGTTTACATGGTGTGTTCAATAAAAATATGGTAACATTAAATTCTTTGTATGCTATTAGTTTAACCCCTTAAGGACTCAGCCCTATTTCACCTTAAGGACTTGGCAATCTTTAGCAAATCTGACCAATGTCACTTTAAGTGGTGATAACTTTAAAACGTTTGACTTATCCAGGCCATTCTGAGATTGTTTTTTCGTCACATATTGTACTTCATGACACTGGTAAAATGAAGTCAAAAAAATTATTTTTTTTTCATAAAAATTTGCAACTTTCAAAGTTTTAGTTTCTCTACTTCTGTAATACATAGTAATACCCCCCAAAATTGTGATGACTTTACATTCTCCATATGTCTACTTCATGTTTGAATTATTTTGGGAATTATATTTTATTTTTTGGGGATGTTACAAGGTTTAGAACTTTAGAAGCAAATATTGAAATTTTTCAGAAATTTACAAAAACCCAATTTTAAGGGACCACTACAGCTCTGAAGTCACTTTGCGAGGCTTACATAATAGAAACCACCCAAAAATGACCCCATTCTATAAACTACACCCCTCATGTTATTCAAAACTGATTTTTACAAACTTCGTTAACCTTTTAGGTGTTGCACAAGAGTTATTGGCAAATGGGGATGAAATTTGAGAATTTCATTTATTTGCCTAATTTTCCATTTTAACCCATTTTTTCCACTAACAAAGCAAGGGTTAACAGCCAAACAAGACTGTATATTTATTGCCCTGACTCTGCCGTTTACAGAAACACCCCATATGTGGCCTTAAACTACTGTACGGCCACACAGCGGGGCGTAGAGTGAAAGGTGCGCCATTTGGTTTTTGGAAGGCAGATTTTGCTGGACTGGTTTATTTACACCATGTCCCATTTGAAGCCCCCTGATGCACCCCTAGTGTAGAGACTCCCTAAAAGTGACCCCATCTAAGAAACTACACCTCTCAAGTAGTGTTGAGCGCGAATATTCGAATTACGATTTTTTTTCTCGAATATCGCAATTTCGAGATTTCGTGAATATTTAGAATATCGTTCTATATATTCGCGAATTCGAATATTCGTATTTTTTTTTTATTATAATATTTTTTTTCTTTCCCACTTCTCTAAAGTTGTTCTTACCTGTCCTTTGGATTCCTGGCTTCCTGGCTGCTCCAGTCAGTGGTGTTTTCAACTTACTGCTATATTCCATATTAGCTAAATTACAATCTAATCTATATGTGTATTTTACGAAATTTCGCAAGTTGCGATGCGAGTAATATAACACGAAATAATCGCATGAAGATTTCAATTTAGCACTGCTATATTCCATATTCTAGCCTAATATGGAATATAGCTGTGCTAAGTTAGCACTGCTGTATTCCATACTAGGCTAGAATATGGAATATAGCAGTGCTAAGTTGAAATCTTCATGCGATTATTTCGTGTTATATTACTCGCATCGCAATTTCGGCTTTTGCAAATGTTCTTAATATTGCTCTAACTTCGTCTTTTAGAATATTACGAATATTCTAAAAGACGAAGTTAGAGCAATATTACGAAATTTCGTAAAATACACATAGATTGTATTTAAGCTAATATACTGCTATAGTAATATTTTTTAATAGTGTACATATTTTACAAAACTTAAGTTCAGAAGAGGCAAAAAAAAAATTAGAGGCAAAAAAAGGGATTATAGCAGCATATTAGCTAAATTACAATCTATATGTGTATTTTACGAAATTTCGTAATATTGCTCTAACTTCGTCTTTTAGAATATTCGTAATATTCTAAGACACGAAGTTAGAGCAAATCACGAAATTTCGTAAAATACACATATTAGCCTAGCCATAGTCAATTAGCATAGGAACGTTGCCTTATACTATCAAGATAAATAATCGCAATACGCGGAAAAAAAAAAAAAAATCGTATATTATTCGCGATAATTGGAATAATTACGAATATTCGATTTAGACGAATATAACACGAATATTCATTCGAATATTCGCGAAATATCGCGAAATCGAATATGGCACCTCCCGCTCATCACTACTCTCAAGGTATTCAAAACTGATTTTACAAACTTTGTTAACCCTTTAGGTGTTGCACAAGATTTAATGGAAAATAGAGATACAATTTCAAAATTTCACTTTTTTGGCAGATTTTCCATTTTAATATTTTTTTTCAAGTGACAAAGCAAGGGTTAACAGCCAAACAAAACTCAATATTTATGGCCCTGATTCTGTAGTTTACAGAAACACCTCATATGTGGTTATAAATCGCTGTACGGGCACACGGCAGGGTGCAGAAGGAAAGGAATGCCATACGGTTTTTGGAAGGCAGATTTTGATGGACTGTTTTTTTTTTACACCATGTCCCATTTGAAGCCCCCCTGATGCACCCCTAGAGTAGAAACTCCAAAAAAGTGACCCCATTTTAGAAACTACGGGATAGGGTGGCAGTTTTGTTGGTACTAGTTTAGGGTACATATGATTTTTGGTTGCTCTATATTACACTTTTTGTGCGGCAAGGTAACAAGAAATAGCTTTTTTGGCACAGTTTTTTTTGTTATTTACAACATTCATCTGAAAGGTTAGATCATGTGGTAATTTTATAGAGCAGGTTGTCACAGACGCGGTGATACCTAATATGTATACCATTTTTTTTTAATTTATGTAAGTTTTACACAATGATTTCATTTTTAAAACAAAAAAAGTTTTAGTGTCTTCATAGCCTTAGGCCTCATGCACACGACATTTTATTTTCACGGTCCGCAAAAACGGGGTCCGTGGGTCCGTGATCCGTGACCGTTTTTTCGTCCGTGGGTCTTCCTTGATTTTTGGAGGATCCACGGATCCGTCCCCATTGACTTACATTGTAAGTCTGGACGGATCCGCTTGCCTCCGCACGGCCAGGCGGACACCCGAACATAACTTGAAGCGTCCCCATCACCATGGGAACGCCTCTATGTTAGAATATACTGTCGGATATGAGCTACATAGTGAAAGTCAGATCCGACAGTATATTCTAACACAGAGGCGTTCCCATGGTGATGGGGATGCTTCAGGTTAGAATATACTGAAAAACTGTGTACATGACTGCCCCCTGCTGCCTGGCAGCACCCGATCTCTTACAGGGGGCCGTGATCAGCACAATTAACTCCTCAGGTGCCGCACCTGAAGGGGTTAATTGTACTATCATATCCCCCTGTAAGAGATCAGGGCTGCCAGGCAGCAGGGGGCAGACCCCTCCAGTTTGAATATCATTGGTGGCCAGTGCGGCCCCCCCTCCCTCCCTCTATTGTAATAAATCAGTGGTGGCACAGTGTGCGCCCACCATCGCCCCCCCTCCCTCCCTCTATTGTAATAAATCGTTGGTGGCACAGTGTGCGCCCACCATCGCCCCCCACCCTCCCTCCCTCTATTATAATAAATCGTTGGTGGCACAGTGTGCGCCCACCATCGCCCCCCCTCCCTCCCTCTATTGTAATAAATCGTTGGTGGCACAGTGTGCGCCCACCATCGCCCCCCCTCCCTCCCTCTATTGTAATAAATCGTTGGTGGCACAGTGTGCGCCCACCATCGGCCCCCCCTCCCTGTATAGCAGTAACAACATTGGTGGCAGTGTGCGGCCTCCCAACAACCCCCCCAATCATTGGTGGCAGCGTAGTTCCAATCGGAGTCCCAGTTTAATCGCTGGGGCTCCGATCGGTAACCATGGCAACCAGGAAGCTACTGCAGCCCTGGTTGCCATGGTTACTTAGCAATAGTACAATAGTAGAAGATTCATACTTACCTGCTTGCTGCTGCGATGTCTGTGACCGGCCGGGAGCTCCTCCTACTGGTAAGTGACAGTTCTTTAGCAATGCGCCGCACAGACCTGTCACTTACCAGTAGGTGGAGCTCCCGGCCGGACACGAACATCGCAGCAGCAAGCAGGTAACTATGAATCTTCTACTATTGTACTATTGCTAAGTAACCATGGCAACCAGGACTGCAGTAGCGTCCTGGTTGCCATGGTTACCGATTGGAGCCCCAGCGATTAAACTGGGACTCCTATCGGAACTCCGCTGCCACCAATGATCGGGGGGGGGGGAGATGGGGGGCGCACACTGTGCCACCAACGATTTATTACAATAGAGGGAGGGAGGGGGGCGATGGTGGGCGCACACTGTGCCACCAATGATTTATTACAATAGAGGGAGGGAGGGGGGGCGATGGTGGGCGCACACTGTGCCACCAACGATTTATTACAATAGAGGGAGGGGGGGCGATGGTGGGCGCACACTGTGCCACCAACGATTTATTACAATAGAGGGAGGGAGGGGGGGGGCCGCACTGGCCACCAATGATATTCAAACTGGGGAGGGGGGGGGTCTGCCCCCTGCTGCCTGGCAGCCCTGAGCTCTTACAGGGGGATATGATAGTACAATTAACTGATTGTAATTAACTGATTAATTGTGCTGATCACGGCCCCCTGTAAGAGATCGGGTGCTGCCAGGCAGCAGGGGGCAGTCATGTACACAGTTCTTTTAGTATATTCTAACTAGAAGTGTCCCCATCACCATGGGAACGCTTCTGTGTTAGAATATACTGTCGGATATGAGTTTTCACAAAGTGAAAACTTAGATCTGAAAAAGCTTTTATGCAGACGGATCTTCGGATGAAATCAACCTACGGCCACGCATCACGGACACGGATGCCAATCTTGTGTGCATCCGTGTTCTTTCACGGACCCATTGACTTGAATGGGTCCGTGAACCGTTGTCCGTCAAAAAAATAGGACAGGTCATATTTTTTTGACGGACAGGATACATGGATCACGGCCTCGGCTGCAAAACGGTGCATTTTCCGATTTTTCCACGGACCCATTTAAAGTCAATGGGTCCGCGAAAAAAAAAACGGAAAACGGCACAACGGCCACGGATGCACACAACGGTCGTGTGCATGAGGCCTTAGAGCCATAGTTTTTTCAGTTTTTGGGCGATTATCTTAAGTAGAGTCTCATTTTTTTGCAGGATGAGATGGCTCTTGTATTGGCACTATTTACTAAATTACTTTTTGATCGCTTGCTATTGCACTTTTTGTGACCTAAGATGACAAAAAATGGCTTTTTTTAAACAGTTTTTATTTAAATTTTGTTACGGTAGTCACCTGAGGGGTTAACTCATGTGATATTTTTATAGAGCCAGTCGATACGGACACGTCGATACCTAATATGTATACTTTTTTTTATTTATGTAAGTTTTACACAATGATTTTATTTTTGAAGCAAAAACAATCATGTTTTAGTGTTTCCCTAGTCTGAGAGCCATAGTTTTTTCAATTTTTGGGCGATTATCTTGTTTAGGGTCTCATTTTTTGCGGGATGAGATGACAGTTTGATTGGCACTATTTTGGCATACATGCAACTTTTTTGATCACTTTTATTACCTTTTTTGGGAAGTAAGGTGGGCAAAATTTCAATTTTCTCATAGTTTTTATTTTTTTATTTTTATGGCGTTCACCGTGCGGGGAAAGTAACATGACCGTTTTATAGATCAGGATGTTACAGACGCGGCGATACCAAACATGTGTAGGGAATTTTATTTTTTTCATTTTTAATCAGTGATAAATGTGTTTTTTGATTCTTACTTTTTTTTTTTACCCAGACCCACTTGGTTCTTGAAGATCCAGTGGGTCTGATGTCTGTATAATACAGTACAGTACAATATATATTGTTCTGTACTGTATTTTACTTACACTTTGTCTGAACAGATCTATGCCTTTAGCACAGGTCTGTTCAGCACCATGGACAGCAGGACGCCTGAGAAGGCGTCCTGTTGCCATGGGAACATTCCCCACAACGTGTGGCCACAACTTCGCAGACGGGGAAGGGTAAGGACTGGGGCTCCCTCCCTCTGTCACCCCATCCTGTCGGGGGGCTGCAAAGGCACAGCAGCCCCCCGATGGGAGAGGGAGGGAACCGCATATTACTGTTAACTCTTTCCATACAACGGTCCGTACGGACCGCTGTATGGAAAGGGTTAAACGGCTGACATCCCATCACAGATGTCAGCCGTTTATACCAGAGTGTCAGCAATGTGCTGACACTCTGGTATACCACTGTACACCAACGATTATTTGGCGGGAGGCGGGCGGGGGATCGCGATCCTGCCTGCCGCACCGCCCGCAACACCCCCCCTGCACCACCCGCCACCATAAAACCATCCAGGGGTGCAGGGGGGTTGGAAAAAAATGTATATGCGGCATTTTGAAGTTTGATCCCCGCGGTCAGAATCAACCAAAAACACAGCAAACAGCAGGTCTGAATTGACCTGCGGTTTTCTGCGATCGCCGATACGGGGGGGGGGGTCATATGACCCCCCCCCCAGCGTTGTGACAGGATGTTGGCTGAATGATTTCAAACGGCATCCTGTGCGGATTAACCCTAGTGGCGCCGCAATCTCACTTTAAACTCATGACGTACTGGTACGTCATGGGTCCTTAAGGACTCGGGATCCATGCCGTACCGGTACGTCATGGGTCCCTAAGGGGTTAAGCAGACTGCGATTGTCTATTGTTGTGACTTAGATGAAGATCAGATCACATTTTGTGCAGAAATCCATATAATTCCAAAGGGTTCGCATACTTTTTCTTGCAACTGTATACTTACCCAAGTCCCCGCTCCCTACGAAGAAAACATCCAGTGTCAGGGGGCAGCAGTGGCAGGCGGGGACAGGGACGAGCCTCTCTAGTGTTACCCGCAATGCTAGGGAGGCTCATCCCCGTCCCCGCCTGCCATTGGCTGCTCCCTGCGCTGGGAGAAGCAACAGCGGTGGTGCGTGGACCAGGAGTTGGGACACGGGTGTGTATATTCAGTATGGGGGGGGCTTTTTTTTTAGGATTGGATAGCCCCTTTAATATGGAGCTCATCCCCTATTAGCAGGTAAACAGCTTCTACTCTTTTGGGAAGACTTTCTACAAGATTTTGGGCCTGGCTCACAATCTCCATACAAGGTCATCTCAAAGGTGTTCGATGGGATTCAGGTTAGAGCTTTGCATGTGTAAGCCAAGTTTTTCCACAGCAAATCCACTCAGTAATGCCACTATGGACCTTGATTTGTTCATTAGAGGACAATCATTCTGGAAACAAAAAAGGGCCTTGCCCAAACTGTTCTCACGAAGTTGGAAGCATACAATTGTCCAAAATGTCTTGGTTTGCTGAAGCATAAATATTTCCCTTTACAGGAACTAAGGGGCCTAGGTAGGTCAACATCTGGAAAACAACCGCATAACATTATCCCTCCTCCACCCTATTTTATAATTGGCACAGGCAGGTAATGTTTTCCTGGTATTTGCCCAACCTAGAAATGTCCATAAGATAGAGAAGGCTTGCAAGCAGCTGCCCGACCATGGAAACCCAAGCCATGAAGCTCCAGCGTATAGTTTTTGTGCTGATGTTGATGACAGTGATGTTTCAAAACTCTGCAGTTATTGAGTCAGTGTTGGTGACTTTTATACACTATGTGACCCCACAGTTGCTGTGGTTCCTAAATGCCTCCAATTTGCAATAATAGCACTCATAGTTGATTGTGGAATATCTAGGCAGGAAGAAATTTTATGAACTGACTTGTGGCAGTGGTGGCATCGTATTATTGTAGATTATAAGCCTTATGGGCAGGGTCCTCTCTCCTTCTGTACCAGTCTGTAACCCTTCTTGTTCATGTGAAAATAAGGGAGCGAGCACTCGACTATGGCATACACTCAGATTTAATATTAAAAATTGCAATGATAAATTGATCAAACAATAAATTCAATAACACAATTAAAATGCTAAAAATGTTACCAATGGTATAAAATAATGGTCGACCATATATGCGCCACTAATTGATGGGAGCAATACAGTGATGTATATATAAGGTCCAATGGTGTCCACAATAAATGTTATAAAGTGACAGTGCAATAATAAAGATTGAAAATAACAGTGCTGATAACTTAAGATAAATGTCAATATCCTGGTGAAAGGTAAGGTGATGAATAGGTGCAACGATCCTGTGAAAAAATAGGGGACGCCGTATAGGGCCTGGCACTACAGACTTATATTTGTTCCTGTAGAGATTGGAGTTCAATATAGAGTCCGCAATCAACCGCAATAAACAGTCCAAAAGTTGCTTATGTTTGGTTAATAATATATTTTGTGGACGCAGTCTATATTAGCTGTGTAATTCTCACCTCTGTCCGGAGGTTATTCCTTGCTAGGAGTAGAGAGTCTTACCTCCTATGTTGGCGTGTTGCACGGTCTATTTCTTAATGCGCTGCAGGAGTTCAGCTGGAGACGCTGTTACGTCCTCACAGCTCCCAAACTCTAGTAACCTAGCCCAAATCTCGCGGTATTACGGGTGGGACAACAGTCCGATCTCCGCACTCGCTATTGCCGCAGGGCAATTGAGTTGTTACAAAAGTTGCAGTGGTTACAAGGTTGCAGTCTTTAAATCTTTATCTCTTTATAGCATGGCCATGCTCGGAGTTCTCTTTGTGGAGGTTCCAACAGAGTGTCTGAAAGCCCAGACGCGTTTCGAGATAGTTCCAATCTCTTCCTCAGTGGTGGTCACAGGCACTCCTAACCTCCTCCTTTTAAACAGTTGTCAGGTGTTCAGCAAGTCCTGGTTGTATAATCCAGGATCAGAGTGAATTTCCAATTTTTGCCATAATGCGATTCTCATGCGTTTTTCTCGCGTTTTTTATCTTTTTTATCATTTTAATGTGTTACACACACTTTTTATGACTTTTAAGTTCATATAGAGTTAATTCGCAACTAACAGATTAACAATCTGAAAAAAACGCATCAACCAGAAAAAAACGCAAGAAAAACGCATGAGAATCGCATTATGGCAAAAATTGGAAATTCACTCTGATCCTGGATTATACAACCAGGACTTGCTGAACACCTGACAACTGTTTAAAAGGAGGAGGTTAGGAGTGCCTGTGACCACCACTGAGGAAGAGATTGGAACTATCTCGAAACGCGTCTGGGCTTTCAGACACTCTATTGGAACCTCCACAAAGAGAACTCCGAGCATGGCCATGCTATAAAGAGATAAAGATTTAAAGACTGCAACCTTGTAACCACTGCAACTTTTGTAACAACTCAATTGCCCTGAACATAGCGAGTGCGGAGATCGGACTGCTGTCCCACCCGTAATACCGCGAGATTTGGGCTAGGTTACTAGAGTTTGGGAGCTGTGAGGACGTAACAGCGTCTCCAGCTGAACTCCTGCAGCGCATTAAGAAATAGACCGTGCAACACGCCAACATAGGAGGTAAGACTCTCTACTCCTAGCAAGGAATAACCTCCGGACAGAGGTGAGAATTACACAGCTAATATAGACTGCGTCCACAGAATATATTATTAACCAAACATAAGCAACTTTTGGACTGTTTATTGCGGTTGATTGCGGACTCTATATTGAACTCCAATCTCTACAGGAACAAATATAAGTCTGTAGTGCCAGGCCCTATACGGCGTCCCCTATTTTTTCACAGGATCGTTGCACCTATTCATCACCTTACCTTTCACCAGGATATTGACATTTATCTTAAGTTATCAGCACTGTTATTTTCAATCTTTATTATTGCACTGTCACTTTATAACATTTATTGTGGACACCATTGGACCTTATATATACATCACTGTATTGCTCCCATCAATTAGTGGCGCATATATGGTCGACCATTATTTTATACCATTGGTAACATTTTTAGCATTTTAATTGTGTTATTGAATTTATTGTTTGATCAATTTATCATTGCAATTTTTTATATTAAATCTGAGTGTATGCCATAGTCGAGTGCTCGCTCCCTTATTTTCACATTTACTCATTCCATTGAGGTGGGGCGTCCCCAAACTGAGTTTGCAGCACCGTACCACCCACTACCAGCAGTGAGCCACTTCATCCAATTAACCCTTCTTGTTCATGCTTAGAGCAATTGTCTGTATTATGTATGTATACCCCTTATCATATGTATAGCACCATAGAATGAATGGCGCATTAATAATCCTACTTAATAAAATCCCTGTGTGCCTGCCCTGTGTCTGTGCCGATTTTTAAACAGGGCATGCGCGGCTGGGGGGACCTATCAGCACACAGCACTCCACACGCTCCCCGCACCGCCCACACCAGCCGCGCTCCTTTTGAATGCTATCTGTGAATGGGAGTGCACAGCATCAGTGTGCACAGAGATGCTGTGCGTGGGCTCCTGTGCGTGCGTGTGCAGGCAAAATATCATAGCACTTATACATGGAAAGGGGAGTATAATTTTGACTTCTCTTATGTAGCTCAGATCCACATGTAGGACCAAATCAGAGCAGGATGTGGCCCAAGATTGCTTCTGGATCACCCTAGGAACATTGGTGGTGCAGTGGTAGCCATCTTGATGAAGAGTGTGGTATCTGTCCATACCTGCATGCTGTCAGCGGCGCTCTAAATACCTGCGCACCGAGAACTGGAAGTCACGTGACCAGAAATCGGAGGTGGAACGCATGTGGAACACATGATGGAATGCAAAACCAGGAAGTAAATCACAGATATCATGATAATACACAGAAGAGGGTAGAAAAACCACTGGGCATGTAAATAATGATACAGGAGATTGGCCACTGATCCATGCTAATGTAGGAAAGTGTCATATTATTTGGATTTAATATTTTTTATTATTATTTAACAACAGTGTCATTTTCATCACGACTAATGGGAGGTGCAATAGGGGAATGTTACTCTGCCACTTTTTTATTGAAAGACAGGGCAACAAATATTTCTGTGTTACACTGCAACCTCACCCAAAGATAAAAATAAGGAATAGAATGACTGATCCCCAAATTAATCAGATAAAGCATGCAAAATCTAAATAATCATTAAGACCAAACGGGATGATGGTATATGTCCATGTAGCTTCTTTTTGTTTCAAAATGGTATTGAGATCACCTCCTCTTATGCCTGTCTTTATTGTGTCCATCACTCAGAAGTCTAGGACTCTGACATCACCATTATGGTTGAGTGTCACATGTCTGGAGATTGGTTTATCACATTTATTCTTAAAGGGCTTCTGTCACCCCACTAAACTTTTTTTTTTTTTTGCTTACTTATAATCCCTATACTGCGATTTATGGCTACATGATCAAATTAATCATTTTGGTCCTGTAGATTTAGTTTAAAACAAGCTTTTAAAATATGCAAATTACCTTGCTATCAGCAAGTAGGGCGGCTACTTGCTGGTAGCAGCCGCATCCTCCGATCGTAAAGACGCCCCCTCCGCATTGTGATTGACAGGGCCAGGGAACGGGATCGTTCTCTGCTGGCCCTGCCTGTTTGCATTTAAAATCTTGCGCCTGCGCCGCAGCTGTACCTGTCTTCAATTGGCGCAGGAGCACTGAGAGGCGGCCGCTCCATCCTCAATGCGCCTGCGCCGGGTGTAGATGTGACGTCATCGGCGCAGGCGCATTGAGGATAGAGTGGCCAAGCGAGCGGCCGCCTCTCAGTGCGCCTGCGCCAATTGAAGACAGGTACGGCCGCGGCGCAGGCGCAAGATTTTAAATGCAAACAGGCAGGGCCAGCAGAGAACAATCCCGTTCCTTGGCCCTGTCAATCACAATGTGGAGGGGGCGTCTTTACGATCGGAGGATGCGGCTGCTACCAGCAAGTAGCCGCCCTACTTGCTGGTAGCAAGGTAATTAGCATATTTTAAAAGCTTGTTTTAAACTAAATCTACAGGACCAAAATTATTAATTTGATTATGTAGCCATAAATCACAGTGTAGGGATTATAAGTAAGCAAAAAAAAAAAAAGGTTTAGTAGGGTGACAGAAGCCCTTTAACATCACCCACATATTCCAAAATCCATCTCTTAAATGCTTTGCCTACATACATGAGATTGCACGTACATTTAAATAGATATACAGCTCCTTCAGTATTGCAATTAGCAAACAAACGGGTGTGGTATATCTTGTGTCCACCAGAGTCAGAGAAGTGAGACCCTCTAAAAATAAATTGACAAGCTTTACAGTGGCCGCAACGAAAGGTACCAAGTTGTCCATTGGTGAGCCAGGTGTCTTTTTTATGCATCTCAAAATGGCTGTGAACCAAGATATCTCTTAGGTTGCGGCCCCGTCTGTACTTAATTGCTGGAAAATCTGGAATAAATCCTGAAATATCTGGATCCGTTTTCAGAAGTGACCAATATTTACCAAGTATACTCTTCACTTCTTGTGCTGAAGAATCATAAGTACCAATAATACGTATAGTTAAAAAAGTAATTTAGCAAGGAGTATTGCAGTGTATTAGTGGTCTACAAGATGTAGCTCTGCAGCATGTAGAGAAGTATAGTTTTTAACAGCTGGGACACAAAAGCTTACAGACTACTGCTTTTTAAGGTACTTGTGACTTTTTTAATGTATGGGAGGAGCGGAATGTCTCTTTAAGTGAGCACTGGCACAAGAGGGGGGTGAGGTTGTCTTTTGAAGGAATTACTAACACTATGCGGCACTTGATGAATGTCAAGTCAATCCCTTTGAAGTCACAAAAAGCCTATTTGTTTTTCCCAAGTCAGTGTTATGGAGCTGAGAGTAAGTGTAGAGTAAATCCAGGGTAGACTTCCAGGTTACACAATGTTACATTTTAATTAATTAAGATAGAAATGTTATAGATTAGGACCTTGTTGCTTCATCATATACAGTACAGGTCAGGGTGTATAATGATTTGGAAAAAAAATTCCTTGTGATTGATTATTGGATTATCATTATAGTAATACTCATAATATTCATAACATGTTGTTCAATCTCAATTCAGTCATGCTCGACTCTTTGCGACCACATGGACCACAGCACACCAGGCCCCTCTATCTTCCACTGTCTCTCGAAGCTTACCTAAGCTCATGTTTGTTGCTTCCATGATACTGTCCAGCCATCTCATTGCATCCAGATCTTTTCCAGCATTCAGGGTATTCTCCAATGACTCCTGCCTTGTCATTATGTGTCCAAAGTATTTCAGATTCAGTATTGCTCCTTCCAATGAACAACCAGAGTTAAATTTTTCAAGGATTGATTAATTGGATCTTCTTGCAGTCCATGAAACACTCAGAAGTCTTTTCCAGCACCACAGTTCGAAGGCGTCAATTCTTCTACGCTCAGCCTCCCAGCTCTCAGAACCATACATTACTACAGGAAAAAACATGACTTTGACCATACAAACTTTTGTTGGCAAGGTGACATCTTTGCTTATAATTACACTGTCCAAGTTTGTCATTGCTTTCCTTCCAAGAAGCAAATGTCTTTTGATTTCATGTCTGTAGTGACCATCTGCAGTGATCTTTGACCCCAAGAAAACAAAATCTAATACTGCTTTCATTTCTTCCCCCTCTATTTGCCAGGAGAGGATGGATTCTGATGCCATGATCTTAGTTTTTTTTAATGTTGAGACTTAGGCCAACTTTTGCACTGTCCTCTTTCACCCTCATCAAGAGGCTCCTTAATTATTTTTCATTTTCTGCCATAAGAGTGGTATCATCTGCATATCTGAGGTTGTTGATATTTCTGCCAGCAATTCTAACTCCAGCTTTTGCTTTATCCAGTCAAGCATTTCACATGATATATTCTGCATATAAGTTAAATAAATAGGGTGATAATATACAGGCTTGTCGTACTCCTTTTCCGATATTGAACCAATCAGTTGTATCATGTACAGTTCTCACAGTTGCTTCTTGACCTGCATACAAGTTCCTCAGGAGACATGTTAGGTGATCAGGTACTCCCATCTCTTTAAGAACTTGCCATGATTTATTGTGATCCACACATATAAAGGCTTTAGTGTAGTGCATGAAGCAGAAGTAGATGTTTTTCTGTAACTCTTTTGCTTTCTCCGTAATCCAGCAAGTGTTGGCAATTTGATCTCTGGTTCCCCTGCCTCTTGGAAAACCAGTTTCTTCTTCCGGTAGTTCTCGAATCACATATTGCTGAAGCCTAGCTTGCAGAATCTTTAGCATAGCCTTGCTAGCATGTGAGATGAGTGCAATTGTTTGGTAGTTTAAACATTCTTTGGCATTGCCCTTCTTTGGGATTGGAATGTAAATCAACCTCTTCCAGTCCTGTGGCCATTGCTGTGTTTTCCAGATTTGCTGGTATATTGAGTGCAGCACTTTAACAGCATCATCTTTTACTATTTTAAAAAGCTCAGCTGGAATTCCATCACCTCCACTAGCCTTGTTGTTGGTAATGCTTTCTATATGGCCAACCAATTTTTCAGCATTTTTTTCATTGTTGACTTCCAAGAGCTATAACTTTTTTATTTTTTCGTAGTCATAAGAGAAGGCTTGTTTTTTGGTGGACAAGTTTTAGTTTTTAATAGTGCCATGGAGTGTAAAAACTACCTGATACATAATCATTCTACAGGCAGAGGACCTTCTGAAGTAGAAGTTGTAAAAGACAATGCAAAAATAAATAAGGAACAAAAAAATGAATGGACCCTATGCAAGGGAAAATCCAGGGAAAATATTAATAAAATTGAGGTATGTGGGTTCAGTCAAAGATAGTATAATGATAGTATAATGTATATACGCACTGGATAGACAAGACGGACCAGGGCAAACACTGAATCAGAACTGGAGTTATAATATATACAGCTAAGTGACAGTGTAATCAGCAATGTTTTAATATTATATGCTAATGATGGCTGATGGCAGACTAATGTGATTTGTCATGTTGGAATATTTTTGATGCACAATAGATGCAAACATTATATATAGACTAAGCCCTCACTGTGATATGATAAAATCTGAGACTCTCAGTCAATATATTTTGATCAAAAAACATCTGTGCCCACCTACCAGTGCCAAGGTGGTCTCATTTAGGCAGGTCCTACTCTAAGCCTATATATGCCATTGGGTATCTACATTCAGCAGAGCAGAAACTGCACATATAGTGTGCTGCTCCCAGTCACCTCTGTGTGCATCAAACAACCAATGAGAGGAGGAGCACACACAACTAAATGTACCACCTAATCAAGGCGGCCTGTTTGATAGGAGAGGCAAACGTGTACAAGAATGCTATTTTCAGGGTAAAATAGAATCACATTCACACTTTAAGGTGCCACTTCTTTAAGTGTATACTACAAACTAAACAAAAATCACAGAGAAAAGATAAAAAAAAACATATATAATGCTTGCATCTATTATCTGCTTTATGTGATTTTTTTTTTTCTAAATGTAGCCGTTGACATCCGCATATTTATTTATCATATCGCTCAGGATGTTTTTTTCTTTTCTCTGTGATTTTTGGAATATTTTTGGCTGTTGTCATCTGGTATGATTGGCCAATGATGGCCAATCATTTGCAACTATGTGCACGTATGTTACATTGTTTTTAAGCTATTTCCAGTTTAATTCTCTTTTACATGGGTTAACAAGTATAAAAAGAAAGCGTAACTATCAACATTCCTTCCTGATAATTGCCATGAGCAAAGGTGCCACCAATAGCTTGATGAACGAGCAAATGCCTGTCCGTCAGGGTAGCTGATACTTATGTGGTTACCTAAATCATGGTTTCTGTGCAGCAGATTGTCCTAGGTAGACAAGGATAGTTGTGTAAACAAGGATAACGCTGTAGTAATCACTCCTCCACATACAGAGGAGATGATTGCTACATGTAAATGCAGAACTGACTCTGTAAAGTGGCCTTAACAGGATTGTTTGATATAATTACAAATCACAAGCCTCAAAATGTCTTATAATAAAAAAAAACACCTTTCTCCAGCACCATTCTCTGTGGTGCTGGTCCGGTTTTCATGCCCTTTTTTGTTTACAAACAGCAGGGATGACATGCCAAGATATAGTAATCCACTGCTGAAGACAGTGATTGGCTGCAGCGGTTGTTTCATATTCCTGCATGTGACTGTGTTGGTGATGCGCAGAATATGGTAACTGCTGCAGCAAATCACTGTCCTCAGTGGTAGAACATTGAGCGTTATACTGCTGTATAGTGATGAGCGGCAGGGGCTATATTAGAATTTACGAAATTTCATGAATATTTGGGCAAATATTCATCATATATTTGCAAATTCAAGATTATTTTCTTGATTGCGAAAAATCGGCAATGTAATATTACAGGCGTGGATCACTTTTGCTACATTTTCAAAGCTGCTAGAAGTTTCCTGAGACTGGATAAAATGGTTGGCACGGCAGAACATTACAACAGCTTTATATGCAGATAGAGTGCTCCAATATATTGTGATTGTGCTAATCGGCACTAATGATGCACATACTTTGGCACAATATGTGAAACTTCACATTCTACCAGGTCTGCATGTATGTATGGACAGCAGAACCTATCACACTACCTAACACACTGCACTGGAACCGATCAGCTACACTATATCAGGATATAACCTACACTGAGTATCTCCCACTAACTATCTGTAATATATATATATGAGCTAACTAACTATCTAATGTAATGAGTGGAAAGCACAGAGCACAGCAATGACGCTGCTGTCTCTCTCTCAGATCTGCAAAATACTGCATACAATGGCTGCTGGGGAGGTTCTTATATAGTAAGGGGTAGGCAACTTTCCTATTGGTTGCTAGGGATGTTGCTAAGCTCAGACAAAGACATTGCAGCCTTCTCATTGGCCCACAAGCAGGAAGGGAGGTTACTGTTGGAAAAAAAAAATAGAATATTTGAAATTACGAATATACATGACTATATTCTAAATATTAGCGAATTCTCAAAGTGCCGATATTTGTGATAAATATTTGCGATACGAATATTCGCGCCCAACACTACTGCTGTATACTGCCACAGTCCCGCTGCTTTTTTTTCAACAGTTTCAAAAGGACCGGAGCAGCTCTGCAGTGAGTGATGCTGAAGAAAGAGGTGCGTATAGCATTATTTTTCATTTTGTGTCATTTTAGGTCTTGTCTATGTTTACTTATCTAGGAAAACCCCTTTAAGCCTTGAATGTTGGTGGCTGGATCATTCGTACAAAGTCAGTCTGATCCTAATCTTATGTATATGGTCAACTTTAGTTGTCAAAATACCATACTAAAATGTCTTCTTTTCTTACTATTACTTTCCTATTTTTAAAAAACTATACATTTTTACTACTCTATACATTTTATATGACAATTAATTGTAAAGTCAATTGTGTTAATCTATAACAAACGTAATAGAAAAAGGGTTCATTCACAAATGCTGGATACATTCAATATAGAGTCTAATAGGAGAAAGTAATTACTTGAGGTGAGCACCAGCTTTCCTTAACTCCTCATTAAGCTGTATTGTAAACTTAGTAAAGGTCTCAGCAAGGAGCCATTCACATTGATGGAGGGGTGGAGCACAGGAGACAATTGATTTGGGGCCCAGTAGTAACTTTTCAACAATAGAGGGGATTCATGAAAAGCGTTGTGTAAGTATATGGGAGGAAATGTGATTTTTCTCATCTACACTAAAGAAATGACAATAAATATAATAAATTTCTACCCAAGGTAAGAGTTTACTTTTACATTTACATGTAGCACATTTGTCATAAAGGTTCATGAAATAAATATGTGTAGAAAAAAATATATTTAAAATAAAAAATGATAATAGTGATGTAGTATTTCGGGTAATTGAAAACAAAAATCATAACTAAAGGATTAGTGCTGTGTTATGGCTGCAAACCAACTCTGAGCTGCTCTGGTCATCAATATCTACCGGTAAGTACAGGAAAACCCCTTTATTAAAATGTTATTATCTTTTGTATATACCTTGTGCAGTTTGCTCTGAGTGTTCTCAATTTTTAGAGTGAGTTTTGTTTGCTAGTGCTGGTTTGAACTAAACTGAGCCCAATGGCACGAGTGTGTGGGGCCAACCTTTCAAATTGAGTAGTGTGTCAGATATCCAACATGGTCCTATAGACATTAAAACAATGGTCCAACATGAAAAAGAGAGAAGTTCCAGGACTTTTTTAAAAAGTATACATCTTTATTGTGCATCCTAAAAATCATCACCACGGCATGAAAGATGCTTCCGTGTTCCGAATAGCTAATTATGTGTTCTTTTTCATACTATGTTTGGGAACACATATTTAGCCATTTGAAACGTGTAAGACTCTTTTATGTCAATGGTGATGTTTTTAGGATGCCACAATCTAGATTTATACCTTTTTTAAGAAGTGCTGGTACCTCACTCTTTTTTTCATGCTGGATTCTATATCCTGTGGCCGGTCCGGGTTTTTCCCCGTGCACCCAACTTATGGTAAGCTGATCTTCTGCTGAACTGTTTGTAAAACAATAGTGTCATATTCCATTGGATATCTGGAAGAATACCATATAGCGGTGTATGGAATATTGTGTAATTCATACATGAATCCTCGGAGCCTTAGAAGCAGCAGTGTCTCCAGGGACCTGTACTTCTATGCAAATCTAATCAGTCATGTCATTTTTCTCTTTTTTTTTCAGAGATTGATAGACATCAGAAAACAGACCCGTATTTTACTTTCTTTGTAAAGATGCCTGCACATTTCTTTAAGCCATGTTATTCTGTGTTTGTCAACAAACGTTATAGGTCAGGGTGAACTATTCTCTTTACTGCTGAGGCATTTGTTGTGGATTCTTTATGTGTGACCTCAGGGTATGAGCAAGCAGAATCCTGCAGTACCTTTGTCAACCTTTGTTTTCTCATTGTAAGCCGCCCTGAGAGATGGAAGGATTTTTAATCAAGCAAAATTGAAGAAAAGATTTTTGGGAGTGCAATATCTTTTGTGACAGGTTTTCCATCATCCACCGATAACATCTTTCCTCCTCAGCTCTATTGTCATGTGTTAGGCAGAATATTGTATTTTAATAAATTTATAGTAGATATAAAATTCTACCTCCAAGTTTTGTTACTGCATTCTGCCAGCAAATCTCTTTTTTGAAAAGGTTATCATAGGTAACAAGGGTAATTCTGTAGAGCATGCAGAGATATACATTCCGTTCCTGTACATGAGAAATCATGAGTCTAGCTGTAGCTCCTTTACATGTGACTTTTCCAAAGATCTGATGAAAATTTATTTCAGGAGAGTTCTTGCAGCTTGGCAAAAAAGCCATGCCTATTGTGTAAATGATAGCGTTGCTAAAAGAGACATTTACATTTATTATCATGATGCCAATAGCAATGTTACTATGCAAATGGGCCTTATGCGCAGATGTACAGTCATGTGAAAAAATTAGGACACCCTTTGAAAGCATGTGGTTTTTTGTAACATTTTTAATAAAAGGTTATTTCATCTCCGTTTCAACAATACAGAGAGATTAAAGTAATCCAACTAAACAAAGAAAACTGAAGAAAAGTCTTTTCAAGATCTTCTGTAAATGTCATTCTACAAAAATGCCTATTCTAACTGAGGAAAAAGATAGGACACCCTTGCCCCTAATAGCGAGTGTTACCTCCTTTGGCTGAAATAACTGCAGTGAGACGGTTCTTGTAGCCATCTACCAGTCTTCGACATCGGTCTGAGGAAATTTTACCCCACTCCTCAATGCAGAACTTTTTCAGCTGTGAGATGTTTGAGGGGTTTCTTGCACGTACAGCCCTTTTCAAGTCACCCCACAGCATCTCAATGGGATTCAAATCTGGACTTTGACTTGGCCATTCCAGGACTCTCCATTTCTTCTTTTTCAGCCAATCTTTGGTTGATTTACTAGTATGTTTTGGGTCATTGTCATGTTGCATGGTCCAGTTCCGCTTCAGCTTTAATTTTCTAACTGATGGTCTCACATGTTCTTCAAGCACCTTCTGATACACAGTAGAATTCATCGTGGATTCTATGATGGTGAGCTGACCAGGTCCTGCTGCAGCAAAGCAGCCCCAAACCATGACACTTCCACCTCCATGCTTCACAGTTGGTATGAGGTTCTTTTCTTGGAATGCTGTGTTTGGTGTACGCCAAACATGTCCTCTGCTGTTGTGTCCAAATAATTCAATTTTGGACTCATCTGTCCAAAGAACATTATTCCAGAAGTCCTGGTCTTTGTCAACTTTATCTCTGGCAAATGTCAGTCTGGCCTCGATGTTTCTCTTGGAAAGCAAAGGTTTCCTCCTTGCACACCTCCCATGCAAGTTAAACTTGTACAGTCTCTTTCTGATTGTAGAGGCATGTACTTCTACATCAACAGTAGCCAGAGCCTGCTGTAGTTCTCGAGATGACACTTTAGGGTTTTTGGAGACCTCTTTTAGCATCTTGCGGTCTGCTCTTGGGGTGAACTTGCTGGGGCGACCAGTCCTGGGCATGTTGGCAGTTGTTTTGAAAGCCCTCAACTTGTAGACTATCTTCCGGACAGTGGAATGGCTGATTTCAAAATCTTTTGAGATCTTTTTAAATCCCTTCCCAGACTCATAGGCTGCTACAATCTTTTTTCTGAAGTCCTCTGACAGCTCTTTTGCTCTCACCATGGTGCTCACTCTCACTTCAACAGTCAGGAGCACACCAAACTAAATGTCTGAGGTTTAAATAGGGCAAGCCTCATTCAACATGCAGAGTAACGATCTACTAATTATGTGCACCTGGTGTGATATACCTGTGTGAGATCTGAGCCAATTTAAGAGGGAATACATGTGAGGGTGTCCTATCTTTTTCCTCAGTTAGAATAGGCATTTTTGTAGAATGACATTTACAGAAGATCTTGAAAAGACTTTTCTTCAGTTTTCTTTGTTTAGTTGGATTACTTTAATCTCTCTGTATTGTTGAAACGGAGATGAAATAACCTTTTATTAAAAATGTTACAAAAAACCACATGCTTTCAAAGGGTGTCCTAATTTTTTCACATGACTGTAGGTAAACTAGGCACCTTGGATTGAACATTTGGACAGTGGGTGTGATGGTTGAGAGAACCCGAACTGCAAAATTTGGGTTCATAACGAACTTTGCGAGTTCGGGAACCCGGACCCAGACTTTTTCACTGAAGTTCAGGTTCTGGTGATTTTATTATTTACCATTATGTTATACCATTATGGTTATAACAGAAAATAATAGCATTCTTAAGACAGATTGCTAAATAAAATGGCCATTGAGGGGTTAGAAATAATAAAAAAGACCTCACCTCATCCACTTGATCGCGCAGCCGGTATCATCTTCTTTCTTCTTTCTGCAGGACCTGCTCAATGAAGATAGTAGGACCTGTGGTGACATCACGTTATTATTTTTAACCCCTCAATTGCTATTTTATTTAGCAGTCTGTCTAAAGAATGCTGTTATTTTCTGTTATAGCCATGTTATAACGGAAAATAATAAATTGAAGTTCGGGTCCTCATTGACTTTAATAAGTCCGGGGTCAAGTTCAGGTCAAGTTCGAGTCCCGAACCTGAACTTTGGCCTGAAGTTTGGCCGAACCCGGAGAACCTGAACTTCCACAGGTTTGCTCATTCCTAATAATGACTGCTAGTAATACAGCTGATCGCTCTGCCAGGTATAGTAGCCTTTCCTTAAAGCAACCTTTCTGTGGAATCAAAGTTTCGGGTACATAATGAAGGGCCGCAAAGTTTAGTTAACAAAACTCTTTTATTATACTCACAATAAAATCGTGAATAACACAACTTAAATAATCATAAAATCAGGTCCATCAAACACAATGCCTGACCCAGGATTCGCCGATAAGGTTTTCTCGGGAGCAATCATACCCCCTTCTCTGCACACTTCATTTAAATGGGGTTAATCTGCATCCCCTCCCCTTCCTTTGCAGACAACACCCACCCTATAAATCATTTTGTACATATATTATTACACATGTTACATATTAGGACCATAAATAATCATAATAATATTCATAAATACTGAATATAAGAACATGGTCATATCCGATATCGGAACCCAATACAGACCCGCTCCTATTCGGAGCGCTGCAACTATTCCCAATGTTACAAGAAACAATCCAACACGGTCATACATCCCGCAAACACTCTTTAGTCTGTCCATTCCGTACTATTTCATTAAAATTACCTCCCTCCTATATTTCTTAATTTCATTCATAACTTCTTCCCTAGTCACATGATATCATACCACCAATAGCTATCCACTATCGGCTCCACCCACTTCACACCCACTTTTTACTCAGCCAATAATCAGAAATCCTGTATTTACCCCACGTTATTCCACCAAACAGGGCTTCGAATGGAAATCAATGTTTAAGCCAAGGGGCTGTAATGTCTTCATTTTGAATATCCATTCCACTTCTCATCGGTCTATCTGTCTCACAGGGTCACATCCTCTCCAATCCAATTTCACCTTTTCCACTCCTGCAAACCACAAACCTCACGGGTCCTTACCATGCATTTTCTTAAAATGCATTGATACACTATGACTTTCCTGCCTTTTCTTTATATTGTTAAAATGGTCCTGTACCCTTTTAAGTTTATGCAATGTTCTACTATCCAGCGGGACTGTGTTGGTTGTATCAAAGAAGATTGCTGCTTCTCTTGAGCTTGTGAATTGAGACGTATACCTGGCAGCGTGACCACCTTTTCTATAAAGACAGATTCATTGTGATTTTACCTGCATCACACGGAGGTCAGCGAAGCCGATTTGACATCAAGAAACGCAGTGGTGAACTTTTTTTGGTTTACTTTATTTTATTTCTTTTTTTGAAAGTTTTGAAAGTAATACAGCTGAAATGGAAGGTGATATCTGTCAACCTATGCATGATCACCTTCTAAGTGCACAAAGGACCACACACACATTAGACTATTGTTGGCCAAACCAAAAAAACATAAATTTATTGTTCGCGAACACACCATACACAACCAATCCTTATTTTCCCAACATAATTTCTTGGGACAAAGAAGCATTGGGACTGTTGAATGTCAATGCCTAATACTTTTATTCTTCTGGAAGATAAGCCACTTTCAGAGGTGTCTGTGTGTCAAGCGTTTGTCCTACAGGTATTTAAAATGTATGGGTACCATAAAATTGCCCTTAAAGAGGACCTTTTACCACTCCTGATATGTTTGCTTTAATAGCTACATACATTACCCATGTAATAACAATTCTGGAACATCTACTGTTATGACTCTATGTTGTGCCATTCCTTTATTATTTCTACTAGAAGTAGAATTAATTTCTAGCAGTCTGCAGTAAGCATACATAGGGGTGGTAACCAGCTGGGGGGTGTGCTCTTACTGAAGGCTAATAGCGATTCATTCATATATTCTAGTAGAAATAATACAGGAATGGCACAACATATATACACAATAGTTATTACATAGGGAGTGCAGGAAGCTATTAAAATAGACATTTCAGAAGTATTGAAAGGCCCTCTTTATAGCTGTCATACACATTCAATAACTGACAGGTATCTTTCCCCGACTCCCTCCCGCAGGAACCTTCTGTGGGTAGCTTATCTCCAGAGAAAACAAAAGGATTAGGCAAAAATATTCATCTCACCCAGTCCTTCTCACCCCATACCCATCAAAGTGTTGGCTGAACCCACCGTTCTTGGCTGGTTCTGCTGACAATAGACTAATGTGTATGAGGATCTTAAGACATTGGATTGTTACCAGCAGATGGATCAGTTGCCTTGGACATCTGTTCTTTGGAATGATAAACTGACTAGCAGTAGATAAGTGGTGCTGGGGGTGTCTGCTAGCTGGTCACCCATCCAGATTTCATACATATCCCTATTGTAAAATTCATATATCCAAGTTTTTTAATTGCAACACATGATCCTCAAGATTTGCCTTTACAAGACAGTGTAAAGGGAACCTGGCACACTGAACATTGATGGAAGGCAGGGCCAGCAATACCATATTGTGGCACATTATACCACCAGCCAAATACCACAGTTCATCACAAAATACTGCCAGCAGCACAAAATACAGCCCCAAATTATTCCACTGGCCAACCACGAGGAGGGTCCAGGCAGCCCCCTGGGCATCGGTCCATCCGGAAAATTTTCCTGTAAGGTCTATGGCCAATCTGCCCCTGCTATATACACTGTCAAAGAGGACAGGCTTTCAATCACTGATAGGACCACCCACTGGACTCCTAAGCCCAGAATGAGCAGAGACAAAATGTTATACTGTATCTTTTCCCATGAGGCTAAAGTATATATCAATCTTCTCAGCTCACCCTGTTCTGCAACATGCTGCCTACAGATCAGACACCATGGATAACATAACAAGTTTCTTTTAATTCATATTAGTGTCACCTGAAATATGGGGTGTTGGATGTGCCAGACATATACTTAGAATTATTTGGAGGCACTATAAATCTCTATTTCTTTACTATCATTATACTTTATGTAACTAAACTTACTGTTAGATGTGACATCGGCACAGGTGTATTGAGGATGGAGCGGCCGAGGCACAGGCACCAGATTTTGAATTCAAACAGGCAGGGCCAGCAGAGAACGATTCCGTTCCCTGGCCCTGTCAATCACAATGCGGTGGGGGCGTCTTTAGGATCGGAGGATGCGGCTACTACCAGCAAGTAGCCGCCCTACTTGCTGGTAACAAGGTAATTTGCATATTTTAAAAGCATGTTTTAAACAAAATCTACTGGACCAAAATGATTAATTAGATTATGTAGGCATAAATCGCAGTGTAGGGATTATAAGTAAGCAAAAAAAAAAAAAAAAGGTTTAGTGGGGTGACAGAAGCCCTTTAAAACCTAAACAATGTAGTCGTTTTACCTCATTGTTTGGATAAACTGAGCAAAACAGTAAAACAACCTGTACAGAAGGAAAGAACAGAAAACTTTAGTGGAATAATCTCATTTAAGAAAGCAAATGCAAAGAAAAATTAAAAGCTTACTAAAACTTAAAATAAACTGGTAGATCAGATGATTTCCTATAATCTGAAATGTGTAAGGCTAGTTTCACACTAGCGGCAGGGTGAAACTAGCAGCAGCTGTTCCGACGGGTGAACTATGTTCCTGTGTGCCCACGGACTGTCGCTCCATCCCCATTGACTATAATTGGGGCAGGGGCGGAGTTCTGGCGGCAGCATGGCAGCCCATGCTGAGAAGCGGTCGGACTAAAAGTACTGCATGCCGCCGGAAGTCCGCACCCGCCCCCATTATAGTCAATGGCAATGGAGCTGTAGTCCAGGGGCCAACATAAACTAGTGGCAGGATTGATCTGACAGGCTGTTCACCAGCCGGAACAGCCTGCCGGAGTCCCCTGCCGCTAGTCTGAAAGTACGCTAAGTAAAATCAACATACAAATATCAATGTAAATACGGTATTAGGGTACTTTCACATGCAGCAGATTTTTTGCACACATTTTATGCAAAGGTTCAGGTCTTCGTAAAGGGGTTTATACACATGCATGTGCTTGCAGCAGAAGCCACCCCTTTCAAATTAATGAAAATTATTTTCAGTCATAGAAATTTCTGAAAATAAATCTTATGTCACAAATAATGGGGAGAGGAGGGACACCAGAAAGACAACAGAAGGGAGATTACAAAGAACTAGGCCTCAAGGCTAGGGAGAAGGGAAGGGTCACCTTCTAGGAAACCCCTAGATCTGGCCCTGACTCCTGTCAGTATTTATAGACCATAAAGGTGGGAAAATACATATGTCAGAACCTAAACCCTAGGAGCCCTGAGATGCCCTAAAGGTAGTGAAAGGGAATGAGACTGCTCGTTCCTTCCCAGGTGAACAAATCAGCGTCTTCCTGAGGCCTAGTAACAAGCACAAGGGAACAACCAAATACAACAGCAGTACAACTTATCTTATAGAAAATGTATGAGCAGGAACACAAGCAAGGTCCACACACCAACTTCTCCAAATCCAAGCAGAGAATATCAACCGCATGGTATGAAGTGTGAAACCAAACTAAATTTGACAAGAGGTGTGGTCATTACCAAACAGCACTTAAAATCAAGAGACTGTCAGTTAACCGCACGTGCAGTTAGACTCTCTTCCAACCTCTGTCACAGAAGGTACTGTGACATCTTCTGCTTGTGAATAATCAAGAATTTTAGACCATGTTTACATTTCTTTCGGAAGCTCTGTCCGCGCGCAGAACTATTTTGCCTGTCATAATTGGAATCTAACTAGATAATTAGATCCTCACAAGACCTCCTTCTCTCCTCTTATCACTTCTTCCCACAATTTCCTCCAAGATTTCTCCCATGCATCCCCCATGCTCTGGAACTCTCTACCCCAACATATCAGATTCTCATCTACAGTGGAATCCTTCAAAAGAAATCTGAAAACCCACCTTTTCAGACATGCCTACAACCAGTGACCCTGCTACCTCTATACCGCCATGACCAGCTTCACCCGCACCTACTGTGTCCACACCTTGTAGATTGTAAGCCCTTGCAGGAAGGGTCCTCTCCCTTTCTGTAACTCTTTTGTTATAGAAAGTTAGTAAGTCGTCTTGCTCATGTTTAGTGCAATTGTCTGTATTATGTATACCCCTTTTCCTATCTGCAGCGCTATGGAATGATTGGCGCTTTAATAATAAATAATTATAATTATAAGACAGGGAGTTTATTTGATGCAATATTAGAGTAGAGAAGAGTGGAGATAAGCGAATCAATCCTATAGAATCAGAATTCGATCTGACTTTTTTGAAAAATTCTGATTCTATAGAAACTGATTTTTAGATAAATTATTTTGGGACAACTTTGAGAAACAGACAAAGAATGTAGACAGCGAGGGAGGGAGAACGGGGGAGGGAGGTATCAGAATTTCATCCCCATGTTTTCTAGACATTAAGCACTTTTCATTCAGGTCAAATTGATTCAGGTCCAACTCAAATCAGTTGATTTAGTTGAATAATGCCTCAACTGTATTTACAGAAATGTGCTCATCTCTAGAAAAGAGCTTTAGCTTACACATTTAAATCAGCAACTAAGTACATTTATTTGTGTGATCAAGAAGTTCAATAACTCCCTGAAATTTTAGGGACAACTCTGAGATCTGAAAACGATGTCACCTAGGTGGTGTTGACACATACTACTTTGGAATTAGCTTTTTGGAACAATTTTCTTTGAGATTGTTTTCATATGTAATCCAAATATATTACTGAGAAAATAGCTCTAACGTAAATTTTAACTTTTGAAAATGTAACTTTTATTAGTTTGTAAGAAAGTTATAATTAAGATGTCTGCAAATGCTGTTTTTCTCAAAAGGTATATGTGTTTCCCAGCATGTATCAATGCCATCTGGCTAGGCAAGACACAAAATGGGGATGTTTTTGTCCAACACAATAAAAAGCTTGTAACTGCATTCTGCATTCCTCTCAGCCTCCCCCTCCTTATATCTCACTTTACTCTAATTAGTGCAGACTCTGTCCTTGGAGAACTCTGGGATAAATGCATACAAAGAACAGTAAATACCCCACATTAAAGGTGTTATATAAATCAAGCTTTAATTTCCAGGTACATTTTAAATGCAGGACACCTGTGAGAGCTTTCTTTTAAGATGGTTTATAAAATTAGCTGCCAATTGAACTTTTATGGGGATTAAATTTCACATTGCCCACCCTTGTTCTTTGTACTGGAATTTAGCATGCAGAACATCTGTTTTAAACTTTCTAAATCTTTTATTCACATGAAGTTTGCCTAAATGAATAACCTAGCAGTAAGATAACTACTTTGAGCATAAGAGAATTGGAAATCAGTTGAATACTGGCTTACTGGCTTACATTGATTATGCTAGTTTTCACTTTTTGCTTTTGGAATACAGTGAGTTTTGATGTTGGCAAAAGCTGTGTCAACTTGAGAAAAAAGAATGTCATAGGAGGGACAGCCAAAAAGAATGACTGGTTTTCTGGCCAAAGCTGCATGTGGCTGGCCAAGCACATTACATTTTTGTTGGCTGATGCAAAAATTCTGCAATATGTGCCAAAGTGTATGTAGCTGAATGCTCTTCTTAAGCTGACCATACACATTACACATTAGATGTCTATCGACTGAACCTGCCGATTTAGTCGAGATTGGCCAAACTGTTTAACCCCTTACCACATAATGCTGTACATGTACGGCATTATGTGCCTGCAATTGTATGTAGCAGGCTGCTGCGGTAAGCCTGCTCCGTATGTGGCAGTGCTGGCTGTATTATACAGCAGGCACCCAGCCGCAATGATGGGGGATGGTGATCCCACTGAACTGCATCATTTAACCCCTCATATGCTGCATTCAACATGATCACAGCATCTGTGAGGTAAGGCAAAGGGATGCGGCTCCCTTTTCCTTCCAATTGGAACCCCCGTAGTGAAATTGCGGGGCTCTGATCAGTTACCATAGCAGCCTGTATGCTTCTGAAGCTTCCCAGGCCTACCATGATAAGCTCCCTATTGAGTCCATATATAGAAAAGGAGGTCGCATCCCACAATTTGAAGAAAATGGTGCTTTAATCCAAAGGAAAAGAAGTACAAGCAACCCAGAAGTGCACTGTTTCGGCTATTCTTTAGCCTTCCTCAAACATACTTGCTGGACAGCAAAAACCACGATCTGCTGTCCAGAAACAATGAATCTGTATGGCGATGAGCAATTGCGGTAACGATCGCTTGTCCCATCTGTAATGAAAGGAAGTCCCCTAAAAGCGGGGTTAATGCATCTTTCACCTCCATTCACGATCAGGGATCAGACAACTATCGGGAACAAACTGTTCCTTCCCGATAATTGCCTGCTCGGTCAGCCCATGAGAATGGACCTATAGAGGGAGGCTACATCAAGAAATAATAGTTATCTTTATGAGCTTTATTTTGCCACAAAGTCTTAATCAAATATATTGTTTTTGTATTTTCAATAATGCATTGAGCTTTAGCCAATTGGAGCGACTCTTTCACAATGCCTTTAGGTCAACATAAGTCATTTTCTGAGCAATTTTACCAGAGACAGAAGACACATTAGACAATTGATCTCCAGCCTCCCTACATTCCTGTCTGTGCAGGTATACAGATGTGTAGTGTGATGTTAAGCTGACACTGCCATCAATTGTGTGTTTGATGCCTTTGCCCTGCACCCTGACAATGCAGGATCATGCCTGTAAAACCCCTGCTGGCTGATATACAGTTTACCTTGTACTATTTCTATGCCCAGAGGCTCTAAGAGAAACTGGCTTATCTGCAGAGCCAGGGGTTCAGAAAGGTAATTGGACGCACTGACAACCTCATTGGTATCATACAAAGACGCCCGCTGGATTGCCATTATAGGTAATACACGTACATATTGTGATAACATACTATATTCCTTTCTCATGCATGCCTGGGATGCGCCACTTATCTGCAGGTAATTTGAAAAGTAGAACTGAGAACCATTAGCATCTGAATAGCACATAATTAGTCACAAATGAGTTTGTTATTTAACAGTTAGATGTAATTGAATAAAACTGAAGCCCGCTATTTTTTCAGTTATTAAAATGTAAATTTTCATGGGTGTAGATATCCCTCTTCTCTTGTTTGCTGCTTTCTATAGATTATACATTACTTACACATCACAACATTTTACAGCCTCAGCACTTTTGCCTCCTTAGTGACATGATCGGAGACACATCTAGAAAATAAAACAGCAGACAAGTATTTTTGTGCAGACTTGGATTCACACACTGTGTCAAAGATCTATTATTTATTTCCACTGGGTTTTGGTGGCCTTACTTGTACTTCTGCTGCCATTGTTTTCTTGGGTCCAAAATCTGTAAATAACAAAAACGTAATAAATAATGCATGCAGATACAAAGTGTAACACACAACATACTTCAGACATTTCTCTCCACATGATATTAACTGCAGAAGATTTCAAATCGATACAGTGTCCATATGTGTCAAGTGGTGCGGCCAACATCTATTATATATAATCACGGAAAATAATGCACTAACACAATAGATGCAAACATTATATATGGACTAAGTCCTAATTCTGATAAGATAAAATTTGAGACTCTCAGCCAATATATTTTTAACAAAACACATCTGTGCCTGCCTACCAGCACCAAGGTGATCCTAGTCAGGCAGGTCCTACTGTAAACCTACCTATGCCGTTTGGTATCTACATTCAGGAGAACAGACTCTGCATATATAGTGTGCTGCTCCTAGTCACCTCTATGTGCATCAGTAACCAAACCGAGGGGGAGCACACACAGCTCTAAGGTATAAAGGTTGCCTGTGGAATACATAGTAACATAGTAACATAGTACATATGGCTAGGGATGAGCGAACTCGAACTGTATAGTTCGGGTTCGTACCGAATTTTGGGGTGTCCGTGACACGGACCCGAACCCGGACATTTTCGTAAAAGTCCGGGTTCGGGTTCGGTGTTCGTCGCTTTCTTCGCGCTTTTGTGACGCTTTCTTGGCGCTTTTTGAAAGGCTGCAAAGCAGCCAATCAACAAGCGTCATACTACTTGCCCCAAGAGGCCATCACAGCCATGCCTACTATTGGCATGGCTGTGATTGGCCAGAGCACCATGTGACCCAGCCTCTATTTAAGCTGGAGTCACATAGCGCCGCCCGTCACTCTGCTCTGATTAGCGTAGGGAGAGGTTGCGGCTGCGACAGTAGGGCGAGATTAGGCAGATTAACTCCTCCAAAGGACTTGATTAACTGATCGATCTGCAGCTGTGGATCATTGAGCTGCTGATCCTCAATTGCTCACTGTTTTTAGGCTGCACAGACCGTTTGTCAGTCTCATTTTTCTGGGGTGATCGGCGGCCATTTTGTGTCTTGTGGTGCGCCAGCACAAGCTGCGACCAAGTGCATTTAACCCTCAATGGTGTGGTTGTTTTTTGGCTAAAGCCTACATCAGGGTGAAGCTGTCACACCAAGTGCATTTAACCAGCAATAGTCTGTTCATTTTTTGGCCATATACAAAATCAGGGGCAAGCTGCGCCTGTCACCAAGTGCATTTAACCCTCAATGGTGTGGTTGTTTTTTGGCTAAAGCCTACATCAGGGTGAAGCTGTCACACCAAGTGCATTTAACCAGCAATAGTCTGTTCATTTTTTGGCCATATACAAAATCAGGGGCAAGCTGCGCCTGTCACCAAGTGCATTTAACCCTCAATGGTGTGGTTGTTTTTTGGCTAAAGCCTACATCAGGGTGAAGCTGTCACACCAAGTGCATTTAACCAGCAATAGTCTGTTCATTTTTTGGCCATATACAAAATCAGGGGCAAGCTGCGCCTGTCACCAAGTGCATTTAACCCTCAATGGTGTGGTTGTTTTTTGGCTAAAGCCTACATCAGGGTGAAGCTGTCACACCAAGTGCATTTAACCAGCAATAGTCTGTTCATTTTTTGGCCATATCCCAGTCTAATTCTGTCACTAAATCCATACCGGTCACCCAGCGCCTAAATACTAGGCCTCAAATTTATATCCAGCTAAATCTGTCCCTAGTGCTGTAGCTGGGCGAGTTATTTAGTGTCCGTTCAAGCACATTTCTTGTTCTGGGTTGAAATACAATTCCCAATTTAGCAATTTCATAATTTAGTGGTTCCTGCTATATCAGAGCTATTTGAAATCTATCCCAAAAAGGGTATATAATATTGAAGGTGCACATTGGGTCATTCAGAATAACTTCACACACACCCGCTACTGTGTATTTCCAAGTCTAATTCTGTCACTAAACCCATACCTGTCACCCAGCGCCTAAATACTAGGCCTCAAATTTAAATCCCTCTAAATCTCTCGTTACCCACCGCTGTACTGTTGTTGCTGGGCAAGATATTTAGTGTCCGTCAAAGCACATTTTTTGTTCTGGGTTGAAGTACAATTCCCAATTTAGCAATTTCATAATTTAGTGGTTTCTGCTATATCAGAGCTATTTGAAATCTATCCCTAAAAGGGTATATAATATTGAAGGTGCACATAGGGTCATTCAGAATAACTTCACACACACGCTTCTGTGCATTTCCAAGTCTAATTCTGTCACTAAATCCATACCGGTGACCCAGCGCCTAAATACTAGGCCTCAAATTTAAATCCCTCTAAATCTCTCGTTACCCACCACTGTACTGTTGTTGCTGGGCAAGATATTTAGTGTCCGTCAAAGCACATTTTTTGTTCTGGGTTGAAGTACAATTCCCAATTTAGCAATTTCATAATTTAGTGGTTTCTGCTATATCAGAGCTATTTGAAATCTATCCCTAAAAGGGTATATAATATTGAAGGTGCACATAGGGTCATTCAGAATAACTTCACACACACGCTTCTGTGCATTTCCAAGTCTAATTCTGTCACTAAATCCATACCGGTGACCCAGCGCCTAAATACTAGGCCTCAAATTTAAATCCCTCTAAATCTCTCGTTACCCACCGCTGTACTGTTGTTGCTGGGCAAGATATTTAGTGTCCGTCAAAGCACATTTTTGTTCTGGGTTGAAGTACAATTCCCAATTTAGCAATTTCATAATTTAGTGGTTTCTGCTATATCAGAGCTATTTGAAATCTATCCCTAAAAGGGTATATAATATTGAAGGTGCACATAGGGTCATTCAGAATAACTTCACACACACGCTTCTGTGCATTTCCAAGTCTAATTCTGTCACTAAATCCATACCGGTGACCCAGCGCCTAAATACTAGGCCTCAAATTTAAATCCCTCTAAATCTCTCGTTACCCACCGCTGTACTGTTGTTGCTGGGCAAGATATTTAGTGTCCGTCAAAGCACATTTTTTGTTCTGGGTTGAAGTACAATTCCCAATTTAGCAATTTCATAATTTAGTGGTTCCTGCTATATCAGAGCTATTTGAAATCTATCCCAAAAAGGGTATATAATATTGAAGGTGCACATTGGGTCATTCAGAATAACTTCACACACACCCGCTACTGTGTATTTCCAAGTCTAATTCTGTCACTAAACCCATACCTGTCACCCAGCGCCTAAATACTAGGCCTCAAATTTAAATCCCTCTAAATCTCTCGTTACCCACCGCTGTACTGTTGTTGCTGGGCAAGATATTTAGTGTCCGTCAAAGCACATTTTTTGTTCTGGGTTGAAGTACAATTCCCAATTTAGCAATTTCATAATTTAGTGGTTTCTGCTATATCAGAGCTATTTGAAATCTATCCCTAAAAGGGTATATAATATTGAAGGTGCACATAGGGTCATTCAGAATAACTTCACACACACGCTTCTGTGCATTTCCAAGTCTAATTCTGTCACTAAATCCATACCGGTGACCCAGCGCCTAAATACTAGGCCTCAAATTTAAATCCCTCTAAATCTCTCGTTACCCACCGCTGTACTGTTGTTGCTGGGCAAGATATTTAGTGTCCGTCAAAGCACATTTTTTGTTCTGGGTTGAAGTACAATTCCCAATTTAGCAATTTCATAATTTAGTGGTTTCTGCTATATCAGAGCTATTTGAAATCTATCCCTAAAAGGGTATATAATATTGAAGGTGCACATAGGGTCATTCAGAATAACTTCACACACACGCTTCTGTGCATTTCCAAGTCTAATTCTGTCACTAAATCCATACCGGTGACCCAGCGCCTAAATACTAGGCCTCAAATTTAAATCCCTCTAAATCTCTCGTTACCCACCACTGTACTGTTGTTGCTGGGCAAGATATTTAGTGTCCGTCAAAGCACATTTTTTGTTCTGGGTTGAAGTACAATTCCCAATTTAGCAATTTCATAATTTAGTGGTTCCTGCTATATCAGAGCTATTTGAAATCTATCCCAAAAAGGGTATATAATATTGAAGGTGCACATTGGGTCATTCAGAATAACTTCACACACACCCGCTACTGTGTATTTCCAAGTCTAATTCTGTCACTAAACCCATACCTGTCACCCAGCGCCTAAATACTAGGCCTCAAATTTAAATCCCTCTAAATCTCTCGTTACCCACCGCTGTACTGTTGTTGCTGGGCAAGATATTTAGTGTCCGTCAAAGCACATTTTTTGTTCTGGGTTGAAGTACAATTCCCAATTTAGCAATTTCATAATTTAGTGGTTTCTGCTATATCAGAGCTATTTGAAATCTATCCCTAAAAGGGTATATAATATTGAAGGTGCACATAGGGTCATTCAGAATAACTTCACACACACGCTTCTGTGCATTTCCAAGTCTAATTCTGTCACTAAATCCATACCGGTGACCCAGCGCCTAAATACTAGGCCTCAAATTTAAATCCCTCTAAATCTCTCGTTACCCACCGCTGTACTGTTGTTGCTGGGCAAGATATTTAGTGTCCGTCAAAGCACATTTTTTGTTCTGGGTTGAAGTACAATTCCCAATTTAGCAATTTCATAATTTAGTGGTTTCTGCTATATCAGAGCTATTTGAAATCTATCCCTAAAAGGGTATATAATATTGAAGGTGCACATAGGGTCATTCAGAATAACTTCACACACACGCTTCTGTGCATTTCCAAGTCTAATTCTGTCACTAAATCCATACCGGTGACCCAGCGCCTAAATACTAGGCCTCAAATTTAAATCCCTCTAAATCTCTCGTTACCCACCACTGTACTGTTGTTGCTGGGCAAGATATTTAGTGTCCGTCAAAGCACATTTTTTGTTCTGGGTTGAAGTACAATTCCCAATTTAGCAATTTCATAATTTAGTGGTTCCTGCTATATCAGAGCTATTTGAAATCTATCCCAAAAAGGGTATATAATATTGAAGGTGCACATTGGGTCATTCAGAATAACTTCACACACACCCGCTACTGTGTATTTCCAAGTCTAATTCTGTCACTAAACCCATACCTGTCACCCAGCGCCTAAATACTAGGCCTCAAATTTAAATCCCTCTAAATCTCTCGTTACCCACCGCTGTACTGTTGTTGCTGGGCAAGATATTTAGTGTCCGTCAAAGCACATTTTTTGTTCTGGGTTGAAGTACAATTCCCAATTTAGCAATTTCATAATTTAGTGGTTTCTGCTATATCAGAGCTATTTGAAATCTATCCCTAAAAGGGTATATAATATTGAAGGTGCACATAGGGTCATTCAGAATAACTTCACACACACGCTTCTGTGCATTTCCAAGTCTAATTCTGTCACTAAATCCATACCGGTGACCCAGCGCCTAAATACTAGGCCTCAAATTTAAATCCCTCTAAATCTCTCGTTACCCACCGCTGTACTGTTGTTGCTGGGCAAGATATTTAGTGTCCGTCAAAGCACATTTTTTGTTCTGGGTTGAAGTACAATTCCCAATTTAGCAATTTCATAATTTAGTGGTTCCTGCTATATCAGAGCTATTTGAAATCTATCCCAAAAAGGGTATATAATATTGAAGGTGCACATTGGGTCATTCAGAATAACTTCACACACACCCGCTACTGTGTATTTCCAAGTCTAATTCTGTCACTAAACCCATACCTGTCACCCAGCGCCTAAATACTAGGCCTCAAATTTAAATCCCTCTAAATCTCTCGTTACCGCTGTACTGTTGTAGCTGGGAAAGTTATTTAGTGCCCGTCAAAGCACATTTTTTGTTCTGGGTTGAAGTACAATTCCCAATTTAGCAATTTCATAATTTAGTGGTTCCTGCTATATCAGAGCTATTTGAAATCTATCCCAAAAAGGGTATATAATATTCAAGGTGCACATTGGGTCATTCAGAATAACTTCACACACACGCTTCTGTGCATTTCCAAGTCTAATTCTGTCACTAAATCCATACCGGTCACCCAGCGCCTAAATACTAGGCCTCAAATTTATATCCCGCTGAATTTGAATACAATACATTGGGCCAAATAATATATTTGTTGTTGTGGTGAACCATAACAATGAGAAAAACATCTAGTAAGGGACGCGGACGTGGACATGGTCGTGGTGGTGTTAGTGGACCCTCTGGTGCTGGGAGAGGACGTGGCCGTTCTGCCACATCCACACGTCCTAGTGTACCAACTACCTCAGGTCCCAGTAGCCGCCAGAATTTACAGCGATATATGGTGGGGCCCAATGCCGTTCTAAGGATGGTAAGGCCTGAGCAGGTACAGGCATTAGTCAATTGGGTGGCCGACAGTGGATCCAGCACGTTCACATTATCTCCCACCCAGTCTTCTGCAGAAAGCGCACAGATGGCGCCTGAAAACCAACCCCATCAGTCTGTCACATCACCCCCATGCATACCAGGGAAACTGTCTCAGCCTCAAGTTATGCAGCAGTCTCTTATGCTGTTTGAAGACTCCGCTGGCAGGGTTTCCCAAGGGCATCCACCTAGCCCTTCCCCAGCGGTGAAAGACATAGAATGCACTGACGCACAACCACTTATGTTTCCTGATGATGAGGACATGGGAATACCACCTCAGCATGTCTCTGATGATGACGAAACACAGGTGCCAACTGCTGCGTCTTTCTGCAGTGTGCAGACTGAACAGGAGGTCAGGGATCAAGACTGGGTGGAAGACGATGCAGGGGACGATGAGGTCCTAGACCCCACATGGAATGAAGGTCGTGCCACTGACTTTCACAGTTCGGAGGAAGAGGCAGTGGTGAGACCGAGCCAACAGCGTAGCAAAAGAGGGAGCAGTGGGCAAAAGCAGAACACCCGCCGCCAAGAGACTCCGCCTGCTACTGACCGCCGCCATCTGGGACCGAGCACCCCAAAGGCAGCTTCAAGGAGTTCCCTGGCATGGCACTTCTTCAAACAATGTGCTGACGACAAGACCCGAGTGGTTTGCACGCTGTGCCATCAGAGCCTGAAGCGAGGCATTAACGTTCTGAACCTGAGCACAACCTGCATGACCAGGCACCTGCATGCAAAGCATGAACTGCAGTGGAGTAAACACCTTAAAACCAAGGAAGTCACTCAGGCTCCCCCTGCTACCTCTTCTGCTGCTGCCGCCTCGGCCTATTCTGCTGCTGCCGCCTCGGCCTCTTCCTCCGCCTCTGGAGGAACGTTGGCACCTGCCGCCCAGCAAACAGGGGATGTACCACCAACACCACCACCACCACCTCCGTCACCAAGCGTCTCAACCATGTCACACGCCAGCGTTCAGCTCTCCATCTCACAAACATTTGATAGAAAGCGTAAATTCCCACCTAGCCACCCTCGATCCCTGGCCCTGAATGCCAGCATTTCTAAACTACTGGCCTATGAAATGCTGTCATTTAGGCTGGTGGACACAGACAGCTTCAAACAGCTCATGTCGCTTGCTGTCCCACAGTATGTTGTTCCCAGCCGGCACTACTTCTCCAAGAGAGCCGTGCCTTCCCTGCACAACCAAGTATCCGATAAAATCAAGTGTGCACTGCGCAACGCCATCTGTAGCAAGGTCCACCTAACCACAGATACGTGGACCAGTAAGCACGGCCAGGGACGCTATATCTCCCTAACTGCACACTGGGTAAATGTAGTGGCAGCTGGGCCCCAGGCGGAGAGCTGTTTGGCGCACGTCCTGCCGCCGCCAAGGATCGCAGGGCAACATTCTTTGCCTCCTGTTGCCACCTCCTCCTTCTCGGCTTCCTCCTCCTCTTCTTCCACCTGCTCATCCAGTCAGCCACACACCTTCACCACCAACTTCAGCACAGCCCGGGGTAAACGTCAGCAGGCCATTCTGAAACTCATATGTTTGGGGGACAGGCCCCACACCGCACAGGAGTTGTGGCGGGGTATTGAACAACAGACCGACGAGTGGTTGCTGCCGGTGAGCCTCAAGCCCGGCCTGGTGGTGTGTGATAATGGGCGAAATCTCGTTGCAGCTCTGGGACTAGCCAATTTGACGCACATCCCTTGCTTGGCGCATGTGCTGAATTTGGTGGTGCAGAAGTTCATTCACAACTACCCCGACATGTCAGAGCTGCTGCATAAAGTGCGGGCCGTCTGTTCGCGCTTCCGGCGTTCACATCCTGCCGCTGCTCGCCTGTCTGCGCTACAGCGTAACTTCGGCCTTCCCGCTCACCGCCTCATATGCGACGTGCCCACCAGGTGGAACTCCACCTTGCACATGCTGGACAGACTGTGCGAGCAGCAGCAGGCCATAGTGGAGTTTCAGCTGCAGCACGCACGGGTCAGTCGCACTACAGAACAGCACCACTTCACCACCAATGACTGGGCCTCCATGCGAGACCTGTGTGCCCTGTTGCGCTGTTTCGAGTACTCCACCAACATGGCCAGTGGCGATGACACCGTTATCAGCGTTACAATACCACTTCTATGTCTCCTTGAGAAAACACTTAGGGCGATGATGGAACAGGAGGTGGCCCAGGAGGAGGAGGAGGAGGATGAGGAAGAGGGGTCATTTTTAGCACTTTCAGGCCAGTCTCTTCGAAGTGACTCAGAGGGAGGTTTTTTGCAACAGCAGAGGCCAGGTACAAATGTGGCCAGCCAGGGCCCACTACTGGAGGACGAGGAGGACGAGGATGAGGAGGAGGTGGAGGAGGATGAGGATGAAGCATGGTCACAGCGGGGTGGCACCCAACGCAGCTCGGGTCCATCACTGGTGCGTGGCTGGGGGGAAAGGCAGGACGATGACGATACGCCTCCCACAGAGGACAGCTTGTCCTTACCCCTGGGCAGCCTGGCACACATGAGCGACTACATGCTGCAGTGCCTGCGCAACGACAGCAGAGTTGCCCACATTTTAACCTGTGCGGACTACTGGGTTGCCACCCTGCTGGATCCACGCTACAAAGACAATGTGCCCACCTTACTTCCTGCACTGGAGCGTGATAGGAAGATGCGCGAGTACAAGCGCACGTTGGTAGACGCGCTACTGAGAGCATTCCCAAATGTCACAGGGGAACAAGTGGAAGCCCAAGGCCAAGGCAGAGGAGGAGCAAGAGGTCGCCAAGGCAGCTGTGTCACGGCCAGCTCCTCTGAGGGCAGGGTTAGCATGGCAGAGATGTGGAAAACTTTTGTCAACACGCCACAGCTAACTGCACCACCACCTGATACGCAACGTGTTAGCAGGAGGCAACATTTCACTAACATGGTGGAACAGTACGTGTGCACACCCCTCCACGTACTGACTGATGGTTCGGCCCCATTCAACTTCTGGGTCTCTAAATTGTCCACGTGGCCAGAGCTAGCCTTTTATGCCTTGGAGGTGCTGGCCTGCCCGGCAGCCAGCGTTTTGTCTGAAAGTGTATTCAGCACGGCAGGGGGCGTCATTACAGACAAACGCAGCCGCCTGTCTACAGCCAATGTGGACAAGCTGACGTTCATAAAAATGAACCAGGCATGGATCCCACAGGACCTGTCCGTCCCTTGTCCAGATTAGACATTAACTACCTCCCCATAACCATATATTATTGGACTCCAGGGCACTTCCTCATTCAATCCTATTTTTATTTTCATTTTACCATTATATTGCGATGCTACCCAAAGTTGAATGAACCTCTCCTCTGCCTGTGTGCTAGGCCTAAATATATGCCAATGGACTGTTGCAGTGGTGGCTGACATGAAGCCTGATTCTCTGCTATGACATGCAGACTAATTCTCTGCTGACATGAAGCCAGATTGTCTGTTACGGGACCTCTCTCCTCTGCCTGGGTGCTGGGCCTAAATATATGCCAATGGACTGTTGCAGTGGTGGGTGACGTGAAGCCTCATTCTCTGCTATGACATGCAGACTGATTCTCTGCTGACATGAAGCCAGATTGTCTGTTACGGGACCTCTCTGCTCTGCCTGTGTGCTAGGCCTAAATATATGCCAATGGACTGTTGCAGTGGTGGGTGACGTGAAGCCTCATTCTCTGCTATGACATGCAGACTGATTCTCTGCTGTCATGAAGCCAGATTGTCTGTTACGGGACCTCTCTGCTCTGCCTGTGTGCTAGGCCTAAATATATGCCAATGGACTGTTGCAGTGGTGGGTGACGTGAAGCCTCATTCTCTGCTATGACATGCAGACTGATTCTCTGCTGACATGAAGCCAGATTGTCTGTTACGGGACCTCTCTGCTCTGCCTGTGTGCTAGGCCTAAATATATGCCAATGGACTGTTGCAGTGGTGGGTGACGTGAAGCCTCATTCTCTGCTATGACATGCAGACTGATTCTCTGCTGACATGAAGCCAGATTCTCTGTTACGGGACCTCTCTCCTCTGCCTGTGTGTGTGCTGGGCCTAAATATATGCCAATGGACTGTTGCAGTGGTGGCTGACGTGAAGCCTCATTCTCTGCTATGACATGCAGACTGATTCTCTGCTGACATGAAGCCAGATTCTCTGTTACGGGACCTCTCTCCTCTGCCTGTGTGTGTGCTGGGCCTAAATATATGCCAATGGACTGTTGCAGTGGTGGCTGACGTGAAGCCTCATTCTCTGCTATGACATGCAGACTAATTCTCTGCTGACATGAAGACAGATTCTCTGTTACGGGACCTCCCTCCTCTGCCTGGGTGCTGGGCCTAAATATATGCCAATGGACTGTTGCAGTGGTGGCTGACGTGAAGCCTCATTCTCTGCTATGACATGCAGACTGATTCTCTGCTGACATGAAGCCAGATTCTCTGTTACGGGACCTCTCTCCTCTGCCTGTGTGTGTGCTGGGCCTAAATATATGCCAATGGACTGTTGCAGTGGTGGCTGACGTGAAGCCTCATTCTCTGCTATGACATGCAGACTGATTCTCTGCTGACATGAAGCCAGATTCTCTGTTACGGGACCTCTCTCCTCTGCCTGTGTGTGTGCTGGGCCTAAATATATGCCAATGGACTGTTGCAGTGGTGGCTGACGTGAAGCCTCATTCTCTGCTATGACATGCAGACTAATTCTCTGCTGACATGAAGACAGATTCTCTGTTACGGGACCTCCCTCCTCTGCCTGGGTGCTGGGCCTAAATATATGCCAATGGACTGTTGCAGTGGTGGCTGACGTGAAGCCTCATTCTCTGCTATGACATGCAGACTGATTCTCTGCTGACATGAAGACAGATTCTCTGTTACGGGACCTCTCTCCTCTGCCTGTGTGCTAGGCCTAAATATATGCCAATGGACTGTTGCAGTGGTGGGTGACGTGAAGCCTCATTCTCTGCTATGACATGCAGACTGATTCTCTGCTGTCATGAAGCCAGATTGTCTGTTACGGGACCTCTCTGCTCTGCCTGTGTGCTAGGCCTAAATATATGCCAATGGACTGTTGCAGTGGTGGGTGACGTGAAGCCTCATTCTCTGCTATGACATGCAGACTAATTCTCTGCTGACATGAAGACAGATTCTCTGTTACGGGACCTCTCTCCTCTGCCTGTGTGTGTGCTGGGCCTAAATATATGCCAATGGACTGTTGCAGTGGTGGCTGACGTGAAGCCTCATTCTCTGCTATGACATGCAGACTGATTCTCTGCTGACATGAAGCCAGATTCTCTGTTACGGGACCTCTCTCCTCTGCCTGTGTGCTAGGCCTAAATATATGCCAATGGACTGTTGCAGTGGTGGCTGACGTGAAGCCTCATTCTCTGCTATGACATGCAGACTAATTCTCTGCTGACATGAAGACAGATTCTCTGTTACGGGACCTCTCTCCTCTGCCTGGGTGCCGGGGCCTAAATATCTGAGAATGGACTGTTCCAGTGGTGGGTGACGGGAAGCCAGATTCTCTGCTATGGAACCTCTCTCCAATTGATTTTGGTTAATTTTTATTTATTTAATTTTTATTTTAATTAATTTCCCTATCCACATTTGTTTGCAGGGGATTTACCTACATGTTGCTGCCTTTTGCAGCCCTCTAGCCCTTTCCTGGGCTGTTTTAGAGCCGTTTTAGTGCCGAAAAGTTCGGGTCCCCATTGACTTCAATGGGGTTCGGGTTCGGGACGAAGTTCGGATCGGGTTCGGATCCCGAACCCGAACATTTCCGGGATGTTCGGCCGAACTTCTCGAACCCGAACATCCAGGTGTTCGCTCAACTCTACATATGGCCAAAAATAGACATTTATCCATCCAGTTTGGCCTGTCATCCTGCAAGTTGATCCAGAGGAAGGAAAAAAAAAACCCTGTGAGGTAGAAGCCAATTTTTCTCATTTTAGGGAAATAAAAAATTCCTTCCCGACTCCAATCAGGCAATCAGAATAACTCCCTGGATCAACGACCCCTCTCTAGTAGCTATAGCCTGTGATATTATTACACTCCAGAAATACATCCAGGCCCCTCTTGAATTCCTTTATTGTACTCACCGTCATCACCTCCTCAGGCAGAGAGTTCCATAGTCTCACTGCTCTTACCGTAAAGAATCCTCTTCTATGTTTGTGTACAAACCTTCTTTCCTCCAGACGCAGAGGATGTCCCCTCATCACAGTTACAGTCCTGGTGATAAATAGATGATGGGATAGAAACATAGAAACATAGAATGTGTCGGCAGATAAGAACCATTTGGCCAATTTAGTCTGCCCAATATACTAAATACTATGGATAGCCCCTGGCCCTATCTTATATGAAGGATGGCCTTATGCCTATCCCATGCATGCTTAAACTCCTCCACTGTATTTGCAGCTACCACTTCTGCAGGAAGGCTATTCCATGCATCCACTACTCTCTCAGTAAAGTAATATTTCCTGATATTACTTTTAAACCTTTGCCCCTCTAATTTAAAACTATGTCCTCTTGTAGCAGTTTTTCTTCTTTTAAATATTCTTTCCTCTTTCTGTACTGACCCCTGATATATTTATACATAGTAATTAGATCATCCACTCAGTCGTCTTTTTTCTAAAGTGAATAACCATAATTTTAATAATCTTTCAGGGTATTGTAGTCCCCCCATTCCAGTTATTACTTTAGATGCCCTCCTCTGGACCTTCTCCAGCTCTGCTGTGTCTGCCTTGTTCACAGGATCCCAGAACTGTACACAGTACTCCATGTGTGGTCTGACTAATGATTTGTAAAGTGGTAGGACTATCTTCTCATCACGGGCATCTATGCTCATTTTGATGCAACCCATTATCTTATTGGCCTTGGCAGCAGCTGCCTGACACTGGTTTTTGCAGCTTAGTTTACTGTTTATTAAAATTCCTAGATCCTTTTCCAAGTCAGTGTTACCGAGTGTTTTACCATTTAGTATGTACGGGTGACTTGCATTATTCCTTCCCATGTGCATAACTTTACATTTGTCAGTGTTAAACCTCATCTGCCACTTCTCTGCCCAAGCCTGCAATCTACCCAGATCCCTCTGTAGTAGTATACTGTCCTCTTCAGTGTTAATTACTTTACACAGTTTAGTGTCATCTGCGAAAATTGATATTTTACTATGCAAGCCTTCTACAAGATCATTAATAAATATATTGAAGAGAATAGGGCCCAATACTGGCCCCTGAGGTACTCCACTAGTGACAGTGACCCAATCTGAGTGTATACCACTAATACCCACCCTTTGTTTTCTATCACTCAGCCAGTTACTTACCCACATACAGACCTTTTCTCACAGTCCGAGCATTCTCATTTTATATACTAACCTTTTATGTGGTACAGTGTCAAATGATTTAGAGAAGTCCAGATACACGACATCCATTGATTCACCGCTGTCAAGTCTCGAACTTACCTCCTCATAGAAACTGATTAAATTAGTTTGACATGACCGATCCCTCACGAAGCCATGCTGATATGTTATTTGCTTATTTCCGTTAAGATGCTCTAACATAGCATTTCTCAAAAAACCTTCAAACCGTTTACCCACAACAGATGGTAAACTTACCGGCCTATAGTTTCCAGGCTCTGTTTTTGGACCCTTTTTGAATATTGGCACCACATTTGCTATGCGCCAATCCTGTGGGACATTCCCTGTCAGTAAGGCTACTTTCACACCTGCGTTTAGGTGCGGATCCGTCTGGTATCTGCACAGACGGATCCGCACCTATAATGCAGACGCTTAGATCCGTTCAGAACGGATCCGTTTGCATTACCGTGAACAAAAAAATAAATACAATTTTTATTTTATTTTATTTTTTTGTTCATGATAATGCAAACGGATCTGTTTTGACTTTACATTGAAAGTTAATGGGGGACGGATCAGTTTGAAAATTGAGCTATACTGTGTCAACTTCAAACGGATCCGTCCCCATTGACTTACATTGTAAGTCTGGACGGATCCGTTTGCCTCCGCACGGCCAGGCGGACATCCGAACGCTGCAAGCAGCGTTCAGGTGTCCGCCTGCTGAGCGGAGGACAAACGCTGCCAGACTGATGCATTCTGAGCGGATCCGCATCCACTCAGAATGCATTAGGGCTGGACGGATCCGTTCGGGGACGCTTGTGAGAGCCTTCAAACGGAACTCACAAGCGGAGCCCCGAACGCAAGTGTGAAAGTAGCCTAAAGCGTCTGCAAATATCAGAAATAAGGGTCTGGCTATGACATTACTTAATTCCCTTAGGATACGGGGGTGTATGCCATCCGGTCCTGGCAATTTGTCTATTTTAATCTTTTTAAGTCGCTATTGTACTTCTTCCTTGGTCAGACAGGACACTTTTAATGGGGAATTTATTTTTGCATTCTGCATGTCATCTGACAGTTTATTTTCCTCAGTGAATACACTGGAGAAAAAAATATTTAACAGCTTTGCTTTCTCCTCGTCGCTCTCTCCGACTCCCCCCTCATTACTTTTTAAAGGGCCGACACTAGAGTTGAGCGAACACCTGGATGTTCGGGTTCGAGAAGTTCGGCCGAACATCCCGGAAATGTTCGGGTTCGGGATCCGAACCCGATCCGAACTTCGTCCCGAACCCGAACCCCATTGAAGTCAATGGGGACCCGAACTTTTCGGCACTAAAACGGCTGTAAAACAGCCCAGGAAAGGGCTAGAGGGCTGCAAAAGGCAGCAACATGTAGGTAAATCCCCTGCAAACAAATGTGGATAGGGAAATTAATTAAAATAAAAATTAAATAAATAAAAATTAACCAAAATCAATTGGAGAGAGGTTCCATAGCAGAGAATCTGGCTTCCCGTCACCCACCACTGGAACAGTCCATTCTCAGATATTTAGGCCCCGGCACCCAGGCAGAGGAGAGAGGTCCCGTAACAGAGAATCTGTCTTCATGTCAGCAGAGAATTAGTCTGCATGTCATAGCAGAGAATGAGGCTTCACGTCAGCCACCACTGCAACAGTCCATTGGCATATATTTAGGCCTAGCACACAGGCAGAGGAGAGAGGTCCCGTAACAGAGAATCTGGCTTCATGTCAGCAGAGAATCAGTCTGCATGTCATAGCAGAGAATGAGGCTTCACGTCAGCCACCACTGCAACAGTCCATTGGCATATATTTAGGCCCAGCACACACACAGGCAGAGGAGAGAGGTCCCGTAACAGAGAATCTGTCTTCATGTCAGCAGAGAATTAGTCTGCATGTCATAGCAGAGAATGAGGCTTCACGTCACCCACCACTGCAACAGTCCATTGGCATATATTTAGGCCTAGCACACAGGCAGAGCAGAGAGGTCCCGTAACAGACAATCTGGCTTCATGACAGCAGAGAATCAGTCTGCATGTCATAGCAGAGAATGAGGCTTCACGTCACCCACCACTGCAACAGTCCATTGGCATATATTTAGGCCTAGCACACAGGCAGAGCAGAGAGGTCCCGTAACAGACAATCTGGCTTCATGTCAGCAGAGAATCAGTCTGCATGTCATAGCAGAGAATGAGGCTTCACGTCACCCACCACTGCAACAGTCCATTGGCATATATTTAGGCCTAGCACACAGGCAGAGCAGAGAGGTCCCGTAACAGACAATCTGGCTTCATGACAGCAGAGAATCAGTCTGCATGTCATAGCAGAGAATGAGGCTTCACGTCACCCACCACTGCAACAGTCCATTGGCATATATTTAGGCCTAGCACACAGGCAGAGCAGAGAGGTCCCGTAACAGACAATCTGGCTTCATGTCAGCAGAGAATCAGTCTGCATGTCATAGCAGAGAATGAGGCTTCACGTCACCCACCACTGCAACAGTCCATTGGCATATATTTAGGCCTAGCACACAGGCAGAGCAGAGAGGTCCCGTAACAGACGATCTGGCTTCATGTCAGCAGAGAATCAGTCTGCATGTCATAGCAGAGAATCAGGCTTCACGTCAGCCACCACTGCAACAGTCCATTGTCATAAATTTAGGCCCAGCACCCAGGCAGAGGAGAGAGGTCCCGTAACAGACAATCTGGCTTCATGTCAGCAGAGAATTAGTCTGCATGTCATAGCAGAGAATCAGGCTTCATGTCAGCCACCACTGCAACAGTCCATTGGCATATATTTAGGCCTAGCACACAGGCAGAGGAGAGGTTCATTCAACTTTGGGTAGCATCGCAATATAATGGTAAAATGAAAATAAAAATAGGATTGAATGAGGAAGTGCCCTGGAGTCCAATAATATATGGTTATGGGGAGGTAGTTAATGTCTAATCTGGACAAGGGACGGACAGGTCCTGTGGGATCCATGCCTGGTTCATTTTTATGAACGTCAGCTTGTCCACATTGGCTGTAGACAGGCGGCTGCGTTTGTCTGTAATGACGCCCCCTGCCGTGCTGAATACACGTTCAGACAAAACGCTGGCTGCCGGGCAGGCCAGCACCTCCAAGGCATAAAAGGCTAGCTCTGGCCACGTGGACAATTTAGAGACCCAGAAGTTGAATGGGGCCGAACCATCAGTCAGTACGTGGAGGGGTGTGCACACGTACTGTTCCACCATGTTAGTGAAATGTTGCCTCCTGCTAACACGTTGCGTATCAGGTGGTGGTGCAGTTAGCTGTGGCGTGTTGACAAAAGTTTTCCACATCTCTGCCATGCTAACCCTGCCCTCAGAGGAGCTGGCCGTGACACAGCTGCCTTGGCGACCTCTTGCTCCTCCTCTGCCTTGGCCTTGGGCTTCCACTTGTTCCCCTGTGACATTTGGGAATGCTCTCAGTAGCGCGTCTACCAACGTGCGCTTGTACTCGCGCATCTTCCTATCACGCTCCAGTGCAGGAAGTAAGGTGGGCACATTGTCTTTGTAGCGTGGATCCAGCAGGGTGGCAACCCAGTAGTCCGCACAGGTTAAAATGTGGGCAACTCTGCTGTCGTTGCGCAGGCACTGCAGCATGTAGTCGCTCATGTGTGCCAGGCTGCCCAGGGGTAAGGACAAGCTGTCCTCTGTGGGAGGCGTATCGTCATCGTCCTGCCTTTCCCCCCAGCCACGCACCAGTGATGGACCCGAGCTGCGTTGGGTGCCACCCCGCTGTGACCATGCTTCATCCTCATCCTCCTCCACCTCCTCCTCATCCTCGTCCTCCTCGTCCTCCAGTAGTGGGCCCTGGCTGGCCACATTTGTACCTGGCCTCTGCTGTTGCAAAAAACCTCCCTCTGAGTCACTTCGAAGAGACTGGCCTGAAAGTGCTAAAAATGACCCCTCTTCCTCATCCTCCTCCTCCTCCTCCTGGGCCACCTCCTGTTCCATCATCGCCCTAAGTGTTTTCTCAAGGAGACATAGAAGTGGTATTGTAACGCTGATAACGGTGTCATCGCCACTGGCCATGTTGGTGGAGTACTCGAAACAGCGCAACAGGGCACACAGGTCTCGCATGGAGGCCCAGTCATTGGTGGTGAAGTGGTGCTGTTCTGTAGTGCGACTGACCCGTGCGTGCTGCAGCTGAAACTCCACTATGGCCTGCTGCTGCTCGCACAGTCTGTCCAGCATGTGCAAGGTGGAGTTCCACCTGGTGGGCACGTCGCATATGAGGCGGTGAGCGGGAAGGCCGAAGTTACGCTGTAGCGCAGACAGGCGAGCAGCGGCAGGATGTGAACGCCGGAAGCGCGAACAGACGGCCCGCACTTTATGCAGCAGCTCTGACATGTCGGGGTAGTTGTGAATGAACTTCTGCACCACCAAATTCAGCACATGCGCCAAGCAAGGGATGTGCGTCAAATTGGCTAGTCCCAGAGCTGCAACGAGATTTCGCCCATTATCACACACCACCAGGCCGGGCTTGAGGCTCACCGGCAGCAACCACTCGTCGGTCTGTTGTTCAATACCCCGCCACAACTCCTGTGCGGTGTGGGGCCTGTCCCCCAAACATATGAGTTTCAGAATGGCCTGCTGACGTTTACCCCGGGCTGTGCTGAAGTTGGTGGTGAAGGTGTGTGGCTGACTGGATGAGCAGGTGGAAGAAGAGGAGGAGGAAGCCGAGAAGGAGGAGGTGGCAACAGGAGGCAAAGAATGTTGCCCTGCGATCCTTGGCGGCGGCAGGACGTGCGCCAAACAGCTCTCCGCCTGGGGCCCAGCTGCCACTACATTTACCCAGTGTGCAGTTAGGGAGATATAGCGTCCCTGGCCGTGCTTACTGGTCCACGTATCTGTGGTTAGGTGGACCTTGCTACAGATGGCGTTGCGCAGTGCACACTTGATTTTATCGGATACTTGGTTGTGCAGGGAAGGCACGGCTCTCTTGGAGAAGTAGTGCCGGCTGGGAACAACATACTGTGGGACAGCAAGCGACATGAGCTGTTTGAAGCTGTCTGTGTCCACCAGCCTAAATGACAGCATTTCATAGGCCAGTAGTTTAGAAATGCTGGCATTCAGGGCCAGGGATCGAGGGTGGCTAGGTGGGAATTTACGCTTTCTATCAAATGTTTGTGAGATGGAGAGCTGAACGCTGGCGTGTGACATGGTTGAGACGCTTGGTGACGGAGGTGGTGGTGGTGGTGTTGGTGGTACATCCCCTGTTTGCTGGGCGGCAGGTGCCAACGTTCCTCCAGAGGCGGAGGAAGAGGCCGAGGCGGCAGCAGCAGAATAGGCCGAGGCGGCAGCAGCAGAAGAGGTAGCAGGGGGAGCCTGAGTGACTTCCTTGGTTTTAAGGTGTTTACTCCACTGCAGTTCATGCTTTGCATGCAGGTGCCTGGTCATGCAGGTTGTGCTCAGGTTCAGAACGTTAATGCCTCGCTTCAGGCTCTGATGGCACAGCGTGCAAACCACTCGGGTCTTGTCGTCAGCACATTGTTTGAAGAAGTGCCATGCCAGGGAACTCCTTGAAGCTGCCTTTGGGGTGCTCGGTCCCAGATGGCGGCGGTCAGTAGCAGGCGGAGTCTCTTGGCGGCGGGTGTTCTGCTTTTGCCCACTGCTCCCTCTTTTGCTACGCTGTTGGCTCGGTCTCACCACTGCCTCTTCCTCCGAACTGTGAAAGTCAGTGGCACGACCTTCATTCCATGTGGGGTCTAGGACCTCATCGTCCCCTGCATCGTCTTCCACCCAGTCTTGATCCCTGACCTCCTGTTCAGTCTGCACACTGCAGAAAGACGCAGCAGTTGGCACCTGTGTTTCGTCATCATCAGAGACATGCTGAGGTGGTATTCCCATGTCCTCATCATCAGGAAACATAAGTGGTTGTGCGTCAGTGCATTCTATGTCTTTCACCGCTGGGGAAGGGCTAGGTGGATGCCCTTGGGAAACCCTGCCAGCGGAGTCTTCAAACAGCATAAGAGACTGCTGCATAACTTGAGGCTGAGACAGTTTCCCTGGTATGCATGGGGGTGATGTGACAGACTGATGGGGTTGGTTTTCAGGCGCCATCTGTGCGCTTTCTGCAGAAGACTGGGTGGGAGATAATGTGAACGTGCTGGATCCACTGTCGGCCACCCAATTGACTAATGCCTGTACCTGCTCAGGCCTTACCATCCTTAGAACGGCATTGGGCCCCACCATATATCGCTGTAAATTCTGGCGGCTACTGGGACCTGAGGTAGTTGGTACACTAGGACGTGTGGATGTGGCAGAACGGCCACGTCCTCTCCCAGCACCAGAGGGTCCACTAACACCACCACGACCATGTCCACGTCCGCGTCCCTTACTAGATGTTTTTCTCATTGTTATGGTTCACCACAACAACAAATATATTATTTGGCCCAATGTATTGTATTCAAATTCAGCGGGATATAAATTTGAGGCCTAGTATTTAGGCGCTGGGTGACCGGTATGGATTTAGTGACAGAATTAGACTTGGAAATGCACAGAAGCGTGTGTGTGAAGTTATTCTGAATGACCCTATGTGCACCTTCAATATTATATACCCTTTTAGGGATAGATTTCAAATAGCTCTGATATAGCAGAAACCACTAAATTATGAAATTGCTAAATTGGGAATTGTACTTCAACCCAGAACAAAAAATGTGCTTTGACGGACACTAAATATCTTGCCCAGCAACAACAGTACAGCGGTGGGTAACGAGAGATTTAGAGGGATTTAAATTTGAGGCCTAGTATTTAGGCGCTGGGTCACCGGTATGGATTTAGTGACAGAATTAGACTTGGAAATGCACAGAAGCGTGTGTGTGAAGTTATTCTGAATGACCCTATGTGCACCTTCAATATTATATACCCTTTTAGGGATAGATTTCAAATAGCTCTGATATAGCAGAAACCACTAAATTATGAAATTGCTAAATTGGGAATTGTACTTCAACCCAGAACAAAAAATGTGCTTTGACGGACACTAAATATCTTGCCCAGCAACAACAGTACAGCGGTGGGTAACGAGAGATTTAGAGGGATTTAAATTTGAGGCCTAGTATTTAGGCGCTGGGTGACAGGTATGGGTTTAGTGACAGAATTAGACTTGGAAATACACAGTAGCGGGTGTGTGTGAAGTTATTCTGAATGACCCAATGTGCACCTTCAATATTATATACCCTTTTAGGGATAGATTTCAAATAGCTCTGATATAGCAGGAACCACTAAATTATGAAATTGCTAAATTGGGAATTGTACTTCAACCCAGAACAAAAAATGTGCTTTGACGGACACTAAATATCTTGCCCAGCAACAACAGTACAGTGGTGGGTAACGAGAGATTTAGAGGGATTTAAATTTGAGGCCTAGTATTTAGGCGCTGGGTCACCGGTATGGATTTAGTGACAGAATTAGACTTGGAAATGCACAGAAGCGTGTGTGTGAAGTTATTCTGAATGACCCTATGTGCACCTTCAATATTATATACCCTTTTAGGGATAGATTTCAAATAGCTCTGATATAGCAGAAACCACTAAATTATGAAATTGCTAAATTGGGAATTGTACTTCAACCCAGAACAAAAAATGTGCTTTGACGGACACTAAATATCTTGCCCAGCAACAACAGTACAGCGGTGGGTAACGAGAGATTTAGAGGGATTTAAATTTGAGGCCTAGTATTTAGGCGCTGGGTCACCGGTATGGATTTAGTGACAGAATTAGACTTGGAAATGCACAGAAGCGTGTGTGTGAAGTTATTCTGAATGACCCTATGTGCACCTTCAATATTATATACCCTTTTAGGGATAGATTTCAAATAGCTCTGATATAGCAGAAACCACTAAATTATGAAATTGCTAAATTGGGAATTGTACTTCAACCCAGAACAAAAAATGTGCTTTGACGGACACTAAATATCTTGCCCAGCAACAACAGTACAGCGGTGGGTAACGAGAGATTTAGAGGGATTTAAATTTGAGGCCTAGTATTTAGGCGCTGGGTGACAGGTATGGGTTTAGTGACAGAATTAGACTTGGAAATACACAGTAGCGGGTGTGTGTGAAGTTATTCTGAATGACCCAATGTGCACCTTCAATATTATATACCCTTTTAGGGATAGATTTCAAATAGCTCTGATATAGCAGAAACCACTAAATTATGAAATTGCTAAATTGGGAATTGTACTTCAACCCAGAACAAAAAATGTGCTTTGACGGACACTAAATATCTTGCCCAGCAACAACAGTACAGCGGTGGGTAACGAGAGATTTAGAGGGATTTAAATTTGAGGCCTAGTATTTAGGCGCTGGGTCACCGGTATGGATTTAGTGACAGAATTAGACTTGGAAATGCACAGAAGCGTGTGTGTGAAGTTATTCTGAATGACCCTATGTGCACCTTCAATATTATATACCCTTTTAGGGATAGATTTCAAATAGCTCTGATATAGCAGAAACCACTAAATTATGAAATTGCTAAATTGGGAATTGTACTTCAACCCAGAACAAAAAATGTGCTTTGACGGACACTAAATATCTTGCCCAGCAACAACAGTACAGTGGTGGGTAACGAGAGATTTAGAGGGATTTAAATTTGAGGCCTAGTATTTAGGCGCTGGGTCACCGGTATGGATTTAGTGACAGAATTAGACTTGGAAATGCACAGAAGCGTGTGTGTGAAGTTATTCTGAATGACCCTATGTGCACCTTCAATATTATATACCCTTTTAGGGATAGATTTCAAATAGCTCTGATATAGCAGAAACCACTAAATTATGAAATTGCTAAATTGGGAATTGTACTTCAACCCAGAACAAAAAATGTGCTTTGACGGACACTAAATATCTTGCCCAGCAACAACAGTACAGCGGTGGGTAACGAGAGATTTAGAGGGATTTAAATTTGAGGCCTAGTATTTAGGCGCTGGGTGACAGGTATGGGTTTAGTGACAGAATTAGACTTGGAAATACACAGTAGCGGGTGTGTGTGAAGTTATTCTGAATGACCCAATGTGCACCTTCAATATTATATACCCTTTTTGGGATAGATTTCAAATAGCTCTGATATAGCAGGAACCACTAAATTATGAAATTGCTAAATTGGGAATTGTATTTCAACCCAGAACAAGAAATGTGCTTGAACGGACACTAAATAACTCGCCCAGCTACAGCACTAGGGACAGATTTAGCTGGATATAAATTTGAGGCCTAGTATTTAGGCGCTGGGTGACCGGTATGGATTTAGTGACAGAATTAGACTGGGATATGGCCAAAAAATGAACAGACTATTGCTGGTTAAATGCACTTGGTGTGACAGCTTCACCCTGATGTAGGCTTTAGCCAAAAAACAACCACACCATTGAGGGTTAAATGCACTTGGTGACAGGCGCAGCTTGCCCCTGATTTTGTATATGGCCAAAAAATGAACAGACTATTGCTGGTTAAATGCACTTGGTGTGACAGCTTCACCCTGATGTAGGCTTTAGCCAAAAAACAACCACACCATTGAGGGTTAAATGCACTTGGTGACAGGCGCAGCTTGCCCCTGATTTTGTATATGGCCAAAAAATGAACAGACTATTGCTGGTTAAATGCACTTGGTGTGACAGCTTCACCCTGATGTAGGCTTTAGCCAAAAAACAACCACACCATTGAGGGTTAAATGCACTTGGTGACAGGCGCAGCTTGCCCCTGATTTTGTATATGGCCAAAAAATGAACAGACTATTGCTGGTTAAATGCACTTGGTGTGACAGCTTCACCCTGATGTAGGCTTTAGCCAAAAAACAACCACACCATTGAGGGTTAAATGCACTTGGTCGCAGCTTGTGCTGGCGCACCACAAGACACAAAATGGCCGCCGATCACCCCAGAAAAATGAGACTGACAAACGGTCTGTGCAGCCTAAAAACAGTGAGCAATTGAGGATCAGCAGCTCAATGATCCACAGCTGCAGATCGATCAGTTAATCAAGTCCTTTGGAGGAGTTAATCTGCCTAATCTCGCCCTACTGTCGCAGCCGCAACCTCTCCCTACGCTAATCAGAGCAGAGTGACGGGCGGCGCTATGTGACTCCAGCTTAAATAGAGGCTGGGTCACATGGTGCTCTGGCCAATCACAGCCATGCCAATAGTAGGCATGGCTGTGATGGCCTCTTGGGGCAAGTAGTATGACGCTTGTTGATTGGCTGCTTTGCAGCCTTTCAAAAAGCGCCAAGAAAGCGTCACAAAAGCGCGAAGAAAGCGACGAACACCGAACCCGAACCCGGACTTTTACGAAAATGTCCGGGTTCGGGTCCGTGTCACGGACACCCCAAAATTCGGTACGAACCCGAACTATACAGTTCGAGTTCGCTCATCCCTAGCCGACACCTTCAGATTTATACTTTTTAACATTTATATCATTGAAAAACATTTTAGGGTTAGTTTTACTCTCTTTGGCAATTAATCTCTCGGTCTCTAGTTTGGCCGCTTTTATTTGTTTTTTACATGTTCTATTTTTTTCCTTATAGTTTTTCAGTGTTTCCGTGCAACCCTCCTGTTTTAGTGATTTATATGCTTTCTTTTTGTCATCTATTGCTTTCTTTACAGTTCTATTTATCCACATTGGTTTCTTTTTTTTGTTCCTTAACCTTTTATTCCCATACGGTATGTACCTCTCACAATGAGATTTTAGGATGCTTTTAAAGATATCCCATTTTGTGGCTGTATTTTTATTTTTGAGAACTTTGTCCCAGTTAGTTGGGCCTATGGCCTCTCTTAGTTGGCTAAATTCTGCTTTTTTGAAGTTTAGTATTTTTGTTCCTCCTTGTAGAAACGCTCTTTTGAATGATAATTTGAAGGTTATTACTTTATGGTCACTATTTCCCAGGTGTCCCCCAACCTGCACGTCTGTTGTTCTGTCAGGCCTATTGGTTAATACTAAAAAAACTTCAGATGTAAGGTTATGTCCAGGTGTGCAAAATGATTAATTACTGACCATATAGGCTAGTGCTTGGGTATAAGAATTGTATGTAAAAACAGTGGCTTCTATATTTTAAACATACCTTTATCTTATTATCTACGTGTTAACTTTAACGTGGATTTTAATCACTGCTGGAATATTCTTATGTATGTTATATGCTGGGAGAGCTTTGGTTAATAGTGCTGGCAGTGGAGACTAAAGCTGGGTTTGCACACTCAGATTCCTGACTAATCAGGCAGCGGACCATTTTTAAAAAGGAACAGTCGCCACAAAATGCAATTCAATCTGAAAGCAGCATGTTATAGAGCAAAAAGTGCTGAGCAGATTGATACATATTTTTGTCGGAATAGATAAAAAAGATTACAGTAAAACCTGTAATTTATACATTTATATCTTTGCTTTTTATAACAGCTATTGGGACAGGGGGAGGTGTTATCAGTGACCAACAGCTATCTATGTATGTACACAATACTATCAATTACTAATAACACCTCCTCCATGTACCAATAGCTGTTCACAGGAGGTGGAAAAAGCAGATGTAAATGTATAAATTACTGTCACGGACATTCCCGTGCCAGGTTATCAGTGAGACTGGCAACACGTGGTTTGATTTGACAAGTTCTTTGCATCTGTGTTGTTTCTGGTATTGGCCACACCCCTTGCCTCAGGTGTTGCTTATGTGGTCATCTTACCTTCCCTATTTATTGTGGCTTCTCCCACCATGCTGTGCAGTTTATAGCTTCAGTCTTGTTTTGGAGTGCTGGTGTTTGGAGCTCGGTGGAGTTCCTGTGCCTCCATTGCCATTTGAAGTTGTCTCCTTCCCCTGTTGTTTATTTTTGGGGTTTTCTTGTGTTGTTCTTTTCCCTGCCATTTGTGTTTAGACCTGAGGGAGACTCCTGTTCGTCCTACTGTTTGGAGGTACAGGTTGTCTCTTGTCCTGACATTAGTACCAGGGTCCTACAGTGTGAGTTAGGACTTTAGGTTACTGTGTATGAACTTACCTACCTATGGGGTCAGTTCATACTTGCAGTCAGGACTTGATTAGGGTTTCTCTAGGAGGTGACCTGCTCCTTTCTCTAGTTTCCAGGCCTTTTCCCCCTCACTTCTTTCCATCCTACTTTCGGTGAGTTTCCCTCCCACACTGAAGCAAGACAATTACAAGTTTTACTGAATCTTTTCCCACAAAAATATATATCAATCTACTCAGCTTCTCCTGCGTTATAACATGCTGCCTTCAGATTAAATTACATTTTGCTGTGACAGGTCCTCTTTAATGCACCATTACACAGGCCAATGATCAGTGCAATTATTGGGACGGAGAGTTCCTAGCAATGTTTGTTACCGATAATTTCCCAGTGTGCAGCAGTTAACAAGATGAATAAGCAAGCGCTCATCCGCTGCATAATCATTTCTGGGCCGCGGATTGTGTTGTCTAAACCATGATCCGCTGGCCAGAAACAATAAATGTGTATGGGGACAAGCACTCACTCTAGTGATCTCTTGTCCCTATATAGTGGAGGTGATTGCTGCATATAAATGCAGCTTTCACCTCTTGTAATGAGCAGGAAATGATTGGGATTATTGGGATTGAACCTGTGTTGTCCCATGTCATGGGGCCAAGGTTTGGGAGAATTATAGTTTGCATGAATGCTCTTTCCTGATTGCCCCATGTTAAGGTGCAACTTATTGCCTAAAAAAAGAGCAAAAGCTTCTTTATTGGAAAATTGCATCCTTCATGCAGCACTAAATTATCGTCTGCTGTATTCTGTGTAAACAGAGATTTTCCGCCAAAAAACAATTAATCTTTATGGGGACGAATAATCACACTAGTGATCATCCATCACCATACAGAGGTGACAACTGCAATATGTGAATGTAGTTGAATGACCTGGCAATGATCAGGAATGAATTATTTATTCCCGATATTTGCCCTCGTGTAAATAATGAAATTGATCTGAGTTGGTCGTTTACAAACATGGATATTTTGTTAAGGGTACTTTCACACTTGCGGCAGGACGGATCCGACAGGCTGTTCACCATGTTGGATCCGTCCTGCGGCTATTTCGCCGTGCCGCCAGACCGCCGCTCCGTCCCCATTGACTATAATGGGGACGGGGCGGAGCTCCGGCGCAGCACGGAGGTGCACGGCGAAAGCAGCCGGACTAAAAAGTCGGACATGCAGGACTTTTTAGTCCGGCAGCTTTCGCCGTGCACCACCGTGCTGCGCCGGAGCTCCGTCCCCATTATAGTCAATGGGGACGGAGCGGCGGTCTGGCGGCACGGCAAAATAGCCGCCGGACGGATCCGACATGATGAATAGCCTGTCGGATCCGTCCTGCCGCAAGTGTGAAAGTATTAGACCAATTCACGTTTTCCTGTTCTGATCATCCTATGATAAAACCCATCTATTCCCTAGAACGGAGTTATCTTTCAGATATCGTTCTGATGTTGTTGATGACTGTCTCAAAACTGTTTATACATAAGAGATCAGATGTCAAGGCAGATGAGGCAGATTTGCATACGCACATTTAGAGATAAATTACTCTGATTAGATAGCAATTGGTCAGATATCTGCGCATGCAAAAACACCTTAAAGATCACTTTACACGGGCCAATATATTAGGGAATTATTTGGACTGAACTAAACATTCCTGATAATTGATTGTCAATGGAGATGAGAGCTGCATTTACATGTAGCAGTCACCTCCACTGTATGGGGACAAGCGATTGATACAGGAATTGCTTGTTACCATAGAGAAAAAATTGTTCCTGGACACCTATTGCTGTTTAGACAACATGACCTGCTGCACAGAAATGATTTTTGGTTCCGGCAGTTTGCATATGATCAGCTGCACTATTACAAGGGACTATTATTACATTCATACAAATGTTTGTCCCAGATAATTGTCCTGATCCTCAGCCTATGTAAAAGGCCTAAGACTGTAAATCTCAAGTGTGGCCTTGGGTGATAAAAAAGCTTAATCCAGGTTTGATTAGTGATTGGCTTGTATGAGCAAGCATGGCTGCTTTAATATTCCTGAAAAGAGAACATAATAATTGCAAGTCCATTATTACAATTTTCTGAGGCTAGGTTTGCATCATCAAAAAACAAAAACAGATCCAGGGTTTATACTGTTGACCTATCCTCTGGATAGGTCGTCATTTTCTGATTGGTGGGTTCTAACACTTGGGACTCTAACCAATCAGCTGTTTGAGAAGGTACCGGCACTCCTGTGAGCACTGTGTCCTTCTATGTGCTTACCAAGCACAGCACCGTACATTGTATAGCGGCTGTGCTTGGTACCATGCTCAACCTCATACACTGCAATGGGGCTGAGGGGCACCTAGGCCATGTGACAGATGAATGTGTTGTCACTGGTCTAGGAAAAGCTGAGAGATGGCAGTGGCACAACTGTAGGCCCAGCTGCCTACTCGAACAGCTGATTGGCGGGTGTCCTAGGTGTCAGACCCCCATCCATCAGGAGAACGGAGGATCAAAAGAACGGAAAACTTTTGGTGTGCTAAACCTACTCTTATTAAATTACATGTTTTTACATTATGACAGAGCAAGTCAATACAAGCATTGTTAGAGGAACTATTCCATCAGAAAGGGGTATTTTTAATCCCTTCTACCCCAGGCTTGTTTTCATCTTTCTGCCAAGGCTATTTTTTTTTTTGCAAATCTGACGTGTCAATTTAAGTGGTAATAACTTTGGAACAATTTTGCTTATTCAAGTCATTCTGAGACTGTTTACTTATAACACATTGTACTTCATGACAGTGGTAAACTTTGATCAATATATTTCACCCTTATTTGTAAAATAAATAAAAATTACCAAAAATTTACCATTTTCAAAATTTTTATTTCTCCACTTTTAAGGGCTCATACACACAACCAGCAATATATGGGCACCGCCTGTGTGCACCCCGCATTACAGATGCGGTCCCATTCAATATTTCAAATTTTGAAGAAAATTTCAAAAAACATTTTTTTTTATGACCAATTCAGTTATAAAGTGATTTTGAGGGGTTTATGTAATTGAAACTATCCATAAATGACTCAATTTTAGCAACTACACCGCTCAAATTATAAAAAAATGATATTACAAACTTTGTTAACCTTGAAGTGTTCCACAAGAATTAAATGAAATCTGAGGTGAAATGTCAACATTTCTTAATTTTTTTGCAGACTTTTTATGTTAATCAACTTTTTTCTTGCAACGCAGCATGGCAAGTAATTTTCATTTTCACAAGGGGTAACCGGGGGTATTCTCCTGAATACATCCACACTCCATATGTGGTGGTAAACTGCTTTAGGGCAAATGGCAGGACTCAGAAGGGAGGGAGCGCCATATGGCTTTTGCAGTGCAAATTTTGATGGATTGGTTTATTAGTGCAATTGGTTTTTATTTTTTGGATGATTTTCTTATGTGGAGTCTCATTTTTTGTGGGATGAAGTGCCATTTTCATTGGTACCATTTTGGTGTACATAAGGCTTTTTGATCACTCAGTATTATGCATTTTGTAAAGTGATGAGATAAAAAATGACAGTTCTGGCACTGTTTTTATTTATTTTTTTTACAGAGTTCACCTGACAGAGTAGATCATGTGATTTTTCTATAGACCAGGTTGTTACGGACACGACAATACCTAATATGTTTATTTTAAAAAAAATGTTTTTTGTTGTTTGAAACTTTTTGGAAAGAAAAAAATCTTGTTTTTGTATTGCCATTTTCTGGTAGCCATATTTTTTTTATTTTTTTGGGGAGGTTGTCTGGTAGGGGCTCATTTTTTGCAGATGAGGTGATGTTTATATTGGTACCATTTTGGGGTACATATGATTTTTTGATCGCTTGGTATTACACTTTTTGTGAGGTAAGGCGACCCAAAAATGTCTTTTTTTGGCACTGTTTCTATTTAGTTTTTCTTGTACGGTGTTCTCCTGACGGGGGGATAATATGATATTTTTATAGGGCCGATTGATGTATGTTAATTTTTTATTTTTTTCAATTTGTTATTTTTTTTACTTTTTTTGGGTCCCACTGTGGAAGTTCAACTATTGGGGGTCTTATCCCCTCTGCAATGCATTACAATCCATGTGTATTGTGATGCATTGTCTGTCCATGTTTTACCAGTGTAATACACTGACAGACAGCCTGCCTGTGAGACCCAGCCAGGCTTCCGTAGAAGGCTAGCATAGAGGCTTTCTCTCCAAGAGATTTGGCCATTTTAATGGCTATTAAAAAAGGACATCCAATGGCCCCTAATATATAAAATGGCCCCCATAATGCCAGTAAGTATAAGCAATGGTCCCCCAGTGTATGTAATGGCTCCCAGTGCCCTCTATATATAATTTACCCCCTTTGTGCCCTCATTAAAATGTTTTTTTGATAGGTGTACCTTAAACGAACCTCGAGGGTAGAAATGATATGGAATAAGGTAGTGTATATGTTAAGTAGTTGGTGTATAGGAAATTCTGGACATTATTGAATTAAAAATAATTATTTGACTGAAACTATGAGTATGAAGCTATGATTCTCAAAGAGATATGTTATTCAGTGGCACATGAATAAATAGATGTGGAGACTTCTAGGTCAAGACTCGTCGGTTGTGTGGATTTGTATTACTGAACTCATCTTTTCATCAGGTTATAAAAGAGAAAGTTATACAGTGTATAAACCTAGTACAAGCAATGTCTGTAGGACGACTCTATGTGTGAAGCTGGAAAAGCAATGTCTGTACAATGGCTCTGCATTAGAGATGAGCACATTTCTTAAAATTCATTTCAGATTCAATTTGGGTATTCTTTTACTCTCTCTCTCCTTAAAAAAAAGTTGCCTTAATCCAGTCTCAAGAGTTGAATTTTGAGTCTAAATAATTCATTCATCTACTCGGAATGTATGAGGCTGGTAGAAGCAATGGCAATGTATGTAGGATGTTTCTATGTATGAGGGTAGTAGAAACAGTGGGAGTTAATTACAGAAATATATCTATATTAGATGTTTTTTTTGCTCAGATTGCTGCGCAAAGGTTCTTTGTGCTGCAATCTGCAACTTCTCCCCGCTCACGCCATGACAACAAATGTGGGAGTGACGTGGGCAGGAAAGAGGACAGGCCGGCAGGCCCATCTCATTCATCATTTTCTATGGCTGTTTTAGGTATAGAAAAAGGTCTAAATCTACGCCAACAAGGGAACTGGCATAGATTTAGAAGCGGTGGTGGGTCCGCCGAAGTTGTTTAGCACTAGTGATGTCGCGAACATAAAATTTTCAGTTCGCGAACGACGAACGCGAATTTCCGGAAATGTTCGCGAACGTGCGAATTGCAATAGACATCAATAGGAAGGCGAATTTGAAAACCCACAAGTACTCTTTGTGGCCACAATAGTGATGGAAAAGTTGTTTCAAGGGGACTAACACCTGGACTGTGGCATGCCGGAGGAGGATCCATGGCAAAACACCTATGGAAAATTACGTAGTTGATGCCGAGTGTGGTAAGTTGAAATTGCAATGCGATTTATAGAACTTGAATTAATCGCATCGCGATTTCAACTTTCTCAAATCCGACAGTACATTCTAGCATGGAGTCGTTCCCATGGTGATGGGGACGCTCCATGAGCACGGAAGTCGGCAGAAGTTCTGTTGAAATCGCAATGCGATTAATAGAACTTGAATTAATCGCTTTGCGATTTCAACTTAGAGCTTCTGCCGACTTCCGTGCTCATGGAGCGTCCCCATCACCATGGGAACGGCTCCATGCTAGAATGTACTGTCGGATTTGAGAAAGTTGTAATCGTAATGCGATTAATGCAGGTTATAGTAATCGCATTGCGAATTCATCTTAGAGCTGCTGGGTTCCTAATGGTTGTATTACTAGAATATAACGAAGATTGAGAATATAGCGCTATATTCATTATATTCGTCAATTCTAGCAATACAACCATTAGGAACGTAGCTTGCATTCGCTAGCTTGAATTCGCAATGCGATTAATATAACCTGCATTATTCGCATTGCGATTACAACTTAGATCTGAGTTCCTAATGGTTGTATTGCTAGAATTGACAACGAATATAGCACTTTATTCTCAATCTTCGTTATATTATATCAATATAACCATTAGGAACCCAGCTCTAAGTTGTAATCGCAATGCGATTAATATAACCTGTATTAATCGCATTGCGATTACAACTTTGTGACACTGCAGCTTCCGAATTAATCTAAGATGGAGGCTGTCCTTGGTTTTTGATAGGCGGTGGGAGGGTCTGGGAGGGAGGGTATTCTGATTGGCTGGAATGTGTCTGCTGACTGTGAGGAACAGGGTCAAAGTTTGCTCAATGATGACGTACAGGAGGCAGCGGCGAACGCGAACAAGCTATGTTCGCCGGGAACTATTCGCCGGCGAATAGTTCGGGACATCTCTATTTAGCACCTTTACATAACTTGTGGGGATCCACGGCCAGTGCAGGGCCTTATTAGGATCGGCATATAAAACGTCAGTCTTAATAAATGACACCTGACGTCTGTAGGACTGCTCTATGTATGAGGCTAGAAAAAGCAATGTCTCTAGGATGGCTCTGCATATCTGAAACTTGAAGAAGTAAGTTCTGTAAGATGGCTCTGCACATATGAGGCTAGTAGAAGCAATATCAGTAACGTGGCTCTGCTTGTATGAGGCTAGTAGAAGCGATGTTGTTTGGATGGCTCTGCATGTATGAGGCTAGTAGAAGCCTCGTATTTCTATAATATGCACAGTGTAAGTTTTGACAAAATCTAATAATGTGATGTAATACAATGTGTCTTTATGGGACTATTATTGGATGCTGGAGATATGAAAGTCCTGATGTAATAGTATGAAAGATTTTCACGTGATTACACTTGGGTTTTTGCAAGCAGTTATAAATATTAATGAAGAGAATGCAAGGAATGCAGAAATGATTTATAATAGGAGGTTGAAGCAACAATTATATTGATTAGGCTACTTTCACACTAGCGTTCGTCGGTCCGCTCGTGAGCTCCGTTTGAAGGGGCTCACGAGCGGACCCGAACGCAGCCGTCCAGCCCTGATGCAGTCTGAATGGAGCGGATCCGCTCAGACTGCATCAGTCTGGCGGCGTTCAGCCTCCGCTCCGCTCGCCTCCGCACGGACAGGCGGACAGCTGAACGCTGCTTGCAGCGTTCGGGTGTCCGCCTGGCCGTGCGGAGGCGTGCGGATCCGTCCAGACTTACAATGTAAGTCAATGGGGACGGATCCGTTTGAAGATGCCACAATATGGCTCAATCTTCAAGCGGATCCGTCCCCCATTGACTTTACATTGAAAGTCTGGACGGATCCGAACTAGGCTATTTTCACACTTAGCTGTTATATGCTAAAATAATGCAGACGGATCCGTTCTGAACGGAGCCTCCGTCTGCATTATTATGATCGGATCCGTTCAGAACGGATCCGATCGAACGCTAGTGTGAAAGTAGCCTTACACAAATGTGTCCCAAAAGGGATTCAGTGCCACAACCCACAACAACCAGTCAGATTCAATTTTGAGCTTATATACTATCTCTCTCTCTCATTATATATATATATATATATATATATATATATTATTTTTTTTTTGATCTGTTAGTGAAACTGTGCTGCTTGCTATATTTCCAATTTTAGGAATCGTGTTTGGAAAATTCATTCTCTGAGTTAGTTTTCATTACTGCACTTCTTAATAATAGTTTATAGATTATATGCTTTCATTGTCTTCTAACTATACTTCACTCCACAGCTGGTGAAGAGGGGCGTCACAGAATATTAAAACACTAGTCTCCGACCAATGGGTACTGCTTACTGAATTTAGAAATAGACCAAACAACTATAACAAGAACTCATTAGATATATTAAATACATCTTCTGCCTTGTGTCGGTGAATTTGAAAGCACCAAATAATATAAAAATATTTCTTTTTGCGTTAGGCTGCGTTCATACATAGGTTTTTGCTGGGTTTTTTCAGCACTTTTTAATTTTTTAGGGGCATTTTTGCACCAGCCAACTTCAGATTTTAGCCAAAGGTCTATAGGAAATATCAAATGCAGGACACACAGATTTTTTTTTTTTACTACTGGAGTTTTTGATAATTAGTAGGTGTTTTCATCTTTATGCTTTTTTTTTTTTCCTCTTAGCATGCTGTAACACTTTTTATCAGGCATTTTTACATTTCACTATGCAGAAAAACAGCCAGAGTAAAAATGCAGTTCACACAACCATTTAGAAAAAGGCATAAAAAAGGCAACAAAAACTGCTGCAAAAAACGGGTTCCTTAACAAAGGCATGAGTGTATTCTGCAGTTGTTTTTTTTTTACTAATAAAGAAACAGACAATGCATTCATGTGTGTAAGGACCCTTAACCACCTCCCGACCGCCTAACGTAGGATTGCATCCTGCGGGCGGCCGGGTTATTCCTCCTGGACGCATCGGCGCAAGAGGCGAGATTTCCTCCTGCACACAGGAGCGCGCGTTCACAGGATCACAGGATCATTCGCTGGCAGGCTGTAGATGCGATTTTTTTTAACCCTTGAAAGGTACTGTATATCAGACGCTGTTTTGTTAACAGCGTCTGATATACCTGCTACCTGGTTCTTTGGTGGTCCCTTTTGCTTGGATCGACCACCAGAGGACACATGCAGCTCTGTAATAAGTAGCACCAAGCACCACACTACACTACACCCCCCCTGTCACTTATTAACCCCTTATTAACCCCTGATCACCCCCCTGTCATTAATCACCCCCCTGTAAGGCTCCATTCAGACGTCCGTATATGTTTTGCGGATCCACGGATCCGCAAAACACAGACACCGCGGATCTGCAAAACACGGACACCAGCAATGTGCTTTCTGCATTTTGCGGATCCGCACATTGCCAGAACTATTTAGAAAATGCCTTTTTTTTGTCCGCAATTGTGGACAAGAATAGGATATGTTCTATAGGCTCTACAAAAAACACAGTGTTCGCCCGATCAGGCCTTATCTTGTGCGCACACTTGCGTTCAGTCCGCCCCACCGCAGTGACAGAATTTCTTTTCCTGATCACTGCAAAAACACCATAAAATCGCTGCGCGCTATAACGATCACTTTTGAGGGGCATGGCGAGTTCATAGAAGATTTTTTTTTGGGGCGCAAGTAAGCGGAAATTGATTTTTTTTTTTGCTTTTTTGTTTTTTCTTACAAAGTCTGATATTCCACTAACTTGTGACAAAAAATAAAATTTCACATGAACTCACCATACCCCTCACAGAGTCCAAATGCATAAAATTTTTTAGACATTTATATTCCAGACTTCTTCTCACGCTTTAGGGCCCCTAAAATGCCAGGGCAGTATAAATACCCCACATGTGACCCCATTTTGTGACCCCATTTTGGAAAGAAGACACCCCAAGGTATTTCGTGAGGGGCATGGCGAGTTCATGTAAAATTTTATTTTTTGTCACAAGTTAGTGGAATATGAGACTTTGTAAGAGAAAAAAAAATCTTTTTCCGCTAACATGTAAAAAATTCTAGGAACTCGCCATGCCCCTCACGGAGTACCTTGGGGTGTCTTCTTTCCAAAATGGGGTCACTTGTGGGGTATTTATACTGCCCTGGAATTTTAGGGGCCCTAAACCTTGAGAAGAAGTCTGGAATCCAAATGTCTAAAAATGCCCTCCTAAAAGGAATTTGGTCCCCTTTGCGCACCTAGGCTAAAATATGTCACACGTGTGGTATCGCCGTACTCAGGAGAAGTAGGGCAATGTGTTTTAGGGTGTCTTTTTACATATACCCATGCTGGGTGAGAGAAATATCTCTGTAAAAGACAACTTTTTCAATTTTTTTATACAAAGTTGTAATTTTTCTGAGATATTTCTCTCACCCAGCATGGGTATATGTAAAAATACACACCAAACCACATTGCCCTCCTTATCCTGAGTACGGGGCCAAATTCCAATAAGTACCTTTCAGGAGGACATTTTTAGGCATTTGGATTCCAGACTTCTTCTCACGCTTTAGGGCCCCTAAAATGCCAGGGTAGTATAAATACCCCACATGTGACCCCATTTTAGAAAGAAGACACCCGAAGGTATTCCGTGAGGGGCATAGCGAGTTCATAGAAGGTTTTGTTTTTGGCACAAGTTAGCAGAAATTGATTTTTATTTTGTTTTTTTCTCACAAAGTCTCCCTTCCCGCTAACTTGTGACAAAAAGTTCAATCTTTCATGGACTCAATATGCCCTTCAGCGATTACCTTGGGGTGTCTACTTTCCGAAATGGGGTCATTTGTGGGGTGTGTTTGCTGTTCTGACATTTTGGGCGGGGCTAAATTGTGAGAAACCCTGTAAAGCTTAAAGGTACTCGTTGGACTTTTGGCCCCTTTGCGCACCTAGGCTGCAAAAAAGTGTCACACATGTGGTATAGCCGTACTCAGGAGAAGGAGGGCAATGTGGTTTGGGGTGTATTTTTACATATACCGATGCTGGGTGAGAGAAATATCTCTGTAAAAGACAACTTTTTCAATTTTTTTATACAAAGTTGTAATTTTACAGAGATATTTCTCTCACCCAGCATGGGTATATGTAAAAATACACCCCAAACCACATTGCCCTCCTTCTCCTGAGTACGGCTATACCACATGTGTGACACTTTTTTGCAGCCTAGGTGCGCAAAGGGGCCAAAAGTCCAACGAGTACCTTTAAGCTTTACAGGGTTTCTCACAATTTAGCCCCGCCCAAAATGCCAGAACAGCAAACACACCCCACAAATGACCCCATTTCGGAAAGTAGACACCCCAAGGTAATCGCTGTAGGGCATATTGAGTCCATGAAAGATTGAACTTTTTGTCACAAGTTAGCGGGAAGGGAGACTTTGTGAGAAAAAACAAAAAATCAATTTCTGCTAACTTGTGCCAAAAGTAAAACCTTCTATGAACTCGCCATGCCCCTCACAGAATACCTTGGGGTGTCTTCTTTCTAAAATGGGGTCACATGTTGGGTATTTATACTACCCTGGCATTTTAGGGGCCCTAAAGCGTGAGAAGAAGTCTGGAATCCAAATGCCTAAAAATGCCCTCCTAAAGGGTACTTATTGGAATTTGGCCCCCTTTGCGCACCTAGGCTTCAAAAAAGTGTCACACATGTGGTATCGCAGTACTCAGGAGAAGTAGGGCAATGTGTTTTGGGGTGTATTTTTACATATACCCATGTTGGGTGAGAAAAATATCTCTGTAAAATGACAACTTTGTATAAAAAAATGGGAAAAGTTGTCTTTTACAGAGATATTTATCTCACACAGTATGGGTATATGTAAAAATACACCCCAAAACACATTGCCGTACTTCTCCTGAGTACGGCGATACCACATGTGTGACACTTTTTTGCAGCCTAGGTGGGCCAAGGGGCCCAAATTCCAATGAGTATCTTTACGATTTCACAGGGCATTTATTACCCATTTGGATTCCAAACTACTTCTCACGCTTTAGGTCCCCTAAAATTCCAGGGCAGTATAAATACCCAACAAGTGACCCATTTTGGAAAGAAGACACCCCAAGGTATTCCGTGAGGGGTATGGTGAGTTTATGTAAAATTTTATTTTTTGTCACAAGTTAGTGGAATATGAGACTTTGTATTAACATAGTACATATAGTAACATAGTACATAAGGCCGAAAAAAGACACTTGTCCATCCAGTTCGGCCTGTCATCCTGCAAGTTGATCCAGAGAAAAGAAAAAAAAAACTGTGAGGTAGAAGCCAATTTTCCTCACTTTAGGGGAATAAAAAATTCCTTCCCGACTCCAATCAGGCAATCAGAATAACTCCCTGGATCAACGACCCCTCTCTAGTAGCTATAGCCTGTAATATTATTACACTCCAGAAATACATCCAGGCCCCTCTTAAATTCCTTTATTGTACTCACCATCAACACCTCCTCAGGCAGAGAGTTCCATAGTCTCACTGCTCTTACCGTAAAGAATCCTCTTCTATGTTTGTGTACAAACCTTCTTTCCTCTAGACACAGAGGATGTCCCCTCGTCACACTCACAGTCCTGGGGATAAATAGATGATGGGAGAGATCTCTGTACTGACCCCTGATATATTTATACATAGTAATTAGATCTCCCCTCAGTCGTCTTTTTTCTAAAGTGAATAATCCTAATTTTGATAATCTTTCAGGGCACTGTAGTTGCTCCATTCCAGTTATTACTTTAGTTGCCCTCCTCTGGACCCTGTCCAGCTCTGCTATGTCTGCCTTGTTCACTGGAGCCCAGACCTGTAGACAGTACTCCATGTGTGGTCTGACTAATGATTTGTAAAGTGGTAGGACTATGTTCTCATCACGGGCATCTATGCCCCTTTTGATGCAACCCATTATCTTATTGGCCTTGGCAGCAGCTGCCTGACACTGTTTTTTGCAGCTTAGTTTGCTGTTTATTAAAATTCCTAGATCCTTTTCCATGTCAGTTTTACCGAGTGTTTTACCATTTAGTATGTACGGGTGACTTGAATTATTCCTTCCCATGTGCATAACTTTACATTTGTCAGCGTTAAACCTCATCTGCCACTTATCTGCCCAAGCCTCCAATCTATCCAGATCCCTCTGTAGTAGTATACTGTCCTCTTCAGTGTTAATTACTTTATACAGTTTAGTGTCATCTGCGAAAATTGATATTTTACTATGCAAGCCTTCTACAAGATCATTAATAAATATATTGAAGAGAATAGGGCCCAATACTGACCCCTGAGGTACTCCACTAGTGACAGTGACCCAATCTGAGTATGTACCATTAATAACCACCCTCTGTTTTCTATCATTGAGCCAATTACTTACCCACTTACAGATGTTTTCTCCCAGTCCGAGCATTCTCATTTTATATACTAACCTTGTATGTGGTACAGTGTCAAATGCTTTGGAGAAGTCCAGATAAACAACATCCATTGATTCGCCGCTGTCAAGTCTAGAACTTACCTCCTCATAGAAACTGATTAAATTAGTTTGACATGACCGATCCCTCACGAAGCCATGCTGATATGGCGTTATTTGCTTATTTCCGTTAAGATGCTCTAACATAGCATCCCTCAGAAAACCTTCAAACAGTTTACCCACAACAGATGTTAAACTTACCGGCCTATAGTTTCCAGGCTCTGTTTTTGGACCCTTTTTGAATATTGGCACCACATTTGCCATGTGCCAATCCTGTGGGACATTCCCTGTCAATATAGAATCTGCAAATATCAGAAATAAGGGTCTGGCTATGACATTACTTAATTCCTTTAGGATACGGGGGTGTATTAGTCCTGGCGATTTGTCTCTTAAACTTTTTAAGTCGCTGTTGTACTTCTTCCTCGGTCAGACAGGACACTTTTAATGGGGAATTTATTTCAACATTCAGCATTTCATCTGACAGTTTCTTTTCCTCAGTGAATACATTAGAGAAAAAAATATTTAACAGCTTTGCTTTCTCCTCGTCGCTCTCTGCAACTCCCCCCTCATTACTCTTTAAAGAATTGAAGAACATTTTAGGGTTAGTTTTACTCTCTTTGGCAGTTAATCTCTCGGTCTCTAGTTTGGCCGCTTTTATTTGTTGTTTACATGTTCTATTTTTTTTCCTTATAGCTTTTCAGTGCTTCCGTGCTACGCTTCTATTTTGGTGTTTTATATACTTTCTTTTTGTCATTTATTGCTTTCTTTACAGTTCTGTTTATCCACATTGGTTTCTTTTTGTTCCTTAACCTTTTATTTCCATACGGTATGTACCTCTCACAATGAGATTTTAGGATGCTTTTAACCGCCTCCGGACCGCCTAACACAGATGTGCGGTCCGGAGGCGGCAGCGCTGCGCACAACAACGCATATACGCGTCATCTCGCGAGACGCGAGATGACGCGCTATGCGGCCCGCGCATGCGCAGTTCGGGCCGGCATTTCGTAGAGGACTATTTCGTCATCAGCTTGCCAGCCAATGATCATTGGCTGGCAAGCTGATGATTTTCAAAAAATCCAATCAGAGAGCCAGATAACAGATCATATTTGTAAATATGATCTGTTATATGGCTGCCTGCTCCTCTGCTGGTTCTTTTCGTCGGTTGGATCCAGCAGAGGAGCAGGCTACACAGTGAGTACACCAACACTACACTCTTAGCACCAGATCACCCCCCTGAACCCCAATTAACCCTTTGATCACCCCTTTGTCAATCACTAGTGAAAGGAAAAAAGTGATCAGTGTAAACTGTCACTTTTTTTTTTCACTGGTATTGACCGTTAGGTTTTAGGTATAGTTTAGGCCCCTTGGTTAGGTAGTTAGCGATCAGTTAGCGCCCAGCCCACCGCACCGCAGTCCGTTATTCGCTGATTAGCGTATCACTAATCAGCATTTGTACTTTTATAGTATCTGGAAGTGATCAAAACTGGTCAGATCTATAATTGTATTAGTGTCACTTTAGTTCGCCCTCCACCCAAAACGCAGTGTTTGCCCGATCAGGCCTGATCGGTCGCCCACACGTGCGTTCACCCACGCCCGCCCCACCGCAGTGACAAATTTTTTTTTTTTTTCGCTCACTGCACAATCACTTTACACGCACTGCGGCGATAAAAAAATCAGTTTTGATATTTTTTATCAACCGCAGCGGCCTCCGGTACTTCGCTAGCCTCCCCTTTGTAAGACAGGCTTGCTTTTTTTGTTTCTTGGGTAGTCTCAGGGAATACCCCTAAATTTAGTTGCCCAATTTATGTCAAACAGGGGGTATTCTTCTGAAGAGGCCTACAGGCTTCTGACCCAGTCGGATGAGGAATGGGAACCCTCATCTAATGAATCCAGCGGGTCAGAATACGAACCTGTAGAAAGCAGTGGCTCTCTGACCCAAAGTTCGGACGAGGAGGCTGAGGTCCCTGATAGCACCAGGCGTACCCGGCCCCGTGTCGCTAGACCACAGGTTGCGCAGGATCCACTTCAAGAGCAGCAGAGTGGGGCTGGTGCTGTCGGATTACGTGGTGAGGCATACACCAGCAGCCCAGCCCTCCCTGGACCTAGTACCAGCACTGCCGTACAACCTGGTGAAGTAGCGAGCACCAGAAGGGCAGTTGAAGCTGGTACAGTGGCACGTGCAGTAGTGACCCCGTCGCAGCCACCGCAAAGACGTGCCCGTAGAGCCCCTAGAATCCCTGAGGTGCTGGCAAACCCTGATTGGCAGTCCCCAACTTCAGCCGCACCTGTAGTTCTCCCTTTCATTGCCCAGTCTGGAGTTCGGGTTGAGACAGCTCAGATCGGTTCGGCCCTGAGATTTTTTGAGCTGTTCTTGACTGCGGAGCTCTTAGACATAGTTGTGGCCGAAACAAACAGGTATGCCACACAATTTATAACCGCTAACCCGGGAAGCTTTTATGCCCAGCCTTTCCGGTGGAAACCAGTCCAAGTTTCCGAAATTTAAACTTTTCTGGGCCTCCTCCTCAACATGGGTCTAACTAAAAAGCATGAATTGCGGTCATATTGGTCCATGAACCCAATTCATCACATGCCCATGTTCTCTGCTGCTATGTCCAGGGCACGTTTTGAGGCCATCCTGCGTTTCCTGCACTTTAGTGACAACACCGCCTCCCGTCCCAGAGGCCACCCTGCTTTTGACCGGCTCCACAAAATTCGGCCCCTCATAGACCATTTCAACCAGAAATTTGCAGATTTGTATACCCCAGAGCAAAACATCTGCGTAGACGAGTCCCTGATACATTTTACCGGGCGCCTTGGCTTCAAACAATACATCCCAAGCAAGCGCGCCCGGTATGGGGTCAAATTGTATAAGCTCTGTGAAAGGGCCACAGGCTATACCCACAAATTTTGGATCTATGAGGGAAAAGATCAGACCCTGGAGCCGGTCGGTTGCCCTGACTACCTGGGGAGCAGTGGGAAGACAGTTTGGGGCTTGGTGTCACCCTTATTCGGCAAGGGGTACCATCTTTATGTGGACAATTTTTACACAAGTGTGGCCCTCTTTAGGCATTTGTTTCTAGAACGGATTGGCGCCTGTGGTACCGCGCGAACTAGTCGCGCGGGCTTCCCCCAACGGCTCGTTACCACCCGTCTTGCAAGGGTGCAGAGGGCCGCACTGTGTAACGAAGAACTGCTCGCGGTGAAATGGAGAGACAAGCGTGACGTTTACATGCTCTCCTCCATTCACGCAGACACGACAATACAAATTGAGCGAGCAACCCGTGTCATTGAAAAGCCCCTCTCAGTCCACGACTATAATTTGCTCATGGGAGGGGTGGACTTCAATGACCAGATGTTGTCTCCGTATTTAGTTTCCCGCAGAACCAGACGCTGGTATAAGAAGGTGTCTGTATATTTAATTCAATTGGCTCTGTATAATAGTTTTGTTCTCTACAGTAAGGCTGGGAGAACTGGATCCTTCCTCAAATTTCAGGAAGAGATCATCGAGAACCTCCTGTACCCAGGAGGTTCCGTGGCCCCATCCACCAGTGTAGTTAGCCGTCTACACGAGCGACATTTCCCCAATGTCGTTCCTGGTACCTCAACCCAACCGTCACCCCGAAAAAGATGTCGTGTCTGTAGCAGGAGTGGAATAAGGCGTGACACCCGCTATTTCTATCCTGACTGTCCTGACCACCCTGCCCTATGCTTTGGAGAGTGTTTCCGGAAGTACCACTCACAGGTACACTATTAGCATAGGGATCATCTCACCAGGACAGGCACACAGGGCTATTAGGGCCCATTCACTCACACAGCTGCTGCAAACGTCTCCTTTCACCTGGGACAAAGTGCATAACGCACTTCGCCACATCTTTGGGCGATTTGCGCTTTGCACATTGACCCATGGGGAAGGAGAGGTTTGTTCTATAAAGGTAAAAAAAAAACAAAAAAAAAACACCAGTAAGCAAAAAGGTTAATGTTCAGTTAAAAAAAGTTAAAGTTTATATATTCTGTTCCAAAGTTAATAAAATTATTGCGTTGCGGCCTGGTTTTTTCTTTTTTTTTTTTACCTTCCAGGTGGACCAACCGATCGATTAGCTGCAGCACTGATGTGCATTCTGACAGAAGCATTGCGCTGCTGTCAGATTACACGCAAGTCGGTGTATGCGGCGCTGCAAGACGAGATTTCTACTCTGCAGTAACAGATACGTTTGCCAAGGCATACGAGCTGAGGAGGAGGCGGCGTTCCTATGCTTTGGCAAACACTTTGTATATATAAAAAAAAAAAATCCCGGCAATGATTTATTCATCCACATCGATTGATGTGAATGGAGAAATCTGGTTTGCCAGGGCATACGAGCTAGGTGGGTATGGATGTTGGGCGGAGCTCCTATGTCCTGGCAGACGCCTTTCCCCTCCTTTTTTTTTTTTTGGCAGAGATTTTTTCATCCACATTGATCAATGCGAATGAAGAAATCTGTGCCGTTCATTTTTTTCTTTCAGCCCAGAGGCTGAACGGAAAAAAAAATCTCATTACCTGTATGCTCAATATAAGGAGAATAGCAGAAACTCCTAATGCTGGCCATACATGTAATGATTGCGGAGACCCTCAAATGCCAGGGCAGTACAAACACCCCACAACTGACCCCATTTTGGAAAGAAGACACCCCAAGGTATTTGCTGAGGGGCATATTGAGTCCATGAAAGATTTAAATTTTTGTCCTAAGTTTGCGGAAAGTGAGACTTTGTGAGAAAAAACAAAAAAAATAAATCAATTTTCGCTAACTTATTCAAAAAAAAAAATTTCTATGAACTTGCCAGGCCCATCATTGGATACCTTGGGGTGTCTTCTTTCCAAAGTGGGGTCACATGTGGGGTATTTATACTGCCCTGGCTTTTTAGGGGCCCGAAAGTGTGAGAAGAAGCCTGGGATCCATATGTCTAAAAATGCCCTCCTAAAAGGAATTTGGGCACCTTTGCGCATCTAGGCTGCAAAAAAGTGTCACACATCTGGTATCGATGTACTCAGGAGAAGTTGGGGAATGTGTTTTAGAGTGTCATTTTATATATACCCATGCTGGGTGAGAAAAATATCTTGGTCAAATGCCAACTTTGTATAAAAAAATGGGAAAAGTTGTCTTTTGCCAAGATATTTCTCTCACCCAGCATGGGTATATGTAAAATGACACCCCAAAACACATTCCTCAACTTCTTCTGAGTACGGCGATACCAGATGTGTGACACTTTTTTGCTGCTAAGGTGGGCAAAGGGGCACATATTCCAAAGTGCACCTTTCGGATTTCACCGGTCATTTTTTACAGATTTTGATTGCAAAGTACTTCTCACACATATGGGCCCCTAAATTGCCAGGGCAGTATAACTACGCCACAAGTGACCCCATTTTGGAAAGAAGACACCCCAAGGTATTCCGTGAGGGGCATGGCGAGTTCCTAGAATTTTTTATTTTTTGTTGCAAGTTAGTGGAATATGAGACTTTGTAAGGAAAAAAGAGAAAACAAAAATCATCATTTTCCGCTAACTTGTGACAAAAAAGAAAATTCTAGGAACTCGCCGTGCCCCTCACGGAATACCTTGGGGTGTCTTCTTTCCAAAATGGGGTCACTTGTGGGGTAGTTATACTGCCCTGGCAATTTAGGGGCCCATATGTGTGAGAAGTACCTTGCAATCAAAATGTGTAAAAAATGGCCTGCAAAATCCGAAAGGTGTACTTTGGAATATGTGCCCCTTTGCCCACCTTGCCAGCAAAAAAGTGTGACACATCTGGTATCGCCGTACTCAGGAGAAGTTGGGGAATGTGTTTTGGGGTGTCATTTTACATATACCCATGCTGGGTGAGATAAATATCTTGGTCAAATGCCAACTTTGTATAAAAAAATGGGAAAAATGGGATTAATAACAAAAAAAGTAAAAATGTCAGCAGCAATGAAATACCACCAAATGAAAGCTCTATTAGTGAGAAGAAAAGGAGGTAAAATTCATTTGGGTGGTAAGTTGCATGACCGAGCGATAAACTGTGAAAGTAGTGTAGTGCAGAAGTGTAAAAAGTGGCCTGGTCATTAAGGGGGTTTCAGCTAGCGGGGTTCAAGTGGTTAAAGATATCCCATTTTGTGGCTGTATTTTTATTTGTGAGGACTTTATCCCATTTAGTTAGGCCTATGGCCTCTCTTAGTTGGCTAAATTTAGCTTTTTTGAAGTTTGGTATTTTTGTTCCTCCCTGTAGAAACGCTCTTTTGAATGATAATTGGAAGGTTATTACTTTATGGTCACTATTTCCCAGGTGTCCCCCAACCTGCACGTCTGTTGTTCTGTCAGGTCTATTGGTTAATACTAAGTCCAGTATGGCCGTCCCTCTAGTCGGGTCCTGAACAAGTTGGGAGAGGTAATTGTCTTTGGTTATTGCCAAGAACCTGTTTCCTTTATGAGATATACAAGTTTCAGTTTCCCAGTCTATATCTGGGTAGTTGAAGTCCCCCATAATAACCACCTCATTATGATTTGCCGCCTTGTCTATCTCATTTAGTAGTAGATTTTCTGTGGACTCTGGTATATTAGGTGGTTTATAGTAAACTCCTATTAGTAATTTATTATTGTTTTTAGCTCCATGTATCTCTACCCACAGTGACTCCACATGTTCATGTCCCTCACTTATATCTTCACGGAGTGTGGGCTTTAGACAGGACTTTACATAAAGGCAGACCCCTCCCCCTCTCCGGTTTTTAAGATCCTTTCTAAACAGACTGTAGCCCTGTACATTAACTGCCCAGTCATAGCTATCATCCAGCCATGTCTCAGTTATTCCCACTATGTCATAGTCCTCCTCACACATCACTAATTCCAGTTCACCAGTTTTATTAGTCAGGCTTCTGGCATTAGTATACATACATTTGAGAGGTTTATGTATATTTTTTACCCTACACCTTTCCTTCTGAACTGTTCTAGTCCCTCTTTCCATTCCTCCCCCAGTCCCACTACCTTGCCCCCGGTCTCTATCTGCACTATCTTCCCCTCCTATAATGTAATTTCCCTTCCCCACAGTACCTAGTTTAAACACTCCTCCAACCTTCTAGCCATCTTTTTCCCCAGCACAGGTGACCCTTCCCCATTGAGGTGCAGCCCGTCCCTACGATAGAGCCTGTAGCTGACAGAGAAGTCGGCCCAGTTCTCCAGGAACCCAAACCCCTCTTTCCTACACCAGTTCTTGAGCCACTTGTTAATCTCCCTAATCTCCCGCTGCCTTTCTTGTGTGGCCCGTGGTACAGGTAGCATTTTGGAAAATAGGTCCTTGCTCTAAGCTTTTGACCTAAATCCCTGAAATCCTTTTTAAGGACTCTCCACCTACACCTAACTTTGTCATTGGTTCCGATATGGACCATGACTGCTGGGTCTTCTCCAGCCCCTCCCAGTAATCTGTCAACCCGATCCGCGATGCGTCGAACTCTAGCGCCAGGAAGACAGCACACTGTTCAGCGATCACGGTCTTTGTGACAGATTTCCCTATCTGTTCCCCTAATAATTGAGTCTCCCACTACCAGCACCTGTCTGGCCTGCCCTGCTCTCCTGGTCCCCTGCTTACCGGAGCTGACATTCCCCTGACTGGCAGAGGAAGTCTCCAGCTGCGGCAGTGCCGTCCCTGGACTGACATCCCCCTCATCTGCCAAACGTGCAAACTTGTTGGGGTGTGTCAGATCAGGGCTAGCCTCCCTGGCACTCTTCCCGCTACCCCGCTTTCTAACTGTTACCCAGCTAGCTACCTCACTTTCCTCAGCCTCCTCTCTGTCACCCTCCCCCTCATCTACACCCTTGTAAGAAAAGAAAAAAAAAATTCCGCTAATTTTTGACAAAAAATAAAAACTTCCATGAACTCACTATGCCCATCAGCGAATACCTTAGGGTGTCTACTTTCCAAAATGGGGTCATTTGTGGGGTGGGGTGTGACAGGTGCTCAGAAAGTCAAAGTGCGTAAATTCACATTTTTGCACCGTAGTTTGTAAACGCTATAACTTTTACCCAAACCAATAAATATACACTTATTGCATTTTTTATTATGAAAGACATGTATAACAATAAATTTTGAGAAAAATTTATATAGAAATGTAGTTTTATTTGAAAAATTTTACAACAGAAAGTGAAAAATTTCATTTTTTTTCAAAAAATTTGGTCAATTTCGGTTAATATCAAAAAAAGTAAAAATGTCAGCAGCAATGAAATGCCACCAAATGAAAGCTCTATTAGTGAGAAGAAAAGTAGGTAAAATTCATTTGGGTGGTAAATTGTATGACCGAGCAATAAACCGTGAAAATAGTGTAGTGCAGAATTGTAAAAAGTGGTCTGATCATTAAGGAGGTTTAAACTAGGGGGACTGAGGTGGTTAAACTGGTTCTGATTGACTTTAAAGGGGTTGTCTCATCTCGCCGTTACTAAGGCAATGATGGTGCTATTGCATAAAATGTATTTGCTGTGTATAACACTAAACAGTACCTTGCAACAACATACAACACGTTCAAAAATACGAAGTATAAAAAGTTGCAGTAAAATATGTTTGCTGTAACTACATGTTATCTTGCATTAATATACAATGCATTCAATAATGCGAGTATAGAAATGGCGGTATTGTGGTAAAATGTGTTTGCTGTAATACTGAATGGTATCTTGTTTCTACCCGTTATCTTGCAGTAATATGCAACACTTTTAATAACATGCACTAAAATGCCCACTTACAAACCATAATTAGAAACTCTTTTTTTTCAGTGTTTGCAGCATTATGTATATTTATATATAACTCCTTGTGCTTCATAGATCAAGTTTTTGGCATTTTCATAATTAGATTTTTCCCCTAGTGGTAGCCTCAAACTGTTCAATCGGTGCTTTTTCAGAATGTGGTTTTACCCTGGTGCTAGCCTCAGACTATTCAACTAGCTTTTTCATAATATGATTTTTTATCTATTGCTGTGCTCGCATCCCCACATAATGTATCTCTGGAAAAGATACATGTAAGCTAATCTCCTTTTCCAAACTAAAGGAAAACTGAAAACTGAGTGTCTCATACCAGGAACCTAGCTATTTCTGTGTAACTAACCTTTAACAAACCTGAGCAAAAAAAATTAGCTTGACTGTCTAAGTGGCCTTGGGTACTATTTCTCCTTATGGAGGGCGCTGAGTATGCATGAGTTGTATCGTAAGCCAATCAGTGCTCAGTGGGCATCAGATAGGCTTAGAAAAGCTAATTTAAATATCTTTCCCAGAAACCTAGAGAAATATTACAATATTATGCACACTTACTACACATAGTAGGCGCTCTCCATAAGAAAAAAAGAGTACCTTCCAATGCATATATATTGCCCAGAAATCCAAAGTAGTATTTACATATGTATATATATATATATATATATATATATATATATTTATATACATTACAGACCAAAAGTTTGGACACACCTCATTCAAAGAGTTTTCTTTATTTTCATGACTATGAAAATTGTAGATTCACACTGAAGGCATCAAAACTATGAATTAACACATGTGGAATTATATACATAACAAAAAAGTGTGAAACAACTAAAAATATGTCATATTCTAGGTTTTTCAAAGTAGCCACCTTTTGCTTTGATTACTGCTTAGCAGACTCTTGGCATTCTCTTGATGGGCTTCAAGAGGTAGTCACCTGAAATGGTTTTCACTTCACAGGTGTGCCCTGTCAGGTTTAATAAGTGGGGTTTCTTGCCTTATAAATGGGGTTGGGACCATCAGTTGCGTTGTGGAGAAGTCAGGTGGATACACAGCTGATAGTCCTACTGTATAGACTGTTAGAATTTGTATTATGGCAAGAAAAAAGCAGCTAAGTAAAGAAAGTGGCCATCATTACTTTAAGAAATGAAGGTCAGTCAGTCCGAAAAATTGGGAAAACTTTGAAAGTGTCCCCAAGTGCAGTCACAAAAACCATCAAGCGCTACAAAGAAACTGGCTCACATGCGGACCGCCCCAGGAAAGGAAGACCAAGAGTCACCTCTGCTGCGGAGGATAAGTTCATCCGAGTCACCAGCCTCAGAAATCACAGGTTAACAGCAGCTCAGATTAGAGACCAGGTCAATGCCACACAGAGTTCTAGCAACAGACACATCTCTAGAACAACTGTTAAGAGGAGACTGTGTGAATCAGGCCTTTATGGTAGAATATCTGCTAGGAAACCCCTGCTAAGGACAGGCAACAAGCAGAAGAGACTTGTTTGAGCTAAAGAACACAAGGAATGGACATTAGACCAAGGGAAATCTGTGCTTTGGTCTGATGAGTCCAAATTTGAGATCTTTGGTTCCAACCACTGAGTCTTTGTGCGACGCAGAAAAGGTGAACGGATGGACTCTACATGCCTGGTTCCCACCGTGAAGCATGGAGGAGGAGGTGTGATGGTGTGGGGGTGCTTTGTTGGTGACACTGTTGGGGATTTATTCAAAATTGAAGGCATACTGAACCAGCATGGCTACCACAGCATCTTGCAGCGGCATGCTATTCCATCCAGTTTGCGTTTAGTTGGACCATCATTTATTTTTCAACAGGACAATGACCCCAAACACACCTCCAGGCTGTGTAAGGGCTATTTGACCATGAAGGAGAGCGATGGGGTACTGCTCCAGATGACCTGGCCTCCACAGTCACCGGACCTGAACCAATCGAGATGGTTTGGGGTGAGCTGGACCGCAGAGTGAAGGCAAAAGGGCCAACAAGTGCTAAGCATCTCTGGGAACTCCTTCAAGACTGTTGGAAGACAATTTCAGGTGACTACCTCTTGAAGCTCATCAAGAGTGTGCAAATCAGTAATCAAAGCAAAAGGTGGCTACTTTGAAGAACCTAGAATATGACATATTTTCAGTTGTTTCACACTTTTTTGTTATGTATATAATTCCACATGTGTTAATTCATAGTTTTGATGCCTTCAGTGTGAATCTACAATTTTCATAGTCATGAAAATAAAGAAAACTTTTTGAATGAGGTGTGTCCAAACTTTTGGTCTGTACTGTATATATATATATATATATATATATGTATGTTGGTAAGGCTGGATAGTCAGCCTGAATTTGTGGGAGGGGCAGAGGCTCTTCATATACGAGCCACACCCTCACTCCCAGGCGTGTGTTCTCAGGTGCACAGCTGCCGCTGGGTGTCATTAGCAAACTAGCTTTTCTGGTGGTAGGATTCTTTCTTTGCAGCATGGAGCTTGTTATTTTGCTCTCTGTAACCGTAGCATGCACGCGACATACTATGTAAGTAGATTGGGCCGGGGCCGTCTCTCCTGGCTGGTCGTAACCGACTTTGCTAGCGAACGGGAGGCTTTGCCTCAGACTCTGCTACCTCAGGTTTGCTCGTTGGGGCTGAATACTTCTTTTTCTTTTCAACTTTGTTTGTTGGTAATAGGAGTTAGTTCCTATAAATCTTACAAGTTTCCCTTTGCTTTGTTCATCTCGTATGAAAAGTTACCACTGGCCACTGATGAAGGGGTCAATTGCTCTAACCCCGAAAAGCGTTTGGTAACGGACCCCCATGCTTGGAATACAGATTGAGACTTTCGATCGACTTTGGAGGTGAACAATTTAATGCTGTAACGATCCTGAGAACTCCAGCTGTAGAAGGTCTTTGCTGGACAAGGGAAGCTTACCTTCAGCCATATTACGTGGACTTCCGGTGGTGGCATGGGATCCTTTTGAAGTACAAACAGCCCTCGGGACCGAAGCACCGACACATACAACAGGTGCATCGAGACGAGGGTAGGAGATCCTGTCGAAAACCCTCCGGTTAAGATCAAACTGTCTATGAAAATTTAGCGATCGCTTTTCGAAAATTACAGCGGGACGCCGCTGTCTCAGGCTAAGGAGCGGACGCTGTTCTTTGCATAGCTACTATTAATCGAGACCTAAGATTGGATTATTATTAATCGAGACCTGAAATTGTAGTGGTATTAATAGAGAGCTGAGATTGGAGTGTTATTACTATTAACTGAACTCTAATTGTGGATATCCAGAGCTTTTAAAGAAACGTCCGATATGTTTGTAGGCAAAGTTTCTCTTTTTTGATTTTTATTGTTAAATTGCAAATTGTGTTTCACTTCTATATTAATTCACAATGTTGTTTTAGCATGCACATTCTACTATCTATGCTGCTATATATATATATACTAATATTGTGAATTATTCGAATTATTAACTGTGAACGACGTATTTTAGTTATATTAATAAAAAAATGTATGTACCAATACGCATTGCTCTCATTGCTTTAGAGAGTGCCCCACTGTTATTTATTTATTTATCACAATCCTTTTCAGATTTGGTGATCTGTTAGCGGGTACACATCACGTTGTTCCCTGACCACTCTAGTGCGACATATTCCTTAAAAAAAATATATATACATATACTACTCTGGATTTCTTGACAATATATATGCGTTGGAAGGTACTCTTTTTTTTATGGAGAGCGCCTACTATGCGTAGTGTGCATAGTATTGTAGGTCAGACAATATTTCTCTAGGTTTCTGGGAAAGATATTTAAATTAGCTTTCCTAAGCCTATCTGAGCTTTTTGGGAAATTTGGGATGAATTCCAAACTGGTAGAATCAATTCAATTTGCTCATCCTCTTAATGATTGATGAAATAAATCCAACAAAGCATATCAGCTTTTGTTGGCACTAGGAATAAACAAGTCAACAAAGACATACCTAAGTTTTACAGATACAATACCTTTGTAATAATGAATGTGTATAGCGAGGTTAAGACAAAGAATAATGAAAACAGTAATTTCCTTAGTGTAGACAAAAAAGTAAAGAGCAGCTATGCTTCAGCATCATACATGTTTGATGCACACCACCTGGAACCAACTGTCTTCTGGTCAGAAGAGCACATTCACATCTGAAGCAGGCATTTTTGCTTGTTGACAATTTTTTGGGAACAACCAAAATTATGTTCAAATGAAGATAAACTGCTCTGGACAGAAAAATAAGAAATAGGAAAAGCAGAAAAATATTACAACCTCAATGGGATATCTCACAATTTGTAGCCTATGAGGCATATATGTCAGTGTAACTCATAGAGTGTTTGAGGTCTTTTCTACACACTGCTCACTGTTTATGTAAGGATGTTGCTTTTATGGTTGACAAGTAAGAGTATGTAGCAGAAGTAGTGCAAGAGATTGCCAAATTATTCTGCTGATTTTTCATAGCAGATTTCAGTTTTGCAATACATACATTAGGGTGAATTCTGCAGCAAATCTACTGCAGAATGCACATGTAAAGCTTGCAAATTTTGCCTTGGATTCACCAATTGCAGTGAAATCTGCAATGGATTTTGTATGCCTCATGAGTAGAGAGTCCAGCCTATACAACTGTGGGTTGAAGAGGGTGCAACTTGGTGCATAACATAAATTGAAAGTGGTTAGTGGGGTGTGCATGTATTCTCAATGCTCTAATTGCATGCTCATTGGCATTCAAGCTATCATGCCATTGTTAGTATTCAAGAGCCTGTTAATCATACTTTACTACCGTTCATCATTAATATTGACTCTGCAAATACAGGTGATCAATCTACCACCAACCAGATGCTTAAATGATAGCTAGATAGCCAGGATCATGGAAACCAAGTATTAAAAAGTAAAAGTTTGATTTATGATTATTATTCTATCCTATTACTTTTGGTCTCTTAACAAGTGGGAGGGTCATATGCAAACTGTTGTAATTCCTACACCGTTCACCTGATTTGGATGTAAATACTATCAAATTAAAGCTGACAGTCTGCAGTTAAAGTACATCTTGTTCGTTTCATTTCAAATCCATTGTGGTGGTGTATAGAACCACAAATGTTAGAATTGTGTTAATGTCCCAATATTTATGGACCTGACTGTATTCAATGGGTCTTTGAGTTCAGGTAAAACTTTTTATATGAGATAGCCAGAGTAGTCTGTTAGCTGAGGAAGCTACATATGCTCACTCCTCAGAGAGCTACCCCTTAATCCCAGAGAATCTCTAAATTTGAGAAATTTACAGAGAGAAAACTATGTCTACTCTATCGTGTTCCAGGAAGAGAGAGAATAAAAAGAACCTAAAAGGGGGCTGAGAATCCGCATGTTTAAGGCTGATATACACTTTACTGCAGTGAGAGGGACACTGCTAAGACACCCTTCACACTTGGGCACGGCCTGGTCCATCAAATCGTAACTTGTACCCCTCAGTTGGGAATTACAGACAAATTTGCAATAACCTTATTGCTAGCCTTAGCTTCCACACGAAGGGACTTTGGAGAAATAGAAGGAAGAAATACTACAATCCCCTTTCAATCCTATATTCTCACATTGCTCTGTGGGATAATTTGCATTGTCAGTTGTTTTGAACTGTGTTTTGATACCATTAGATGTTCTACAAATCCCTTTCTGAACTTTAGTAAAGAGAGACCTTTATGTTCTACAACTGGCTTGGTTATTGACTCCAGCACTACTCGTTGGTCACTGTACCTACATCTCCAGCCTTGCACCCGCACCAAGCCTACAACTCCAAGGGCACCCCAGCTACCATCGGACAGGAGCTCCAACCTCAGGGTGTGCTACAATGGAAGAAAGGGTGCACTCTCCTATCACTACGCTGGCCCTAGGGAACATTGGTATGAGGTTTGCACTGTGACTGGTTACTGCAGCCAGAGCCACTACGACTCCCATCCTCCGTTCTTCCAGAGCTTGCACAGAAGTGCTAGCATATCACACTCTCTCATCTCATTGCAGAGGACAGAGTCGAGATGTACTCATAGACTTCTTTTGAGCCTGTCGCCTGCAGCGACAGGCTTGGTTCTCTCTCCTTGTTCTAATGATCGTGGAGGTCTCAGCACTCTGACCGCCACAGAAATTGACCTTTTAATTTCATTTCACTGCTTCTGGACTATGAGAAAGATCTGCAGTGTCTGGAATACAGTATTAAGCTAATATATAAGATCAATCAGTAAATAATTAAATACATATTCGGATGCCACCTTCTGTGGTATACACAGGGTGTTTCCATCCAGTATTCTACAAGGCTATTATCCATTATAAGTAGTCTCTGTTATCATAAAACCATTCCTGATTTCTGCTGGAAGCAGTTAAATAAGGTAAGCATATTATTTACAGGTATATCTTCTTTGAAAGTGTAAAATCAAAGAAATATGCTTTGCTTTCATTCTGAAAATAACATCAATTGTTCCTTATTATGCTGGATTCAAAGTAGAACTAAAACCATATGTAAAGATATAGAAGTTCTCTGATATTGCATTACCCTCATCCATAGGTCCTGCCCAGACCTTCTTGTCACAAATAAGCGGGTGTGAACCCTCTGTGCCACGTGTCCTACCTCCTCTCAGGGCATTGTCTAAGTGAACCCGTCAATCTTCACAGTACACCTGATGGTGGGGATAGACTTTCCCGAGGGAAACACCAGGTCACTACCTCTTGAGGAGGATAGGCACTCAAGGCAGCTGGTCCAGGCAGACCAGGAGGTACCTGAGGTACAGTTGTTGTCAGCAGGCTGAGTCGTTACCAGGAGCAACAGTGCAGGACCGAAGGATGAGGCAGAGGTGAAATCAGATATGCAATAGGTCAGAGCAGGCAGCACAGATACAGGTCAGGCAATCCGGATCAACAACAGGAGAGTCAAGGCAAGCAGGCAGGGATCAAACTGGTAGCAGAATCCAGGAACACAAGTACGAGTCAGGAACACAGGCACACCAGGAAGGACATGAAGACCTTGATACTGAGGCATCTGGGAAGGGGGCTGTGCCACTTATATATGTGCAGGAGGGCTAGGATTGGTCAGCAAGGTCTCATGACCTAACCCTTAATGCCCAGGAAGTGATGCATGCTCACCCTTAAGGAAATGCTGCAGGAAACAAGCAGCAAGCATGCTGTGGCCAGGGCTGTGAGGAAACTGTGGAGCATATCCCAGAACTACAGTACCTAAACAGACAGAGCCCAGGACTGCAGCGGTAAATTGGAAGCACTGGCCGCAGATCACCACTGAACACGGTGCCTTGGACCCCGGCGGTAAGGTGACACAGACCAAGAGAACCTGTGACCTTCGTAATAGTGGTGGTATCAATGTGGCTACTGATCATTTTAATTTTCAAGCTATAGTAGAGAACAGAAAAAGAGCATTTTTTTCTGTCTGAGTATTGTTGAAATAAACTAGCTGAGTTTTGTTTTTAAACATATTTGTAAACAGTTTGTAAAAAGTCTTAACTTTAAAGGGATTTTTTGAGATCCTGATGACCTATCCTCAGGACATCAGCAGGGGTCTGACACTGCTCACAAAAAACAGCGCCTCGCATTGGATAGCACCGATGCTTTTTATCGCAGCTAAGCCCTGTTCACTCAATGGGACTGAGCTGCATCTAGGTCATGTGACCGATGAACATAACATCACTGGCCTAGGAAGAGCAGTCTGGCAGTGGCTTTCTCCTCTCTCCTATTCACTGCATATGTACATTCAGCTAAGCTGAACAAGCATATGTATGGGAAGATCAGGAGATATAGCTGTCAGTCGAGCCAGCATTTGGCCATGTGTATGATATATATATATATATATATATATATATACCTATTTCTGAGGTTCTAGATTCTCTAGGTCATCAAGTGTTATGCATGGGAAATGCTGCATGTGGCCATTCATTTCACATGAAACTGAGAATGGCTGTTGTGCACACTTGCCCCCTTTTGATTATGCACTACCTTGTATGGTACCATAGTTCTTGCACAGATGTCCCATTTATTTTCTTTAAGATCTTATGCCGTTCCCCCTATTATTTTATTTTATTTTTAAATATCATCTTTGCCAGTCTTTAAAATGGCAGACTTTGATGTCTTTTGGTCCTGATGCATATGTGCTGCCTCTTTACACTGACTATGACAAGCGGCGGAGGTCAGATCATGCGTCATATGAGATGCTCCCCACTGGAACATGCACACTAGGGGGGGTCATTTATTAAAAACGGCATTTTAGAAGCCAGTCTTAATAACGCCTGCGCTGGCAGTGCATCCGAATCATGCACTGCCAGTCTAAATAACATAAGATGCACTGCCATTCTAAATCTAAACCAGCTTCCTTGAGTCCTCTCTGCTCTGCACTATTGAGGGGCAATAATCCCATAACAGCAGATGAGGTGCTGACTTAGCTATTATTATAAGTTATGTCTTAAGACCTGTTTAAAAGGTCTAGCAGAATAGCTAGCTTTCATCTGGTGGCATCACTTGTACTGCTTTCTTTTCTTTTTGGCAAGAGAGCTAATTTGCATAATCTGAGTCTCTGTCACTAGTTTATAATTTCTGGGTAGGACGGTGCAAAACTGGTGACAGATTCTTTTTAAATCAAAGAAAACAAGAATTAAATAAATAACACATCCCCTTTAAATATCTGATAGGAAATAGTCTTAGTGAATATAATGAAGAAACGTTGGTGGCCCACCAGGAATATTGGCTTAACTCTGCTGCAGTTACAGACTTTGCCCTCGTAATTTCTGTCTGTTTCTGGATAAGTATTTTAATGATTCATGTCTGATTAAAATATTTTGATGGAACTGGCACAAAGATTTCACTAAGCAGCAAGCGCCATAAAAAGTGCAGCCACTGTTTATGATTACACTAGAAGAAAAACACAGCGGCAATCTGTGCCTCGGCTATCCCAGGAGCCAGGAATATGTATGTGATGAAATAAAAAGGAACGCAAGTCCACAGCTTTGCGGTTTAGGGAATATATGAGTCAGTGGTCATAACAGTCTAATTACATTTTAGTCCGCTTGATCGGGACGCAGCTACTGTATAACTATGAAATGTGAACAATTATTATACGTCCAGTTTAAAGACTATGAGAGCTACATGGCTGATGTAGAGAAAATAAAACTAATTAATGGAATGTGACAGTGGATAGGGATGTCTGCTCGTTTACATGGTCACTTTTAAAAGCTTTGGGGCCAATAAAAAGATTAGCAAATGGTTCAAAGTCAAACAGGAGGATGTGCTGACATTTACTACCTCAAAATGTGAACTGGTTTGTTTGAAACCCTCTTTTGGTTAACCTGTTGCTTATTTGAAGCCAAATGTGCAGACGCAGTGGAACTAACTTTCTCATTTAGCAGAACTAAGAGCATTTACTAAGTTCTCTTAAACTGCCATTAACGGAAAAAGGACCTGGGAAATATACAGTAGCTATCCGCCAACAATCTCCAGTATCTCCAGTATCCATAATGGGAATGCTTTTTATGCATAGTGTGGGGGTTCGCTCTGGTAGATAGGGTAAGCGGGCGCAGTACAGAGGCAAAATACAAGTTCTTAACTCAAAACGTCAGTGTTTATTCACACTTGAGGCAATTGCACAAAACAGCATGTAACTTTGCAGTCTTGGTGTTAATTCACACACAATGGAAAGTTCATATAACACAAGTCACCTTGCTGGCAGTTCCGTCTCTAGTAAACGACAGCAGGCTTTAGGGGGTCTGTTTCCCCAGCATGCGGCTCTCAGCCCTCCAGCACGGCACAAAGCCTCAGATCCCAAAAACAGAGACATCTCTGCTGAGCCCAGCTGCCTATTTAAGGACAGCCAGGTGCTGCCAAAACCCAGACCGGCACTTAAACTCCGGTCTGGTATTTTGCCTCACCTGGCTGGAAACCAGCCCAGCCGCACATGCTGGGAGGAAAATGCCTGCCTTGCCAGACACAACTCCTCACTGTGTCACAATAGTAAGAGATAGTCAACTGCCGGGTATCTCTTTTCTAACATAACTGCTCAGTCCTAGTCAAGTGAATGGGGTTGAGCTGTAATACCAAGCATGGCCCATGGACCAGTGCTGCTGTTTTTGCACAAATAAACTGCCTTTACAAAGGACCGCCACCTCTCCTGATATATCTGCTTTAGTAATTACTTGCAATCCTCATGTAATTACAATTCATATGATTCTATGTTGTGCCATTCTTTTACGATTCCTGCTGGAAGTTAAGAATGAATTGCTAGCAGTTTACAATGAAGGTCAGATGGGCGTTACTAGTTGGGGGGGTGTCTGTGCACAGTCTGACACTAACCAATCAGTGCTGCCAAGGTTAGACTGTACAGGGACAAACCCCCAACCGGTAGAACCCATCTGGACTTTCATCCTAAATTGCGAATAATTAATTCCTTTACAACTTCTAGCAGGATTAATAAAGAAATTACACAAAATAAAAACATAAGAATAGATGCTCCAGAAAGGTTATTACTTGTGGAATGCAAGTAGTTACTAAAACAGACATGTCAGGAGAAGTAATAGGTCCTAATTAGTGTTGAGCGAGCATGCTCGGTCGAATGCCAGTTAAGCTCGAGCATCGCTATACTCGGCACATGGCGGTACTCGGCCGAGTACCGTATTTGCTCGAGTGCAATGCTCGAGTCTCCTCCCCACACGGTTCGTGGGTGCTAAGCAGCCTATAAACGTGCAGTTAAGTACTGCTCTCACTGTAATGCCAGTAGCCATGTTGGCTATTGGCATTACAGTAATTGGCTGGCCAGAACGCATGATGCGTGTTCGGCTCATTCTAAGTCAGGGAGAGCAGAAGATAGGAAGGGACAGAGAGTGCAATCGAATATTATAAGTGTGCAAAAACGTTTCAGAGACCCAAAAGTCCTTGTAAGGACTATTTTTTTTTTGTAAATTCTTTATTTTTGAAGAATTTTCAAAGAATTTTCAATTAGTTAACAAACATAGATAGATCGATACAGTAAAAAATTGCTCAAAAATCATATGGACAGTTGCCGTAGCGACAAAGTAGGAAGTTCACATCTCTGCTTGGGTGATACAAATACAAATCTAGATACAACAAAAAGGAGCAGTGAGAACATGCCGTAGAAGAAAGCGGGCTATTTTCTCATAGATCGGTTTCTATACGGCTATATATGATCTACATGTCAATCCTTGACTAAATAGAATAGGCACACCATATAGTACATGTTAATTAACTGCATCGTCAATCCATAACAAAACATTAGAACCAAACAGATGGGTAGTTTCAATCTCGTAATTTAGAGCAAGGGAGCATTCTTATGTCCTATACATACGTAAGCAACCAGGATCACACTAGAATGCATGAGCAAAGGGTACGATACTAAACGTATACGTTGAGGAGGAGAGAGGATGTTCCAGTATGTGTGAGACTCTAAGAATTCTTGAAGGTCTAAGAACCGAATCATTTGGTATATACAGACGTGGACAAAATTGTTGGTACCCTTTGGTCAATGAAAGAAAAAGTCACAATGGTCACAGAAATAACTTTAATCTGACAAAAGTAATAATAAATTAAAATTCTATAAATGTTAACCAATGAAAGTCAGACATTGTTTTTCAACCATGCTTCAACAGAATTATGTAAAAAAATAAACTCATGAAACAGGCATGGACAAAAATGATGGTACCCCTAGAAAACACAGAACATAATGTGACCAAAGGGACATGTTAATTCAAGGTGTGTCCACTAATTAGCATCACAGGTGTCTACAACCTTGTAATCAGCCATTGGGCCTATATATATGGCTCCAGGTAATCACTGTGTTGTTTGGTGATATGGTGTGTACCACACTCGACATGGACCAGAGGAAGCAAAGGAAAGAGCTGTCTCAAGAGATCAGAAAGAAAATTATAGACAAGCATGTTAAAGGTAAAGGCTATAAGACCATCTCCAAGCAACTAGATGTTCCTGTGAGTACAGTTGCACATATTATTCATAAGTTTAAGATCCATGGGACTGTAGCCAACCTCCCTGGACGTGGCCGCAGGAGGAAAATTGATGACAAATCTAAGAGACGGATAATCCGAATGGTAACAAAAGAGCCTAGAAAGACTTCTAAAGAGATTCAAGGTGAACTTCATGCTCAAGGAACATCAGTGTCAGATCGCACCATCCGTCGTTGTTTGAGCCAAAGTGGACTACATGGGAGACGACCAAGGAGGACACCATTGTTGAAAACGAATCATAAAAAAGCAAGACTGGAATATGCCAAACTACATGTTGACAAGCCACAAAGCTTCTGGGAGAATGTCCTGTGGACAGATGAGACAAAAATCGAAGTTTTTGCCAAGGCACATCAGCTGTATGTTCACAGACGAAAAAATGAAGCATATCAAGAAAAGAACACTGTCCCTACTGTGAAACATGGAGGAGGCTCTGTTATGTTCTGGGGCTGCTTTGCTGCGTCTGGCACAGGGTGTCTTGAATCTGTGCAGGGTACAATGAAATCTCAAGACTATCAAGGAATTCTAGAGAGAAATGTACTAGCCAGTGTCAGAAAGCTTGGTCTCAGTCGCAGGTCATGGGTCTTGCAACAGGACAATGACCCAAAACACACCGCTAAAAACACCCAAGAATGGCTAAGAGGAAAAAATTGGACTATTCTAAAGTGGCCTTCTATGAGCCCTGACCTCAATCCTATTGAGCATCTTTGGAAGGAGCTGAAACATGCAGTCTGGAAAAGGCACCCTTCAAACCGGACACAACTGGAGCAGTTTGCTCATGAGGAGTGGGCCAAAATACCTGCTGAGAGGTGCAGATGTCTCATTGACAGTTACAGGAAGCGTTTGATTGCAGTGATTGCCTCAAAAGGTTGCGCAACAAAATATTAAGTTAGGGGTACCATCATTTTTGTCCATGCCTGTTTCATGAGTTTATTTTTTTACATAATTCTGTTGAAGCATGGTTGAAAAACAATGTCTGACTTTCATTGGTTAACATTTATAGAATTTTAATTTGTTATTACTTTTGTCAGATTAAAGTTATTTCTGTGACCATTGTGACTTTTTCTTTCATTGACCAAAGGGTACCAACAATTTTGTCCACGTCTGTACATGTAGTGTTTTCCCTTAGGAGTGGGAGTGTAATAATCTAACTATAGCTCTTATAAAAATCCAACCATTGTTGCCACGTTTTTAAAAACTTATTCCTATTACCCCTGTCCCATCCCACCATTTCTTCCATGAGGCATATCTGGTGCACTTTTTCCAACCATTCTTTGATGGTAGGTGGGTCAGTATTCCTCCATTTGGTGGGAACTACAAATTTCGCAGCTCCTATCATGTGCGTGATCAGGTTATTGGAGGAGGGTCTGAAGTCGCCATGAGGCAGCCACAAAAGTATCAGAGCTGGGGTTAAGGAGATATGGGAGTTACAGACCTTGTTAATAATTTGTTCCACTTCTGTCCAGAAGTTGGAAATAACCTTACAGGACCACCAGATATGTGAGATAGATCCAGATTCTTCTTGACAACGCCAACATTTATCTGAGGGCGACAGATGAGCTCTATACAGAAATTCTGGTGTTTTGTACCATCTGGATACTATTTTAAAGGAGTTCTCCTGGATGCGGATACATCTCGAGAATCCATGGGAATGTTTCAAAACTGTATTGATATCTTCGTTCGACAAAGATAGCTGCAGTTCCCGTTCCCAGGCTCTTAAGTAGGTGGGTTTCTCATTTGAAGAATCTAGTATAAGTTGGGAGTATAGTTTGGAGAGGGTCTTAGTGGGGGGGGAAGGAAGTAGAACGTAGTTTTCAAGCCAAGTGGGGTCATTATAAGGCTCTCCATATGATTTCCTAAATTTTTTAAAGCTGAGTTCTAGGTCTAACTCAACTAGCCTGGAACGCAGGGTCCCGGGTATATGAGCTTGGGCTTCTGTCAGAAAATCCTGTAGGTTTTTAGCTTTAGCTAGGTCAGAAATTCTAAGGTCCGAAAGATACGACCAGGCTTTATGAAATTCGCTTCCATCTTTGTTAAGATAATATGGGAGGGCAGAAAGTGGGGCTACTGGGGATAATTTGTTAGTAGACATTGAAAGGGCCGTAGATTTGCTACAAAATTGAAACATGCAATACGTCAGGGCACTAAGAGGGTACCTCTTCTTCCTGATTGGGGGGCAACCCAAAGGTTGTGGACAGAGTCCTCACCTAACAGAGCTTTCTCTAAGGCTACATGTAATGAATCGTTATGGGGCCTAGCCAGTTCAATCCATCTCTCCAATTGAATAGCATGTAGATAGGTTTTAAGATCTGGCAAGGATAATCCTCCTCTATTTGTTTTCCTAATCAGTAGGGGGTATGCCAGTCGTGGTTTTTTATTGGACCAGAGAAAGTTACTGAAAAGACCTCGAAAATTTGTGAGGAATTTGTTCGCTAGCGGGATGGGTATGCATCTCAGAGTGTAAAGGATCTGTGGAAGGACATAAGTAGCCAGTAGGTTCTTTCTACCCAACCAGGAGAGAAAAGGTAGCCTGATAGAGGCCAGGAAGGTTTTGATTTTGCTAAATAAGGGAACATAGTTAAGTTTGAACAGGTGTGAGGGATCTGCCGGAATCATGATTCCTAAGTGCTTAATAGCTTCTTTGGGCCATTGAAAGGAAGTGTGCTTTTTAACTTCTATCATGTGTTTATCCGGAGCTGTGATATTAAGAATCTCAGATTTATCATAATTGACCTTGAAGTTTGAGATTTCACCAAAGTCTGTAAAGATCTTTATCACCTCTGGGATTGCAACTGCTGGATTTGTAATAAACAGGAGCAGGTCGTCTGCAAAGGCCGCCAAAGAATGGGTTTTCCCCTTCACTTGGAGTCCCTTGATAACCTCAGAAGTTCTCAATTTGCAGAGGAGAGTCTCAAGGGTCAAAATGAACAGAGCTGGAGAGAGAGGGCAGCCCTGTCGTGTTCCGTTGGATATATTGAAAGATGGAGATAAGGTGCCATTGATTAGGACTCTAGCAGACGGTTGCGAGTAGAGCGAAAAAATGGCAGTAATAAACATAGGCGGAAAACCGAAATGGTGTAAGGTACTCTCTATGAAAGTCCAATTGACCCTGTCAAATGCTTTTTCAGCATCAGTTCCTAACAGGGTCAATGGGATCTTGTGTTTTTTTGCAAAGTATATGGCGTGTAAAACTCTGCTAACATTATGTTTGCCCTCCCGCCCCTTCACAAAACCCACCTGTTCTTCGCCAATTAGTTTAGGGAGTAGTTTTGCTATTCTGTGGCTTAAGAGTTTGGCCCATAGTTTAATATCTACATTAAGTAGAGATATCGGCCTGTAGCTGCTACACTTAGCAGGATCTTTCCCCTCTTTGGGAATAACTGTTATGTGGGCAATTAGCGATTGCGGGGGGAGGGATGTTCCTTTCAATAAGGAATTGCATAGGTCTGCTAAATGTGGGGCAAGAATTGTCTTAAACTTTTTATAGTAGATTATAGGCAATCCGTCTGGACCCGGGGATTTCCCTGAAGGAGTACTTGCTATGATCTCCAGTATTTCCTCCACTGATACCGGGGCCAGTAACCTTTCTTTTTCTGAAGAGTCTAGAGTCGGAACTTTAGTTGTCTCCAAGAAGGACTTCAATTTGGCCAATGTACGTTCGGGACTATTTGATTTCAGATTATATAGGGAAGAATAAAATTTAGCAAATTCCTCAGCTATTGCGGGGGTGTTGGTAAGCTGATGTCCCTTTTCGGGCTTGATTCCCTGTATAAAAGTTTTCTCCCTATGCCCTTTGATCATTTGTGAGAGTAGCTTAGAGCCTCTGTCACCGTGCATATAGACCTTATATTTGGCAGCTTTAAGGGCCTTAGCTGATTTTATGTTTAACAGGTCCTTAAGCTGGGATCTTAGCTTAGTGAGTTCTTTATAATGGGCATCAGATGCGTCCCTTTTTAAGGTGTTCTCCAAAACAGAGATTTGTGCTAGAATAGAATCTACTTGGAGCGTCCTTTGTTTGCGTACCCATGTGCCTAAGGATATAAGCTCCCCTCTCATGTACGCCTTATGGGCCTCCCAGATCATAGCTTTATCCATAAGGGGAGTGCAGTTAAGCGCAAAGAAGGCTTCAAGTTTTCCCTCTAGTCTAAGTCTGTCTCTGTCATTTTCCAGAAGGGTCTCATTGAGTCTCCATGACCACGCTTTAGGAGGGAGGCCTTTCAGCTGGAATATCAGAGAGACAGGGGCGTGGTCAGACACTGTGATCTGCCCAATAGAAGCGGATACAATCTTCTACAGGACATGGTTGGAGAGAAAAAGGTAGTCAAGGCGTTGAAAAGACCCGTGAACGGCTGAGAAAAACGTGAAGTCTTTGTCGCTAGGATGAGCTACTCTCCATGTATCTGTGATTTGATGATCAGAAAGCGACTTCCGCAGTCTACGGAGTTGTTTAGCAGAGCAGTTGGGGGCCCCCGAGGTCGAGTCTATGGAGTGATCCAAAGCTAAGTTTAAATCACCCCCAAGGATCAATATTCCCTCTCTGAAGTCCTTAAGCAGGTTTAAAACCTTAATCAACCATGGAATTTGCTTAGTGTTGGGGGCGTATACGTTGACCAAGGTCAGCCTATTACCAAAGAGCGTACCCTTCAGGAACAAGAATCTGCTCTCAGGGTCCACGTATTGCGCCTGGATTTGAAAGGGAATATTGGATCCTATACCAATGGACACCCCTCTAGAGGCAGAAGAGTGGGAGCTGTGAATCCATTTTGGGTATTGTTTATTAAAAAGGGTTGGAATATGGTTGTGCCTAAAGTGCGTCTCCTGTAGGAACAGAAGGTCTGCCCTCTCTCTCCTAAGCATCTGATAGACCTGGCTTCTTTTCTGAGGAACATTGAGGCCATTTACGTTTAGTGAGGTTACCTTCAAGGAATCCATGAGAAGTTGCATCCCAGAGGATCAAAAGTTGTTGAAAACGGTACCCATCTTGAGAAACTATAAACAAAACATATAAAACCAAAATTGAGCATGATAGTACTCAGAAAGAACATATAATTGGTGGCCTCCTGAGAGGGAGGATACATAGAGGGGGAGATAAGCGGGAATACAGTATACGGAAGAAAAAAGAAAGAAAAAGGGTAGGTGAGGGAGGAGGTAGGGGGGAGAAAACTGTGAGATACACAAAGCCTGTGTGGACCTCCCACAGCATAGGAATAATATCAGACAGCAGGGACCCACATTGATAAAGGTTGAGCGGCCCAACCTGAATATAGGTCTCCCAGGCCTCTCCATCTGACTGGGTGTGAACATGGGAAAAGCATTCCTAAAACAAGTAAGGTACAGTCACATATAGACATGTTGATATGGTATGTTGGGGTCCCTAGGGGAGCATATGTGTGTAACGTACCACCACCTCCCTATCAGGAGTGTGGTGTGCCTGGTCTAAGAGCAGATGGGGACGTTCTCATCAGACGGCACATTACTGCAAAAGGTAGATAAGGGGTAATGAGGCAATGGCAGCTATGGGGCTTACAATATAACATCAAGAACTAAAACAATATTTTAAAGTCTAATGCATTGCCCTGAGGATTTATATAGATACCAGATATAACCTCTGAAAACCTCCTGAAGGAGGCTAGATATGAGAGACTGATATAGAGGAACAGTCAAGTGTCCTGAAGTTCTGCCTGTCGTTTCTTCGCTTGCGGCGACTTGAATTTCTTGGTTAACTTCCACTCTTCTAATGCAGGTAACTGCGGTACCTTCAGGTCTCCTGTCATAGGCAGCCAAGAGGGTATTTCTAAGGGGTCAATCTGCAAAGCGTCCCACATTTTGATGAGGTCCATCGGGTGACGGACAGTGACCTGCTTTCCGTTGATGGTAGCACAGAGGCCGAAGGGAAAGAGCCAGCGTAGAGGGTGCCTTCTCTCCCTAAGGAGGTCAGTGAGTGGCTTGAGTTGTCTCCTCTTCGCCAGGGTACTTGCCGCTAGATCCTGGTATAGTTGTATTTTGGCGTTTTCAAACGATATATCGCCTTTATGTCTGGCGGCAGTTAAGATGGCGGCAGTGTCTAAATAACTTAACAGGCCACATACAATGTCGCGTGGCGGTGCCTCTGGCGGCGGCTTGGGCCTGAGGGCCCTATGGGCTCTTTCAATAACAATCTTCTCTGCTCTTTCCTGTCCCAGCAGGGAGGAAAAGAGTTGACTAACCGTGTCTAAAATGTCCTCTCTCTGCACGCTTTCAGGAACTCCTCTGATACGGACGTTCTTTCTCCGACTCCTGTTCTCCTGATCTTCTAGGTACAGGTAAGTGGTATTAACGTGTTCGCGAATCTCCTCCACTTTAGATTGTAGTGCACGGCTGTGCTTGGTTATGGCGAGCTGGGAGTCTTCTAGGGCTGCTACTCTGTGCCCCGTCTGCTTAAACTCCGTTTTGATAGCAGAAAGCTCTCTCAGGACTGGCTCGAAAGCGAGTGCCAATGACTCCTTGAGGAAGGCTCTAGTGATGGGAGTCGAGCCTCTCTCGCTGCGTGTCTCGGACATAGCGCAGGAGCCCTCATCGTCCGAGTCTTCTGTGCATGTAGCGGCGGCGGCAGCAGCTTCCTGCGCCATCTTGGCTCTGACCGCCGGAGAAGATAACTTCTTTTTGAGGAACTTATCCAAGTCGGATTGTCCTCTGGCGTGTTTAGGCGTCATCTGTGTCTCTTTAGGCTTCTCTCTATTAGGTTTCCCCATAATAAAGCGCAGTGGGAACCCGCTGAATGGCTAATGATGGCGTGCTGCTGTGCGGAGCTCTTAGCTCAGGCGGCCATTTCCTGACGCGGCTAGCTCCGCCCCCCCCCCTTGTAAGGACTATTGTGTGTGACAGCAGCAAATTTGTAGCGCAACCTGCGCTAAATTGCTCAGTGTTAGACCTCTTTTCCACGGGCGTGTGCGCCTCGTGGTAGTGCTGTGGCCAGTAAAATGCAGGCTGCAATGCACGAGCACAGTCTGTGGGGCAGCCGCATTGGATCGCGGACCCATTCACTTGAATGGGTCCACGATCCGGCCGTTCTGCAAAAAGATAAGACATGTTCTATCTTTTTGCGGAACGGCAGTACGGGATGAAACCCCACGAAAGCACTCCGTAGTGCTTCCGTAGGATTCCGCTCCGTGGTTCCGTTCTGCACCATTCCACATCTCCGGATTTGCGGACCCATTGAAGTGAATGGGTCCGCATCCGTGATGCGGAATGCCCATGGACCGGCACCTGTGTATGGCGGATCCGCAAATGTGGTCCACAATACGGCAACGGGACGCACACGCCTGTGGGAAAAAGGACTTAGGGAGAGCTGTGTATAGGAAGGGACAGACAGTGTAGGGAGTGTAATAGAAAGATTTTTTATTCCAAACATTTTTCAGAGACCCAAAAGTCCATTTAAGCAATAAAATATATATTTTTAGCTAAATACTGTGTAATAGGCCGCTGCGGACAGTTAAATTATCCACGCCACATTTCCTGTGTAAAGAGTGCACATCCCTAAAATATCAGTGACATCCAGAACACTTTTTCCATAGATGGTGTCCACTGCGGACAGTTAAATTATCTGCGCCACATCTCCTGTTTAAAGTGTGCGCATCCCTAAAATATAGATTTTTTTCTTCGGTTTGGTGCGTATTATTGTCAGTCTGTAAAAGTGGCATACTATTCGGACAACATCGTTCCCAGTAGAGACCTGCGAGTCCAAGATGCATCCAGACATCCTCCACATGCTGTTCCAGAATCATTTCGGTGGTGTTTCCATCAATTTCTGACATTTTCCTATGAACCAGGCACCCTCCTCTCTTCAGAGCAGGGGGTACCTGGTTTAATGCTTGGGTTCTCCCATTGACTTCCATTATACTCTGGTGCTTGGTCGAGCACCCAAACATCTTGATGTGTTTGGCCCGAGTACCTGAGCACCTGAGCACTATGGTGCTAGATCAACACTAGTCCTAATTAAAGTGGGGGTTTAAACATTAAAAATAGACATATAAAAAAATCTATTGTTATCCTCCTGAGTTACATCCTGTGTTATAGTCTATATTTGCTTTTTCAATTTTGGATGCTTTATAGCTAAAATTGCCCCACTATTCCTTGTTGGCTCACACTCTGCACATAGCTGGAGTTGATGATTTGCATTCTGGGAAGTGTGTTCTTTACTCCAGGCACTATGTAGTAATCCCATTTAGGAAAATCTTCATAAGGCTGAAAACACACATAGGTATTTCATGGCATTTTTCAGCACTTTTGTAGGTTTTATTGGTGTTTTATTAACCACTTCAACCCCGCCAGCTGAAACCCCCTTAATGACCAGGCCACTTTTTACACTTCTGCACTACACTACTTTCACCGTTTATCGCTCGGTCATGCAACTTACCACCCAAATGAATTTTACCTCCTTTTCTTCTCACTAATAGAGCTTTCATTTGGTGGTATTTCATTGCTGCTGAGTCCTGACATTTTTACTTTTTTTGTTATTAATCAAAATGTAACGATTTTTTTGCAAAAAAATGACATTTTTCACTTTCAGCTGTAAGATTTTACAAAAAAAACGACATCCATATATAAATTTTTCGCAAAATGTATTGTTCTACATGTCTTTGATAAAAAAAAATGTTTGGGCAAAAAAAAAAAAAATGGTTTGGGTAAAAGTTATAGCGTTTACAAACTATGGTACAAAAATGTAAATTTCCGCTTTTTGAAGCAGCTCTGACTTTCTGAGCACCTGTCATGATTCCTGAGGTTCTACAATGCCCAAACAGTAGAAAAACCCCACAAATGACCCCATTTTGGAAAGTAGACACCCTAAGGTATTCGCTGATGGGCATAGTGAGTTCATAGAACTTTTTATTTTTTGTCACAACTTAGCGGAAAATGATGATTTATTTTTTCTTTTTTTTTCTTACAAAGTCTCATATTCCACTAACTTGCGACAAAAAAAAAAAAATTCTAGGAACTCGCCATGCCCCTCACGGAATACCTTCTGGTGTCTTCTTTCCAAAATGGGGTCACTTGTGGGGTAGTTATACTTCCCTGGCAATTTAGGGGCCCATATGTATGAGAAGTAGTTTGCAATCAAAATCTGTAAAAAATGACCGGTGAAATCCGAAAGGTGCACTTTGGAATGTGGATCCCTTTGCCCACCTAGGCTGCAAAAAAGTGTCACACATCTGGTATCGCCGTACTCAGGAGAAGTTGGGGAATGTGTTTTGGGGTGTCATTTTACATATAACCATGCTGGGTGAGAGAAATATCTTGGCAAAAGACAACTTTTCCAATTTTTTTATACAAAGTTGGCATTTGACCAAGATATTTATCTCACCCAGCATGGGTATATGTAAAATGACACCCCCAAAACACATTCCCCAACTTCTCCTGAGTACGGCGATACCAGATGTGTGACACTTTTTTGCAGTCAAGGTGGGCAAAGGGGCACATATTCCAAAGTGCACCTTTCGGATTTCGCAGGCCATTTTTTACACATTTTGATTGCAAAGTTCTTCTCACACATTTGGGCCCCTAAATTGCCAGGGCAGTATAACTACACCACAAGTGACCCCATTTTGGAAAGAAGACACCCCAAGGTATTCCGTGAGGGGCACGGCGAGTTCCTAGAATTTTTTATTTTTTGTCACAAGTTAGCGGAAAATGATGATTTTTTTTTTCCTTACAAAGTCTCATATTCCACTATCGCTGTACTCAGGAGAAGTTGGGGAATGTGTTTTGGGGTGTCATTTTACATATACCCATGCTGGGTGAGAGAAATATCTTGGCAAAAGACAACTTTTCCCATTTTTTTATACAAAGTTGGCATTTGACCAAGATATTTATCTCACCCATCATGGGTATATGTAAAATGACACCCCAAAACACATTCCCCAGCTTCTCCTGAGTACGGCGATACCACATGTGTGACACTTTTTTGCAGCCTAGATGCGCAAAGGTGCCCAAATTCCTTTTAGAAGGGCATTTTTAGACATTTGGATCCCAGACTTCTTCTCACGCTTTAGGGCCCCTACAAAACCAGGGCAGTATAAATACCCCACATGTGACCCCACTTTGGCAAGAAGACACCCAAAGGTATTCAATGAGGGGCATGGCGAGTTCATAGAAATTTATTTTTTTGGCATAAGTTAGCAGAAATTGATTTTTTTTTTGTTTTTTCTCACAAAGTCTCACTTTCCGCTAACTTAGGACAAAAATTTAAATCTTTCATGGACTCAATATGCCCCTCAGTGAATACCTTGTGGTGTCTTATTTCCAAAATGGGGTCAGTTGTGGGGTGTTTGTACTGCCCTGGCATTTGAGGGTCTCCGCAATCATTACATGTATGGCCAGCATTAGGAGTTTCTGCTATTCTCCTTATATTGAGCATACAGGTAATGAGATTTTTTTTTCCGTTCAGCCTCTGGGCTGAAAGAAAAAAATGAACGGCACAGATTTCTTCATTCGCATCGATCAATGTGGATGAAAAAATCTCTGCCAAAAAAAAAGGAGGGGAAAGGCGTCTGCCAGGACATAGGAGCTCCGCCCAACATCCATACCCACTTAGCTCGTATGCCCTGGCAAACCAGATTTCTCCATTCACATCAATCAATGTGGATGAATAAATCATTGCCGGGATTATTATTATTTTTTTTATATACAAAGTGTTTGCCAAAGCATAGGAACGCCGCCTCCTCCTCAGCTCGTATGCCTTGGCAAACGTATCTTTTACTGCAGAGTAGAAATCTCGTCTTGCAGCGCTGCATACACCGACTTGCGTGTAATCTGACAGCAGCGCAATGCTTCTGTCAGAATGCACATCAGTGCTGCAGCTAGTCGATAGGTTGGTCCACCTGGAAGGTAAAAAAGAAAAAACCAGGCCGCAACGCAATAATTTTATTAACTTTGGAACAGAACATATAAACTTTAACTTTTTGAACTAAACATTAACCTTTTTGCTTACTGGTGTTTTTTTTTTTTTTTTTACCTTTATAGAACAAACCTCTCCTTCCCCATGGGTCAATGTGCAAAGCGCAAATTGCCCAAAGATGTGGCGAAGTGCGTTATGCACTTTGTCCCAGGTGAAAGGAGAGGTTTGCAGCAGCTGTATGTGAATGGGCCCTAATAGCCCTGTGTGCCTGTCCTGGTGAGATGTGATCCCTATGCTAAGTGTACCTGTGTGTGGTACTTCCGGAAACACTCTCCAAAGCATAGGGCAGGGTGGTCAGCACAGTCAGGACAGAAATAGCGGGTGTCACGCCTTATTCCACTCCTGCTACAGACACAACATTTTTTCGGGGTGGCGGTCGGTTTGAGGTACCAGCAACGACACTGGGGAAATGTCGCTCGTGTAGACGGCTAACTACACTGGTGGATGGGGCCACGGAACCTCCTGGGTACAGGAGGTTCGCGATGATCTCTTCCTGAAATTTGAGGAAGGATCCAGTTCTCCCAGCCTTACTGTAGAGAACAAAACTATTATACAGAGCCAATTGAATTAAATATACAGACACCTTCTTATACCAGCATCTGGTTCTGCGGGACACTAAATACGGAGCCAACATCTGGTCATTGAAGTCCACCCCTCCCATGTGAAGGTTATAGTCGTGGACTGAGAGGGGCTTTTCAATGACACGGGTTGCTCGCTCAATTTGGATTGTCGTGTCTGCGTGAATGGAGGAGAGCATGTAAACGTCACGCTTGTCTCTCCATTTCACCAGGAGCAGTTCTTCGTTACACAATGCAGCCCTCTGCCCCCTTGCAAGACGGGTGGTAACGAGCCGTTGGGGGAAGCCCGCGCGACTAGTTCGCGCGGTGCCGCAGGCGCCAATCCGTTCTAGAAACAAGTGCCTAAAGAGGGCCACACTTGTGTAGAAATTGTCCACATAAAGATGGTACCCCTTGCCGAATAAGGGTGACACCAAGTCCCAGACTGTCTTCCCACTGCTCCCCAGGTAGTCAGGGCAACCGACCGGCTCCAGGGTCTGATCTTTTCCCTCATAGATCCGAAATTTGTGGGTATAGCCTGTGGCCCTTTCACAGAGCTTATACAATTTGACCCCATACCGGGCGCGCTTGCTTGGGATGTATTGTTTGAAGCCAAGGCGCCCGGTAAAATGTATAAGGGACTCGTCTACGCAGATGTTTTGCTCAGGGGTATACAAATCTGCAAATTTCAGGTTGAAATCGTCTATGAGGGGCCGAATTTTGTGGAGCCGGTCAAAAGCTGGGTGGCCTCTGGGACGGGAGGTGGTGTTGTCGCTAAAGTGCAGGAAACGCAGGATGGTCTCAAATCGTGTCCTGGACATAGCAGCAGAGAACATGGGCATGTGATGAATTGGGTTCGTGGACCAATATGACCACAATTCATGCTTTTTAGTTAGACCCATGTTGAGGAGAAGGCCCAGAAAAGTTTAAATTTCGGAAACTTGGACTGGTTTCCACTGGAAAGACTGGGCATAAGAGCTTCCCGGGTTGGCGGATATAAATTGTGTGGCATACCAATTTGTTTCGGCCACGACTAAGTCCAAGAGCTCCGCAGTCAAGAACAGCTCAAAAAATCCCAGGGCCGAACCGATCTGAGCTGTCTCAACCCGAACTCCAGACTGGGCGGTGAAAGGGGGAACTATAGGTACGGCTGAAGTTGGGGACTGCCAATCAGGGTTTGCCAGCACCTCAGGGATTCTAGGGGCTCTACGGGCACGTCTTTGCGGTGGCTGCGACGGGGTCACTACTGCTCGTGCCACCGTACCAGCTTCAACTGCCCTTCTGGTGCTCGCCACTTCACCAGGTTGTACGGCAGTGCTGGTACTAGGTCCAGGAAGGGCTGCGCTGCTGGTGTATGCCTCACCACATAATCCGACAGCACCAGCCCCACTCTGCTGCTCTTGAAGCGGATCCTGCGCAACCTGTGGTCTAGCGACACAGGGCCGGGTACGCCTGGTGCTATCAGGGACCTCAGCCTCCTCGTCCGAACTTTGGGTCAGAGAGCCACTGCTTTCTACAGGTTCGTATTCTGACCCGCTAGATTCATCAGATGAGGGTTCCCATTCCTCATCCGACTGGGTCAGAAGCCTGTAGGCCTCTTCAGAAGAATACCCCCTGTTTGACATTTGGGCAACTAAATTTAGGGGTATTCCCTGAGACTACCCAAGAAAAAAAGCAAGCCTGTCTTACAAAGGGGAGGCTAGCGAAGTACCGGAGGCCGCTGCGGTTGATAAAAAATATCAAAACAGATTTTTTTATTGCCGCAGCGCGTGTAAAGTGAATGTGCAGTGATCAAAAAAAATATATTTTTTTGTCACTGCGGTGGGGCGGGCGTGGGTGAACGCACGTGTGGGCGACCGATCAGGCCTGATCAGGCAAACACTGCGTTTTGGGTGGAGGGCGAACTAAAGTGACACTAAAACTATTATAGATCTGACCGTGATCAGTTTTGATCACTTACAGATACTATAAAAGTACAAATGCTGATTAGCAATACGCTAATCAGCGAATAAGGGACTGCGGTGCGGTGGGCTGGGCGCTTACCGATCGCTAAACTACCTAACCAAGGGACCTAAACTATACTAAAACCTATCAGTCAATACCAGTGAAAAAAAAAAAGTGACAGTTTGCACTGATCACTTTTTTCCTTTTCACTAGTGATTGACAGGGGCAAGAAGGGGTGATCAAGGGGTTAATTGGGGTGCTGGGAGGTGATCTGGGGGCTAAGTGTGGTGTTGGTGGGTACTCACAGTGATGTGTGCTCCTCTGCTGGAACCAACCGACCAAAAGAAGGAGCAGAGGAGCACAGCAGTGATATAACACATCATATTTACTAAATATGATGTGTTATCTGGCTGCTGATTCGTTTTTTTGAAAATCAACAACCTGCCAGCCACGATCATTGGCTGGCAGGTTGATGACGAACTTGTCTTTGAAATTTTGCCGGCCCGCGATGCGCATGCGCAGGCCGGCTTTCCCCGAAATCTCGCGTCTCGCGAGAGGACGCACCGGCGCGTCCACCCAGAGAAACAGGACAGCCGCAAAGACGCAATCCTGCGTACGGCGGTCCTGAGCAGGTTAAAGGTTCCATTAGGAATTCAAACTACCTCTACAGTGTGGTCATTATTAGTAAAATATCAGGCAGCTGCAGCCTAACTGTCTGCGTGGTTCTTGGCAGCAGCTGGACGCAACCCAACCAGATCACGACTGTGTAGTTCTACCCTTAGTTGCATTTAAATGCATCAATCATCCCTAAACAGATTTATTGTTTGTGAGCAACACACTCCTATTGTCATGCATTGCCCTGTGAATGTGTGGAGATCTGTCAGACTGGTTGCACATGTCTGACCTCTTTGTTTGTTTTGATTTGGGTTTGAGCTGGATCCACCTTCCCTCAGGTGTACTGGGTTTCATTGTTAGTGAGGCTATTTACACTCCTTCCCCCATTGGCCTGTGCGGGTTATAGTTCTTTCCTGGGAGCTTTTGATTTGTGGTTGATAGTCAGCTCCAGCTCTGCTCAAGATAAGTCCTCTCCTTCATTTCCCTTTGTGTGTTTTATCTAGGCCTCTAGGGAGATGTTTGCTTTCTCCTGGTTTGAAGAAGCAGGTTGTCTCTTCCCTTTTCCCTGCTGTTTAGGTTTTGCCCAGGGTGTTTAGGTTTAGGCACAAGGGCATGTGCATATCCACCCTAAGGGTGTGCACATGGGCACAGCAGTTTAGGGAAAGCTTTTAGGGATTGCTAGGAGGTGAGCCTTTTCTCCCTAGCTTTTGGGCCTAGTCGTTTGTTCTGTTTGTTTTCCCGTGCTTGGTTATTTCCCTGCTTACCTACCTATCGGGACATTATAACCCGCCAAAAAAAGAAAGTCATATCCCTGCTGTTTGCAAAATGGAGGCTATGGATGCCTTGGTTTATCGCATGCAGGGATTATCGCTGGAGCTTGCTGATCTCCGCAGTTCTATTGCACGGTGTCAGAATGCGCTGGCGTCTGGCGCCGTTGGAGGAAATTAGGTCTGCTTAGAGCCTAAAGTCGGTCTCCCTGATAGGTTCTCAGGGGGTGGTGATGACTTTATTTGGTTCAGGGAGTCCTGCAGGTTGTATTTTCATCTGCGGCCGATGTGATCTTGTGACGAGAATCAAAGAGTGGGGATCATTATATCTCTGCTCAAAGGGGACGCGCAGTCCTGGGCCTTTTCTCTGCCGACCGGTTCACCATCCCTCTGGTCGGTGCATAAATTTTTTAGAGCCTTGGGCTTGATTTATGATGACTCAGACCAGGTCTCTATGGCTGAATCTAAGCAGCACACTTTGTAACAGGGAGAAGTTACTGCAGAGTCGTATTGTGCAGAATTTAGAAGATGGGCAACTGACTCGGTGGAATGATCCTGCACTCTGGAGTCAGTTTTGTCAGGGCTATCTGAGAGGCTGAAAGATGCCCTTGCTTTTCATGAGTATCCCGATTCATTGGAGACCGCCATGTCTTTAGCAGTACGGCTTAATAGATGTCTTAGGGGAGTCCTGGCGAGTGGGGAGTCTCATCTGTAAGTGGATCTGTCCCACCTAGTCCCCCGGGGTAATATGACTTTTGAATCTGGGGCAGAAGAGGAGCCTATGCAGTTGGGCCAGGTTTCCTTTCGCTCAGGTGATAGGGATTTTAGGAAGCTGAATAAGCTATGTTACTTCTGTGGAAAAGAAGGTCATTTTGTGTGTGCATGTCCTTTTGTTAAACCTCAAAGCGGTAATGAAAAACTATGGAGGTATTCACATAAAGAGAAAAAAAATACTTCCCTGACTCTTGGTAGCGTGAATGGGGAGTCTGAGCAAGCATTCTCCCTGCAATACCCATTTCCTCCTGCCTGCCATGGTGGCGCTAGACTCAGGAAATTTAGATTTTGAGGTATTTGTTGACAGTGGTGTGGGGGTAAACCTTATTGATTTTCAGTTCCTCCAAAATCTTGATTTTAGAACTAGCACTTTAGATAAAGAGATACCAGTGTCTGCGATTGACTCCTCCCCTCTCTCACAAAAGAGTCTTACTCATATCGTTCATGACATTCAGTTAAGGGTGGGTGATTCACATGTTGAGTCCATTTCTTGTTTTGTTATGAAGGGCTGCCTGATCCGATGGTTCTGGGTTTACCGTGGTTAATAAAGCATAACCATACTATTGGCTGGCAAACAAGACAAATCAGTAGCTGGAGTGAATTTTGTTCGGACAACTGTCTTTGTGCTTCTATCACAGGGGTGTCAACTACGGTCCTACCTCAGTTTCTCTCTGATTTTGCGGACGTATTCTCGGAGGGTGGAGTTAAGGAGCTGCCTCTCCATCGAGAATATGATTGTCTGGTCAACCTCATCCCTGGAGCCAAACTGCCAAAATCTCGACTATACAACCTTTCCCAACCCGAAAGAGAAGCTATGCGGAAGTATATTGCAGAGAGTTTAGCAAAGGGACATATTAGGCCATCTAAGTCCCCTTTGGCCGCTGGCTTCTTTTTCGTAAAGAAGAAAGACGGATAACTTAGACCCTGTTTAGATTTCCGGAAATTGAATCACATTACTGTCCGTGATCCGTATCCCCTTCCTTAAATTTCTGATCTATTTGATCAAATTTTCAGAGCCAAGGTGTTCTCCAAGTTAGATTTAAAAGGAGCTTATAATCTGATCAGAATTATGGAAGGAGATGAGTGGAAAACGGCCGTCAATACACCCGAAGGTCATTTCGAGAATCTTGTCATGTCCTTTGGCTTAACTAATGCGCCAGCTGTCTTACCTTGATGATATACTTTACTCGCCCGATTTGGAGACCCATCAGGATCACGTGAGACAGGTGTTGTCGATCCTTCGGGAGAATACATTTTATGCAAAATTAGAAAAATGTGTATTTGCTGTCCAGGAGCTACCGTTTTTAGGATACCTGCTTTCTGACTCTGGTTTTTGTATGGACCCTGAAAAGGTCCGGGCGGTACTGCAATAGGACCGGCCTGAGAATCGGAAAGCTCTGATGCGGTTTTGGGGTTTTACCAACTACTACAGAAAATTCATTCTGAATTATTCCACCATTGTAAAACCTTTCACAGATATGACTAAAGAAGGCGCTGACTTTTCTGTCTAGTCGGGTGAGGTATTACAGGCCTTTTCTGCTATTAAGAAATGTTTTGCATCTGCTCCTATTCTGATGCAACCTGATGTGTCTTAACCGTTCATCGTGGAGGTTGATGCATCCGAAGTGGGGATCGGAGCAGTTCTGTCGCAGGATCCATCCCCTAGCAAATGGCGTCCGTGTGCTTTTTTCTCCAAGAAACTCTCGGCCACTGAAAGAAATTACGATGTAGGAGATAGAGAGTTGCTGGCCATTAAATTTACCTTTTTTTTATTTTCCCTTATAACATGGTTATAAGGGAAAATAATAGCATTCTTTAATACAGAATGCTTAGTAGAAGGTCAATTGAGGGTTAAAAAAAAATTAAAAAAATTAACTCACCTAATCCAATTGATCGTGTAGCTGCTGGTTTCCTGTTCTTTCTTCAGGACCTGTCAAAGGACCTGTGGTGAAATCACTGAGCTCATCACATGGTCCATCACCATGGTGATGGATCATGTGATGCATCATGTGATGAGCACAGTGATGTCACCACAGGTCCTTTGACAGGTCCTGAAGAAAGAACAGGAGACCGGCAGCTACTCGATCAATTGGAGGAGGCAAGTTAAATATTTTTATTTATTTTTAACCCTTAATTGACCTTCTATTAAGTATTCTGTATTAAATAATGCTATTATTTTCATTATAACCATGTTATAAGGGAAAATAATACAGTGAATAGACTATCATCCTAGCAACCATGAGTGAAAATCGCATTGCATCTGCCCTTGTTGCGAATGCTTGCGATTTTCACGCAGCCTAATTCACTTCTATGGGGCCTGCGTTGCATGAAAAACGCACAATATAGAGCATGCTGCGATTTTCACGCAACGCACAAGTGATGCGTGAAAATCACCACTCATGTGCATAGCCCCATAGAAATGAATGGGTCCGGATTCAGTGCGGGTGCAATGCGTTCACCTCACGCATTGCACCCGTGCGGAAAAGTCACCTGTGTGAAAGGGGCCTAAAGGTACATTTACACAGGGAAATTATTGGACATCAAAGTTTGTAGGAGGTTTGTTCCAGATAATTCTAATCCTTGCCCATGTAAAAGAGCCTTTAGACCAGTTAAGCTAGGTCCACAGCGTTCAGTGATCTGGCATTGCTGGATGCTGCCTGAATGCTGGCAGCAACCCTGCAAATAAGCTGAGAACCGGATAGAAAAATATTGCTGCAAACACCCTGACGGATCTCTGGTTGGATCTCTACTGTGAAACTAGCCTTACTAACAAACTCTCATGCACAACACATCAATATAAATAGGAGTCAAATCTAGAAGAATGCCCAGCTAGGGCTCTACTTACTTACATCTCTGCTGTGGACTCCATCTTAAAGGAAAACCATCATGAAGCACCGGATCCACTGTATTGTGGACAACTGGTGGTGACTGACAGGCTTGTCATTTTGCCAGGAAGCAAAACATTACTTGTCCCTCTATTCTTTGCATCAAATACATTGAAATCTGTAATAAGGCTTCAACGCAAGTGGAAACAACGCAGCCTTGGATACTGGAAGACGACCCTCAAGTAACCAGATCATTTGTGGATTGTTTCTTCTCACTTGTGCCAGAGCCAGACTGATCCAATTTATTTCCACCATACACCATCCAGATGAAAATAAACAGGTGTTTGATATATTTACAGAACCTATCACAAAGTAGAATTCGTACAAAGAAGCACATCCATTTCTTTATTGCTGCATTGCTCAGAATTTTTTAAGATAAGGAACATGAGTTCTAATCTAAAGCCCTACAGAATACTTATTTCAAAGTTGTCTAGCCTTAGGAGTCACTGCTGGAACACTGGAATATTGGCCACTCACTCTTGTTCTAATATTGCTTTGATCTTTGCTGACAGTCTTCATCTATTACACTACTTCTCTTGTCATTCTTTATATCCTAATGACTTATCCTATAGGAGGACTTGAATGAAATGTCCAAAATCAAATTAATATATACTGCAATCTGATTCAAGTTACTCTGACTCATGTCACAAATCATCAGGAAATGATAGAAGCTGCACAAATTTCTATAATTTGGTTTGATCATATTTACAAAAAAAAGGTTGAGAAACTGAAATATAAGATTGATTTGATTATTTTTAACATCTGGGAATTACACCTGAGTGACATATTTATAAGCCTGCTATATGGGACAATGGTACAATGTTCAGCAATGCCGGGAAGGGATTTATGGGTGACGTTTCAACTATAGTCTTGTTGACCTTTCTCAGTGTGATAGCAAGAATATCCTCCAGGTGAATTGGACTCCCCACGGGGGTCAAATAATAGATATTTGACTTCTCACTGTGCTGATATAGTTTGTGCATGCTTTTACTTTTAGCTTCATTGGGAAAGTAGGGAAGGGGGTCAATTCAATTTTCTATTTAGATAGTAGAGTAAAATCTTCTGGGGCTTAAGAAATAAGTTGATAATACTACTAATGTTACCACTACTACTCATTAAAATACTCACCCTATAATTACTTTAGGCTCTAGATGCTAATCCCACAGTAAGCCCAACAACTCTTATTTGTTCTGCCTAGCTGTCCTGCTGACAAAAGGAATCTTCCTTGCCAGTTAAATATCCCGCTGGTTCATTTTCACTTTTATACTTCCTTGGACTAAGGGAATTGAACACTGACAATGACATTCTTTGTGGTTTGGTAATTCCCAGTAAGGAATCACACATTATGTTGAAGATTTGCAGACTGTAGCTCTCTATTCCTTGATATGACAGACTGATGTATAAGTTGAAAGAGGCATGGAGGAATTTGCACCAAATAGAACAACACATCATAGCACTGATCACACAAGAAAACATTTGTATCTTATTAGCAATCATTGTGATGCAAAGAGGTTTGAGGAACTCAGATTTTTTTTTTTTCTGGGTTGTATGATAAAAACATGACTGTCTGTTTGTACATAATCTTTCAGATTTTTTTTCTGATGGTTTTGTAACCTTTGCCATCCTGATGAGCATAAACAACTCTTCTTCTGAGGTTCTCAGAAATATGCTTTGTTTGTGCCATGACACACTTCCAAAAGCATGTGCTGTGAAGGTCAGACTTTGATAGATCCCTGTTCTTTATATAAAACAGACTGCCCACTTACATCTGATTGTAATTTCACCTTCAAATTATCTGCTAATCCTAAAGGCTCACATACTTTTGCCACTTACTGGTGTGATTTTGGATAATTATCCACAATAAATAAAGTCTAATATTTTTTATAGATTTTTCTATATTTTTTTTTTCAAAATGTATCTACTTTTAGGACTTATGTGAAAATCTCTTGTAGTTGTAGGTCAAATTTTGGGCCTAAAATTCTGAAGGGTTCACAAACTTTCAAGCACCACTTTATATCTCCATGTGTGTATCACAATCATCCCCGTGTACCCTTCCCCTAGCATTCACATACATAATTTGCAGCGCATATTATAAGATCTAAATGTACTCTATTAGCCTGGCTTTACACATAGTGCTTATTGCTATGACCCAACAGAATAATTGTACTAAGTGCTAGGTGAGCTTGGCCATAAATATTCTATCCCTTAGTTTTGAACGTTATCTGACCTGCATGAAAATCCCCCTAATGATTTGAACTTTAGCAAAAGAAAAAAATGTATTTCCTTCAGTTCAATCCCATTTGGCCACTACCTCTGTATTAGCACCATTTAAGTGACATCATTAATTCATATCAGAGCAAGCCATTATAGATGGCCAAGGTTCAATTTATTTCTTTGCATTGTTCTTCCTAGTAATTTTAGAGCCCTCACTTTGCTGCCGACATGCTTGGTATAAATGAACCAGTGTGTAACACAATCTGGGCCTGAAATCCTTCTCTGAACACAAAGACACTCAAAATTCCAAGGTGAGTGGTATAAGAAAAGAAACATTTTTGAAGTGCGATTATTTTGTAAAAACCTGTAGTGCTTATCTTTTAATTAAAGTTGCAAGATATCTTGTAAGCTTAATTGAGAGCGATTTATTTGCCGACACAGTCGGTCTTGCAAATGGCACTAAATAACATTTGAGAAATAGAGCACAGGAACAAACTTGATGCACCGCATCCCCACAGAAAATAAAGTGACGGACTGCTTCCAAGCTCAGCTGGCCGCATCAGGTTGCTGTGAGATCTTCATCCAAGTCCAGATGTTCTATCAGGGTCATGTTATTACCAGGTTTAGTAGCTTTCAGATGGCCACTGCAAATCCCAAATTAGTTTTTGCCTCCTACAAAATGGCTTTAATTTGCATGTTTAAGGGGGAGGGAACTACCTTAATAGGTTCCTGTTCAGCGATTCTTTGCACTTAACCCCACATGTAAAATTGCTCCCTACAGATGGTGCACTAGCACTGAATGAGAAGCTTCATCTGCCACTTCTGTGTAGTTATTTGCTATAGACCAAACTGCTATGTAGCACCCGACCTCAGTATTTGTGTTGCCGTTAGCAAAAAAACAAAGCAATATATGAAATGTTCTTTGGTTCATATGGACATCTGGCTTGTGGTCATGGCTTTTTCTGATTATGTTATGCTGTTGATTTATATACACACATGGCCATAGTCTGAAAATTAGCTCTCTGCATGCGAGGAAGTCATGCACAGGTTCACAAAAACTCGTAGGCTGCAGAAAACAATCAGTGGCTCATCCTTCCTCAGTAATCAAATATTTGGTATTAATTATTTGAAATCTGGGGGTGGATGTCTCTGTAAAAGCTCAGGGAAATAAATGATCTCTTAGACCATCTGAAGGAAATTATGTTTAAAGTCCAAAGACTTGTGGAGGAGGAAGACCTAGTTAACTGCAATTACTGCAGTCATATCGATAGGTGGTGAGCTTATCAGCTAACCTATTAGCATCAGCACAAGATATTGACAAGCATGACAACCTGTATAACAAAATGCAATTTATGCTGCCTGTGGAAGTAATTCAGGATTTTTTATTGTTGCTTTGTCTAGCCATCCATTTATTCATTCAGAAGCATAAGGTAGAAAGGCTGGACATGTGCAGTTTCACACATAAAGACATCTAATTACCTATTCCTCTCCCTCACTTACAACACTAGTCATGTTACCAGTGTCAGACTGGGGTACCTAGGGACCACCAGTAAAATTTATTTGGGGGGCTCACCGTATGGATACATTCAAATATAATAAATCATCTAACATTTTTTTAAATATAAACATAGGCTAGTTGAGGTGCTGTACATTGAATATATGTATGTAGTGCAGTAAATCTATTGTGTTTTAAGCATGGTCAGGGACGTTATATCTCCCTAACCGCACACTGGGTAAATGCAGTGGTGGCTGGGCCTGAGGCAGATAGCAGTTTGGCGCATGTCCTTCCACCACCAAGGATTGCAGGGTGTTTCTTTTTGTCTCCTTTTGCTTCCTCCTCCTACTCTGCTTCCTCATCCTTTACCGCCTCTTCATCCGGTCAGTGTAACACCTTCACCACCAACTTCAGCACAGCCAGGGGTAAACAACAGCAGGCAGTTTTAAAACTTGTCTGTTTGGGGGACAAACCCCACACTGCGCAGGAGCTGTGGACGGGCAAGGAACAACAGACCGATGAGTGGTTGGTGCCAGTAAGCCTCAAGTCCAGGCTGGTGGTGTGCGATAATGGGCGAAATCTCGTAGCAGCTCTGGGCCTAGCCGGTTTGACGCACATCCCTTGCCTCGCGCATGTGCTGAATTTGGTGGTGCAGAAATTCCTGAAAAATTACCCAAATATGTCAGAGCTGCTGCAGAAAGTGCAGGCCATCTGTTTGCGCTTTTGGCGTTCTCACCCTGCTGCTGCTCGCTTGTCAGCGCTTCAGCGTAACTTTGGCCTTCCCCCTCACCGCCTCATATGCGATGTTCCCACAAGGTGGAACTCCACCTTGCACATGCTGGCCAGATTTTGCGAGCAGCAGCAGGCTATAGTGGAGTTTCAGTTGCAGCAAGCACGGGTGAGTCGCTCTGCGGAACAGCACCACTTCACCAGCAATGAGTGGGCCTCAATGCGAGACCTGTGTGCCTTGTTGCGCTGTTTCGAGTACTCCACCAACATGGCCAGTGCCGATGGCGCCGTTCTCAGCGTTACTATCCCACTTCTATGTCTCCTTGAAAAAACGCTTCGGGCGAAGATGGAAGAGGATTTGGCACATGAGGAGGAGGAAGAGGGATCATTTACAAGGGTTTCAGGTCAGTCATTCACATGTGGCTACGAGGGTGGGTTCCTGCACCAACATATGCCAGGTACACAATTCTCCAGCCAGGGCACAGTTCTGGAGGATGACGAGGTGGAGGATGAGGAGGAACCATGTTCACAGCAGAGTGGCACCCAAACCAGCTCATGACCATCACTGGTGCGTGGCTGGCACTGGTGCGTGGCTGGGGGAATACAGAGGACACAGGCGATACACTTCCCACAGAGGACAACTTGTCGTTGCATCTGGGCAGCCTGGCACACATGAGCGATTACATGCTGCAGTGTCTCCGCAACAACTGCTGTGTTGGCCACATTCTATATTGTGCTGATTACTGGGTGGCCACGCTGATGGATGCCCGTTACAAGGACAACATACCCTCCTTAATTCCATCAATTGAGCGTGATCGGAAGATGCGCGAGTACAAGCGAACGCTGGTAGACGCGCTGCTTGTGGCATTCCCACCTGAAAGCGGGGCACAGTGGAAGCACAAGTCGAAGGCACAGGAGGAGGAAGAGGTCACCAACGCAGGAGGCAGTATTTCAGCAACATGGTGGAGCAGTATGTGTGCACACGCCTACACGTACTGAATGATGGGTCTGCCCCCTTCAACTTCTGGGTCTCTAAATTGGGCACATGGCCTGAGCTTTCCATTTATGCCTTGGAGGTGCTGGCCTGCCCTGCAGCCAGTGCATTGTCTGAATGTGTGTTTAGCATGGCAAGCGGCATCATCACAGACAAGCGCAGCCGCCTCTCCGCAGCCAATGTGTACAAGTTCACGTTCATTAAAATGAACCAGGCATGGATCCCACAGGACTTGTCAGTGCCTTGTGCAGAATAGACATGTATACCGGCCTTATTGAGCCATTGTTATACTCCACTCCAGTTTTATTTTTTATATTTCCTAATGTTTTGGGGTGTACCCTAATTTAAAATAAATAAATAAATAAATAAATTATTATAAAATAAAAAAAAATTGCCAGGGTTGGCTACCTCCTCCTCCACCACCGCTGCTTCCGCTTATGTATTTTATGTTATTTTTAGTAATTTCACTAATTCGTCTGATACATTGTTGGGCGACATTCACCAATTTTTGGCTGTGATATACCCCTGCTCTACATTGTGGACAGGAAAATACATTTCACTATTTTGTCTGTTACATTGTTGAGTGACATTCACCAATTTTTGGCTTTGATATACCCCTGCTCTACATAGGGGACAAGGAAATACATTTCAAAAATGCGTCTGTTACATTGTTGGGTGACAAATTCTCATCTTTTGCGCTATAAAGTATATTTGTGGCCTACACTGCATTTAGGACAGTACGAATGGTGAGCCCAGAACAAGTACAGGCAATAGTAGATTGGGTGGCTGACAGTGCCTTCAGTTCCTTCACATTGTCTCCCGCCCAGTCCCCTGCTGAAAGATCAGAGTTGGCACCTACAGCCCATGGCCATCTGTTTTTCAACTCACCCCCTTGCAAATCAGGCAAGCAGTCTGAGCTTCAAGTCATGCAGCAGTCTCTTATGCTTTTTGATGACTCTGCTGGCAGGGTTTCCGTGGGCCATCCACATAGCCCTGCCCCAGAAGTGGTAGAGATTGAGTGCACTGATGCCCAACCACTTATGTTTCAGGATGAGGACATGGGAAGACCACCGCAGCACATCTCTGATGATGAAAAAACACAGGTGCCAACTGCTGCGTCTTTCTGCAGTCTGACAAGAAGGGCAGGGGTAAAGAGTGGATGGAAGATGATGTGGAGGATGATGAGGTACTAGACCCCACATGGAATCAAGGCCATGCGAGTGACGTGTGCAGTTTGGAGGAAGAGGCGGTGGTTGCACAGAGGCACCAGCACAGCAAAAGAGGGATCAGGGTGCAAAAGCGTCTGTTACATTCTTGGGTGACATTTTAAAATTTTTGCCGTATACAAACCCCTGCTCTGCATAGGTGACATGGACCTAACTTTTGTAAAATTGTCTGTTCAATTGGTGGGTGACATGAACCCAGTTTTGCCGTGAATAAACCCCTGCACTGCGTAGTTCACAGGGACCAACATTTTAAAAAAATCGTCTCTGTTCCATTGCTGGGTGACATTAACCCATTTTTGCCATTGAAAACCCTTGCTCTGCATAGGTGACAGGGACTTATATTTCTAAAATTCGTCTTTAATTGACGCGCACCCCGTCCTTTCATTCGATTCTTCCGCTTTAATAACTCGTCCCACATTTCCGCCTGATCACATTTCAGCCATTGACCTCCCTTGGATGTGGTATCCCTTTCTCAAGCTCCCTCTCCAACATGGAACCCTGATTCCCCATTACGCGTGATCACCATGGTAGGCGCATAAAAGAACATTGAAAGTTGATAGAGAAGATATCCAATTGGATCGTTGACGTCACGGGGACGTGTAATCAGGCAGAAGTTATCTAGAGTCAACAAAGCGGTATGGGGTTGCATTAGTGCAGTGATGGCTAACCTTGGCATTCCAGCTGTGGTGAAACTACGACTCCCAGCAGCCAAGCAAGGGGGGCATCTTGGGAGTTGTAGTTTTACTACAGCTGGAGTGCCGAGGTTAGCCATCACTGCATTAGTGCCTATAGTATGGGTAGCTTACACATCTGGAAAGGCACTATCCATGCTGAACAGTATATAGAGGTTTTAGAATTAGGTATTCTCCCATCTAGACAATGTCCCTTTCAAGGAAGGCCTTTCATATTTCAGCAAGACAATGCTAAACCATATAGCGAATCCATCACAATAGCATTGCTTTGCAGAAGGGTCTGGGTGCTGAACTAGCCTGAGTGCAGTCCAGACCTTTCACCAGTAAAAAATATTTGCCACACCATGAAACAAAAAATCCTGCAAAGAGGACCCAGGACTGTTGAGCAGCTAGAATCCTAAATCAGACAAGAATGGGACAATAATCTAAGTAACATAGTTTGTAAGGCTGAAATAAGACATCTGTCCATCCAGTTCAGCCTGTTATCCTAATTCATCTTCCAAAACACCATCAATTGGTCTCCTCCCTTCCTAGACATTTACAGGCTGTGTAAGATCCTCACCTGCTTTGCACTCCAGGGGAACCAAGAGGGGTCCTCGTGGAGTTGCGGGACAGGTTATGCGTGTCTCTGATGCACCAGCGCTGACCCCTTTGCGAGCCAGTGCGGAGATGCGTTCGCGTGGACATCGGAGGGGAGGACCGTCGGAGTCCCGGGGACAGAGTGGCCAGGCGAGTGACAAGACGCCGCGGCCAGGGTTGTCTCCGGTGTCTCCTGCGACTTCCGTTTCCGCATCTGGGTCCACGCGCTCACATACTCGCGCTGAGTCAATCATGCGTCCGTGCGTACGCACGAGGGCAGGTTCGCAAAGGGATACACGGTCGCGAGTACGCGCTTCTTATGCACTTCGTCGACCAGTGGCGCATATTATACTGACTCACAAGAGCAAAGTGGATTAGGGAGCCAGCCATGGGTTAATCAACTTGTGATTGCCTTAGGCCTTGTACTCAGGTGCAGGGCAATTTGTTCACTTATGGTAGTGGACACTTGGCACCCTGGGATTGGTCAGCAGGCATTTAAAAGGAGGTCTCTCAGGGTGATCAGTGCCCACTGTTATTTTCCCTCAACCAGGTATAGGTCACAACTCCTAGTGACTGAAGACTGCCAGGAACTTTGTCCTTACAGCGGACCCAAGATCTGGAGTGACTCGACTGCCAAGTGCACAGCATCATTCAGCACTGGTTGGGACTATTCCTGGAATCTCCTTGCCTGGTTTTTTGTTATTATTTCTTGTTACCAGCAAGTGTCCTGGACGTTTATGTTTCTGGTGAATAAACACCTTTTTGCTTTCATCACTGGTCTGTTTGTTGGTGCCTTGCATTACAGGCTGTTGGTAAAATAAGAGGGAATGCTATACAATTGTAGACATGGCCCAACTTTATTAAGATGCATTGCTGCCATCAAGTTCCAAATGAGTATTTTTTTTTTCAATCTGATGTGTTCTATGATCTATTGTGAAAAAAATATGGGTCTATAAGATTTGTAAATCACTGAATTCAGTTTTTTTTGCATTAATTTACACTATACACAGCTTCGAAATTTTTGGGAATTGTTTGCATTTTTAAAGATGACTATCACTTCAAAATATAAAACTGTAGGATTAGAAACCATCTTAAAACTAAAAGACAATTAAACATATGAACGAATAACCTCAGTCGATGCTCCCATAAAAAAATCTGCCTATATAAATCTTAATAATTCCCTTTAAAACCATGGAATCTGTGATCCGTCTCCGTTCCAGTCCTGCAGAATATTGATAAAGAACTACTGTCTGTTGCCCTCCTCCTCAGTGATTTATGACTCACAAGATATGCATATATTACCAGTAAAAATATCACTACCAGAAGAGTCTATTAAATATACAGTATGACACACAGGTCAGGATGCAAAGATGAGGCATCATCTTGTTTCCAAGGTGGGAATAGTTCTTTTTTTTCTCTTCATTTCCCAGCAAAGTGGAGGCTTCCTGTCTTCATAATATTAGTGAAAGCTCTAAGGATTAATCAATCAAAGTCCTATGTCATTCGGCAAGCAAATTGGATCCATCTGCTGGTAGAACATTTAGGTTATTTTGGGACCTTAAAAATTGACTACATTTGGCTGAGATAAAGCAAATAAAAATGACCTTCCTTAGTTTCTACTGCACGTGCCAGCCTAAATTAGCAACTAATGAGTATAGTTTGTATTTAAAGGATTTTAATATAATTTGTGCTAATAGTGACACACTGAAAATAGTACTTTCGAATCAGCTCATAAGAGTAACAGATGTTGGTATTTTTATCGTTAATTATACATTTCATTAACATATGAATTTTGTCAAACCTCATTTAATGAAATAAAATGGCTGTGATTTATATGCAACCATTATAAATGTCTGTTTTGCTTAATGTTTTAACTTCAATATGTAGTGATAAGATCTTTTAACCAAGATTCACATGGAGCATGAGGACATCGTAGTGTCTTCAGGGTTGGAATTCTAGCTTAAGCGCATCGGCTTGTCACGTTTCACCTTTGAAAGATAGAAAACAGAGCAAGCCTCCAACATTTTGTTTTCATACTTTAAAAAGAGCAAAACTCTAATGAGTGACAGATGTTCAGGTAAGGCAATGGAAGTATATAGAAGAATCTTGATCAACGGCGACAAATGAGGCTTCACAGTTGCAGCCAATGGTTGTAGGCAATGTTCCAAATGGAACATGATTTGATGCCGGACATGCATTCCTGATCCTTATGCCTTAGCTACTTCACTGCTTAGATGATAAATCATTCCTGCCGGCGGCTGAGCTTTTTTTTACTGCTGCTCTTCTGAACTGAATCCCCAAAATCACTACTTGTAGTGAGCAAACCCAATTGGTTCATTTTGGACTCCTGACATTTTTGGATAAGGCTAGGTACACACACACTACTTTGGTGAGTACACTAGGACATTAACTTGACAAATATGTCTAACGTGCCCATAGATTTACGATATCCTAGTATGCATCAACAAAAACTCGCTTTGTGGTGTTTTTATTAGGGGGGATGAAGGTCTTGGCTTTGTTTTCAAAATGAAGCTGTATATACAGCATTTTTGGTGTTATCCTATAAGTATATCCAGAGGACATGGCACAAAAAAATGCATGTAAAAATATCTGAATAATAAAATCCACAAAAAAGGTTATAAAAATGCATGAAATTATGAAAGTCATAGTAATTTGCAAACAAAATGTTAAAAAAAATCTTCAGAAAGGTGTATGAATGAAGCCTTATTGACTCTTAAGTGGCCTTTGACTTAGTCTAGGGTGGTTGCATACTAAGGGGGAGATTTATCAAGACTGGTGTTTGCATGGATTTTATGACATTTTTCCAAGCCCCCAAATTTGCATAGTTGTAATTTTAAGTATTAATTTAAAACTATAGAAACTGTGTTTGCTATTCTGAAGGCAAAATCCATGGTAGGAAATTATCAAGCCCTGCACTCACTAGAATTCTGGAGTAAAACAGACACATTTTTGGGGGACATAGACAAATTTTTGGAACATGGATGGAATTGTAGAGTAAATCCTCATTCACACGTATGTGTCCATGCTCAAATCCATGATAAGGTAGTAAGTGATGCATCTGTGAAGCTGTATGTGAAGGATCCGTGTTGGGTCTGTGTGTCAGTTTTTTGCTGTTCGTGTGCCATCCGTGTTTCACTAACACATTTTCAAAGCATCTTTTCTGAATGATCCGTGAAACACAGATGGCATACGTGTTGCATCCGTGGTTCTCATGGACCCATAGACTATAATGGGCTTGATGGATCCGTGAACATGGACAAAATAGAGCATTCATCCATGCTAAAAACACGGACATACGAACCGTGCTAAAACACTGATGTGTGAATACACACATTAAAATGAATGGGGACATGTGTTGTCTGTCAAGAACACGTACAGCACATGTCCGTGGAACACTGACGTGCGAATGAGGTTTAAATCTACAGGATTTATAAATTTATAAAGGTCCATGAGCCAGAATAGTAAATTTGGCTAATATTAAGATTCATATTCTTAGTGTAAAGTGTGACAGTATTAGTAAGTCTGCCCCACTGTGCGACATTTGATAAGTTTAGTGCAAATTATAGCAACACAGACCACTGACCTTAAAAATTTTGATAAATAACCCCTTATTTTTTCATAAAATGCCCTATGTGAAGCCTGCTTTCTAGTTATGCTAATTTATATTTATTATTAGAGATGCGCGAAGTTTGGAAAAATTAGATTCTGAAACTTCGCCATAGAAATTTGATTCCATACAAATTAATTTGTCACAAATTGTTATAAATCAGGTATACCACATTTTGTCCTTGCTGAACAGTGGCAGGGAAGTTTGATTAAATACTGTGGTAGGTGAGGTTACTGAGTACTTGAGAAGCTGTGAAGACACCTTTCACTGAGTAATTTATAGTAAGGCCCCTTTCACACAGGCGTTGCGGATTGAGGCCGGATGCGTTCAGGGAAAATGGAGCGATTTTGACACTAAAACAAGTCAGTTTTGACTGCGATTGTGTTCCATGTTTGTTTTTTGTCCGCGCGGGTGCAAAAAATTGTAATGCGGCATGTTTGGTACCCAGAACCGAACCCGGACTTCTTCACAGAGGTTCGGGTTTGGGTTAGGTGTTGTGTAGATTTTATTATTTTCCCTTATAACATGGTTATAAGGGAAAATAATAGCATTCTGAATACAGAATGCATAGTACAATAGGGCTGGAGGGTTAAAAAAAATAAATCAATTATATAACTCACCTGAATCCACTTGATTGCGCAGCCCGGCTTCTCCTGTCTTCTTCTTTGCTGTGCACAGGAATAGGACCTTTGATGACGTCACTGCGCTCATCACATGGTCCATCACACGATCTGTTGCCATGGTAATGGATCATGTGACGGACTATGTGATGAGCGCAATGACGTGATCAAAGGTCCTTTTCCTGTGCACAGCAAAGAAGAAGACAGAAGAGATGCCAGGCTGCGCGATCAAAGTGGATTCAGGTGAGTTATATCATTTTTTATTATTTTTTAACCCCTCCAGCGCTATTGTACTATGCATTCTGTATTAAGAATGCTATTATTTTCCCTTATAACCATGTTATAAGGGAAAATAATAATGATCGGGTCCCAATCCTGATCATCTCCTAGCAACCGTGCGTGAAAATCGCAACTCATCTGCACTTGCTTGTGATGCACAGCCCCATAGAAATGAGAGAGTCCGGATTCAGTGCGGGTGCAATGCATTCACGTCACGCATTTCACCCTCGCGGAAAACTCGCTCGTGTGAAAGGGGCCTTTGTTTTTGGATCCGCAATGCATTATTCAAGTAATGCGCATGAAATACCGGCATGTGTCACTTATGCTAAATTTTTCAAGCTGGTATAAGTTTCCTGAGACTGGAGAAAATGGTTGACACGGCAGAACATTAGAATAGCTTTATATGCAGAGTGCAGAGTGCTCCAAATATTTGTGCTTGCAAATTTTCGGCAATTAATGATGCACATCTTTTTTCGCAATACTTGCAACTTGTATAGTAAGGGGCAGGCAACTTTTCTATTGGTTGCTAGGGATGTTGCTAAGTTGTGACCAAGCCTTCTCATTGGCCCACAAACTAGAAGAAGGGAGGGATGATCACCTGATGTGTACTGTGTTAAAAAAAAAGAATATTCGTCATTACGAATATTTAGCACTATAGTCTAAATATTCGTGAATTCTCAAAGTGCCGATATTCGCGATAAAAATTAGCTTTTCGTATATTCACACTCAACACTATTGATCAGGTGATAGATGGCCACCTGCGACATCCTCTCTTGTATAATGCTGAAATATGGCTCTTTCTATAGGAGTCATTTCTAAGCTTCCAGAGTTTTCATTCTGTAGACAAAACCAGCTTTAACGAGTAACAGATGTTCAAGGAGTGGAACAGAGATCTATCACTTTGTCAAAAGTAGGCATTTCACCTGATCATAGAATCTTGTTTACTACCAGAAATTTAGGTTTCTCAGTCATAGTCATTTAAATAGCAATGCCGTGCCTAAAAAGCCAGTGGTTAAGGACTGATCTAACACAGGAGAATGTTGTTAAAACAGAAATAATTTACATAGCTCACTCTGCTCACATACTGAAGGGGCACATGGCAAGGGGAGTATTCGGAGCATTAGAAAAGGGGAGGATGCACTTAATAGTATTTGCATACATGGTGTAGTCGGGTTTAGTAGGGCTATAAAAGGGACGCGGGAAAAACACTCACGTGTAGTGGTGATGTTATTTATTGACTTTACACACTTATAAAGCACTGCTATATTCTGCAGCGCTTTACAGACATTAGTATCAAGCAGTCCCCGGCAATCCCGCAGGGGATTCCAAAACCACAGCAAAATGCTTCCATTATAATAATGGCTGTATCCGTTCAGAACAGATCAAAATGGATCCGGCAACCATTGACAAACGTTGTTTGTTTCCGTGTCCGTTCAGTTTTTTTTGCGGAGAGAATGCAGACCGCGAAAAATGTGGACAGCACACCGTGTGCTGTCCACTTCAGTATGTCTGTTCTGTAGCCCTGCAGAAAAAATAGAACATGTCCTATTCGTGTCCGTTTTAGGCATGGTTACAATGGATTCGCAAAAAAAAAACCGGATGGCATACGAATTTCATCTTTTTTTTTTGGGGGGGGGGGGCGGATCCGCAATTTGCAGACCGCAAAACATATAATGGGCGTGTACATGTAGCCTTACATGGTTTTTGGTGCCAGATCCGGCTTTTTCCGTTTCCCATGCTGTACACAAAAACCCTGCTTGCAGCAGTTTTGTATCCAGCATCAGAACGCAACATAGCAGACCAGAATGCCTTCGGATGCACTCTGTTTTGGTTTGTTTCGTTTTGTCCCCATTGACAAAACTGAAGCGTTGTGCTGCGTTTTTGAGACCCTGAGCCGGATCTCAAAACCGTAAAGCATAACGCAAATCTGAAAGTAGCCAAAATTTTTCTTTTTTTCATTTAAATTTCTGTTTATTCTGGGGATAGGAGTCTAGTGGGCTGTCTTATTAACAATTAACTAAGTGACAATTAAGTTTTAAATTCCTAAGCTTAGAAAGAGCAGGAATTTAAAAAATGAAAAAAAGAAAAGAAAAGAAAAGTTTGACTGAATATGTTCCCACTAAGCTACATATCAATCTGCTCATCTCCTCCTGCTCTTTAACGCGTTGCCTGCAGATAGGACAGCGTGTTTAATGTGACAGCTTCCCGTCAGTCAGTCTTCACAAACAAGCAAATTGTCCCTTCACCAATTTGCCTCCTGTAATTGCTGGTGTATAGGCACAGATGCAACCAACATGTTTGATGCCATTTATTCCACTTTATAAAGCTAACCTTCCTCAGTGCATGAAAATAAACTGTAAACCGCATGGGAAAATTGTATCCCGGTGTTAAAATAAGGTACATTATAAACACCAAACATCTGAAAAAAAAAGAAAACACAATACATGTCACTTTTTTCCTGTTTTATATCTTACTAAATACTTATACAGTACTTTTTTTCTCCTAACATTACAGATGCCATGAATACAGTACCTGTACATATATGTACTGGCAGCTTACAGGTGCAGCACCTCATGTATAATTTATTAGATGATGAAAGTACTTTTGTACCACTAGATCCATAGAGGTTATCAGCTATGAAGGGGTAAATCTACACGAGGTAGATTTATGTGTCTAAAAATCACTTCCATACATATGAACCCTCTGACACTGCTTCCCCTGCTGCTGTATCCTAGGTGGACTTCACTTCTCCCATACTTCCAGATCTGATGACAGGCATGGTGGAGGAGCAGAAATACAAATTTTTCCACAGTGCACGTTTCAGGTCATTCCCCCTGTACCCTCTCTCACATTCCCCTCTTTTGAGGTTCACACCATCAGACTCTTCCATCCAGGATCCAGGGGAATCCCCTGGTGGGCCCCTGAGCAAGGTGGGCCCCTGGTCTCTCACCCCCTACACAAGTGGAACATAACACAGTAGACTTACTGCACTACATACATATATTCAATGTACAGCACCTCAACCAGCCTATGTTCATATAAAAAACTTGTTAAATTATTTATTATATTTGAATGTATCCGTACGGTGCCCAAAATAAATTTTACTGGTGGGCCCTAGGTACCCCAGTCTAACACTGCTTCCATCCATTCCCCCTGAGAGTTGCAGTTGTCTATTGTCACCCATGCTCCCCCCACCAATTCCTGGATCGTTTTAAAGCTTGGCTTCCTCACTTCCTATCTTCTGAATCACCAACTCTTATTATGGGTGATTTTAATATCCCCATTGATGATCCTACCTCCCCATCAGCCTCTCACTTTCTTTCTATAACCTCCTCTCTTGACCTATCACAACTTACTTCCTCTGCTACGCATGAACAGGGCAATACACTTGATCTAGTCTTCTTCCGTCACTGCTCAGTATCAAACTTTAGTAACTCATTCTTCCCACTTTCTAACCACAATCTTCTTTCATTTGCTATTAAGACCTCTCACTCTTCTCATGACAATCCAACTATTCAAAGTTATAGAAACCTACTCACCATTAACTGCCAGCAACTTATTGACACCCTACTGTTAGCTCTAACCTCAATCTCTTCCCTCTCCTGTCCAGACCTGGCTGACAATCATTACAACCATACCCCCAAATCACGCTAGATGAAGTAGCTCCAGTATCAATCTGACCCTCCCGACACAGAACATGGCAACCCTGGCACACATCTGAAACATGTTTTCTCCAGCGCTGCTCCAGATGTGCAGAATGCTTGTGGAGAAAATCACGAATATCAGCAGACTTCCTCTATTATAAATTTATGCTCAAAACATACAATTCGGCCCTCAACATTGCTAAACAGAAGTACTTCACCTCTCTCATCTCCTCACTCTCAAAAAACCCAAAACAACTCTTTGACACTTTTCATTCCCTTCTAATCCCTAAAGTTCCATAATTTGTCACTGACCTCTGCGCTGATGGCATGGCCACTAACTTCAGAGACATGATTGGCAGTATCCGGCAGGAAATAATCTCCCAGTCCCCAAATAATTTCAATCCTCCTACCTCCCATTCTTCCACATACTCTCTGTCTTCTTTTGACCCTATAACAGATGAAGAAGTCTCCAGGCTTCGCTCTTCTCGACCCACGACCTGTAACAGTATTTCACGCCCTGCCCTGTGAGAGGCCTGAGAAGATCTGACAGAATTGCTACACATGAGTCTATCTGACAGATTGTTCTGTTTCTCTTTGTTGTGGTTTTGGGCAGGATCCCACCACCCCACAGGTTCTGCTCATTAGCTATTTAGTGGTGCTATTTATACCGTCCTCTCACTATAGCCCTTGCGGTTTATATTTGTTTTGGAGTTCTCATCTGGTGTTTTGTGGATCTCCTGCTCGCCGTCCGTCTTAAGCTAAGTCCTACTCCTTTCCTTTTGTTCTGTGTTCTGGCTAGGCCTCAGGAAGACGCTGGTTCCTATACCTTGCGCTAGGAACTGGTTGTCTTATCTTCAGCTCCCTAGCTGAGGGTTTGTTTCAGTTTCAGCTAGGCTCAGGTTCCAGCGCATGAGCACTTCCGCCCTAAGGATTTGCTCATGTTGTCAGCAGTCAGGGAAAGGCTCAGGGATTGTCAGGTGGTGACCTTTCCCTTTTCCCTAGCTTTGGGGCCTAGCCTGGTGTTTTGTTGCTTTTGTTGTATTTGGTTTGCTTCCCTTCCCTCACCTACCGTGACACAGTGATCCTATTCCATCACACCTCCTTCAGTCCCTCTCTCCGTCTGTCATTACTCACCTTACTACAATTTTTTATGTTTCTCTCTCTTCTGGTATATTTTCCTCCTCTTTCAAACACTTCATTATAACCCCACTACTAAAACCAACATCTCTTGACCCGACCTGTGCTGCTAACAGCCGACCTGTTTCTAACCTCCCCTTCATCTCTAAACTCCTTGAACATCTTGTCTGCTCTCGCTTAATAAGCCATCTCTATGCAAACTCTCTTCTTGACCCCTTACAATCTACCTTTCGCCCTCTTCACTCTACAGAAACTGCCCTTATTAAAGTGTCTAAACTATCTACTGACAGCAAAAATAAATGGTGATTATTCTCTACTGATTTTTCTGGATCTCTCGGCAGCATTTGAGACTGTAGACCATAAACTCTTCCTCACCATGCTCCACTTAATTGGCCTTAAGGACACTGCTCTCTCTTAGTTCTCTTTCTATTTCTCTGGCAGCTCATTCAGTGTATCATTCGCTGGCTCTTCCTCTTAATGTTGGCTTCCCTCAGGGCCCTAGGTCCTCTACTCTTCTCCCTCTACACAGCCCCCATCGGACAGTAGGTTTGGCTTTCGGTACCATCTCTATGCTGACGACACCAACTATACACTTCATCCCCTGACATCACCCCTGTTTTACTCCAAAACACCAGTAATTGTCTGGCAGCTGTCTCTAACATCATGTCCTCTCTGTATCTAAAACTGAACCTCTCAAAAACTCAACTTCTTGTCTACATCTACTAACCCACCTAAACTTGATATTTCTATTTCGGTCTGCAACACTATCATAACTCCTGTGCAACATGCCCGCTGTCTTGGGGCCACGTTTGACTCAGATCTTTCCTTTGTTTCCTATATTAAATCACTTGGACGCTCTTGTCATCTGCATCTCAAGAATATCACCAGAATCCGCCCTTTTCTTACGGTGGAAACAGCAAAAACTCTTGTTGTTGCCTTGATTCATTCTCGTCTTGACTACTGCAACGCATTACTAATCGGTCTCCCTCTTACTAAACTCTCCCTTCAGTCTACCTAAATGCTGCAGCCAGACTCATCTATCTATCCAACCACTACACTGATGCTACTAGCTTGTGCCAGTAACTTCACTGGTTGCCCATCCACTACAGAATACAGTTCAAACTTCTCACACTCACCCACAAAGCTCTCCACAGTGCTGCACCTCCACACATCTCCTCCCTCATTTCCATCTACCACCCTATTCGTGTTCTTCGTTCTGTTAGTCAGCTAAGATTAACATCCTCCATAATTCGTACCTCTGACTCCAATCTTCAAGACTTTTCTCATGCTGCACCTACTCTCTGGAATACTCTGACCCGGAATATCAGGTCAATTCACAACTTCTCCACCTTCCAAACATCTTTTCAAGCAGGCTTATCAAGGTACCTAAAAGTACTATTCCACGAGTAAACCTCTTCCCCACCAACTCCTCTGACCTGAACTTGATCATCTAACAGTCCCAAACCCAAAGCAGATTGTCCAGCACCACTCCTTTCAGTTGACTTGAATCCTATTTATCACAATCGGCGACCTTATGTGTCACCCCCAATTCCTCATAGATTGTAAGCTCCTGTGAGCAGGGCTCTGACTCCTAGTGTTTCAGTTGCATATTAGTCAGATACTTTAGTTTTGTACACAAGCTCTATGTATGTGTAAAGTGCTGTGGAATTTGGTGGCCCTATATAAATAAATATTATTATCTGAATGGGGTTGTTTCTGTAGAATATTTACAAACCAGATTCAGATGCATGGAAAAGTTGAAGACATTTCTGCTACAAATTTGAACATACTCTAAGGTGTACACTTCAGACATTGAGTGTGCCTTATGTCTGAAGTGTTCAATATCACACATAGATATTATGCCTGTTTAAAAACCTATCAATGCAACAAATTGTATGATTCTTTTATAGAAAAGGGATGACCTTAGGATGAACAGATGTCTCACTAACACTCAACTTCAGTGAGACATCTGGCTATGTAAAGGTGCCCTCAAGGTAACCCACAAACAATTAGCATGCTGCTTTGTGATGCTGGTGTATCTCATTTGTAAGTAAACATATCAAGCCATATGCATGAAAAATGCTCTAAGTGAAAGTGTCATGGCACTTTTTTAAAATATGAACACTCATTTCGAGGACTCTAGGAAAGGTAGGTGATAACACTTGTGGGTGATGTGATGTTGGTGATCACTCAGCTTTCTAGTCTAGGTTCACTTTGCTTAAATCTCTGCTGGTATTTAAACCTATACTGTGACAGACCAATACACCTCAACATGACAAACAGATTCCAATAGACTCATTACTTGATTTCTACTTTACAGAATAGCGGAATTTACTTTAGTAGACAGAATATCAAGCAGGACAACTGAAGCCCAAACCTGAATCCTTTGGACTTCATTTACCTCACTGAAGTGAATTGATCTATTGCAGTACACATTTGAATATCATTTTTGGGTATTTAATAGTATACTGCATGAAAAGCCCAGCGGAGAGCTAGATACAGTGTTAACCCAGCTTAAGACAGCTGAGTAATGGTCACCATTACGGCTTCCACATGGGACATGATGGACATAAGCTGCTAAACAAGATGTCTAATGATTCATAGACTTGGGTTCTTGATCAGCATAACATTTAAACTGCCTGCCTATTATTGTGGAGGCCCCCCCAATGCCTCCAGAGCAGCTCTGTTCTGTTGCGGTATGACCTGTCTGACCTGTAGGTATCCTGTGGTATCTGGCACTATTTGCAAGGTGGTACTTCCATAGATCAGATTTGTATACCTGCATATCCCTAGATGCTTGATTGGATTGAGATCTGGGAAATTTGGAAGCTACTAAACACTGCATACCTGGAGCACCCCACAAAACCTGCCATTTTGGAGATGCTGTCTCAAAGTCGTCTAAACAGCAAAAGTTCGCCTTATCAGTCACTGTAGGCTTGCCTTTTTTCCTACTTCAGATTTCCTGGGGAAGTCTAGCGTTTTCTTCGGGTTTCTGAAATCTCCACGGCTCAACATAAATGAGGTAATCCTCCAGCACTCTGTGTGCCACAATGAAACCTACGGCCTCTCGGAGCTGCTGTAGATTTCTGTTTTCACTTGTGCCGAAAACTTGTGCAAATAAAAATTTATGTGTTGGGCCCGATGACCCCTTCCTTGTCAAGCCTTTTTTTCGGAGAGTGGTAAGGGCGGCGTAGAAACTTGCAAATAAATTTGTCTGAAGTTCCATTTAAAAAGTCACAAACACAGTGTTTGTTACTTTTTTACACCAGAAAAGTGGCTCAAAGAAATGATAGATCTCCCCCATTGACTTCAAGAACTGACTCATCACTTTCTGCATAATATATTTCACCTCTTGACAGGTTCCAGTGTCCACTTCCCCTGTAAGTGTTTTTAATGTTATGACTGATTGATGTGTATTTGCTATTTTTATTTTTTTATTTTTATTTTTTATTTTTTTTATTTAGGTGTCTGGGGATCCTATTATTATTTGACCCTCTCTACATAATCTAAAATGTTCTGCAGTCCCACTCCAGCAAACTAGCCTGAATCGGTGCCCCATTAATTCTTGTTCTATACAAACTAGAGCAGGCTTTTGTAACATGCTAATGAGACCCCAAAGACTATAGCACATATTCATGCATGAAGTTCTGCTTCTAATGAATTCTCTTTAGTTCAGTACATACAATCTTGCCAAATTCGGAGGAAGATTTGCCAGTATCTACACTGCTTAGGAAACATGTGGCATTCATATCTTAGCGGCGGCACCAGTGGAACACCTGTATATTTCATCATTTCCCTAAAGCCAAACATTGCTCCTTTCCCACAGTGCAAAGAAAACAAAATAGTAGATGCTATCCTTATTCAAAAAAACAAATGACAAACGAAGCACTAGGAGGTACATATTGTTTTATGGAGCTGTTGTGGAAAAGACACACTGCGGCAGAAGATTGAATAAATAGCTCCTTTTAAGAGACATAGATTATTTTAAGGATGTGATGGTTGTGACAGAGGGGAGCAGAACATGCATTTACATTCACAGCAGAAAACCGTGACATTCATTCCAAATGCTGTGTTAATTTGTGATCATTTTCTCGATAAAATATCAGTTAGTAGAATGTGACAAAGATGTTGCTGTGCTGACAGCCTACCTTTAACTTCTTCCTTAACCAGCAATGTTGAAACGTAGAGGTTTTGTGAAAAGTTGTCACCAGGCACTTGTGAAGTTTAGCATTGGAACATGAAATTTACATTCACGCAATGCCAGAAAATTGCACTTTTTTTTTAGCAGCACAATGAATGCTAAATTGTTGTTGTCTTTCTTTTGAGAATTATAAAGTATCATCACAAAGCAAGGCATTATTGTTTGTGCAATGTCATCGTTATTACTTTTATTTTATTGAAAATTTCTACATGTGCAGTAGAGATGAGCGAATCGAAAGTGGAATTTGATCCGAATTTCAGGAAAAATTCTAATTGCACCAAATCCGAATTTCCTCACGCTTTGTGGTAACAAATAAATTTTTTTTCCTAAAATGGCTGCTGCACATGTTAGGACATGGAGCAAAGAACTCTGGGAACAAGGGATCACCCACAATGGCATGCATGCAGCCAATCAGCAGCCAGCCAGCGCTGTGATGTCATAGCCCTATAAATAGCCTCAGCCATCTTGGATTCAGCCATTTTCCAGTGTACTTAGTGCAGGGAGAGACGTCAGCAGACGCTAGAGAAAACTTTTATTGCTAAATAGAAGTTCTGGGAAAGATCATTAGAAGTGTAGGGAAAGCATAGGGAGGAATTATTCCACACTATAAAAGGAGAACAGGGACCAATAGGGGAGTGTACAGCCTGGGTAATAGGAACAATCCTATTACACCTTGCTGCACTGACGGATCCAAATTGCAATTATACTGCTGCTTTCAGGTTTGCAATAGATGATAACTCTGTAATTCCAGCAAACCTTGCATGTTCTGGGGTTCAAATGCTGTGTGATACAGCCATTAACAGGGTGTATTACTAGAAAATATGTATGTCTTATTAGCCCTTGTGCATTGCAGTTATATGTTCTAAAGCCTTTTTTGGCGTGTATTAGTGGCAAAAAAAAGTATTTTCTCGTGCTTTTTTCCATTGGGGGACACAGACCATGGGTATAGCTTAGAGGTATTAGTAGGAGGGACACTATGCAAATGAAAGAGCTCCTCCTCCTCGGGCTATACCCCCAGACTCCACCAGGAGGAACTCAGTCTTTGCTTAGTGTCTGGTGAAGGAGGTTGACACTCTCTGATTCTACTCCTTTTTGTTATTTTTATTCTAGATGGGGACACAGGTCGGCATGGCGCCTTCCTGGTCCCCCGTGGAGTGCCCGCCGCCGTCTTTGGGACGTTGCCTGGCTGCCTCCATTTCCCCCCAAGAAGATAAGTGGATCCGGGCTCGACCTGTTAGCTCCGGCATCCCACCAGCTGCTGGGACGCCTGCTGCCTACCCTCCTCCAGAGCACTGTTCTCCTGGATTGGAGTCAGAAGTCTGAAGAGGCGCATCCCTGCTGGTCTGGACATCGAGGGAGCATGCTGAGCAGATAAGTGTTGCCCAATCCCTTCCCCTCCCTCTGTGTCTATTTGTCTGTGGCTACCTGGGTGAACTTGAAGAAGGATCCTGATGGGGCACTTTCTTCATTTTGGCACTGGAGTACTGGCATCTCTTCCCCCTTAAACTGTGGGCTTCAGCGCTTCTCTCGTCGGGCCTTGGCTGCTGCGCTCCCTCAGCGCCCGCCGGCAGGCCGCTCCTCCACGTGGTGTTTGTTTAAATCACGCGCGCGCTTATTTCCGCGCGCGTGCGCTTATTTTCGCGCATATTTTCGCGCGTGCGCTTATTTTCGCGCGTGCGCTTATTTTCGCGCATATTTTCGCGCGTGCGCTTATTTTCGCGCATATTTTCGCACGCGCGCATATTTTCGCGCACGCGCATATTTTTGCGCGCGCGCTTATTTTTCGCGCGCTTTTTTCGCGCCATAATGACGCGTTCGGGGAGGCGGAGCCTCGGCATGCCGCTCTGACTCTCCTTACACCGGAGACTCTGTTTGCTCATGGCCGTGCAGCTCCTCATCACTCTACTCCGTTTTGTGCCAGGCAAGCTGGTAGCTCAGTGGTACTGCTGCTGCTGCCCCATGTCCAGGCTTTCTGAGTTCAAAGCCCCTTTCAGCCTTCAAAAATTGTTTATATTATTCTAGATGGGGACACAGGTCGGCAGGGCGCCTTCCTGGTCCCCCGTGGAATGCCCGCTGCCGTCCTTGGACGCTGCCTGGCTGCCTCCATTGCCCCCCAAAGAAGACAAGTGGATCCGGGCTCGACCTGCAGCTCCGGTATCCCACCAGCTACTGGGTCTCCTGCTGCCACCCTCCACCAGAACACTGCACTCCTGGACAAGGAGTCAGAAGCCTGATGAGGTGCATCCCTGCTGGTCCTGGAGTCGAGGGAGAAGTTCTGCAGGAGAAGTTCTGCAGGAGCAGATAAGTATTACCTGCATCCCTGCCTTACCCCCCTCCTCCACCCCTCCTCCACGTCCCTGGGGGCCTGCGGTCCCCGCTTGGGCATCTGCCATGTCCAGCGCGGCCGCTAAATTGGTCTTAGTCGCCAAGGCAACCATGTCCTTTAATCCTGTGGCGCTAACGACTCCATCTCTCTCAGTGGTCCCCACAGTGGGTGACTGACTACGAAGAGGCAGCGTGAGCGGCAGCATCACACCTCGGATGTCTCCGTCTCTCCACCCCCCTCACCTCGCCGGTGGCGCTTGCGGACTGCTCTTCCCCCTCCCTAGGGAGAGTAATCCGAAGGAGAATTATCCGGCTCGGACGAGCCAGGTCCTTTTTGGACTATAGGGCATTTTCAAATCCTGTGACGCCAACCACCTCTCTAAGTGGTTTTCCACAGAAGACGCCCGACTACTAACAGGGAGCGTGAGCAGCAGCATCCCTCCTCGGATGGCTCTGGCTCTCCCCCCCCCCCCCCCTCGTCTAGAGGCGCGTTCGGGCGACTCTCCCCTCCCTTAGGGAGCGCAAGTCTGAAGGAGAATTTCCGGCTCTGATTAGGTCATGGAGCGGGACCCCTCGCCTAAGCTCTCCACCAGGGTGGCTGACTTAGTGGTGACTGTCCGAGACACCTTTATTCTCCAAGGGGATTCTCCTCCTTCCACTGGTCAGGAGTTCCCCCTTTTTCCGTCCAGGCAGTCTGAGACTACCATGTTCCCGGTCCATGAGGGATTTTTCCGCGGTCATGTCCAGGGCCTGGGGTGGTCTTAATAAGGTTCTCGACCACCCAGCGCATGAATATACTTTCCTTTCCCTGCTGACGGCGAGGAGAGGTGTCTCCTCCCCCTAAGGTGGATCCTCCGGTGGCCGGATTAGCCAATTATGTGGCCCTTCCTGTCTTAGTCAGTTCCTCTTTCCAGGATGCTGTAGACAGACGCATAGACTCTCTTCCAGGTCCTTTTTTCGCTGGCAGCGCGTCCCTGTGACCTACCTTTCACTCAGCAGGGGTAGCCAGTGCTCTCTCGGTGTGGTTACAACACCACCACCAGGAACTGGCGGTACGAGATGCGGCTACTAACACACTGGAGTTGGTTCTCCAGATGTCTCAGGCTTCTAAGATTCTTTGCGAAGCTTCTAGGGACATTGTTTCCCTCTTTGCCCGCAGGTTGGCCATCTCTGTCACTCAGCGCGAAGAGATTTGATTGAAGGTGTGGGATGCTGACGCCTCCACCAAGCGTTCCCTTGCTAATCTCCCCTTTGGGGTTTCCAGACCTTATGGGGATCAGCTGGACGAGTTCATCTCTGCATGCCTTTTGCCGTTTCTCATCTGGTAGGCCGTCGCCTGCTTCCTCCGCCGGGGGTCTCAGGTCGCCCGCAAAGAGCCCTTCCTTTGCACCAGCCTTCCCGGCACTAGAGGGCCCAGTCAGCCCGCCCTGCTGCTCCTAGGCCTATCACATGTCCCGATTGCGGAATCCCACCATTGATTCCTGCCCTTCGCCATTATGGGTCGACACTGTCAGTTTGTCGCCCTTCCTTCGGGTTGGCGACCACCCCGCGGGTCCTTGCCACGGTCCTGGACCGCTCATGGCGCTTCTTCGTACCAGGGGCATTCCTTTGCTGCCCTATCGGGACGATATCCGGATAGAGGCCCCCCTCTCTACCGCAGACCACGGACAGCGTCCGGATCACTGTTCAGACCCTGGAACGGTTCGGCTGGCTGGTAACTTTCCCAAACTCCTGCCTCTTCCCGTCCCAGAGGCTCTCCTTCCGGAGGGTGATTTTGGACACCTCGGCTGCCTAAGTATTCTACCAGCCTTCAAGTCCTCCCAGGTCCAGGGGGCAGTGTCGCATCTGCTGCGCTCCCCGTGCCTCTCCATTCGGGAATACTTGCAGGTCCTGGGTCTTATGGTAGCCTCTTTCGAGGCCTTCCATATGCCCAGTTTCACACTCGCCTGGCGCAACAGGAGATCCTTTACCTTTCAGCGGGTTCGGGCAGCTCTCCCTTGGTGGCTGTTCCCAAAGAACCTGAGGTCGGGGAGTTCCTTTCTCGCATTCTCCTGGACGATCGCCGCCACCGATGCCAGCATCCTGGGTTGGGGGGGGGCGTTTTCCAGTCTCGCACGGTTCAAGGAATTTGGTCGGTGGCAGAGTCTCGCCTTCCAATCAACTTTCTGGAACTGAGGGCGATTTTTTCCGCTCTCTCTCTCCTATTGGACCTCTCTCCTTGCGGGCCTCCCAGTGCGGGTTCAAACGGGCAATGCCGCGGCCGTGGCCTATATCAACCATCAGGGCGGGACCCGCAGCCGGATGGTGATGCAGGAGGTGAAGAGAATTGTGACGTGGGCGGAGACGCACGTTCCGGTGTTGTCAGCAGTTTGCATTCCAGGAGTGGACAACTGGACAGCGGACTTTCTAAGCCACAACACGGTGGATCCAAGCGGGTGGTCTCTGCATCCAGAAGGGTTCGAGGAAATCTGCCACAGATGGGACCGTCCGGATGTGGACTTAATGGCGTCCGGGTTCAACAACAAGATCCCAGTGGTCCTGGCTCGCGCCCGAGATCCGGAGGCGTACGGATGGATGCGCAGGTGTCTCCGTGGCAGGACTTCAGCCTCCTCTGTTTTCCTCTCCTACCAAAGGGTCTACGCCAGTTCGAGGCGGAAGGGACTCCGACCGTTCTCATCACCCCAGAGTGGCCTCGCCGCGCGTGGTTTTTTCGGACGTGGCTCGGTTGCTGGCGGACGCCCCATGGCCTCTTCCCGACGGACAGGACCTACTGTCTCAGGGCCCGTTCTTCCACCGGAATTTGCGGTCTCTTCGTTTACCGGCATGACTGTTGAAACCGCCATCCTGATAAAGATGGGGTTCTCGGATTCAGTGGTTAGGACCATGATCAGTCCGGGGAAGTCTTCTTCCTCCCGGATTTACTATCGTACCTGGATGGCCTTCCTATCCTTTTTTGAGGGTTCGGGGTTCCCTCCCCTTCGGTTTTCCATCTTGATGGTACTGTCTTTTCTTCAGTCTGGGCTTGTGCAGGGACTGTCGCTTAGTTCCCTGTAAGGTCAGGTTTCGGCGCGGGCCGTCAGAGGTCCCTTGCTCTTAAGGGTCCGGTGGTGACCTTTCTTCGGCGGTGGCGCATTCGGTTCCCCGTATGTTCCCCCTTTGTCTCCTTGGGATCTCAATTTGGTTCTGCGCGCTCTGCAGTCGGCCCCCTTCGAGCCTTTGAGGAGGGTCTCTCTGACTGTTCTCATCTGGACTTCCTTGTGACCATAGCTTCTGATACAGCTACATAGCGTAGTGATTAAAGTTCTGGGCTATTATGCAGTGGCTGTGAGTTCACGTCCCATCACGAGCTTTTAAGTCAGACTGGTGTCGGAGCTGGCCGCTCTTTCCTGTCAGGAGCCTTTCTGGTTTTCCACCAGGATTAAGTTGTGCTCCGTCCAGTCCCCTTCTTTTTGCCCAGGGTGGTCTCTCCCTTCCGCCTTGATGAGGATCTTGTCCTGCCTTCCTTTTGTCCTTCTCCGGCTAACCCCAAGGAATGCACTCTGCATTCCCTGGATGTTGTACGGGTCCTGGAGGTGTGTCTCGCGGCTACTGCTTCCGTCCGCCGTTCTTGGCGCTCTGGATCTGCTTGGCTATTTCCGCGGCTTGTCACGCTTGTGGTGGAGTTCCCCCGGCTAGAATTGCCGTTCTCTCCATTGGGGCGGAGGGGGCTTCCTGGGCAAGACGCAGTCGTGCCTCTGCGTCTCAGCTGTGTACGGCGGCCACCTGGTCGTCCTTGCATACCTTTGCAAATTTTTGTCAGTTGCATTCACTGGCTTCGGCTGATGCGGCTTTGGCCGCAGGGTTTTGCAGGCTGTGGTTCCTGTTTGACCGTTGGGGCGTTCCTCCTGGCGGTGCTGGTATTTTTTCCCACCCCATGGACTGCTTTTGGACGTCCCATGGTCTGTGTCCCCCAATGGAAAAAAGCACGAGAAAAGGAGATTTTTGTGAAACTCACCTGTAAAATCTTTTTCTCGTCTTTTCCATTGGGGGACACAGCTCCTACCCATTATTCCTGTTGCAGGAGGGGTCTTTAGTTCAGTTTTTCTGTTTCTGGTTGGACCTTATGGCTTGGTCCGATGGTTTCCATGATTTTTTCTTGCTCCTTCTCCTACTGCTTGTGCAACGCCTGAGTTCCTCCTGGTGGAGTCTGGGGGTATAGCCCGAGGAGGAGGAGCTCTTTCATTTGCATAGTGTCCCTCCTACTAATACCTCTAAGCTATACCCATGGTCTGTGTCCCCCAATGGAAAAGACGAGAAAAAGATTTTACAGGTGAGTTTCACAAAAATCTCCTTATTTGCTGTTCAGCGGTGCAGTTATATGTTCTAAAGCCTTTTTTCGCATGTATTATTGGCAAAAAAATATTATTATTTGCCATTCAGTGGTGCAGTTATATGTTCTAAAGCCTTTTTTGCGTGTATAAATAGGAAAAAAGGCTTATTTGCCGTTGTGTGGTGAAGTGAGAAAATTACAGCCCTTTTTGGTGTATATTAGTTGAAAAAAAAAATATATTATTTGCCGTTCAGTGGTGCAGTTTTATGTTCTAAAGCCTTTTTTGGCATTTATTAGAGGGAAAAAAGGGCTTATTAGCCATTGTGTGGTGAAGTGAGAAAATTACAGCCCTTTTTGGTGTATATTAGTTGAAAAAAAAATATATTATTTGCCGTTCAGTGGTGCAGTTTTATGTTCTAAAGCCTTTTTTGGCATTTATTAGTGGTAAAAATAAAGGGCTTATTAGCAGTTGTGAAGTAAGAAAATTACAGCCCTTTTTGGCGTGTATTAGTGGCAAAAAAATATTATTTGCCGTTCAGCGGTGCAGTTATATATTCTAAAGCCTTTTTTGGTGTGTATTAGTGGCAATAAATAGTGGCAATAAAAGGATTATTTGCCGTTGTGTAGTAAAGTGACCAAATTACGGCCTTTTTTTGGGTGTATTAATTTCCTTTTTATTTGATCTTACAGTATGTCAGACAGAGAAGTGACAGGCCCTGCACAGGGGAGGGGCAGAGGCCTAAATGTTTCTGGCACAGGAACATGTTGCAACAGAGTAAGGGGGCATGCAGCAGTCGAGAGGCCTAAGCTCCCGCTGTCATCTAGTGGTCATGTCTTGACCAGCAACCCAGCGGTTCTTGAATGGTTGACTCGGTCATCCACTTTGTCCCAAGTGACATCAGACACCCCCAGCCAAGAGTCGGTAGGTTCGGCAGATACAACCCTTAATTGGCATGGCCCAGGAGCAGGCCCTGTGCCCTCACCTGTCCTCAACCTGTCTCTGTCCTTTTCTGTTCCCTCAGCCAGAGAACTATTATATGCTGTGGGCTCAGCTTCACTATACAGCGAGAACGAGCTACTAGAGGACAGTCAGCAGCTACTGGCCAGCCAAGATGTGGAGGAGACATCCGCCGCTTCCTCCGGTAGGCGGGCAAGTAGGGATGAGGAGAGTGTCATGGGAGCTGGTGTTGCGAGCGGTCAGGCTCCTGACCATTGAGGAGGACATCAGTGACTTGCAGACAGTACTCGATGATAATGTAGCCGATTACAATTGGGAGCTGGGTGACGAAGGGGCTTCATCATCATCGGGAGAAGGGGGTGGCAGCTTACGCGTGAGGCAGAGGCGGAGCCAGCAAGTCGGTAGTGTGGCCGGAAGTCAGCAGGGTGGCAGCAGTGGAAGGTCGGGAGCCAAACATGCTCGGAGTAGACCTCCCGCTTTGCAGGAGTCTACCTGCCCGGAAAGTAGTGGTGCAGGGGCTCACGGAGGCAGTGGCGGTAGCAGTCAGTTCAGAGTGTTGGGGGAAAATCACCTACTCAGTGATGTGGCAGTTTTTCGTTAAGCTGCAGGAGGAGGTGAACATGACCATTTGCCAAATCTGTGGGCAGAAGGTGAAGCGTGGCCAGGGTGTCAATGTTGGCACCACGCCCCTGCGTCAACATATGCAGCGTCACCATAAAGTGGCCTGGGATAATCGTGGCTCCGATGTGGTGGTCCAGCCTGCCGCAGCAACCGCTACATCACCCAATGGCATGCACCCGATTTCAGGAAGTCAAGACTCCACCACCTCAACTGAAGGGAGCTGTCTGTCCTTCCCATCATCTGCCAGTCTGTTGCTCCTGATCCTCGCCCTCTTACTCCTCGTCAGTCATTCCGTCAGCAATCTATCACTGAAGCGATTGCCAAGAGACAACAGTATGCATGCAGAAGTTGAACGTGCTTCTGGCCAAGTTGCTGGTGCTGCAGTCCCTCCCTTTCCAAGTGGTGGACTCTGCACCTTTCAGAGAACTGATAGCTTGTGCTGAGCCGAAGTGGAGAGTCCCAAGCCTTCATTTCTTTGCAAAAAAGGCAGTAACAGCCCTGCACACGTATGTAGAACAGAAGGTCGGACAGTCCTTGAGCCTCTCGGTGTCTGCCAAAGTGCACGGCAGCGCCGACATGTGGAGCTGTAACTACGGTCACAGACAATACATGTCCTTTACGGCCCACTGGCTGAATGTGGTTCCTGCACAGCCACACCAGCAACTTGGCCAGGGGATGCTGCTTCCGCCTCCACGTTCTCACGCTGTTGGTCCTGCGACAATGTCCTCCTCTGCCTCCTTATTCTCCACTTTTTCCTCAGGCTCCACTGCAGGGACAATTCACAGTGCCCCTCCAGCATACCACATGTGCAGGGCATGACGGTGGCATGCTGTTCTGCATCTCATTTGCCTGGGTGAACGAAGTCACACAGGGGAGGAACTGCTCTTTGTCCTTCATCAAGAAATCTAATTCTGGCTTTCTCTGCGATGACTCAAAATCGGGACCATGGTGACCGACAACGGGAAGAACATGGTGTCGGTGCTGCATAAAGGAGGGCTGAGCCATGTGCGCTGCATGGCACACATCTGATTGTCAAGCAGTTATTGAAGTCTTTCACCCATCTGCAACACATTCTAAAAATAGCCAGGAAACTTGGCATATACTTCAGCCATTTGTACACCACAAAGCACACCCTTATTGAGCTGCACCTTTCAGAGAACTAATGGCTTGTGACGAGTCGAGGTGGAGAGTCCCAAGCCGTCATTTCTTTGCCATAAAGCCAGTACCAGCCCTGCACAAATATGTAGAACAGAAGGTGGGCCAGTACTTGAGCCTGTCTGTGTCTGCCAAAGTGCACGGCAGCGCCGACGTGTGGAGCTGTAGCTAAGGTCAATTACAATATATGTCCCAGCGGGTAAATGTGGTATCTGCCCAGCAAAACCAGCAACTTGGCCAGGTGTTGATGCATCTCAAATTTTCCTTAAACCTGACAGACATCCATGCCCACTCCTCGCTTGTGAATAGCGGAAGCTGACTGGAAAGGCGATGACCATGTTGCAGCTGGTATTCCACAACTGCCCTCTGCTGCTCACAAAGCCTGGCCAACATGCGGAACATGGAGTTCCAGCACGTACTCGCGTCGCACAACAGCGAGCTGGCAATTTCAAGCGCTGCTGCAGTGTTGACAGACCGGCTAAAGATGTTGGTGACTTGCACACACACGGCGCACCTTCAACAGTAGCTCAGGCAAATTGGGGTAGATTTTGATAAACCGCTGAACCACAAGGTTGAAGACGTGGGCAAGGCATGGGATATGTCTAAGCTTGCTGAGCACCAAAGCCGCCACCAAGTTACGGCCATTATCAGACGCAACCATGCATGGTTCTAGGTTGGGTGGCGAGAGCCACAGCCCAGTCTGGTCTTTTATCCCCTGCCACAGCTCTGCGGCTGTGTGCTGTTTGTCTCCTAAGCACATCAGCTTCAGCACTGCCTGTGGACGCTTCCCCACTGCAGTGCTACACTGCTTCCAGCTACCGACTGATGACTGACTGGTGCTGCACGTGGGTAATTCAGAGGTGGAAGTGGAGGAGGAGGCGGAGGAGGAGAAGTGGGGGTTTGAGCCACTAACGTAGGTGCTGGTGGAAACCCTGATCGATGTAGGGACCGCAATCCTTGGAGTCGGTAGCACCTGTGCTATGCCAGGGTCCGACTTGCTTCTAGCCTCCACAACATTCACCCAGTGTGCTGTCAGGGAAATGTATCGTCCCTGGCCGAATGCACTTGTCCATGTGTCTGTGGTTAAGTGCACCTTCCCAATAACTGCGTTGGTCAGGGCATATTTGATGTTACGGGACACATGTTGGTGTAAGGCGGGCACGGCACACCTTGCAAAATAGTGACTTCTTTATTAACTTCAACTTTTCTTCATATAACACTGCCGTCTCCGAAGCAAATAGTCCATGTACAAAACATGTGTTGCATAAAGATTCATAAAATGGCGGCATGCATAAGATGGTGGTTCAACTGTTCAATCTTGTCATTTAACATAAAATGGTGGATGTATTTCTCTCTTCAGTATCTGTATTCTCACTTTAAGTTATTTAAGCACTTTATGATCTCTCTGAATTTGGTCGCAATTTGTAGTATACAGTAAGCAGTAACTATTTGCAGATTGGTTGAGTATGATCTGGTATGTTTGTATGCAATTTGGATTGGAATATGGAATTTGAATTTGTATGTGAACTTTGAGTTCGCAATTGGTGGAACTGTAAGTAAACACATATAACTGGTTCAGTATACAGTTCTAATAACTGTATTAACAGTAGGAACATTATATAACTGTTTTAAATACCTATTATGGCCTCTCTGCTTCCATAAAACACAGCTCTTAGTGGAGTGAATGTCTGTTCAGCTTCTCTCCTCTGGTGTAATGATTCTAGCAGCTCCTGCTAGGGGAATTTCCCACATAGGCTGTGTTTGGTGCTGGCTGTGATTGGTCAAAACTCTTGCTGTTTGTGAGGCTGGCTGCGATTGGTCAAGACTCCTGCCCAGCAACAACAGTTTAACTCTATGCTTTCTGTTGTTTCTGCTGTGTCATTGAGCTTACCTTACATTATATAATGAATCTTAAAGGAATATTATCTTTTCTGCTTCTGTGAACACAATATATAACAGTTTTATGACATCCAAACATGAAGTTACTGTAAATAACTCTGCTTTTGTCTTTAACACACAAACAGGAACTGTATTAAGGTTATTGGCAGGTTTAGCTGTATAAACATATAAGCTTTATTATCAGCCTAGGACAGGTCTTAGCTGGCCAGCTACACCACAGGAGACACTGTCTACATAAAAACTGCAATAATTGTAGTTAATGGCACTCCTTATGCGACTGTTGGTGCTCAGTGGAAGTGATCAATTAGATTTATGAAGTAACCACGGCACTCATTTGGATGATCTAAAGATAATTAATTTATTTAATTGTCCATCCCAAAGTGATCTTTTAAATAATGGCCAACGTTTCGGTCCACCAGGACCTTGTTCACGGCCTAAGTATAAATACCGTATTTTTTGCCGTATAAGACGCACTTTTTCCCCCCCCAAAAGTGGGGGGGAAATAGCAGTGCCTCTTATACGGCGAATGTAGCCGATTTTGCCTAGTTTTCAATGATACACCCGCCGCGATGCCGTGCGGCGGGTGTATCAGCTAGTGAGGGAGGAGGGGCTGGGGGCGGCATCTGCATTTATAATGACAGCGGGGCCCGTGCAGTGACTGTATTCTACTACACGGGCCCCGCTTACTGTACAATCATATCCCTAATAGTTAATTGTGGTGTGCATGTAAAAGCATAATGAGCGATAATGATGAGCGCTGTCTATTACTTACAATTAGAAGCGCTCGCCGTTCGGAGCAGAGAGGAGGGAGGAGGCATGCCGGGAGGACGGGCGCTGGCAGTGTGAGTCATACGTCACGCGCCTGCGCCGCCCACTTTATGAATGAAGCAGGCGGCGTGGGCGCATGACGGATGACTCACACTGCCAGCGCCTGGTGTGTCCTCCCGGCCTGCCTCCTCCCTCCTCTGCTCCGAACGGCGAGCGCTTCTAATTGTAAGTAATAGACAGCGCTCATCATTATCGCTCATTATGCTTTTACATGCACACAACAATTAACTATTAGGGATATGATTATACAGTAAGCGGGGCCCGTGTAGTAGAATACAGTCACTGCACGGGCCCCGCTGTAATTACAAATGCAGATGCGACCTCCACCCCCATTATAAAAGCAAATGCGACCCCCACACTTATGGAGGGGATCTGTGGATGACACATAGTATAAGATGCTATATATGTGTCATCCACAGATCCCCCCCATAACTGTCATACACAGATCCTCATAACAGTGCCATCCAGAGAGGATCCCCCATAAGTGTCACCCACAGATCCCCCATACCAGTGCGTCACTCACAGATCCCCCATAACAGTGCGTCACCCACAGATCCCCCATAACAGTGCGTCATCCACAGATCCCCCATAACAGTGCGTCACTCACAGATCCCCCATAACAGTGCGTCACCCACAGATCCCCCATAACAGTGCGTCACCCACAGATCCCCCATAACAGTGCGTCACCCACAGATCCCCCATAACACTGCGTCACCCACAGATCCCCCATAACACTGCGTCACCCACAGATCCCCCATAACAGTGCGTCACCCACAGATCCCCCATAACAGTGCGTCACCCACAGATCCCCCATAACAGTGCGTCACCCACAGATCCCCCTTAACAGTGCGTCACCCACAGATCCCCCATAACAGTGCGTCACCCACAGATCCCCCAGAACAGTGCGTCACCCACAGATCCCCCAGAACAGTGTGTCATCCACAGATCCTCCATAACAGTGCGTCACCCACAGACCACAATTAGTTCAAAAGCACAACTTTTGGTTCAAAATATTTCTTTTCTTATTTTCCTCCCCAAAAACCTAGGTGCGTCTTATACGCCGGTGCGTCTTATACGGCGAAAAATACGGTACATACAGAAAAGATTTTTAAATACAGACTTAGCCTTTGGGACAGGCAGACAATATCATATGACAAAGTATGGATGTATAAGATAAATACACAGATGTCAGAAAAAGCATAGAAAGTTGGAATTGAATATTATATATTATCATATAGACATATCCATCTGAGTAGGATGATTCCAGACATTTTTCTTCAGTCCGAGTTGAACTATTATAGGACCTATGTAGAAGGGTAGTAATCGATAAGCGAAAGATATGTAGATATAAAATATATACAGGGAGTGCAGAATTATTAGGCAAGTTGTATTTTTGAGGATTAATTTTATTATTGAACAACAACCATGTTCTCAATGAACCCAAAAAACTCATTAATATCAAAGCTGAATATTTTTGGAAGTAGTTTTTAGTTTGTTTTTAGTTTTAGGCTACTTTCACACTAGCGTTGTTTTAATCCGGCGTTCAATTCCGACACTGGAACTGCCCGCCGGATCCGGAAAAACGTGTGAAAACGGATTACATTTGAATCCTGATCAGGCTTTCGATCACAATGGAAAAATGCATTGGAAAAAACGGATCCGCCATTTATGGACTTTAACTTTTTTTTCACATTTTTCGGGTTTAACATGCAAAAGCCGGATCCGTTTTGACTGAACACACGGGGCCGGATCCGGCGTTAATGCAAGTCAATGGGAAAAAAGCCTGATCAGGCGTTCAGTCAAAGTGTTCAGGCTTTTTGGCCGGAGGTAAAAATACTGCATGCTACGTTTTTCTGAAAAGCCTGATCAGTCAAAAAGACTGAACAGAAGACATCCTGATGCATCCTGAAGGACTGACTCTCCATTCAGAATGCATTAGGATAAAACTGATCAGTTCTTTTCCGGATTTGAGCCCCTAGGACGGAACTCAGCGCCGGAAAAGAAAAACGCTAGTGTGAAAGTACCCTTAGCTATTTTAGGGGGATATCTGTGTGTGCAGGTGACTATTACTGTACATAATTATTAGGCAACTTAGCAAAAAACAAATATATACCCATTTCAATTATTTATTTTTACCAGTGAAACCAATATAACATCTCAACATTCACAAATATACATTTCTGACATTCAAAAACAAAACAAAAACAAATCAGTGACCAATATAGCCACCTTTCTTTGCAAGGACACTCAAAAGCCTGCCATCCATGGATTCTGTCAGTGTTTTGATCTGTTCACCATCAACATTGCGTGCAGAAGCAACCACAGCCTCCCAGACACTGTTCAGAGAGGTGTACTGTTTTCCCTCCTTGTAAATCTCACATTTGATGATGGACCACAGGTTCTCAATGGGGTTCAGATCAGGTGAACAAGGAGGCCATGTCATTAGATTTTCTTCTTTTATACCCTTTCTTGCCAGCCACGTTGTGGAGTACTTGGACGCGTGTGATGGAGCATTGTCCTGCATGAAAATCATGTTTTTCTTACCTTGCAGACTTCTTCCTGTACCACTGCTTGAAGAAGGTGTCTTCCAGAAACTGGCAGTAGGACTGGGAGTTGAGCTTGACTCCATCCTCAACCCAAAAAGGCCCCACAAGCTCATCTTTGATGATACCAGCCCAAACCAGTACTCCACCTCCACCTTGCTGGCGTCTGAGTCGGACTGGAGCTCTCTGCCCTTTACCAATCCAGCCATCTGGCCCATCAAGACTCACTCTCATTTCATCAGTCCATAAAACCTTAGAAAAATCAGTCTTGAGATATTTCTTGGCCCAGTCTTGACGTTTCAGCTTGTGTGTCTTGTTCAGTGGTGGTCGTCTTTCAGCCTTTCTTACCTTGGCCATGTCTCTGAGTATTTCACACCTTGTGCTTTTGGGCACTCCAGTGATGTTGCAGCTCTGAAATATGGCCAAACTGGTGGCAAGTGGCATCTTGGCAGCTGCACGCTTGACTTTTCTCAATTCATGGGCAGTTATTTTGCGCCTTGGTTTTTCCACACGCTTCTTGCGACCCTGTTGACTATTTTGAATGAAACGCTTGATTGTTCGATGATCACGCTTCAGAAGCTTTGCAATTTTAAGAGTGCTGCATCCCTCTGCAAGATATCTCACTATTTTTGACTTTTCTGAGCCTGTCAAGTCCTTCTTTTGACCCATTTTGCCAAAGGAAAGGAAGTTGCCTAATAATTATGCACACCTGATATAGGGTGTTGATGTCATTAGACCACACCCCTTCTCATTACAGAGATGCACACCACCTAATATGCTTAATTGGTAGTAGGCTTTCCAGCCTATACAGCTTGGAGTAAGACAACATGCATAAAGAGGATGATGTGGTCAAAATACTCATTTGCCTAATAATTCTGCACGTAGTGTATATATATATATATATATATATATATATATATATTAACAATATGTAGAGATATATATATATATATAGAAGGAATTTCTTATAGTAATTTACATCTAACCGTAAGTAACCGTACAGAAAAACTGCACTGGATGTCACTGATATTTTAGGGATGCGCACACTTTAAACAGGAGATGTGGCGTGGATAATTTAACTGTCAGCATGCAACACCGTCTATGGAAAAACTGCATTGGATGTCACTGATATTTTAGGGATGTGCACACTTTAAACAGGAGATGTGGCGCGGATAATTTAACTGTCCGCAGCGGCCTATTACATGTTTTTTAGCGCAGGATGCGCTAAAATATATATTGCTGTCCCGGACTTTTGCGTCTCTGAAAATTTTGTATTTTTGTATAAAAATCTTCCTATTACATTTCCTACACTGTCTGGTCCTTCATATGCACAGCTCTCCCTAACACTGAGCAATTTAGCGCAGGTTGCGCTACAAAAATATATTGCTGCTGTCAGACACAATAGTCCTTACAAGGACTTTTGGGTCTCTGAAACGTTTTTGTACACTTATAATATTCGATTACACTCTCTGTCCCTTCCTATCCTCAGCTCTCCCTTACTTAGATTGAGCACCTGATGACGTGTTTCGGCCAGCCAATCACTGTAATGCCAGTAGCCAACATGGCTACTGGCATTACAGTGAGGTAGTACTTACCTGCACATTTATTGGCTGAACTGGTACTCAGCCGAGCATGCTCGCTCAACACTACTGATTTCCTTCCCCACCCCCCCCCCATAGACCCTATGATTTTTCCATCGACCTCATCCCATGGTCCAAGTACCCTAAGAGTCCTATTTATAATTTGTCCGATCCAGAACAACAGTCTTTGAGGGTTTACGTGAAGTAGAGTTTACAAAAAGGACATATTGGACCCTTAGTGTCCCCTATGGGGGCGGGGTTGTTTTTGTGGGAAAAAAGGACGGCAGATTGAGACCATGTATTGATTACAGGGAGCTAAATAAAATTACTATTAAGAACCGGTACACTTTGCCGTTGATCCCAGACCTGTTTAATCAAATACTTGGAGCTCATTGGTTCACTAAACTTGATCTTAGGGGGGTGTATAATTTTATCCGAATTAAGGAGGGGGATGAGTGGAAAACGGCCTTTAATACCCCTAAGGGCCATTACGAATATTTAGTGATGCCGTTTGGTTTAATCAATGCACCGTCTGTTTTCCAAAATTTAGTCAGACATATTCAGACAATTTATTGGGAAATCCGCGATCGTCTATTTAGATGATATTCTAATTTATTCACCTGACTGGGATTCAAATATTATACACACTAGACAGGTACTAGTGGTTCTGTGGGAGAACTGATTATTCGTTAAGGGTAAATTTGCAGCTCGATTTATTTGTCCTTATGAGATTATCGACATCATTAACCCTGTATCTTTTAAGTTACTGTTACCTGACTCCTTTCGCAATCATAATGTTTTTCACAAAGCGTTACTCAAAAAGTATGTGCCGTCTGTATCTCCTACACAGGAATTTCCATCACCAGTGAAGGTTGCCGATCAACTAGAATACGAGATTTCCATAATACTTGATGTGAGGAAAAATCGTAATTCGTTGCAGTATTTGGTTCACTGGGGAGGTTTTGGTCCGGAAGAGAGGTCTTGGATGCCAGCCAATAAAATGCATGCTACTAGCTTGATTAGAAAATTTCATCTGGCACACCCTGAAAAACCAGCTCTAGTGAGTAAGGGTCCAGTGGCCCCTTCTGGAAGGGAATGGCTCCCATCCTTGCAGCACCTCCGGTGTCCCGCTGATAAAGAGGGAGGAGGAGCCGGCGTCGGATGGGGTCGGCATCCTCATCTCCCTGGTAACAAGGGTTGGGGAGGACCCGGAGGCGCATGCTTCTTCAGAGCGGCCGGTGTCCTCCATCCTCTAGGCAATGAGCAGGGGCAGGAACGAGAGCCGACAGGTATGAGTCGGCGCTCAGGGTTTTGGCTGGGGCTGATGTAGGGTCATATGGCGCTGTCCACCTCACGTGGCCATTAAGTCTGGCCTATTTAACAGGCAACCTGCTGGCCACAAGTTGCCTGTGATTGGCCTTACTACGTTTTCCTGCATGTGTGATTTTGTGTATTTGACCTCGGCTTGTATTTGACTCTTGATCCTGTGTAATCCCTTTGCACTGACGTGACCTTGTGGCTTCTGACCTCGGCTTGTATTTGACCTTGATTCTGTGTTATTCATGTGTACTGATGTGACCTTGTGACTTCTGACCTCAGCTTGTAGTTGACCTTAATCCTGTGTTATTCCTCTGTGCTGACTTCCTGGCTCTTGACCTCGGTTTCCATTTTGTTCTGGTTGTTTCTTACGGTTGGTTATTTGCTTATTTGGTTTCTGACCCAGCCTTGTAGCTTATGTTTCTGTGTCTGCTGTCTTTGTCTCGTTTTCTCCCACCTTGTGCCCTCGCTGTAGGCCCCTGCATGTATGTAAGTTAGGGACTGCCATCCAGTTGCGCACCATTGGTTAGGACGGACCGTGAAAGTAGGTAGGGATAGTGGTGTGGGTGGAGCTTAGGGCTGCACTATCCCTATAGATTTGTGACACTGTGACTTCTCTTGCTCTTAGAGGTGAGTTTGATATATAGTACATCTGTCCATGTTGTTACTATGAAGCTTACATTGCAAGAGATCAATATGGTTGAGATCTGGCAATGCACCGAGTCCTTGTTTCTTCTTCAGTGAATAGTTTTTACATATGGTATGCTTTAGGCGTACGCCATGGGACAGATTTACTAATACTGTCTATGATGTAGGAAGTGCAAACTTTGATTAGATAGTCTACAGATGAAACAGATTTAACACAGTAGCTGATGCTGGATGATATATCTGGCACCACCTATTTATTGGCCTAGGGTATCTGCAAAAGTGGCAATTTTCTTTTGTGCATGATGGTGCATTTTAACCCCGTAACAGCCCTATTAAAAGTGGAAAAGCCACCCATCAAACAGTCATAAATATTTATATTTATACACAAGCACCCAGTATCACAAACATTCGAGACATGGCGTCCGCTTCAGAGCGCGGCGCAGTGTAAAACAAGTAACAAAAAAAAACTTTTCAAAAAAATTAACATTCAAATCACCCCTTCTTTACCATAATAAAAATAAACAATAAAAAAATTAAAGAGTAATGGCATTGCAGCATCACAAAATGCCAAAATTATTAAAATATACATGCATTTATCCTGTAATGGAAAAAAAAAACAACTAAATGGCTTTTGATTTACTCCCGCCCCCCAATAAAAAGTCAAAATAAAAAGTGATCAAAAGGTCATATACCCTATAAAATAGTATCAATAAAAATGAAAATGAAAAATTCAAATGTTTTTTTTTTCCGTATTAAAACACAAGAAAAACAATATATGTTATTATTATTTATTATTATTTAAGCGCCATTCATTCCATAGCGCTGTACATATGATAAGCGGTGCACATACATAACAGACAATTGTACTAATCATAAACAAGATGAGTTACAAACTGGTACAGAAGGAGAGAGGGCTGCCCGTGAGGGCTTGCAATCGGGTTAAGTTGGTCATGGCGGTATAGAGGCAGCAGGGTCATTGGTTGTAGGCTTGTCTGAAGAGGTGGGTTTTCAGGTTTCTTTTGAAGGATTCCACTGTAGGTGAGAGTCTGATATGTTGGGGTAGCGAGTTCCAGAGTATGGGGGATGCACGGGAGAAATCTTGGAGTCGATTGTGGGAAGAGGCGATAAGAGGAGAGGAGAGAAGGAGGTCTTGTGAGGATCGGAGAGTGCGTGTGGGGATGTATCGGGAAAGTAGCTCAGAGATGTAGGGAGGGGACAGGTTATGGACGGCCTTGTATGCGTTTGTCAATACTTTGAAGTGGATTCGTTGGGCAATGGGGAGCCAGTGAAGGGATTGGCAGAGGGGAGAGGCAGAGGAGTAATAAGGTGAGAGGTGGATTAGTCGGGCAACAGAGTTGAGGATAGGTTGGAGGGGTGCGAGGGTGCTAGATGGAAGGCCACAGAGGAGAATTTTACAGTAGTCTAGGCGGGAGATAATGAGGGCATGTACGAGCATTTTCGCAGATTCGAAGTTAAGGAAAGCACGGATGCGGGAGATGTTTTTGAGTTGGAGGCGGCAGGTGGTGGACAGGGCTCGGATGTGCGGTCGGAAGGAAATGGCAGAATCTAAGGTCACTCCAAGGCAGCGGGCTTTGTTGACTGGGGATAATGTGCAGCCATTGATCGTGATAGATAGGTCTGTTGGGGGGGTTGAACAAGATGGGGGAAAGATTATGAATTCTGTCTTATCCATGTTAAGTTTAAGAAAGCGAAAGGCGAAGAAGGATGATATAAAAGATAGACATTGTGGGATTCTTGATAGTAAGGTGGTGATGTCTGGATCAGAGAGGTAGATTTGTGTGTCATCAGCATAGGAGTGATACTGAAAGCCATGGGACTCTATGAGCTGTCCCAGGCCAAAAGTGTAGATTGAGAAGAGCAGGGGTCCTAGGACAGAGCCTTGCGGGACACCAACAGAGAGGGCATGAGGCGAGGAGGTGGTGCGGGAGTGGGAGACGCTAAACGTCCGGTCTGTGAGGTATGATGTGATCCAGGAGAGAGCCAGGTCAGTGTGGTATTGCTATAACTGTCCCGGAGAATGAAGGTAACTGGTCAGTTTTACCATATAGGGAATGCAGTAAAAACGAAACCTATAAAACTATGGATGAATTGCATTTGTTTCTAGCTTTCCACTACATCATATACAGTGTTACATGGTGCCATTAGAATGTACTACTTGTCCGCAACAAACAAACCCTCATAAGGCTTATGGCACCTGGAAGGCTGGAAGTTAAAAAACTAAAAGGCAAAAATTAAAATTCTTGAAAGGGTTAAACTGCAACAATTAAATTCTTTCTGAACTCATCCGCCATCCCCTGACTTGATTTTTGCCTTTAGTTTAGCCTTCCTCTGGGCATAAGCCATCATTTAAAATCAATGGTGTGAAAACAATGTTTTGGGGTTCTAGGTAGAGTTGAGCGAACACCTGGATGTTCGGGTTCGAGAAGTTCGGCCGAACATCCCGGAAATGTTCGGGTTCGGGATCCGAACCCGATCCGAACTTCGTCCCGAACCCGAACCCCATTGAAGTCAATGGGGACCCGAACTTTTCGGCACTAAAAAGGCTGTAAAACAGCCCAGGAAAGAGCTAGAGGGCTGCAAAAGGCAGCAACATGTAGGTAAATCCCCTGCAAACAAATGTGGATAGGGAAATGAATAAAAATAAAAATTAAATAAATAAAAATTAACCAAAATCAATTGGAGAGAGGTTCCATAGCAGAGAATCTGGCTTCCCGTCACCCACCACTGGAACAGTCCATTCTCAGATATTTAGGCCCCGGCACCCAGGCAGAGGAGAGAGGTCCCGTAACAGAGAATCTGTCTTCATGTCAGCAGAGAATTAGTCTGCATGTCATAGCAGAGAATGAGGCTTCACGTCAGCCACCACTGCAACAGTCCATTGGCATATATTTAGGCCCAGCACCCAGGCAGAGGAGAGAGGTCCCGTAACAGACAATCTGGCTTCATGTCAGCAGAGAATCAGTCTGCATGTCATAGCAGAGAATCAGGCTTCACGTCACCCACCACTGCAACAGTCCATTGTCATAAATTTAGGCCCAGCACTAGTGTTGAGCGGCATGTCCCATATTCGAATTCGCGAAATTTTGTGAATATTCGAAAGAATATTCGTAAAATATTCGCGATTATTCAAATTCGTTATTATTTCGCATATGCGATAATTCGAATTTTCGCATCGCATAATACATATGCTATGCAAAATTCACATGTGCGCTAATGAAATCGCCTTACGAAGATTCGCAACTCAATTCAATCACTAATGTATGAATGCAATGCCCTTTGCCTCTGTTCTGGGACAAGTGTAGATATTCGCATGTGCGCTAATAAAATCGCCTTACGAAGATTCGCACCTCAATCACTTTCTAGGGAATGTGAGACTTTTGGGAATCAATCGAGATACAGTGGGGGGTGATGACAGTAGTTGACAGAGTACAGATCAATGTAATCTGTAAGGTGGAAAGTAAAATAAAAAATACGAATTTTCGTTAATCAAATTTTACGAAGTTCTACGTATTCGCGAATATGGTGCTATACTATATGAATGCACAGGCCTTTGCCTCTCTGTTCTGGGGACAAGTGTAGATATTTGCATTTGCGTTAATAAAATCGCCTTACGAAGATTCGCAGCTCAATTCAATCACTAATGTATGAATGCAAAGCCCTTTGCCTCTGTTCTGGGACAAGTGTAGATATTCGCATGTGCGCTAATAAAATCGCCTTACGAAGATTCGCAACTCAATTCACTAATGTATGAATGCAAAGCCCTTTGCCTCTGTTCTGGGACGTGCCGATATTCGCATGTGCGCTAATAAAATCGCCTTACGAAGATTCGCAACTCAATTCACTAATGTATGAATGCAAAGCCCTTTGCCTCTGTTCTGGGACGTGCCGATATTCGCATGTGCGCTAATAAAATCGCCTTACGAAGATTCGCAACTCAATTCACTAATGTATGAATGCAAAGCCCTTTGCCTCTGTTCTGGGACGTGCCGATATTCGCATGTGCGCTAATAAAATCGCCTTACGAAGATTCGCAACTCAATTCACTAATGTATGAATGCAAAGCCCTTTGCCTCTGTTCTGGGACGTGCCGATATTCGCATGTGCGCTAATAAAATCGCCTTACGAAGATTCGCAACTCAATTCACTAATGTATGAATGCAAAGCCCTTTGCCTCTGTTCTGGGACGTGCCGATATTCGCATGTGCGCTAATAAAATCGCCTTACGAAGATTCGCAACTCAATTCACTAATGTATGAATGCAAAGCCCTTTGCCTCTGTTCTGGGACGTGCCGATATTCGCATGTGCGCTAATAAAATCGCCTTACGAAGATTCGCAACTCAATTCACTAATGTATGAATGCAAAGCCCTGTGCCTCTGTTCTGGGACGTGCCGATATTCGCATGTGCGCTAATAAAATCGCCTTACGAAGATTCGCAACTCAATTCACTAATGTATGAATGCAAAGCCCTTTGCCTCTGTTCTGGGACGTGCCGATATTCGCATGTGCGCTAATAAAATCGCCTTACGAAGATTCGCGCCTCAATCACTTTCTAGGCAATGTGAGTAAGATCTGAGCTGTTGGACCTTTGGGAAACAATCAATTATATGTGTACTGTAATTTTGTGGGGGGGGGAAAAAACAAAAAACGAATATTCGTTTTTACGAATATATAGCACTATATTCGAAATATTCGCGAAATCGCGAAGTTGCGATATTCGCGAAAAAAATTTGCTTTTCGAATATTCGCGCTCAACACTACCCAGCACCCAGGCAGAGGAGAGAGGTCCCGTAACAGACAATCTGGCTTCATGTCAGCAGAGAATCAGTCTGCATGTCATAGCAGAGAATGAGGCTTCACGTCAGCCACCACTGCAACAGTCCATTGGCATATATTTAGGCCCAGCACCCAGGCAGAGGAGAGAGGTCCCGTAACAGACAATCTGGCTTCATGTCAGCAGAGAATCAGTCTTCATATCATAGCAGAGAATCAGGCTTCACGTCACCCACCACTGTAAGAGTCCATTTTCATAAATTTAGGCCCAGCACACAGGCAGAGGAGAGAGGTCCCGTAACAGAGGATCTGGCTTCATGTCAGCAGAGAATCAGTCTGCATGTCATAGCAGAGAATCAGGCTTCACATCACCCAACATTGGAACAGTCCATTGGCATATATTTAGGCCCCGGCACCCAGACAGAGGAGAGGTTCATTCAACTTTGGGTAGCCTCGCAATATAATGGTAAAATGAAAATAAAAATAGGATTGAATGAGGAAGTGCCCTGGAGTCCAATAATATATGGTTAAGGGGAGGTAGTTAATGTCTAATCTGGACAAGGGACGGACAGATCCTGTGGGATCCATGCCTGGTTCATTTTTATGAACGTCAGCTTGTCCACATTGGCTGTAGACAGGCGGCTGCGTTTGAGGCCTAGTATTTAGGCGCTGGGTGACCGGTATGGATTTAGTGACAGAATTAGACTTGGAAATGCACAGTAGCGTGTGTGTGAAGTTATTCTGAATGACCCTATGTGCACCTTGAATATTATATACCCTTTTAGGGATAGATTTCAAATAGCTCTGATATAGCAGAAACCACTAAATTATGAAATTGCTAAATTGGGAATTGTATTTCAACCCAGAACAAGAAATGTGCTTGAACGGACACTAAATAACTCGCCCAGCTACAGCACTAACGACAGATTTAGCTGGATATGAATTTGAGGCCTAGTATTTAGGCGCTGGGTGACAGGTATGGGTTTAGTAACAGAATTAGACTTGGAAATACACAGTAGCGGGTGTGTGTGAAGTTATTCTGAATGACCCAATGTGCACCTTGAATATTATATACCCTTTTAGGGATAGATTTCAAATAGCTCTGATATAGCAGAAACCACTAAATTATGAAATTGCTAAATTGGGAATTGTATTTCAACCCAGAACAAGAAATGTGCTTGAACGGACACTAAATAACTCGCCCAGCTACAGCACTAAGGACAGATTTAGCTGGATATAAATTTGAGGCCTAGTATTTAGGCGCTGGGTGACCGGTATGGATTTAGTGACAGAATTAGACTTGGAAATGCACAGAAGCGTGTGTGTGTGAAGTTATTCTGAATGACCCAATGTGCACCTTGAATATTATATACCCTTTTAGGGATAGATTTCAAATAGCTCTGATATAGCAGAAACCACTAAATTATGAAATTGCTAAATTGGGAATTGTACTTCAACCCAGAACAAAAAATGTGCTTTGACGGACACTAAATATCTTGCCCAGCAACAACAGTACAGCGGTGGGTAACGAGAGATTTAGAGGGAATTAAATTTGAGGCCTAGTATTTAGGCGCTGGGTCACCGGTATGGATTTAGTGACAGAATTAGACTTGGAAATACACAGTAGCGGGTGTGTGTGAAGTTATTCTGAATGACCCTATGTGCACCTTCAATATTATATACCCTTTTAGGGATAGATTTCAAATAGCTCTGATATAGCAGAAACCACTAAATTATGAAATTGCTAAATTGGGAATTGTACTTCAACCCAGAACAAAAAATGTGCTTTGACGGACACTAAATATCTTGCCCAGCAACAACAGTACAGCGGTGGGTAACGAGAGATTTAGAGGGAATTAAATTTGAGGCCTAGTATTTAGGCGCTGGGTCACCGGTATGGATTTAGTGACAGAATTAGACTTGGAAATGCACAGAAGCGTGTGTGTGAAGTTATTCTGAATGACCCAATGTGCACCTTCAATATTATATACCCTTTTTGGGATAGATTTCAAATAGCTCTGATATAGCAGGAACCACTAAATTATGAAATTGCTAAATTGGGAATTGTACTTCAACCCAGAACAAAAAATGTGCTTTGACGGGCACTAAATAACTTTCCCAGCTACAACAGGACAACGGTAACGAGAGATTTAGAGGGATTTAAATTTGAGGCCTAGTATTTAGGCGCTGGGTGACAGGTATGGGTTTAGTGACAGAATTAGACTTGGAAATACACAGTAGCGGGTGTGTGTGAAGTTATTCTGAATGACCCTATGTGCACCTTCAATATTATATACCCTTTTAGGGATAGATTTCAAATAGCTCTGATATAGCAGAAACCACTAAATTATGAAATTGCTAAATTGGGAATTGTACTTCAACCCAGAACAAAAAATGTGCTTTGACGGACACTAAATATCTTGCCCAGCAACAACAGTACACCGGTGGGTAACGAGAGATTTAGAGGGAATTAAATTTGAGGCCTAGTATTTAGGCGCTGGGTCACCGGTATGGATTTAGTGACAGAATTAGACTTGGAAATACACAGTAGCGGGTGTGTGTGAAGTTATTCTGAATGACCCTATGTGCACCTTCAATATTATATACCCTTTTAGGGATAGATTTCAAATAGCTCTGATATAGCAGAAACCACTAAATTATGAAATTGCTAAATTGGGAATTGTACTTCAACCCAGAACAAAAAATGTGCTTTGACGGACACTAAATATCTTGCCCAGCAACAACAGTACAGCGGTGGGTAACGAGAGATTTAGAGGGAATTAAATTTGAGGCCTAGTATTTAGGCGCTGGGTCACCGGTATGGATTTAGTGACAGAATTAGACTTGGAAATACACAGTAGCGGGTGTGTGTGAAGTTATTCTGAATGACCCTATGTGCACCTTCAATATTATATACCCTTTTTGGGATAGATTTCAAATAGCTCTGATATAGCAGGAACCACTAAATTATGAAATTGCTAAATTGGGAATTGTACTTCAACCCAGAACAAAAAATGTGCTTTGACGGGCACTAAATAACTTTCCCAGCTACAACAGGACAACGGTAACGAGAGATTTAGAGGGATTTAAATTTGAGGCCTAGTATTTAGGCGCTGGGTGACAGGTATGGGTTTAGTGACAGAATTAGACTTGGAAATACACAGTAGCGGGTGTGTGTGAAGTTATTCTGAATGACCCTATGTGCACCTTCAATATTATATACCCTTTTTGGGATAGATTTCAAATAGCTCTGATATAGCAGAAACCACTAAATTATGAAATTGCTAAATTGGGAATTGTACTTCAACCCAGAACAAAAAATGTGCTTTGACGGACACTAAATATCTTGCCCAGCAACAACAGTACAGCGGTGGGTAACGAGAGATTTAGAGGGAATTAAATTTGAGGCCTAGTATTTAGGCGCTGGGTCACCGGTATGGATTTAGTGACAGAATTAGACTTGGAAATACACAGTAGCGGGTGTGTGTGAAGTTACTCTGAATGACCCTATGTGCACCTTCAATATTATATACCCTTTTTGGGATAGATTTCAAAGAGCTCTGATATAGCAGGAACCACTAAATTATGAAATTGCTAAATTGGGAATTGTATTTCAACCCAGAACAAGAAATGTGCTTGAACGGACACTAAATAACTCGCCCAGCTACAGCACTAGGGACAGATTTAGCTGGATATAAATTTGAGGCCTAGTATTTAGGCGCTGGGTGACCGGTATGGATTTAGTGACAGAATTAGACTGGGATATGGCCAAAAAATGAACAGACTATTGCTGGTTAAATGCACTTGGTGTGACAGCTTCACCCTGATGTAGGCTTTAGCCAAAAAACAACCACACCATTGAGGGTTAAATGCACTTGGTGACAGGCGCAGCTTGCCCCTGATTTTGTATATGGCCAAAAAATGAACAGACTATTGCTGGTTAAATGCACTTGGTGTGACAGCTTCACCCTGATGTAGGCTTTAGCCAAAAAACAACCACACCATTGAGGGTTAAATGCACTTGGTGACAGGCGCAGCTTGCCCCTGATTTTGTATATGGCCAAAAAATGAACAGACTATTGCTGGTTAAATGCACTTGGTGTGACAGCTTCACCCTGATGTAGGCTTTAGCCAAAAAACAACCACACCATTGAGGGTTAAATGCACTTGGTGACAGGCGCAGCTTGCCCCTGATTTTGTATATGGCCAAAAAATGAACAGACTATTGCTGGTTAAATGCACTTGGTGTCACAGCTTCACCCTGATGTAGGCTTTAGCCAAAAAACAACCACACCATTGAGGGTTAAATGCACTTGGTCGCAGCTTGTGCTGGCGCACCACAAGACACAAAATGGCCGCCGATCACCCCAGAAAAATGAGACTGACAAACGGTCTGTGCAGCCTAAAAACAGTGAGCAATTGAGGATCAGCAGCTCAATGATCCACAGCTGCAGATCGATCAGTTAATCAAGTCCTTTGGAGGAGTTAATCTGCCTAATCTCGCCCTACTGTCGCAGCCGCAACCTCTCCCTACGCTAATCAGAGCAGAGTGACGGGCGGCGCTATGTGACTCCAGCTTAAATAGAGGCTGGGTCACATGGTGCTCTGGCCAATCACAGCCATGCCAATAGTAGGCATGGCTGTGATGGCCTCTTGGGGCAAGTAGTATGACGCTTGTTGATTGGCTGCTTTGCAGCCTTTCAAAAAGCGCCAAGAAAGCGTCACAAAAGCGCGAAGAAAGCGACGAACACCGAACCCGAACCCGGACTTTTACGAAAATGTCCGGGTTCGGGTCCGTGTCACGGACACCCCAAAATTCGGTACGAACCCGAACTATACAGTTCGGGTTCGCTCATCCCTAGTTCTAGGCCCTCATCATCAGGATTAGTGATGAGCGGCAGGGGTAATATTCAAATTTGCGATATTTCACGAATATTTTGTAGAATATTCGTCATATATTTGCGAATTCGTGAATTCGCAATTATTTTCTTGATTGCAAAAATCAGCAATGTAATATTCGTGTAAAGCGCTCGCAATACAGGTGTTGCTCACTTTTGCTCCATTTTCCAAGCTGCTAGAAGTTTCCTGAGACTGGAGAAAATGGTTGGCACAGCAGAACATTAAAAATGGCTTTATATGCAAATAGAGTGCTCCAATATATTCGCGATTTCTCTAATCGGCAATTAATGATGCGCATATTTTGGAATTTAGATAATAAACTTCACATTTTAGCAGGTCTGACTACATATTACTGATTGGTGTACTAAGTATTGTTGTGACATAACAGCACTATGTCTGTAGCAATGGGCCGGCGTCATAACCCGGCATCCCCGGGCAAGTGGCGGGGCCCAATGCTCCTGAGGAGGCCCACTGAGCTGCTATGAGCACTTCCATCAATACAGATGGAAGCTCTCACTGCTGTCATTTCAGAACACGTCCCCTTCTACAAAGAACAGGCTGCCTGAGGAGAGAGACCAGCAGTGCTGGAGCAGAGAAGTGTGAAGACAGTCTGTGAGTAAGTCTGCACTGTGACTTTCTCTTCTCTGTGGGACAGGAGGGAGGGAACTATTTGTGCTGCTGCTGGATGCTGCTTCATTCTATTTAGTTGTTTTACTGTTTCATTAGGCAGTTTGCCTCCATGACACCTGCCCCCCCATCCTGTCCTATCTCATCCTCATGGAGCCCTTGCTGTCTCCTTACCTCCCTCATGTATCCAGAGCTCCTGTTCCACCCTCCTATCTCCTATTACTGCCCTGCACAGACCTCCTGCCACAACTTCTTGTATGAATCCCCCTCAGAGCCCCTTCCACCTACTTGCTGTGTCCACCCCTCCTGTCCATCCAGGGCTCCGGGCCCCTGTCTCACTCCTCTGCCTCTCATTATGGTGGCATCTGAACCGCATTCACCATAAGGACCTTCTAACGTCACAGGGTCATGTGACTCTGCCCCCCACCCAGTACTGTGCCCCTTTATACCCTGCATTGTGCCCTCTTACCACACCCTGTGCGGTGCCCCTAGTTATTCCCTGTACTGTTCCCTCTTATACCCTTTTATCCGGTCACTGTATGGTGGTTTTATTATTGTATGGCGGTGTTATCACTATATGGCGGTGGTATCGAATATCTGTATGGCCATAACTGTATCCCCCTCCCTGCCCACAGCACTTTTTTTTAGACCTGGCATGAGCGGGAAAAGATACAGATTGCGGTGCTAAGGACCTTTGCGCTACAATCTATGTCAGAAATACGCCTAATATACATGTATTTCTATATAATAAATGACCCCCTAATTGCATTATTCGGGGGTAGGGCTAATATCTTTTTAGTATATAGAGTCTAGTGTATTATACTGTGCCCTGTATTTCCCAGTAGAAAATGATTCTTGGGAGACACAGTCCTCATCCCTGACCACCAGGACCAGGTAGCGCTCTGTCAGTACATGGCGGCCTCCCCTCTCCGCCACGCTGCTCCGCTGTGTCCTGGTGCTTATTCTGACACTAAGGCTGGGTTCACATCCCATTTGTGCCTTCCATTTAATGTATACCAAAAATGTATACATTAACAGATGCCTCAGACTGATGCTGTACAGTGGCGTCCATTCACCAGACAGTTCCATTGTAGAAAAACATATAAGTTAACATATGCATTTTTTTACTGGACTCTGCAGCATACAAAAATGTGGAGTGCTGCACATTTGTATACATCAAACCGATAGCAAAAACGTGATGTTAACCCACTGGGGGGGGGGCGTACAAAAATTAGCTGTGGGGCCTAGTCAGTTCTAGCTACATCACTGCACATCTCCTTCTCTCCTCCAGGCCCGACCCAGGGTGACGTCATGACGTGTGTCTCACTGCTGCAGTGGCCCTGAGGAGAGGAGGAGAGAAGGAGTGCAGAGAGCTGTGGTTAGTGGATGACAGGACCGCCGTCTTCCCTGCGCTCCAGAAATGATAGGCATGTGAGGGGGCCACTGGTGGGTCATTACACTGTGAGGGCCCCTTACACAGTATAATGACCCCCAGTGCCCCCCATTTAGTATAATGATCCCCATTGACCCTCAATTTAGTATAATGACCACCAGAGCCCCCATTCAATATTATGACCCCCAGTGACCACCATACAGTATAGAAAACCTCAGGGATTGGCAGCACTACTTATCCCACATACTTGGGTACAGACCGGTAAACAGGCTTCAAGCCGGATGGTGCACGCAGATAGGGATCCTGGCTGGGGGTCCCGACTCTTCCAGAAACTTCAATTGTCTGCAGCACTCGCCAGTAGTTGGTGAAAAATGGTGATTTATTCACTCAGACAGCTAGATTACAGCCTGTAATCCAGCTGTCTGAGTGAATAAATCACAATTTTTCACCAACTACTTGCGAGTGCTGCGGATTATGGAAGTTTCCACCATACAGTATAATGACCCCAGTGCCTTCTCCATACATTATTCCCCCTGTGTGGGGGCTACTTGGGGTCATTATTCCGAATGCAGGAGAATGTTTTTTTTTATTCTGAATGGAGGTCCACTGGGGGTCATTATACAGTGTGGGGGGGGGGCATTGGGGGGTCAGTATACTGTGTAAAGGGCCACTAGTGGTCATTATACTATATAGGGGCCACTGGGGGTCATTATACCATGTGGGAGCCACAGGGGGACATGTAAATGTAAAAAAATACCTCAAGGGGGCCCACTGGGATTTATCGCCCAAGGGATCACATGAACCTGGAGCCGGCCCGGTGTAGCACGTACGTATGGACAGCAGAACTTATCAGCTACACTATATCAGGATATAAACTACACTGAGTATCTCCCACTAAGTATCTGCATTATATATATAAGCTAACTAACTAACTAACTAACTAACTAACTAACTATCTAATGTAATAAGTGGAAAGCACAGAGCACAGCAATGACACTGCTGTCTCTCTCAGAACTGCAAAATACTGCATACAAGGGCTGCTGGGGAGGTTCTTATATAGTAAGGGGTCGGCAACTTTCCTATTGGTTGCTAGGGATGTTGCTAAGCTCAGACAAAGACATTGCAGCCTTCTCATTGGCCCACAAGCAAAAAGCAGGGAGGGGTCATGAAAAAAAATCTAGACTATAAAAAAAATGAATATATATGACTATATTCTAAATATTTGCGAATTCTCGAAGGGCCGATATTTGCGATTAATATTCGCTATTTGAATATTCGCGCCCAACACTAATCAGGATAATATCTTATAAATAAGAGTTTACACCCTGGAAGAAGTCAGACTAAAGGTAAAATGTGAATTGGAGTGAAAGAGGCTTTGTTCAGAAAGGACTTGATCTACGTGTTACATAAATCAATTTTATTTCCATTTAAATTGATAGTGTAGTAAATTTTATCACATAGGTATCATGTGATTTATCATGTAGAATCGGCTGGCATGAATTGTCATCTTTGCTTCTTGAGATTGTTCCTGGTTGATTTGTATCTGGATCCAGGCTGAAACTCAATTGCTTATTTTACTTTTAAAAGACACAATTTTTTTTATAAAGTTGTATGTCAACTGCAATTTTCAAAACAGTTCAAGCTGCTGTATCATAATTAGAGTGGAAGTGGAATTCAATCCAAATTTCTGGAAAAATTTGATTTGCAACGAATGCGAATTTCCTTGCGCTTCGTGGTAACGAATCACAATTTTCCTAAAATGGCGGCTACACATGTGAAGACTGAGGACATGGGGCAAGGAACTGTGGGAAGGCGGGATCACCCAGATTGACATGCCTGCATGCAGCCAATCAGCAGCCAGCCAGCCCTATAAATACGGCAGCCATTTTAGATTCTGCCATTTTCCAGCCTTCAGAGTGCAGGGACAGACGTTTCAAGGGGCTAGTTGGAAAAACCTCCATGTTTAAAAAAAAAACAACTGAAAAAAAGATTTATAAGTGCAGGTAAAGGATAGGGAGGAATCATTTCACAGCATCTTGGTGCAGAGACACATCAGAAGGCGCTAGGTACATTGATAGGAAAGTGATTTACAAGTGCAGGGAACGATTATTTGTTGATCCAAATAGTCATTAGACAGCTCTGACATTACAGCTTTTTGTTATTGGGCAGCAAGTGTTATGTTGGAAAGCCTTTAGTGGCTTATATCTTAGTATCTTATTCAGTGCGACCAGAAAAATATATACGCATTTCACTTCTGCAGTTACTTCTGTTGAAAGCGTATAGGGGCATATTTCCGTACAGCAAGAAAAATATATACACACTGCACTGTGGAAGTTATTTCTGGTCAAAGCATATAGGGGAGTATTACAGTAAAAAAAGAAAAATATATATATGCACTGCACTGTTGCAGTTATTTCTGGTGAAAGTATATAGGGGCGTATTACAGTAAAAAAAGAAAAATATATATGCACTGCACTGTTGCAGTTATTTCTGGTGAAAGAGTAATAGGGGCGTATTATAGTAAAATAAGAAAAATATATATGCACTGCACTGTTGCAGTTATTTCTGGTGAAAGCGTAGAGGGGCGTATTTATAATGCAAGGCACCAACAAAACAGACCAGTGAGGATGAAGTCAAAGGGGTTTATTAACACAATAAACAAAGTCCAGGTAAACTTCACTGGGCAAATATCAGGCAAACAAAAAACGAAGGGAAGCCAGGAGTAGTCCCAATCCATGCATAAGTCTCTGTGCAACTTGCCAGGTAAACGAATGCATCACGGAAAGTCCCGGGTCCTGGGTCCCACTGGAACGGACAGAGTTCCAGCAATCTAGCTAGCAATACTGACCTGCACCTGGATAAGGAAGGATAACAGTGGGCACTGACCGACCTGGGAGGCCACCTTTTATTTGCTTTCTAACAAATCCCGGGGCGCCAAGTGTCCACTCCCCATAGGTCATGATCCTGCCCTACACCTGTGTACAAGGCTTTGGTCGGTCATTAGTCAATTAGACCAATGCCGGCCCCCTAATCCACTTTTAACTTGCGGCCAGGTGCTATTCCCTTCGCTGGTCAGCGAAGCGCATAAGAAGTGTGTATGCGCGACCACGTATCCCCTTGCGAACCCGCTTTCGAACATACATGTGGATGCACGACAGGCTCTGCAAGAGTGCGCGAGCGTATCAACATGGAGACCAGAATGGAATCCGCAAAATATGCACCGGAGACAAGCTCAGCCGCAGCGCACTGCCACTAGTCCGACCAAGCTGGCCCGAAAGCCATGCGGTCTTCCCCTCCAGCGCAAATGTGAGCGCATCCCTGCATCGGTTCGCTATGGGGTTGAAGCTGGTGTATCAATGGAGACACGCATAACCTGTCCCGCAGCTCCACGAGGACCCTTTTTGGTAACACCGGAGTGCGAGACAGGTGAGGATCGTAAAAAAAAGACAAATATATACACACTGGACTGTTGCAGTTATTTCTGTTGAAAGAGTATAGGGGCGTATTTTAGTACTACCAGAAAAATACTGTATTTTTCACCACATAAGATGCACTTCCCCCCCCAAAGTGGGGGGGGGAATGCCCCTGCGTCTTATGGGGCGAATACTAATGAAGCGCTTCCATTATGGAAGCGCTTCATAAGTAACGGAGGACCAGAAAGCAGTAAAGGCTCTGTACTCACCGCTTCCTGGTCCTCGGCTATCGGCTGTGCAGGGCTGCGCACAGCGTGAGGGCGCTATATGACCTCACACTGTGCGCCACGATATACCACGGACAGCAGGATGAAGAGGATTGTGATGTGAGGAGCGGTGACGTCCAGGAGCAGGAGAGGTAAGTGAGTTTTTTTTATTTTATTTGCACTGGGGGCTGATGGCTGACATATAGGGTCTGATATATGGGGGCTGATGGCTGAATATACGGGGGCTGATGGCTGAATATATGGGGGCTGATTGCTGACATATATGGGCTGATGGCTGAATTATGGTGGCTGCTGCCTGACATATGGGGGCTGATGGCTGACATACGGGGGGTGATGGCTGACATATAGGGCCTGATAGATGGCTGACATATGGGGGCTGATAGATGGCTGACATATGGGGACTGATAGATGGCTGACAGATGGGGGCTAATAGATGGCTGAAGGTTTGAGGGGTTGATCTGAGGCATTGGGGGTCTGATCTGAGGTCTGATTGACATTGGGGGTCTGATTGGGGCTGTAAGCTGAGGTCTGATTAACATTGGGGGTCTGATTGCTGGTCTGACCTGAGCTGTAATGGAAAATATATTTTTCTTATTGTTCTCCTCTAAAACCTAAGTGCATCTTATGGGCCAGTGCGTCTTATAGGGTGTAAAATACGGTATATACGCACTTCACTATTTAATTATTTTCTGGTTAAAGCGTATAGTGACCTAATTCATTATAACAATATATATTGTCAGGTCACTTCTGCAGTTATTTCTGGTGAAAGCGTATAGGGGCTAATTTCATTAAAAAAAAGAAAAATATATATGCACTGCACTGTTGCAGTTATTTCTGTTAAAAGCATATAGGGGCGTATTACAGTAAAAGAAGAAAAATATATACGCACTGCACTGTTGCAGTTATTTCTGTTGAAAGCGTATAGGGGCGTATTTCAGTAAAAAAAAAATACATACATATACCCACTGCACTGCACCAGTTATTTCTGGTGAAAGCATGTAGGAGCATATTACAGTAAAAAAAAGAAAAATATATACTGTATACGCACTGCTGCAGTTATTTCTGGTGACAGCGTATAGGAGCGTATTACAGTAAAAAAACAAAAATATATACTGTGACACAGTGGGAGGTTTTCTTCTGGGAAAACAGGTATTTTCCTCCCAGCATGTGCTGCTGGGATGATTTACAGACAGGTGAGGTCAAATACCGGACCGGATTTTAAGTTTTGGCAGCACCTGGCTGTCCTTAAATAGGCAGCTGGGCTCAGAAGTGAGGTCTCTGTGTTGGGATCTGGGAGCCTTTTGTCTGGATGAAGGATCGCTCCCTGTTTGGCATGAAAACAGGATGGTGCTGCTATGGTCAAAGACTCTTTGAGGCAGAATTGCCACATGGCGTGAATTAACATTAACACCGCAAGGTGCCTTTTTGTTTGATTATGACTGCTTGTTTTGTCACTTACAAAACCTACAAAAAATGCCAGGCCGCTTATAATGTATTAATACTTTATTGCAAATTAACAGAAATTTACAAACATGATTAAAAGAAAGTATGGTGCAGGAGATAAAAAGAGAGACGACATCACTGGAGGAAACATACAGCGGATACATGTCCATACATCAGTCCATCAATGCAATACATAGGAAGATAAAGTGCAAATGCAAACAAATCATCTGTAATCAAAAGGACATCGGACAATTACCCATGCTGCATCTCCTACAGCATCTACCTACAGGATGGCACCAACCCCAACGCGCTTTTCGGCATACCTTCGTACGCAGAGACGCAGCATGGGTAATAGTTCTATGTCCTTTTGATTACAAATGATTTGTTTGCATTTGCACTTTATCTTTCTATGTATTGCATTGATGGACTGATGTATGGACATGTATCCACTGTATGTTTCCTACAGTGATGTCGTCTCTCTTTTTATCTCCTGCACCATACTTTCTTTTAATCATGTTTGTAAATTTATGTGATTTTGCAATAAAGTATTAATACATTATTTCAAGCGGCCTGGCATTTTTTGTAGGTTTTGTATTGTGGTAGTTTGCCATAGGTTTATGCCAGTTAATTACTTATTTGAGTAATCACTCCCTGGTTGGGGCATATATTGGTTTTTGTTTTGTCACTTGCCTAAATTGTGACTAAAAATTTAACTGATACTACGTCCGCTAATCCTGACTACCAGAGGCAAACCCCACAAATACGCACTGCACTGTTGCAGTTATTTCTGGTGAAAGTGTATAGGGGCGTATTTCAGTACTTCAAGAAATATATATACGCACTTCATTCATAAAAAAAAATTCTGGTCAAAGCGTATAATGGCCTATTTCAGTCCATCAAGAAATATATATTCTCAGTTCACTGCTGCAGTTATTTCTGGTGAAAGCGTATAGGGGCATATTTCAGTTCTTCAAGAAATATATATATATACTCAGTTCACTTTTTTATTTTTTTCTGGTCAAAGCGTATAGAGTCGTATTTTAGTACAACAAGAAATATATATTCTCAATGCATTTCAGCAGTTAATTGTGGTGAAAGCGTTTAATGGCCTATTTCAGTACAAAAAAGAAAAATATATCTCTCAATTTTAGGGATGTTTTAATTTCCATTTTATTTGTTTAGTCCAGCTACAAGTATGTCAGGCAGAGAAGTGCTATTCCATGCACAGAGGAGTAACAGAGGCCTAAATGTTTCTGGTGCAAGCAGAGGTCGCAGCAGAGTAAGAGGTCATGGCAGCAGTAGTTGCAGCGAGAGTCCTGAGCTTCCGGTGTCTTCTAGCAGTCGTGTCTTTACCAGCAACCCTGCGGTTCTTGATTGATTAACTCGGTCATCCAGGTCATCCCAAGTGACATCAGACACCCCCCAGCCAACAGTTGGTGGGTTTGTCAGACACAACTCTTAGTTGGCATGGCCTGGGAGCATGCCCTGTGCCCTCACCTGTCCTCAACCTGCCTCTAGTCTTTTCTGTTCCATCACCACAAGAATTTCTACATGTAGTGGGCTCAGCTTCACTATTCAGCAAGGACAAGCTACTAGAGGACAGTCAGCAGCTACTGGCCAGCCAAGATGTGGAGGAGACTTCCGCCACTTCCTCCGCTAGGCGGGCAAGCAGTGATGAGGAGAGTGGCATGAGAGCTTGTGTTGCGACTGGTCAGGCTCCTGACCCAGAGGCCGTTGAAAAGGACAACAGTGATGTGCAAACACTACTCAATGATGATGAAGCCAATCGCATTTGCGAGCTGGGTGAAGAAATGGCTTTATTATCATCAGGAGAAGAGGGTGGCAGCTTGCCCGTCAGGCAGTGGCTGAGCCAGCAAGTTGCTAATGTGGCCGGGAGTCAGCAGGGTGGCAGCAGTGGGAGGTCGAAAGCCAAACGTGCCCGGGGTAGACCACCTGCTTCACATCAGCGTACCTGCCCGGAAAGTAGTGATGCAGGGGTACACGGAGGCAGCGGCAGTAGAAATCAGTCAGTGCAGACTGTTGGGGTGAAAAATCACCTACTCGCGGTGTGGCAGTTTTTTTCAAAGCACCAGAGGAGGTGAAAGTGGCCATATGTCGCTTCTGTGGGCAGAAGGTGTGAAGCGTGGCCAGGGTGCCAATGTTGGCATAACGGCCCTGTGTCAAAATATGCAGTGTCTCCATACAGTGGCCTGTGAGAACCGTGACTTTGATGTGGTGGTCCAGCCTGTCGCAGCAACCGCTGCATCACCCAGTGGCATGCACCAAGTTTCAGGCAGTCAAGGCTCCTCCACCTCAGCCGAAGAGAGCTGTCTGTCATTCCCATCTTCTGCTGGTGCAGATGCTCCTGCTCCTCCTACTCCTCATCAGTCTGTAAGCAATCGATCACTGAAGCGATTGCCAAGAGAAAGCAATATGTGTGCACTCATCCAATGGTGCAGAAGCTGAATGTGCTCCTAGCCAAGTTGCTGGTACTGCAGTTCCTCCCTTTCCAAGTGGTGGACTCAGCACCTTTCAGAGAGCCGAGATGGAGTGTCCCAAGCCTTCATTTCTTTAAAAAAAAGGCAGTACCAGCCCTGTACAAATATGTAAAACAGAAGGTTGGCCAGTCCTTGAGCCTGTCGGTGTCTGCTAAAGTGCACGGCGGTGCCGACGTGTGGAGCTGTCGCTATGGTCACGGACAATATATGTCCTTTACGGTCAACTGGGTAAATGTGATTCCTTAACAGCCACACCAGCAACTTGGCCAGGTCACGCCGCTTCAGCCTTTGCACTGGTTCTGCGACAATGTCCGCCTCTGCCTCCTCATACTCCACCATCTCCACACTATGTAACCTTGCCACTCTGTGGTCACCTCATGCTGCTGCCATATCCACACTATGTCACCTTGCCACTCTGTAGCCTCCTGATGATGCCGCCACCTCAAAACTATGTCACCTTGCCACTCTGTGGTCTCCTGATGCTTCTTCTGCTGCCTTCTCCACACTATGTCACCTTGTCACTCTGTGATCTCCTCATGCTGCTGCTATCTCCACACTATGTCACCTTGCCACTGTGGTATCCTGCTGCTGCCATCTCAACACTATGTAACCTTGCCACTCTGTGGTCTCCTCATGCTGCTGCCATATCTACACTATGTCACCTTGCCACTCTGGCATCCTGCTGCCGCCATATCCACACTATGTCACCTTGCCACTCTGTGGCCTCCTGATGATGCCGCCACCTCAAAACGATGTCACCTTGCCACTCTGTGGTCTCCTGATGCTTCTTCTGCTGCCTTCTCCACACTATGTCACCTTGTCACTCTGTGATCTCCTCATGCTGCTGCTATCTCCACACTATGTCACCTTGCCACTCTGTGGTATCCTGCTGCTGCCATCTCCACACTATGTAACCTTGACACTCTGTGGTCTCCTCATGCTGCTGCCATCTTCAAACTATGTCACTTTGCCACTCTGCGGTATCCTGCTGCTGCCATCTCCACACTATGTAACCTTGCCACTCTGTGGTCTCCTCATGCTGCTGCCATATCCACACTATGTCACCTTGCCACTCTGTGGTCTCCTGAAGCTGCTGCCATCTCCACACTATGTCACCTTGCCACTCTGTGGTCTCCTCATGCTGCTGCCATCCCCATGCTATCACCTTGCCACTCTGTGGTAACCTGCTGCTTCCATCTCCACACTATGTCACCTTGACACTCTGTGGCCTTCTCATGCGGCTGTCATATCCACACTGTCACTTTGCCACTCTGTGGTCTCCTGATGCTGCTGCCATCTCCACACTATGTCACCTTGCCACTCTGTGGTCTCCTCATGCTGCTGCCATCTCCACGCTTTATCACCTTGCCTCTCTGTGGTAACCTGCTGCTTCTGCTATTGCCATCTCCACATTATGTCACCTCTCCACTCTGTGGCCTCTTCATGCTGCTGCCATATCCACACTATGTCACCTTGCCACTCTGTGGCCTCCTGATGCTGCTGCTACCATCTCCACATTATGTCACCTTGTCACTATGTGGTCTCCTCATGCTGCTGCTGCCATCTCCACATTATGTCACCTTGCTACTTTGTGGTCTCCTCATGCTGCTCCCATATTCACACTATGTCACCTTACCACTCTGTGGTCTCCTCATGCTTCTACTGCTGCCTTCTCCACACTATGTCACCTTGTTACTCTGTGGTCTCCTCATGCTGCTGCCATCTCCACACTATGTCACCTTGCCACTCTGTGGTATCCTGCTGCTGCCATCTCCACACTATGTAACCTTGCCACTCTGTGGTCTCCTCATGCTGCTGCCATATCTACACTATGTCACCTTGCCACTCTGGCATCCTGCTGCCGCCATATCCACACTATGTCACCTTGCCACTCTGTGGCCTCCTGATGATGCCGCCACCTCAAAACGATGTCACCTTGCCACTCTGTGGTGTCCTGATGCTTCTTCTGCTGCCTTCTCCACACTATGTCACCTTGTCACTCTGTGATCTCCTCATGCTGCTGCTATCTCCACACTATGTCACCTTGCCACTCTGTGGTATCCTGCTGCTGCCATCTCCACACTATGTAACCTTGACACTCTGTGGTCTCCTCATGCTGCTGCCATCTTCAAACTATGTCACCTTGCCACTCTGCGGTATCCTGCTGCTGCCATCTCCACACTATGTAACCTTGCCACTCTGTGGTCTCCTCATGCTGCTGCCATATCCACACTATGTCACCTTGCCACTCTGTGGTCTCCTGAAGCTGCTGCCATCTCCACACTATGTCACCTTGCCACTCTGTGGTCTCCTCATGCTGCTGCCATCTCCATGCTATCACCTTGCCACTTTGTGGTAACCTGCTGCTGCTATTGCCATCTACACATTATGTCACCTTGCCATTCTGTGGCCTCATTATGCTGCTGCCATATCCACACTGTCACCTTGTCACTATGTGATCTCCTCATGCTGCTGCTGCCTCTCCACATTATGTCACCTTGCCAATTTGTGGTCTCCTCATACTGCTCCCATCTCCACACTATGTCATCTTGCCACTCTGTGGTATCCTGCTGCTGCTGCCATCTCCACACTATGTCACCTTGACACTCTGTGGCCTTCTCATGCTGCTGTCATATCCACACTGTCACTTTGCCACTCTGTGGTCTCCTCATGCTGCTGCCATCTCCACACTATGTCACCTTGCCACTCTGTGGTATCCTGCTGCTGCCATCTCCACACTATGTAACCTTGCCACTCTGTGGTCTCCATATGCTGCTGCCATCTTCAAACTATGTCACCTTGCCACTCTGCGGTATTCTGCTGCTGCCATCTCCACACTATGTAACCTTGCCACTCTGTGGTCTCCTCATGCTGCTGCCATATCCACACTATGTCACATTGCCACTCTCTGGTCTCCTGAAGCTGCTGCCATCTCCACACTATGTAACCTTGCCACTCTGTTGTCTCCTCATGCTCCTGCCATATCCACACTATGTCACCTTGCCACTCTGTGGTCTCCTCATGCTGCTGCCATCTCCATGCTATCACCTTGCCACTCTGTGGTAACCTGCTGCTGCTATTGCCATCTCCACATTATGTCACCTTGCCATTCTGTGGCCTCATCATGCTGCTGCCATATCCACACTGTCACCTTGTCACTATGTGATCTCCTCATGCTTCTGCTGCCTCTCCACGCTTTATCACCTTGCCACTCTGTGGTAACCCGCTGCTGCTGCTATTGCCATCTCCACATTATGTCACCTCTCCACTCTGTGGCCTCTTCATGCTGCCGCCATATCCACACTATGTCACCTTGCCACTCTGTGGCCTCCTGATGCTGCTGCTACCATTTCCACATTATGTCACCTTGCCATTCTGTGGCCTCATTATGCTGCTGCCATATCCACACTGTCACCTTGTCACTATGTGATCTCCTCATGCTGCTGCTGCCTCTCCACATTATGTCACCTTGCCAATTTGTGGTCTCCTCATACTGCTCCCATCTCCACACTATGTCATCTTGCCACTCTGTGGTATCCTGCTGCTGCTGCCATCTCCACACTATGTCACCTTGACACTCTGTGGCCTTCTCATGCTGCTGTCATATCCACACTGTCACTTTGCCACTCTGTGGTCTCCTCATGCTGCTGCCATCTCCACACTATGTCACCTTGCCACTCTGTGGTATCCTGCTGCTGCCATCTCCACACTATGTAACCTTGCCACTCTGTGGTCTCCATATGCTGCTGCCATCTTCAAACTATGTCACCTTGCCACTCTGCGGTATTCTGCTGCTGCCATCTCCACACTATGTAACCTTGCCACTCTGTGGTCTCCTCATGCTGTTGCCATATCCACACTATGTCACATTGCCACTCTCTGGTCTCCTGAAGCTGCTGCCATCTCCACACTATGTAACCTTGCCACTCTGTGGTCTCCTCATGCTCCTGCCATATCCACACTATGTCACCTTGCCACTCTGTGGTCTCCTCATGCTGCTGCCATCTCCATGCTATCACCTTGCCACTCTGTGGTAACCTGCTGCTGCTATTGCCATCTCCACATTATGTCACCTTGCCATTCTGTGGCCTCATCATGCTGCTGCCATATCCACACTGTCACCTTGTCACTATGTGATCTCCTCATGCTTCTGCTGCCTCTCCACGCTTTATCACCTTGCCACTCTGTGGTAACCCGCTGCTGCTGCTATTGCCATCTCCACATTATGTCACCTCTCCACTCTGTGGCCTCTTCATGCTGCCGCCATATCCACACTATGTCACCTTGCCACTCTGTGGCCTCCTGATGCTGCTGCTACCATTTCCACATTATGTCACCTTGTCACTATGTGGTCTCCTCATGCTGCTGCTGCCATCTCCACATTATGTCACCTTGCTACTTTGTGGTCTCCTCATGCTGCTCCCCTATCCACACTATGTCATCTTGCCACTCTGTGGTATCCTTGTCATGGCTGAGGATGGGGGAAACCCTCAACCGTGCAATGTCAATAGGATAAGGGTAGCTTCTAGGCCAGGACGACAGGATCAGGGAGCAGGTCACCTCCTAGCGCGTCCCTAATTCTGACCCTGACTCCTAACCGTATGAGCCAACCCAGATGGTAGGAGGGCTCATACTCTGGAACCTAGGGTCCCTATTAGCCCTCAGGAAATCCCTGGACTAGGAGCATGGTAAGACGACCCATTCCTCCTAGACATGGACGAACAGGAGTCTCACTGGCCAATGAGAAAGGAGAGGGGAAACATATACTACACCTACCTGCCACAGACACGCTGACTGGTACCCGTGCACAAGTACTGATGTCCACACAAACGCTAAGGACACAGCACACACCACAAATCACACAGGTACCCAGGACACCCATAGCTGCAATAAATATAAAGAGCATAAAAACATCTTCTTACCATCATACATATATTTTTATGAGCACAAGGGTGGCCCTCGCTGGATAGATGGCATATGAGACCAGGAGGATGACTCCAGCATAAAGCATGGCTGGAGTACCCCTCAGCTACAGGAATCCAGCAGGAGCTAAATAGCCCAAGTAGCCACACCCACACACATACTAGGAAAGGAGTTAACCCTTGCAACACCAGACAAGGTAAGTGTCACTTAAAGGGGAAGTGTACACACAACTAAATCCCGTGCACACCAAACATAGAAAGTGAACACATTCAAACACACGTTGCAAGGTGCAACCGCATGCCTTGACAGTGAGCCGCCTAGCAACCAGCTTAGGCTGCTACACTGCCAACAACATCATGTTGCCAGCGGCAACCACACGTGAGACAACATACTAACTGCCCTCACCTGCGGAAGACAACAAGCAGACCGCTGACAACTGCATGCGACCCAAAGAGTCACGACTAATACCATAGTCGTAGCAATCCTGCTGCTGCCATATCCACACTATGTCACCTTGTCACTCTGTGGTCTCCTCATGCTGCTGTCATCTCACACTATATCACCTTGCCGGTCTGTGGTCTCCTCATGCTGAAGCCATCTCAACATTATATCTCATGCTCATGCCATTTCCACACTATGTCACCTTGCCACTCTGTGGTATCCTGTTGCTGCTGCTGCTGACATATCCACATTATGTCACCTTGCCACTCTGTGATCTCCTCATGCTGCTGCCATCTACAGACTTTGTCATTGTGCCACTCTATCAAAGTTTTTTTTTTTTTTATGATGAGTGACTGAAAAACTTATTTTACTGTATGGACTGAATGACGACGTGTGAGGTCGTGTGATGTCTGAAAGTGTGAGGAAAGTATATATTATGAGACAACAAATATACAAAAAGTACATGAAAACAATGACAAGCTCCTGATGCTGCCGTCACCACCAGACTCTGTCATTGTGCCACTCGGTGGCCTCCTCATACTACTGCCAACTTCAGACTCTGTCATTGTGACACTCGGTGGCCTCATCATACTGCTGCCATCTACAGACTGTGTCATTGTGCAACTCGGTGGCCTTCTCATGATGCTGCTGCTGCATCCTCCACCTCCAGATTCTGTCATTTATGCCACTCGGTACCCTTCCCCTCATGCTGCTGCTGCATCCGCCACCTCCAGACTCTGTCATTGTGCCACTCGGTGGCCTTCTCATACTGCTGCCAACTCCAGACTCTGTAATTGTGCCAATCGGTGGCCTCCTCATATTTCTTCCATCTCCAGACCCTGTCATTGGGCCACTACATGCTGCTTGAGTGAAGTGTGCAGTGATTCTAAGAATGATGTCTGTCATCTGCATTTCATACGGACTCACAGTATTATTTCACTACCAAAGCAGACTCCCTATGCATGTTACTACAAGGCACAGTGTTCTCTACCACTATAAAGGCTTTCAGCAGCCAGGAAAGAGCAGTTTTTTTTAACGCGATTCGCAGCAAATAAATTCGGATCAAATCAAATCTTTCCAAAAAATGCGGTGAACCGTCCGAATAAAATTTTGGAAAAATTTGCTCATCTCTAATTATAATGTATACCTGCCAAACATATGCCCGAACAACACTTTTTAGGCTTATGTTTGGCAATTGATATCTGTGGACATGTCAGATACCAAACATGCAGCACTGACCAGTTGTAAACCTAGCCTAGGATTGGTGGTCTTTAAACTGTGGCTTTTCTGGACAGAAGATATATCTTCTAGCAAGTCCTGACACAAGAGATTATAGTTTTATAACAGCTGGAGAACCAAATATTGGAAACCACTGCTTCAGATCAAGGGCTGGTTTTCCCTCTGGTTATAGACAACAGTTGTTAGTTACAGTTAATGCAGTGAGAGTTGCTCCAGCAGTCTCCATTTAGTTCTCCATACACATAATATATGACTGAGAGAGTCACGAGAGATGAGCCTTTTTTCGTTCGTTATTGTTTTATTCATGTAACTCATACTGTAGGATTGATTCCTGCTGTTTTAGGGCTTGTTCACATCACCATTATGTATTCCGTTATGGCTTTCCATTATAACATGGTTATAAAGGAAAATAACAAAATCCATAAGATGGAAATCAAAATGGAAATCTTTAGAGGTATTCCGTTTTGATCCGTCATAATAGAAGTCTATGGGCAAGCATAACGGATCTGTCTGGTTTCCATTATGCTGGATGGAAAATAAAGTTCTGTCGACACACAGTGATGTGGACAAGCCCTTACCTTACACATGTTCTTTTACTTTGTGCCTCTTAAAACTGTATTTGACATTATCCAATGTTATTGGAGACCTATGTTCATTTATTGTGTATTCATATACTGTACATGCTATGTACAATTCTAATATTTTTTGCTATTATACCAATAAATAAGTTTTGAAACATAGACATAATATATGTTATAGTAGAATCCTTATCATGAATACTACAATGAAATAAACAGTAACTATCCGAGAACTTAATGTCAAATAAATCTGATTATTATATTGAGGTTTAGGGTGTTGTGTTCGCTCTTTTATTTTGTCCCCTGTTTGGAGTGCATGGCGTGTGCAATCATGAAGTAGTCACTGTTTTTTCCTGGTCAATGATTTAAATTTGCTTTAAAGGGTTTCTACCACCAGAAATACTGTTTTGTAGCTGACTGACATTAGCGATGCGCTAATGTCAGCACTACATAACAGTATGTTTTCTACCTTTCTCCCTGCAACCGTTTTGGTAAAAAAAAAAGCACTTTTTATAACATGCTAATGAGCCTCTAGGTGCTATGTGGGCATAAAAATCAGCACCTAGAGGCTCCTTCTACTCACCCTTTATCCCGCCCAGGTCCCCTATTCTACCGGCCACGCTCCTCTTGATTGATGTGACGGTTTGCAGCAGTGCTCTCCTGGTGCCGGCTTCCTCACTGTGAAGTAGTCGGCGCAGGCACAGTGAGGAATCCGGCACAAGGAGCGCATCATTCACTCACTGCGCCTGCGCTGAAGACAGAAGTGAACGGTGCAGGAACGGGATTTCGTCAATGCTGCTGCGAACCGTGACATCAATAAAGAGGAGCGGGGCGGGCAGAACAGGGGACCTGGGCAAGATAAAGTTTGAGTAGAAGGAGCCTCTAGGTCAGTGATGGCGAACCTTTTAGAGACCGAGTGCCCAAACTGCAACCCAAAACCCACTTATTTATCACAAGGTGCCAACACGGCAATTTACCCTGAATACTACAGTCCAATATAGTATATCTTCCATGTACTTTATCACTTAGCTATAATAGCTACATTCAGTGCGCTGCCTGTGCTGTTCATAGTGCGCCCTGCGCTCATGAATGGCAGGAAAAGTCTAAGGCATATTAGACTTTTTCCAGGGCGTGGGTGCCCACAGGGAGGGCTCTGAGTGCCACCTCTGACACCCGTGCCATAGGTTCGCCACCACTGCTCTAGGTGCTGATTTTACGCTCACATAGCACCTAGAGGCTCATTAGCATATTATAGCAGCGAGAAAGGTAGAAAACATACTGTTATGTAGTGCTGACATTAGCACATCGCTAATGTCAGTCAACTACATAACAGTATTTCTGGTTGTAGAAACCCTATAAGATAAATTTTACATGTTTATGGAGTGTGGTTTTGGTATGTTGTCCTGATGCTACTGAAATGTACAGTATGTTAACTGAATACTAATCACAGGGCATGGTATGATGTCATAAAATAGAGCTGTAACCTTTCTGGTTCATTATTTCCTGCACTCCATATAAAACTCCCACACACAGTTGGCGTTAAAATACACAGGACTTCCTTTCATTGGGTTTATGTAAGGATGGGACAGCCATGACCAATCAGAATTTACCACTATTGCCCAAGACCACCACATAATATAATATTAAACCTTTCACTACCCTGAACACTAGGGATTTTGAAATTATAAGAAAAACTCTAAAAATATATTGAGTCTGTAAACTTACTTTGCTTGTTGCCTAGGGCCATTTTTGATAAAACTGACCCTGTTGCCAGTGGCTATAACGATATTTATATATAAATACATTCATCATGCACATTCTTGTGAAATGCAAAGCTAAAGATCTGTTCTTGCTCCATGATGACATTCAATGAAGGAATAATACTAGGCTTCTCACCGTGGAAACAAGACATACCTTTATCTGTTAATGAAATATTGATAACCATTGATAGCTGTCCAGCTGTTGTGCTATGATATTGGCATACAGGAGAGTTAAAAGCTATTATCATTTAAGCAGAGATAATGTAAAAATGTACGCTCATTAATAAAGCAATGTTACTGATCCCATACATTAACACCTACTCCATTGCTATCAACTTAGCTGATTTAGTAATGTTCTCTCTTAACCAATTTACATTATTTTGAATGTAGTTATAATTTACTGCAATGCAGCTAGAAATACAGTACAGACCAAAAGTTTGGACACACCTTCTCATTCAAAGAGTTTTCTTTATTTTCATGACTATGAAAATTGTAGATTCACACTGAAGGCATCAAAACTATGAATTAACACGTGTGGAATTATATACATAACAAAAAAGTGTGAAACAACTGAAAATATGTCATATTCTAGGTTCTTCAAAGTAGCCACCTTTTGCTTTGATTACTGCTTTGCACACTCTTGGCATTCTCTTGATGAGCTTCAAGAGGTAGTCACCTGAAATGGTTTTCACTTCACAGGTGTGCCTTGTCAGGTTTAATTAGTGGGATTTCTTGCCTTATAAATGGGGTTGGGACCATCAGTTGTGTTGTGGAGAAGTCAGGTGGATACACAGCTGATAGTCCTACTGAATAGACTGTTAGAATTTGTATTATGACAAGAAAAAAGCAGCTAAGTAAAGAAAAATGAGTGGCCATCATTACTTTAATAAATGAAGGTCAGTAAGTCCGAAAAATTGGGAAACCTTTGAAAGTGTCCCCAAGTGCAGTCACAAAAACCATCAAGCGCTACAAAGAAACTGGCTCACATGCGGACCGCCCCAGGAAAGGAAGACCAAGAGTCACCTCTGCTGCGGAGAATAAGTTCATCCGAGTCACCAGCCTCAGAAATCGCAGGTTAACAGCAGCTCAGATTAGAGACCAGGTCAATGCCACACAGAGTTCTAGCAGCAGACACATCTCTAGAACAACTGTTAAGAGGAGACTGTGTGAATCAGGCCTTCATGGTAGAATATCTGCTAGGAAACCACTGCTAAGGACAGGCAACAAGCAGAAGAGACTTGTTTGGGCTAAAGAACACAAGGAATGGACATTAGACCAGTGGAAATCTGTGCTTTGGTCTGATGAGTCCAAATTTGAGATCTTTGGTTCCAACCACCGTGTCTTTGTGCGACGCAGAAAAGGTGAACTAATGGACTCTACATGCCTGGTTCCCACCGTGAAGCATGGAGGAGGAGGTGTGAGGGTGTGGGGGTGCTTGGCTGGTGACACTGTTGGGGATTTATTCAAAATTGTAGGCATACTGAACCAGCATGGCTACCCCAGCATCTTGCAGCGGAATGCTATTCCATCTGGTTTGCGTTTAGTTGGACCATCATTTTTTTTTCAACAGGACAATGACCCCAAACACACCTCCAGGCTGTGTAAGGGCTATTTGACCATGAAGGAGAGTGATGGGGTGCTGCGCCAGAAGACCTGGCCTCCACAGTCACCGGACCTGAACCCTATCGAGATGGTTTGGGGCGAGCTGGACCGCAGAGTGAAGGCAAAAGGGCCAACAAGTGCTAAGCATCTCTGGGAACTCCTTCAAGACTGTTGGAAGACCATTTCAGGTGACTACCTCTTGGAGCTCATCAAGAGAATGCCAAGAGTGTGTAAAGCAGTAATCAAAGCAAAAGGTGGCTACTTTGAAGAACCTAGAATGTGACATATTTTCAGTTGTTTCACACTTTTTTGTTATGTATATAATTCCACATGTGTTAATTCATAGTTTTGATGCCTTTAGTGTGAATCTACAATTTTCATAGTCATGAAAATAAAGAAAACTCTTTGAATGAGAAGGTGTGTCAAACCTTTGGTATGTACTATATATATATATATATATATATATATATATATATATATACTGTATATATGTCACAGGGAAATGATGAAAATGGAGATTTGATCAAATCCCTAAGGGAGATGATCAATTCATGGAAGATGATGTTCCTTAAAGAAAGTCAGTGATTTGATCATCAGATCCCTTAACTGTTTTAGTGAAAAGTTTAATATTTTTGATAATATAATAATATAAAATAATATTGTTTAGATATTAAAAGTATTTATTTAGTAAGCCATGCATTAATAAATGTAGAGTAGGTAATACAACAATAGTCATTGAAACACAAATTATTAAAGAAAGTAAGTGATTTGATCATCAAATTCCTTAACTGTTTTAGTGAAAAGTTTAATATTTTTGATAATTTAATAATAATATGAAATAATATTGTAAGAAATAGGTACTTAAGCTCATATTTTTAAAAACAAAGGGATGTTTTTAGTTTAATTTTAAACATTTTTAGTGAATGTAATTTTTCAAATAATAATGTTCATTAATTTTTATTAAAACACGTTGATTTGTGGCATCTCGAGTTACAAAGTACGTAACTTTTTTTACAGGCACATCTTTTTGTTTTACATTGTATTTTTGATTGTTCACAAGGACACTTCTTAAATCCTTGACCTCCAAATAAGGATAATTTTCCTGCAATCTAACGCAGACTTAGGTTCATTTTCTTGGAACTGTTTCGGTAAATGTTGTAGTATCTATTTAAAAGCGTCTCTAAGTAGCCAATCTTTTATAATTCAAACTGAGGTACCAATTTGGTATATAACTTTTTTTTATCTAATACGATCCCCACAATGTTATTTCCATTTAATAGGCCTCTATCTACCTTAGGTACATCAGTTTTCATCATTTCCCTTAGGGATTTGATCAAATCTCCATTTTCATCATTTCCCTGAGACATTATACATATATATATATATATATATATATATATATATTTATACAGTTGCAATCTAAATTATGGGCAAAATTATACTACTATTACAAATTATGTTTATTAGCCAAATTTACAAACTTTAAAGGGACACTGACAGGGCCAATAAGCATATTGAGGTATATATATGGCTGTACAGGTCTTATAATGGGTATTACAATCATCTAAGTATCCCCCCTGTCCACATTATACATACAGTAAACTTAAGTTTTATAACCTGCTCCAACGGTCTTCAATCTGCCCAAGGGGCGGCATTTCACCTCTCTTGCGCCCAGCCAGCATCCCCCAACTGCCGTTTTGAAGCGCCGCCCAGCTCATGAATATTCAGTTTGATGGGCGGCTTTTGCGGTCCCCGCTCTGAAGTGCTGCGCTGAACAGTGCCCTGCGCATGTGCCGGATCTTGTGAAGTCGGGGACAGTAAGCGCCGCCCAGCGAAGTGAATATTGAAGAGCTGGGCGGCGCTTACTGTACTGGACTTCACAAGATCCGGCGCATGCGCCGGGCACTGTTAAGCGCAGCGCTTCAGAGCGGGGACCGCAGAAGCCGCCCAGCAAACTGAATATTCATGAGCTGGGCGGCGCTTCAAAGCGGCAGTTGGGGGATGCTGGCTGGGCGCAAGAGAGGTGAAACGCCGCCCCTTGGGCAGATTGAAGACCGTTGGAGCAGGTTATAAAACATAAGTTTACTGTATGTATAATGTGGACAGGGGGGGATACTTAGATGATTGCAATACCCATTATAAGACCTGTACTGCCATATATATACCTCAATATGCTTATTGGCCCTGTCAGTGTCCCTTTAAACTGTTTGGAATAAACCAAATATGAAGAATTTAAATATCACAACTGGTGTTGGGTGAATCAAAGTTAACGAAGGTAACGAAGTCGATACAAATTTCAGGAAAAATTTGATTTGTCACATGGTAACGAATAAATGTTTCCTAAAATGGTGGTAAAAACAAAACATACATACCTCACCCGTTAGCTCACGGAAAGGCTGTCTTGATTGAAGAAAACGCTTCAAATGTCACGTGCGCTCACGTGTGACGTCATCGCTCTGGCCGGGCACAGTGACTTCATCAGTGAGCCTACCATGGTGCTTGGTTTTGGGCCCCATCTATGCCCCTTCCACAAGCCAATTTCCCCTTTCTTTGTTTGCTAACAATGCAGTTCTTCTGGGAGAGGGTTTTGGCTTGCTACCTTGAAGGGACTCACGGGAAGTATTTCATTCAGTTTAGTCCTTTCACGTGTTCTATCAGTGTATAATAAACAGTATAGTGCAATCAGAGTCAGGCTGGGGGGCTTAAGGCCCAACACTAAAATTCATTCTGGGGGCCCAGTGTACAGCTACATGCAGATAATAACTACCCACACAGCGATGGCAGCAACATCAAGCTGCCACAAGATGACCAACTATATCAGCCACCTGATACATCTGTAATAGTAAACTAGTGGGGTCATGGGCAACTAAGCAAGTTCTACTTTACAGCAGTTGATAAATTACCCAATAGGTACTTTGTTAAATAATCTACAAAGTTTTTACATGTACCGTATTTTAGCCAACCTATCTATACATAGGGCAGGAAGTCTATTGTCCCACTTGTGCAGGGGTTAGGAGGCTAGGGGTCCACTTTGCTCAGGGGTTTTCACCTGTTCCTTTGTGGGCCTGTCTGAGCCTGGGCACAATTTTTTTATTTTATTTTTTTAAGTGCTCAGAGTGGGTTAAAAATATTAAAGAATAGATACTGACTTCATAGATGTCCTTCCAAATAAGTTTTTCTGACCCTTACTATTTACCTGCAAGTCTTTACTTTCTGTTCCCATCTTGGCAGATATAAAATACATGCAAATGCCCACTCATCTAATCATCGGCCACAGCCCATGGCACACTGGACAATACCTTTATGTGTCTGTGAAGGTTCTCATTTATCCAGGTCATTGTATATCTGTAAAGAATAAATCAAGGCAACTAGACTTACTGTAGATTTCTTGAAAACGTTTCACTCGTTCTTCCAACAAACTTTCTCTATTCTGAGTGACTGTACAATAATTCTCTGGGAATATGCTGGGTATAATTACCAGATGTTGATTCAGTTACATATTTATTCCTAGAGAATTCTTGTACAGTCACTCAGAATTGAGAAAGCTCGTTGGAAGAATGAGTGAAATGTTTTCAAGAAATCTACAGTAAGTCCAGTTGCCTTGATTTATTCTTTACAGAAATACCTTTATGGTTTTGTAGGTTAACAGTAATAGCACTAAACTTATAGAACACATGATCTATAACTTTGCTATATAGACTATGCTATAGTGTATTGCCAGCCATAAAGTGTAAACTTGGCTAGGTTCTCAAACCTTACATATACAACTGCAGGCAGCTTTATCTGTCTGATTCTATTACTATTATTATTAGTGCCAGTTAATTTAGCTCTAGCTGTTCCTCCTTCACCCTTTCACGTTTTTCTAGGAGTTAGTTACAAGCAGAAACTCCTTTCACTTATATCTTTATCCTGTGCACTGTACATGTTTTTGCCCCCAGTAGAAGTGAATAGGAGCGTACCGCGCATGCGCGGCCACTGCTCCCATTCATTATTATGGGACCGGCAGAAATAGCCGAGCCAGCGCTCGGCTATTTTTGCCAGCCCCATATAAAATTAATGGAGGGTGTCTATGCATGCGCAGTGCGCCCTTCACTCACTTGTGGGGCTCCGTTCTCGATATAGGTGCAGGTCCCAGTGGTGGGACCCTCACCTATAAGACAATGGGAGCATATCCTAGTGATATGCCTCCGTAGTCCACGATGAGACAACTCATTTAAGACCAGCGTTTAAAACGCCAGTCTTAATAAATGACCCCATCTTTGAGACATAAAGTCCACCTTGACCACTGCTCAGTACTTTGTCACAAGCACACATTATAATGGCACAAGATTCTTTTACATTTTTATAATGTAGCAATTGCTGAACGTGCTAAGATAAAGCAATGTAGCTATCCATATGTTATTTAGTGAGCATATTTGCCATTTATACTGATTATATTAGCCCTTTCCGGACCAGGCCATTTTCTGTTTTTGTTTTTTTACTCCCTGCCTTCCTGGAGCCATAACTTTTTTTATTTTTCCATTCACATAGCCATATTGTTGGTTGTTTTTTGTGGAATAAGTTGTATTTTCTAATGGCACCATTTAATATTACATACCATGTAGTGGGAAGCTGTTAAAAAATTCCAAATCGGTTAGAAATGAAAAAAAAATAAAAAAAATATCATCACAGTTTTATGGGATTTGTTTTTATGACGTTCCCTATGTGGTACAACTGACCTTCGTTCTCTGGGTCAATGTGATTACAAAGATCTTGTGTTTTAATACTAAAAAAAACTTTGGAAATTTTGTTTCTATTCAGCTCTATATTCTAACCCACATAACTTTTTTAGAGTTATATCTACAAAGCTGTGTGAGGGCTCATTTTTTGTGGGGCGATCTGTACTTTTTATTGATATTTTTTGGAAGGTGTATGACTCTTGATAATTTATATTCATTTTTATGGTGCGGTGAAGTGAAAAAAAAATGGAATCGGCCATTTAGATTTTTTTTCCGTTATGAAGTACACGATATGGGATAAATATGTTTATATTTTTTTAATTTTGGGGAACGGAAGTTTTTATACATATTTTATATATTTTTTTAACCTTAAGTAGTATTAACAAACAGCTTATCCCACAGACTGTAGTGATTTATAACTGCAGTGTATGGGAGATTCAGTGTATTCCTATGAAGTCCTGCCACCTGCAGTCTTCCAAAGGAACTACTGCTGTGGCAACCTGGGATTTTTTTGTGGGATTCAGCCTATCTAACAAATGGAAGCGCTCATGGGAAAGCCACCTCAGATGCTGTGGTCACAATTGCTATGGCATCTGAAGGTTTAAATGTCAATCGCAGATATTACCCCTGGGTGTCTATTGTTTGAAACAGAAGAAACCTGGTGGCTATGGCACCCACTGCGTGCTGTAGTGGGTACCCTTTTCAAGGAATGGACTTCTGCCGTAAATGTGCAAAAAAGGTCTTGAATTGGTTAGGTATCTGTCAATGTACTTATAAAAACAAACATGCAAATTATAACTTTTCTCCAACTTTTTTTTTATTTGGCACACAATCATTTCACCCCAGGATATTTTGTTTCAGTGCCTTGTAAGAGAATTATGTGAATGGAACATAAACTTGTAAGAATTACCTTATGACCTGCTTGCTTAACATTCTCCTACGTAATTGTGGATTGATTAGTGGGTATCATGTTTACATATGTTACCCATTGAACTCTGGCCCCTTGAAATGTAACAAGTGACCTTAGATTGGATACAAGATTGTTGTAAGCAGCAGAGCTGTGTTCCCAATGGGGGACATTACAATTTGTAATGATGTCTCTAATTGCATCATCCTCTAAAATTTGCTGAATTTAGCAATGCTAGAAACAGGTGATTACATCTCACATTGTCTCAAAAATAAGGTGGATACTCCCATACTCATGCTAGATTTCACCAGGACCAGTTGGTTCAGCTGACTTTCCTCTGAAGTGTATGGCCACTTTAAGTTGTCCAGTACCCCTCCATTAAAGAAAGAAAACCCCACAATGGTCACTGAAATAACTTGAAACTGACAGAAGTAATAATACATACAATTTACTGAAAATCAGATATTGCTTTTCAATTGTAGTCCAACAGAATAGTTTTAAAACAAACTAATGAAACTGGCCCCAACAAAAATGATTGTACCCTAGAAAAGGTTGAAAATAATTTGACCATAGGGAGATGTTAAACTAAGGTGTGTCCTGTAAGTAGCATCACAGGTGTCTTCAAACTTGTAATCAGTCTGCCTCTTTAAAGGGTGAACAGTAGTCACTGTGCTGTTTGATAGCATGGCCTGCACCACACTAAACATTGACCAAAGAAAGTTAAGGAGAGAGTTGTCTCAGGAGAATAGAAGGAAAATTATAGACAAATATGATAAAGGTAAAGGCCATAAGACCATCTTCAAACAGCTTGATTATTCAGAGATTTAAGGTCTACAAGACTGTAGCCAGCCTCCCCGGGTGTGGTTGTAAGAGGGTGACAAATTGAAATTGATGACAAATTGAAGAGATCAACTTTCAGAACAACTTCCAAAAAGATTAGAGGTGAACTCCAAGATCAAGGTACATCAGTGTCAGATCACACCATCCATCGCTGTCTTAGTCAGAGTAGACTCAAAGGAAGATGACTGAGAAAGAAACCACTGTTACAAGCAAATCATAAAAGACTGGAATTTGCCAAAATGCATATTGACAAGCCAAAAAGCTTCTAGGATAGTGATGGCTAACCTCCAGCACTCCATCTGTGGTGAAGCTATGACTCCCAGCATGCTCTATTCATTTCTGTGGAGTTCTGAGAACAGCTAAGCAAGTGTGCATCTTGGGAGTTGTAGTTTCACCACAGCTGGAGTGCTGGAGGTTAGCCATCACAGGTCTAGGATAATTGTCCTTTGGGCCCCCACTGATCTAATAGTTATCCCCTATCCCGTGGATAGGGGATATCGTAATGTAACTGGAGAACCGCTTTAACTAGATCTTTCAGGTAAGGATTTGTAGGATCTCTGGCTTTTAAACCCCCACAAATAGTCAGTTATGGCATTTCCTAGTTTTTGCCATAACAGGCAGGAAATACATGAAAAAACAACAATCTAATGTAGTTTTAAATGTGGACATTGTGTTTGTTTAGTAAATTCTATTAGTTGCCTCTTGATGCAATAAGATCAATAAGAACGACATATGTCATATACTTTTGACTTTGATGTTAGTTCGATGAGAGATTCTATCAGGGACTTTAATATATGTCTGACATCTTGTTAAGTTATTGAATGCTTAAAGCCAGCTACTAAGGATAAACAATGTTATTGATTAACATCAGAAAAATAAAGTCAGATAATTATGTCACAACCCACGAACAGAAACTCGGCACTTACAAACCAAATATGATTTCTGATATTCCAGTATGATATAGTTTACACATTGCACTGCCACTAGAAGGGACATGATCTTAGATAAACTTTGAAGAGAATGCAGCCCTCGCACAAGCGTCACAACCCCTTCAAATAGCTGATCAATGTGGTTGCCAGGAGTTGGACCCAAGACAATCTGATATTGATGACCTATCCTGAAGATATTATGCTACTGCACAACCCCTTCAAAGGGGATTTTCCTCAGGATGGGTCATCAATATTAGACTGCTGGGGGTCTGATACCTGGCACCTTTACCAATTAGCTGTCTCAGGTAGCCATTGGTGTCATTACTTATACAGTTGAAATAATAAAGATAGTATGGAGACAGCACGTCCTTACTGTGAGGTTTATTCCAGATGCAACGTTTCGGCTAACAGGCCTTTTTCAAGCATGAAAAAGGCTTGTTAGCCGAAACGTCACACCTGGAATAAACCTCACAGAAAGGATATGCTGTCTCCATACTCTCTTCATTATTTCTTGTCGATATCCGACTTGTTAGGGGAATCTAACCACTTCCCCTGGAGATGTGCACCCACAATCCAGATCTACCTGGATGTGCTGGCCACCATCCATCTTTGATTTATTACTTATACTGTTGGCAGAAAGCTTTGTCCCCACTGTGTATTTTACATTGACAGTGTACTCATGGGAGCTGAGCTACAGTACTCCTGCACGGCAACTACACAATGGATTAAGCCTTCTGCTTCTGGCTCTGTGCACTGACTGTATAGTTTCCGTTGGTGGCAGCGGAAACAACAGATATCTGGGTGTGCGTGGCATCAAACGAGAATAGCCTGTCAATATCTAGGTTGCAGATGGTTGCCCTTTATGGGAAGGGGCTGGACAATAAACTGCATAGAAGATGTACTGATATGGAAATGAACATGACAGAGGTATAGTGGGCATAAGGTATGCGGTGTACTGGGGAGGTTATAATGTTAGCTTCTAGGTGCACTGGGTAGGTGCAACATCAGCAACAACATTGTGGCTGGCTAATTATTGCTTAGTGGAAAATGTAGTTAAGGACACTGCTGAAACCCGAGGTTGATGCACACAGTTAGCACATGTTGGGAGATTAAAAACACAACAAAAGGTATGAGTTTATCTTGGTTTCATACATCCACAGGGTTAGGCTGTGTTTCCATTATTTTCTTACCCCTGGAGAACCACTTTAATAGTTATTGTTCAGCAAGTGGCTTTTAATATGTAGAGGAAGTTAATGCAAGGCACTTACTAATCTATTGTGATATATTGCCTCCTTTGCTGGCTGGATTAATTTTTCCATCACATTATGCGCAGCTCGTTTTCATGGTTATGACCACCCTGCAGTCCATCAGTGGTGGTAGTGCTTGCATTGCAGCCCACACCACCTATCTTAATAGAATACATATAAAATCCTGTACTTTATCTGTGCATTCTATAGCAGAAGGGCGGATCAAGATACGTTTTACTGCCTCAGTCCTATCAGCTGGCCAGCTTGTGAGTGATAACTAGACTGACACAACAGGAAGTAGAGGATATCAACTATGGCAGCAGAGAAAAACAGAAGGTCATGTTCTCCAATCTCCCCTGCTCCAGAATAACACTCACTGTCCTGCTGGCCCTGACGTGATCAAGCATTCCAGCAAGTAATCTGATGATTCTCTATATGAATCAATGGATAGAGATAGATCTGTATATACACACATCACATATAACACTGTGTATGCATCTGTTTATGTATGTGTGTCTGTGTATGTATTTGTGCTCTTTAGAGATGAGTGAATTTCTCCAAAATTTGATTCGGCAGGTTCGCCGAATATTTTCAAAAAATTTGGTTCGATCCGAATTTATTTGTGGCGAATTGCATTAAAAACCAGCTATTACCTGGCTGCAGAGAGCCTTTATAGTGGTGTAGAACACTGTGCCTTGCAGTAACACACATAGGGTGTCTGCTGTGGTAGTGAAACAATACTGTGACAGGCATCGCTCTTAGAATCACTGCACACTTCACTTATTTGGGCAGTCACAGGGTCAAAACTTACCAAATAACTCAAGAAGAAGCGCACTCCTTTTACATGGTCGGCAGCTGATTCCACATAGATGTCTACAGAACCTGTTCTATTAAACGCTTATACAAGTAGAGCCCCCCGACAGAGTGGAGAGGGTGTCAGCAGTAAGTTTGTGTTGACATCACTGATTATTTTGCCCTTCCTCTGATCCGTCAGAACAATAACCCCCTAAAAACGGATCCTGTCTGTGTAGCATCCACCTTCACTCGGTCAGCACTTGGTCAGTAATCCATCAGTATTGCTAAAGCCAAAAAAGAAAAACAGGAGTGGATCCAAAACAGAGATTACACGTTAATGAAAAATTTGCATGTCTTCTGTTGTTTTTTTGTACCCACTCCTACTTTTGGCTAGTAAATAATAAGCCAATTCTGATGCAAAATAGGGACCATGTCATGCAGGCCTTATAACTGTTACATAGACAGGATCTGTTGTGCGTCTCATTTTTCCTTCCTTCTAACAGATCAGAAGAAGGGGTGATGTAGAAAGGACCGGCACTCACTCGAGGTAGCTTGTTAGAATGCTGGATTTATTTGTCACATATCAATAGTGACGCTTTTCGGCACAGGACGTGCCTTCGTCAGACTGTATACATATATCTACAAATCATTCCTTTAACCCCTTAGTGACCAAGCCTGTTTGGGCCTTTATGACCAAGCGTTTTTCTTCCTTTTTTCATGGTCTCGTTCCAAGAGCTATAACTTTTTTATTTTTTCGTCTATATAGCTTTATGAGGACTTGTTTTTTACGGGACAAGTTGTAGTTTTTAATGGCACCATTTTGGGGTACACATAACTTTCTGATTAACTTTTATTAACTCTTTCTGGGAGGGAGATGGGGAAAAATAGCAATACTGCCACTGCGTTTTTACATTATAAATTTTATGGCGTTTATTTTTCGGTACAAATAACATAATATCTTTATTCTCTGGGTCAGTACAATTACAGTGATACTAAATACTTATAGTTTTTTTTAAGTTTTACAACTTTCTTTTCCAATAAAACCCCTTTTATTAACCTCAAAAATTATTTTGCATTGCCACTTCACAAGACCCATAACTTTTTTTTTCTTTTTCTATGGAGTTATGTGTGAGCTTGATTTTTGAGGGACAACTTGTATTTTTTATTGGTATCATTTTGGAGTAAATACCGCTCTTTGATCGCTTGTTATTATGTTTTTTTCGGTGGAAAATTTTTAAATTCTGTCTTTTTTCTTTTTTTTTTTTTACGGCGTTCACCATAGGGGATAATTTATGTAATATTTATGTAGTCCGGGTCGTTACGGACACGGCAATACCAAACATATGGGGGATATTTTCTTTTTGCCATTTTTTTCATTGAAAAAGTGTATTTTCAATGGAAAAAAATGCATATTTTTTTATTTTATGGATTTTTTTAAATTTAATAAATGTGTATTTTTTTTCTATTTTTTTTACTACTTAAAAGTCCCACAAGGGGACTATAATATACAGTATTTTGATTGCTTTTAAAATGTAATGCATTATCTCTATAATGCATTACATTTCAATAGCAATGCTATTCAAAGATTGACCAGCAGGCTGCACCAGAGAGGCACAGCCTGCTGGAGAGAACTGAAGACAGGCTCGGGGCCCTGATCGGAAGCAAGGTAAGCTTCCCAACACATCAGCACCCCGCGATCGCATTTTCGGGGTGCTGATGGGAGACAGAGGGAGTCCGCTCCCTCTGTCACCACTTTACATGCAGCGGGTGCCATTGCGCCCGGCATGTAAAGGATTAAACAGCCCGGATCAGCACTTCTGCCGGTCCGGGCTGTTAGAACAAAAACATGGTCCTGGCTGTTAAAAACACGGCGGCCCAGCCTAAGGCCCCTTAGTGACCGCCGTAAAAACACGTATGGGTGGTCACTAAGGGGTTAAATAGACCGCCAAAATACAAAGGAAATTACGTCATTGCAGAAACACCGCCCCCAAGTAAAACATTACAGAAAAATTGCATGGACCAATACATGTAAAGATGGTAGGTCGACCATACAAATCGTCAAACTAAAGTCCATGAATATATTAGAATAATGATGTTGTGTTTCAGTTCTGCTAAAAAAGAAAAATTTATAAATAAACATTAGATACTTAATAAATAGGAAACCACATACATTATAGTCACGATTGAGGCCTCTTGGCTCCATTTTTTGTAACCAATGGATCCGGTAAGACTCCCTTTTGAGTAATAATTTATTTCTATCACCTCCCCGATGAGGTAATGAGACACTTTCCAGAATCTGGAAACGTAATTGTGCTATAGTATGTTTCTGCTGATGGAAATGATATGGTATGGGGAGTAGTACATTGCCCTTCCTTATAGTGGACTTGTGCTTATTGAGCCTTTTTTTCATTCTCATTGAAGTGTCCCTCACGTAAAATAAACCGCAGGGACATTTGAGAATATAGATTACAAATCGACTGTCACATGTGAACATGCCCCGTACTGGTATTTTTTCACCTTAATATGGATGGGTGAAATGTGTGCCTTTTATCACACTTGAGCAATTCACACAATTCAAACATGGAAAGATTCCTTGTTAGGGGAAAGACAGTACACTCTGCCTCAATTCAATCTTATTGCTACCAATATCGGCCCTGACTATTCTGTCCATAATATTGTCAGCTCATTGTTTCACATGAGGGCGATGTATCTGCAATGACGTAATTTCCTTTGTATTTTGGCGGTCTATTTATAGGAATGATTTGTAGATATATGTATGCAGTCTGACGAAGGCACGTCCTGTGCCGAAAAGTGTCACTATTGATATGTGACAAATAAATCCAGCATTCTAAAAAGCGCCAGTCCACGGACACGTGGACCACCACTCCATTACATCGCAGTGCCGACAATGACAGAGTGTGGAGGTGGCAGCAGCAGCATCAGAAGGCCAAAAGTGGCACAATGACAGAGTGCGGAAATGACAGCAACAGCAGCATCAGACGGAGGCCACAGGGTGGCACAATGGCAGTGTGGAGGTGGCAGCAGCATCAGGGGAGGCCACAGGGTGGCACAATGACAGTGTGGACATGGCAGCAGCATTAGGAGGCCACAGAGTGGCACAATGAAAGAGTCTAGAGGTGGCGGCAGCAGCATCAGGAGGAGGTCACAGAGTGGCACAATGACAGAGTGTGGAGGTGGCAGCAGCAGCATCAGGAGGCCACAGAGTGGCACAATGACGGAGTGTGGAGCTGGCGGCAGCAGCATTAGGAGGAGGCCACAGGGTGGCACAATGACAGTGTGTGGAGTTTGTTGCAGCAGCAGCATCAGGAGGCCACAGAGTGACAAGGTGACATAGTGTTGAGGTAGCAGCAGCACCAGGAGACCACAGAGTGGCAAGGTGACATAGTCTGGAGGTGACAGCAGCATCAGGAGACCACCAAGGGACCGATGAACAGAGGGGGGGGGGGGGGGTAATACCAGTGCCAGCTGAAGATGGTGGATGAAAGAAGGAGCACTTGTCATCAGATATGTGGCAGCATCAGAATAGTAGCAGAGGAAGGTGTCCAGAAGAAACCGGTCTCTTTTGTCAAAGTGTTGGTGTGGCACCATAGGTGATCTAGTCTGATGCATCAGGCATTGGTGGGTGGAAATCCTGGCTGATCCACGCCTGATTAATGTTGACAAAGGTCAGTCTCTCCACATATGTGGACAGGCGAGTTCTCTTTGGGGTAACTATGACCCCAGCTGCACTAAACAACCGCTCTGATGCCACACAATACTGGTTGGGCAGGACAGATTTTTTAGGGCAAACGCTAGTTGCGGCCACAGCAGCCATGGCAGAGGAACGTGAGTGCAGAGGGTCCCCCGGTCAGACCTGCAAGAGGATGGATAATGGCGCAGATAAGCAGCGGCTAAATGACTACATAGGATGTCTCTATATTAGTTCAGTTTGTCCTCCCTCTCTGCGGGTGTAAAAAAGGACTCCATTTTGGACCGGTAGCGAGGGTCCAACAAGGTGAAGAGCCAGAAGTCATCCCTCTGCCAAATGCTGACAATTCGTCTGTCAGTACGCAAGCAAGTGAGCATGCATCGGGCCATTTGTGCAAGTGACACAGAGGGACCTCCATCTCCACTGCATAATGCCACTGTGTGTCTGGGTACTCTGCCTCATCTTTCTCATCGCCCTGCAGCTCCTATGGCTGCCCCTGCTCCTCATCTTCTGTCACCTGTGTAGTAAAACCATCCATTTCACTGCACATTGCTTTTGCTCCAATGTCCTCCTCCTTCTCCTCCAGTTCAGCACCTGCAGGGCTCATGTGGCCGTGAGATCTAGGCACCACGTTTCAGGTCCCCTGACCAGCCATTTTTACCAGCTGTCACGAATACAGGGGAGGAGAGGGACACAGAAATGGGCCTCAAGGCTAGGGAGAGGGAAAAGGACACATCCTCAGTATGTATAGACCCTGAAGGTGGGATAATACATATGCCAGAACCTAGACCCTAGGAACCCTGAAATGCCCTAGGTAGTGGCGGGGAATAAGACTAATGTTTACTTCCCAGGTGAACGAATCAGTGTCTGCTTCAATACTGTGGAATGATTCCTCCCTATTTTTTTCCTGAACTTCTATACAGCAAAATAAAACTTAAACTTACATTTAACCCCTTAGTGACCACCCATTTGTGTTTTTACTGACGTAAACAAAGGGTGTTTTAGCTTAATGGCTGGCTTTAATCAATCATTACATGTACTTAAAATGGTGCATTAAAAACTATAACTTGTCCTGCAAAAAATAAGACCTCATACAAGTACATTTATGAAAAAACTAAAAAGTTCTAGCTCTTGGAATGCAATTTTGAAAAAATGTGCTTGGTCACTAAGGGTTAAAGTCTTTCCTAGCACTGTCCCTAGCGGCTGCTGAACGCTCTTCATGCACTAAGTACACTAGAAAATGGCAGAATCCAAGATGGCTTAGGCAATTTATAGGGCTATGACATCACAGGGCTGGCTGCTGATTGGCTGCATGCATGGCATTATGGGCGATCCCTCGTTTTCAGAGTTCCTTGCTCCATGTCCTAACATGTGCAGCAGCTATTTTAGGAAAAAATGTGCGAATTACCACGAAGCGTGAGGAAATTCGGATTCGGTGCAAATAAAATTTTTCCTGAACTTCGAATACAATTCCACTTCATCAACTTCAATTCGCTCATCTTTTGTGTTTTTATGTATCTATGTTTGAAGGGGTTATCTCATAATGATCTGAAAGGCCACCATACATACTACATTTGCTCCTGTAGCGTCTGCTAAAGGAGAAAGGCCTGGGAGGTCAGCAAATCACGAAGCGACTGCATTTTATTCAGGATATTGCCATTCGCAGACATTAGCTCCGGGTGTCTGCTGTGTGACTCGGCTGTGTGTCAGCCATCTTTATCGAGATAACATCAGAGTTGCATGATGTAAATCCACAGCATTTTATAGTACCAGCAATGTGGATGAAATTTTTGAACTCTTATCCACATGCCATGGAGAAAAGCCGCAGTGTGACTGACTTGTGCTGTGTGTTGCCAATCTGCAACCTATCAATTTATGCTGTGGGTTTTACACATGGCTATAAAGGTTAAATGCAGTGAGGACCCCCTGTCATATTGACAGCGATGCCATTGAGAAAACCTGCCCATTTTGGTTGTCCTCTCCATGGTTGTCCTTCCCTGCAGAAACCACAGCAGGCTCTCCACGTGTAAACCTACTCTTATTGTACAGATGCAGTGTAAGATCATTTTAAAACATTAGACTGGTGGGGGCCCATAATCATCATATAGCCCATAGTCATCTTAATCCACCACTAGTTATAGCATCCCTATACAGATGGAGCAGAGCTGAATGTGTCAATTATCTTTTTGGGGCTGGTTTGTTTGTACATGTTCTCCAGTTCTAGTAAACCTAAGTTGTACAGTTTTTGGCAGGATGTCCGGCTGTATAATTTATACACATTGATACAATTTTTGGCAGCCCAGCTGACTCTAGCCAGTGCTGTTTCCCCTTTATTATTTATTAGGCACAGCACCAGCAATTTATGGCTGGTTATGGCTGTTTGGAGTTAAAGCTTGGTCACATTGACCTGAATCTAAGTGAGCTTAACTACCAAGCACACCCACTACCAAATGTACTGGTAAACAATGAAGGAGGGGACAGATCACTCCATCTCTAACCCATTCACTCAGCTTATTGGGAAGTGGCAGTGCTGGGAGTCAGGCCCCTAATTGTCTTATAACTACGGCCTTCACAGTCAGCTAACCAATACAATTTTATTACTGCAACGTTTTCGTTATTAGACGGGAGATGTGTATACTAGGTTTAATTTACTTTCATTTATTTTAATTACAAGTCTGCTACATTCACTTCAGCACCAGTTTTTCCATTTTTCATATGACAGATACAAATAATGCCAGATGGACCCCATTGACAATAATAGGGTTCTACTGGGTTTCTGTCAGGAAGCCTGGCTTTGTACTGTAAAATAATAATAAATACTTGAGCTGCAATGGAAACACCTGTCCAGATGTTTTCTGAATTTATGAGAAAACTTTTTCTGTATGTGCTCTTAGTGACAACGAGGCTGATGGCCACTGGGAACCATGCTGATACAGATTGTACTGAGTTTCTTTTCATTCTGGGAGTATAGGAACAATGAAGGATCACTTCTCTGCTGTTGGATGAAAAGATAGATCCAAAATAAAGGTATAAGAATTATCAACATCTTACAAGACCATAATCGTTTCTTCATCTGGATAATATACTATGAGAATGAAGACTGGAAAAAAACAAACAGGATCATTGAGCCAAAGTGAGCATGATCAATTTTCATATTCCACTTTTAACCCTGACAGATCCATGATATATACATATCCATCCACAGAGTAGGTCATCATGAATATCAAATTGGTGGTTGCCCAACTTCTGTCACCCTCAATTGTGAGCTGTTCAAAGGACCACTGCACTATTGCAAGTGCCGCATCCTCTTATAATAATAATCCTTATTTATATAGCGCCAACATATTCCACAGCGCTTTACAATTCAGAGGTTCATGTACAAATGTTCATGTAAATCCTCTTCAGTGTTTATCTGCATGATACTTTGTATACACATTGTATCTATGGAATAAGGTTATTCCAGCTTCCTAAGGTGAATGGAACAAAAGCTGTAATTACTCTTCACCACCACTGCGTTGCAGATGATGTGCAGATAAATACTGGAGGGGATGCGGTGCTTCTATGAGTGCTGCGGCCCCTGATCAATGAAGGTTCCGGGAGTTGGACCCCCACTGATCTGATATTGATGACCTCTCCTGAGTATCATCAGTATCATGAAACCTGAATATCACTTTTACATTCTGCAATTTGCAAGTCACAAATGATAAAAAGAATAAATGAAAGCAAAGCATTTAAATACATAAAACTGAGTTACATTTTCCCATGGAGAGCTGTAAAAAAAACAAGTGATAGTGTTTGGCAAAAAAAGTAGATTAAAAACCTTCAAATTGTTGCAAGGTTCACATTCATAGAGGAGAAGTGAACATGTATGTGGATCACATTAAACCCTTGCCATATACTGAAACACACTTGTGTATATGAAAGCAAAGTCAGTGGCGAGAAAAGCCCTTTATAGAAGGTGGCACCTCTATAACTCTACATGTTATTACTCTTCTATGTCCATCACCTCAGTTCACATTTATGTGGATCTGTCGTAAATTCTTGTATTTCCAAATTCCATACATCGTGTTTGTGACTATGCCATGTGGTTGATAAAACATTGACTTTATTGATTGTGTCCTATAGACTCTCTGGCAGGTTTAAGTGAAAGCAGGATTTGATTTGGTTTGCATGACCTAGTCTGGTTCAAGTGATGTTTGCCAGACACCCTTACCAATAAAAGGATTAGAGCTGCTGATTTGAATTCCCTGGCATAAGCTCCATCCAATTACGTGTTAGTCTCTGGATGATGATGAATATAAAGCCATCCGAAATGAGTTGCACATTGGCAATGAGTGTACAAAGGTCAAACACAATCACTTACAAGAGCAGAGCTTGGTTAATAATCCCCCCCCCCCCCCATCCGCCAAATTTCTCTTCTCCCTTTCTCTTAGATTTTCATTCCAGCTGTGGGATGAACACCTGTGGTCAAACCTAACAGCCAAGAATCACACAAGGAGGTGTGCTTATGAGCTGCAGGAACAAAGCCTGTGTTTTAAGAACAGCTCGGATGCAGATGGTTGAAAGCTCCACATCTAAGATTCATTCAGGTCCTCGCAAACTGTGCCAAGAGCATTTCTGAATACACCTTCTAAAATATAACCTAGGAAGTTCCATTGGAAAAAAAAAACTTGTTGCTCATTTGTTACTGGCATAAAAGGGTAATTTTTAGGGCTAGAAAGGCACAATAACTAAAGGACCCCTGGACATTGGAGTAATTGACCTCTCCCTGGAAGCATCAGTGCTCCAAGTATATTGAATTTCTGTTATAACATAGATGCCATATTTATTTGAAATTACCTTGGCAAGCTCTCTCTCCTCCGGTGATAAATGGATTTATTATTATGTGCAACTTCATGAAAGCTTATTCAGTTACATGATACAAAATGTTAACCTCTTGGCTCAAGTGTTCCTGTCCGTCCTCCTTTACTTTTTTTTTACTAGGTTATTTATTGTCTCTGCCATAGTAGATATATTATTGGGATGTAGACTTTTTTTCCTCTGGGTTTAAGAGCTTCAAACATCAGTAAATAAAGTGACCTAAATCAATAAAACACAATGGAGCCATAAGATTTTATTTACAAATTATTTTATGATTCCTTGCCCATAATGTATGTAGTAATGTGCATACTCATATGGGCGTCTCCAGTGTGTCTCAATATGCAATTCCACTATGTAATTTACACTCATGTGCTCTAAGGCCGATTTCATCGGATATCAGTAATTGCATTATGTCAGACGAATGTGAAGTTTATTAACAGTGCCTCCCACAAAGCAGCTAAATGGTTATTTGGCAGAAAAAGTGGGGATCATTTTTTATACACCCAATTTGTCCAGGCACTGCCATTACTTAAGCATTTTATAGACATGAAAGCTGGAAAGTAAGGGCAATTAATTTGGGAAATCTGATCTCTAGCACATCTTTTTTTTTATTTGATTAAAAAGAGGATCAGACCTTGGCCCAAGAAATAGAGGAAACTAAATTCTTATGCAAGAATAGACTTACTATAGTCAAATGCAAGGGGCCTAAAAAAGAAGAACATAAGTACTGATGTCAGTAAATATAGGGGGATATTTACTAACAGAAATACAGCTATATTAGGCGTATTTATGGTGCAGATTATGGCGCAAAGGTTCTACAGAAGTGGGTGTGGCGTGGGTGGGGAAAGTGAACGGGTCCGTCTAATTCATGATTTTCTATGACTGTTTTAGGCATAGAAAATTATCTAAGTCTACACCAGCAAGGGATCTGGCATAGATTTAGCAGCGGTGGTGGATCCGTCGAAGTTATGTAGAGGACAATGCCTCTACATAATTTTGGCGGATCCACTGCCAGTGCAGGGTGTCTAAAATAATAACTAAATAACTAAAATCAAGCTTTTTATTTATTTATTAATATATATTTTTTTACACTGGAAGCACAAAGAACTAGACTGAAAATTGAAGATGAGAAGACCAGGTTCACTTGAAGATACTGTATCATTATGCTTGGTTTAAAGGCAAATAGATTCGAAAATGATTAAGAAGCCTCCAAGCATAGTATAGGATATTCTGGAGATCTGAAAAAAGACAGTGGGGCAGATTTACTTAGACTGGTGCTACTCTTAAGGCTGTATTACAGTAATGAGCGTTCATGTAATCTTACAGTATAATACTGCTGCCGATTGCCCAATGAATAAGCAAATGTTTAATAGCGATCTGCCGCCGGTAAACCACTAGACAGCATGGGGATGGGCAAAGGCATAGCCAACGCTCCTCCCCATGCCATGGAGGAAATTGCTGCATGTAATAGCAGCGGTCTAACTAGCAAGTGATTGACACTCTGCCTATCTAATACAATATGTGTCAAATGGGTGCAGCTTTGGCCTGGTCATGCACTTCAAACTGAAATTTCTGCCAGTTTTGAGCTGGAGTCAGTTTCAGATATAGATTAGGCTAATTTTCTGGCATAAAAATTATCTTATAAAGAATCTTGTCAGTTCTCCAGATTTTGTAGCTACTTGTAGTCTTGATAGAATAACAATGTTTGAGCATCTTTTATAAAAAATCAGCATTGTGCCATTCCTCTATTATTCTTATGTGAAATGTATAAACAGTCTTTCACTGTCAAAACTGACTGGACAGTGTCAGAGTTTGTTGGACACAGGAACTTAAAGTGGCCCCGGAGAAAAAAAAGTGGCCCCCATGTTGTAGGTGGGTCCAAATTGACAGAAATAAGGGCAATACAAGTAGATGGGGCAAAGAAAAGTAGGCAGTCAGCAGTACCATAGTGCTGCACAAAATACCATTCCAGCAGAACCAATTACCACAGTGATGCACCGAATGACTCCACAGAAATGGTCCTTATGTGGTGGCCATCCATAGCTGCCATGTTCTATTCTCCTCTTCCTCCAATTGTCATTAATTAAAATATGGAGCAGGGGGCTTTGGAAATGAGATGCAGGCCACAGTACCAAGCCAGACCTACCTTCCACATGCTGCCTGGACTTCCCCTAGTAATGTCCCAGTAGAATGATCCCCAAGTGGCTACAAAAAGAAAAAAGAAAATACCAGATTTGTATTCCAAGTATCTGCGGTGCAGGCCACTGGACTCTCCCAGCCTGCAGCCTGAGACACCTATGTCCCTGCAGAGGTAGATTACATGATCATTGGATATCACTTTTACAGCAGTTCAGTGGACTACAGGCCCCAAAGATTATGCATTTACCGTACAGAAAATAACAAGTAACTATGTGGCTGGAGGTAGATTACACGGTCATTGGAAATCTATTTTACAGCAGGCCAGTGGACTACAGGCCCCAAAGATTATGCATTCACCGTACAGAAAAGAACAAGTAAGTATATGGCTGGAGGTAGATTACACGGTAATTGGATATCAATTTTACAGCAGGCCAGTGGACTACAGGCCCCAAAAATTATGCTTTCAGTGGACAAAAAAAAAGAACTGGTAAGTATGTGGCTGGAGGTAGATTACACGGTCATTGGATATCAATTTTACTGCAGGCCAGTGTATTTACAGGCCCAAAAATTATGCATTCACTGTACATAAAAGATCAAGTGATTATGTGGCTATTAGACGGTCAATGGATATCAATTGTACTGAAGGCCAGTACAAATACAGGTCAAATACATATGTTTAAAATAACTAAAAATATAAAATTGAATTAAAAACATGGCTACCAAAATCCCCCCTCTTGAAAAAAACCCTAATGATAATAGTTGAAACACATGGTCGTCACAGGTGTTTAATTCTTCCGAGGCCCAAAACATTAGGCATTCAACTGACAGAAAAGGTACGATGTCACTGATGGTGCCCTGGCTGCGACTGACCAGTTTGATGATTCTGATGTCAGAGGTGTCTTAGTTTATTTCTGTTGTTCCCTTGGTTTGGTGGGGTCTCATTCCTGCTGCACAGTGCACACTTAGAACCTGCTGCTGCTTGCCTGTCCTGCTGAGGTATGCCAAGCTATGTGTAGGCCTTATACTCAACTGTTACTATCTAACTGCTGCTACTGTCTGTCCTGACCCTGATGAGTTATGTGTGGGCTTTATACTTCACCTTTACAAATACCTGCTGCTGTACGTCATGACATTGCTGAGTTATGTGTGGGCCTTATACCAGATGAGTTTGACCCTGGACTAAAGGGGCCTTACAACTAAGTTATCAGTTAAAATTACACCATTTCATATCAGTATAAAAAAATTAAAGCACACGTTATAACAGTTCAAAAACTATTTATTAACATGAAAAATATATATATATATTTAGCAATTCATGTTACAAGAGAATTAGTGCATGGGGGGAGTATGTGTTTAAACTATGCCTATTTGCAACTAAATTCAGCAGTTCTAGAATTTAGAACTTAATTATAGTGTTTTTTGCTTAGTGATAGTTCAGATAGAGTATAATGTTATTTATATGGTTAGTTAATAGTTTTTTGGTATTTTACAGAGTTAGACCTCATACACATGACTGTTATTTTGGTCCGCATCCGAGCAACAGTTTTTGCAGCTTGGATGCGGACCCATTCACTTCAATGGGGCCGCAAAAGGTTCTCCATTCCGTGGCCCCGCAAAAAAATAAAATAAATATAACCTGTCCTATTCTTGTCCAAGAAGCGGGCAAGAATAGGCAGTTATATTAATGACTGTCCATGCCGTTCCGCAAATTGCGGAACGCACCCAGATTCCATCCGTGTTTTGCGGATTCGCAATTTGCTGACAGCAAAACACACAACGTTCGTGTGCATGCGGGCAAAGGGTGCATTTTTTTTGTTTTTTAGTAATGTAGTTTCTGTTGACCCCTCATTGTTGGCACTTTTAAACAATTTACGACTGGCCCATAATAGTGCGCCACAGGGGGACGTGACTTGATGCACAGGGATGTACTATTATGGACCAACAAACACCTGGCCCCCAGGCATAATCGCTTGGGAAACGGGGTGCAAAGGCTGCTCAGCTAAACAGGCAGACATGTTAACTAAGGGCTGCTATTGTTAGGATTCCTTACACCAAATTATATTGATGCATGCACATATTTATCCTCCTGGTGGGCGGGTGTAGACCTCCTCCTCCTCTTCTGGAGGTGGGGGAAGGGATTCCCGTGGCTAGGAGGGTCCTGGCTGTTCAGAGTGAACCGCCATCATTTCGCCAACATCTGGTGGTGGAGGGGCAGCTACATTCTCAGAGGTTCCGGGCAGCTCAGGCTCGACCTCCGACATTTTTGGCAACATCAGGTGGGGGAGGGGCAGCTCCATTATCAGCAGGTCCAGCGTGCTCTCCATCAGCCTGCTCCGCTGAATCTTCATCTGTAAAGACCTCCACCACATTCAGATCCTTTTTGGCTCTTCTTCGCTTGACTGATGGTACGGGAACCCCTGTAATCACAGGATGTTAATAAGTTTGACAAACAACTCATAACAAAGGTAAAACAAAACTGAAATTCCTATATGTAGGGATCTGCATGGGATTATGATTATCCACATGGTGTATTTGCGTCATTCCTGGTTTATATAACATGCCAAAACCATTGTTACAGATGGGTAAAACTAGCCTAATTTACAAGGTAGGATAAGGCAACAGCGGATTTGTTAGGAAGGTATCCTATAGGATATTGTGGCTGGGTTATTGACGTTTAGGGAAAACAAGCAACAGTTTAGAAAATAGATAAGGGGTTATTGGATGGTGTTATGTTGGGTATATCATTTTTTGTGGAAGCCAGCGTTATACTTTCTTCCAAGCCACATTTTGAAGATTTGCTGCCAGCCCGCCCTCCCTCCCTGTAGATTCAGTTCTTATGGTCACTTTATTATTAGAAGGAGGGGTAAAGTCGCTTGCCGATAGGTGGTGAGCGGACTAGATTTTTATATGCTATTTAGGCAGAGTTTATCGTTGGTATATTCAGTGGTTAAAGGGAGTCTTTCATGTAAAATCATCATTTTACACCACTAACATCAAGATCTTCTCCCTATTACAATCTTAACTTTCTTATTGCATTTAATTAGTGGTTTATGAGGTTAAGTTACTGGGGTGTGTGTGATTATATTTCTATGATCCCATGTGTGTGAAACGTATGAAATCATCTGGTGACATCATACATCTGTACCTTCTCCGGGGGTCATTCGCACAAGTATCTTCGCCAGACACCAAGTTTAAGGTCCAAACATCGCTGTTATTTGGCACCTCAGCAAAACAAATCATGCAAAATAAACACCTGCTCGGCTGGGCTCTAACTAACCAAGGTATCTTCCTACCTTACTTAAAGCACTGTTCGCACACGGTAATTACAAGCGGCTTTCCCAGCCCAGTGTCCCACAGCCGCCTGGCTGTACAGAGCCCTGTTCACACACGGTCTCACATCCAGTACCTTTATGGGGGAGTGTGGCCCAGTAGTCCTTCCGACTCTGGCCTCGTGTGACCCTTGCGCCCAGGCGTCCCCCAATGCTCCGGCTAGCACCCAGCCCTGTGGTCCCTCAGCCAGCTTGGCTGAGACCACTAATACAGTGCCTCCAGCAGGATCCTGTTGCACAATGAATCTCCTTCCCCCAGACTGACACCCTGGGAGGTGCTTTATGCCAGCCCGAGCACCTCCAGCTGGTCTCACCTGTGGTGGAATAGGGGAGTGGACCGCACTATCCACCCCTTCCTTGCCTCTCACCTGTGTAAGATCTGTCACTATCTCAAAACACTCACAGCGAGGTAGAGATGTATGATGTAACTGAATGATTTTGTACGTGTCACATCAGGTATTAAGTAATCATTTTCAAAGGGAAGAAATACGGATGTAGTAGAGTTAACACACATGCTTTAGGAGTCGTGTTATGTAAACTAAATGCAATTAAATGCGTTAAGCAATTTTTTTTTAATGGCTTTTGTTTCAAGATAACGGGATGAGTTAAGAAATTTGAGTTAAGAGGTTGTGTGTTAACCGTAGTACAACTGTACGGATTAGCAGCATAACTGAATATATACATTACAGAGTATTGTAGAGGGAGATACAAAAGTCATATAAGCATTGTACCTGGGCATAATCGTTCATTCATCTCTTTGACCCTATTGTAGTGGAATCGCTTGAGATTGCACATTTTTTCTGTATGGCTTCCTTTTTATGCCAGATCCCGAATTTCTGGGACAATTTAAAGCGGAGCACCCAAAAGATGGCCTGCTTCTCCTCTCTTTTCCGGGTCCTGTCATACCCCAGCACCAACATTGTCTTCAGGATAAAGATGCAAGCATATAATACCAATTTTTTTAAATCCAAATTTTCAAAAAAAGTTACGTCTTTGAAGGGGAAATATTAGATTTAATGTTATCGTTATAAAATCAGATTGTATTCCGATTGTATGTGTGTGGGGTCTGAGCAATGAGATATTGCCCAGCTAAGCAGAGATATACCTGTCTAGTAAAGTGACGGTATGGTATGGGGTTACTGCTGGTTCGCCTCCCCGTGGAGCACCCAGGGTAACGCTAAATGAACCAGCAAATACTGGCGGTAAGACAAAGAAAGCTCATGGACATAAATTATAATCTATATATAGTGTGTGTGTATGGTATATAGTGTATGGTATATAGTGTGTAGTATATAGTGTTATATATTAAGTGGCAGGAAAGTGGATGTGCTATGTGCATGTGAGAGATATTTATCTGTTGTCAATACATACATGCTACATAATGCTGTGAAGTAACAAGAATACTTAGTGCACCAATCAGTAATATCTACTCTTACCAAATAAACTGTGTTGTTTGTATTGCGAAAAATAAAAATTTGTATCCATATAGCTAATATTCGTATGTATGAATATTTTGCAAGACTCGATCTACATATAACAATTGTTCTGCCATGCATGCAATATGTAAAAAGTGCTGTAATATAATATTACTTACAGTTAACACAATTTCTTCCTCAGCTTTCTCAAAGTAGTTTCGATTAAATAGGACAGACTTTCATCCAACAGTATTGCAACGACGTAATATATGTCATGCGCACGCACTCGGTCAATGTTTCCGATTTCCCAGTAAAAATCGGGACATCAAATATAACGAAAATTCAAATTCACGAATATATCACGAATATTCTAAAAAATATTTGTGATATATTGCGAACACTGCCCTCTATTGGTTGCATAGTCTTATGACAAGACTATTCTCTGTTGTGAGATAATGACAACTCAGATCCGATGGTATATTCTAACCCTGAGGCGTTCCCGTGGTGATGGGGATGCTCCATGCGCACGGCAACGGGCACTGACTAAAGCGGGCTGAAATCCCAGGGATCCCGGACAGAAAAGAACTATTCGTAAAAAATCGCGAATTTGAATATAGTCCCTGCCGCTCATCACTATTCAGCAACTTACAGAGCTCTTGCATGATCTTGGACATAAAAGGAGTCCCCTGGTCAGTCAGAACCTCTTTGGGTATCCCCACTCGTGAAAACATCTCAATTAACTCTTTTGCTATGAGTTTGGCTGATGTATGTCGCAGTGGCACCGCCTCCAGGTACCAAGTGGCATAGTCCAGGACCACCAAGATGTGTTGCTGCCCCCTAGCGGACTTCGGTACTGGGCTTACGAGATCCATAGCGATTCTCTCAAATGGTACCTCAATAATTGGGAGGGGAAAAAAAGGGACTAGTGGGGGTTAGTGGTTTGGCAGGTCGGGCACAACTTACAAAAGTCATCCACCTCTCTATAGACACTAAGCTAGTAAAACCGTTGTAGTATCCGGTCCTGTGTCTTCTGCAGTCCCAGATGACCCCTGAGAACATGTTGGTGGGCTAACTCTAACACGAGTTTTCGATAGGCCCCGGGCAGCACCAACCGTTCAACAGGTTCACCCTGCATCTGGTTTACCCAATATAGCATAATCTGGTGGACCACAAAACGGGGAAACATCGCCCCAGGTTGTTGTTGGGGTACACCATCAAGAATTACCACGTTCTCCCAGGCCCGGAATAGGGATGGGTCTCTGCGTTGGGCTGTACCGAAATTCTCCCCGGAGACGTTGAGGTCTGCCGACTGTAGGAAGGCTCAAGGGGCCGTCATTGATGGAAGGTATGTGTCACCAAGATTCCTGGCCTCGGTGAGGTAAGAGCTGGTAGTTTAAGTGTCAGCAGCAGCTAGTGCTGACTGACCCTGTTTTTTGTTAGTATGGCTGTAAAGCCGATCTGGGCCGGCTCTTATTGGGAGCAGCCAAAGTGCTGGGTGGGTGGCTTCTCCCCACTCTTCAGGATGGGCCTTTTTGGCCTATATAAAAAGCTCCATCTGACAGAGGAGCTGGGGAGTCTCTGTGTTTTAGGACCTGTGGATTTGTGCCATACTAAAGGGCTGAGAGCCGCATGTCGGGAAACAGTCCCCTAAAGCCTGCTATGGACTGCGGGTGGAAAACTGCTAACCAGGTGAAGATTTTGTTCTATGGACATTGCATGGTGTGAATGAACACCAAGACGGCGAACTGTCATTTTGTTTTTCCTTATGTGTGAATAAACACCGAACTGTTTAAGTTAAAGACTTTGTGATTGCCTCTCTACTGCGTCTGCTAGCCTGTCTACCAGAGCAAAACCCCACACAATCCAGGACCCAGTGGCAACTACTCCATGTCTCACACCATTACCCTACGCTGGGTTGTCTCCCCCTCTTCCACCAAAGTGGCGGTCACCCCTACTGCTGGCCCTTCGGCCTTAGGTTCCCAGGGTTATGGCCGTCCCCCTGAACAAGGCCAATCTGCTGGGCTTATTCCTGTCTCATGGGTATCCTTAACTCTCTCACAACCGGCCATCGGGCAGGGAAATTCTCTCCCTATTATGAGTTCATAGTGAAGATTTGTGGCAACTGCCACATCGTAGGTCCACCTGCTGGCCACCATGGTTAGAGACACCAGCGCAGTGGGGTAATCTTTCAAGTCTCCATTAATGCACATCACCGGCCAGTATACTCAGCAAACAGCACCAGGGTAGCCCTTACCAGGGTCACCAAGCTCCCTGAGTCTAGCAGCGCCTCAGCTTGAGTGTCTTCCACTTCCACCTGGCACAAGTGGTCTAGAGCCTCCGGGGTACCTGTGGAACACAGTTTCCTAGCATATAGCGATTGTCGGTAACCACAATTAGTGTCCATGGGCTCAAACCGATAAGGACACTCAGCCCTGGCGTGACCAGGTTCCTGACACCGCCAGCAGATTAACTGGGTCTGGCCCATAGGGGGAACCTCACGGGGGGTTTCATTGGCTCATACCGGTGGGCCTGTGGTGGGGAATTCTGGCGTTTGCCTGCCCTCCTCCCAAAAGAACCCCCCTTGAGATTCCTTGTGGCCTCAAAGCATTGTAATACCACTGGTTTGATGTATGACATATCACAGTGCTCAAAAATGCAAACCAAAAAACATTTCACCATTCACACCAGCCTCACTGCTCATGCACGCATCCTACACCAATTGTGAGGATTCGCTCTGGTAGTTAGGATAAGCAGGCTCAGTATAGAGACAAAATGCAAGTTCGTAATTCAAACTTCAGTGTTTATGCACACATGATGCCAAAAACAAAACATCACTTTTGCAGCGTTGGTGTTACTTCACACCCAATGGCAAGTTAATTTTTAAAAAAAGCCACTTTGGTGGCAGTTCTGCCTCAGAAAGTTCAAATACAGGCTTTAGGCGGCCTGTTCCCCTGACACACCGGTCTCCGCTCTCCAGCCCAGCACAGGCCTCAGATCTCAGCACACAGACTTCTGAGCTCCACTGTCAGAGGGAGGTAAATCCACCCACCTGGCAGTACTGGCTGGTTTTTATGCCTGACAAAACCTGGCCTGGAACATGGGGAATAGTCACCCACCCTCCACTTTGACTTCTCCCAGTAAGAGCTGTCCCGTACTAAATCTCACCGTGTCAATTAGCGATAGCTGCTGCCGACACATAAAATACTGGCTCTTACTTCACCAAGGCCAGGAACCTCGGTGACACATGCCTTCCATCCAGGATGATTCCAGGTACCTTCTTACACAGGTTCCTTGTGGATCAATTTGTGTATGTGTTGTTTCTGGTAATGGCCGCATCCCTTACCTCAGGTGTTACTTATGTGGTGATTTAACCTTCCCTATTTATTGTGGCATCTCCCACCATGCTGTGAGGTTTATAGCTTCAGTCTTGTTGTGGATTGCTGGTGTTTGGATGTTGGTGGAGTTCCTGTGCTTCCATAGCTATTTGAAGTAAAGTGTCTCCTTCCCTTGTTGTTTATTGTTGGGGTTTTCTTGCATTGCTCTTTTCCCTGAGATTTGTGTTTAGGCCTGAGTGAGACTCCTGTTTATCCTATCATTTGGAGGAACAGGTTGTCTCTTGTACTGACATTAGTACCAGTGTCCCACAGGGTTAGTTAAAACTTTAGGTTCCTGTGTATGAACTCACCTACCTCTGGGGTCAGTTCATACTTGCAGTCAGTCAGGACTTTGATTAGGGTTCCTCTAGAAGGTGACCTGCTCCTTTCCCTAGTTTCCAGGCCTTTTCCACTCACCCCTTTCCCTCCTACGTTCGGTGTGGATTTCCCTCATACACCGAAGTGTGACATTATAAGCCACCAAACCGTCATTTTTTTTTGCTTGTGTCAGTACAGCCATGGATCCTATCGCTGCACTGGCCAAACTGCTGCAGGGGCTGTTTTTGTAGGCAGCTGACCTCTGCACGACCGTCTCACAGATTTAGAGACCATAGGCTGCTGGTCTTAGTGGTGGTTACCAGACCTGTCCTGAAAATTGGCCCTCCTGGACAGTTTCTCTGGGGGACATGATAATTTTATTTTGTTCAGAGAGGTGTGCAAATTGTATTTTAAGCTACGTCCACACTCATCTGGGGATGAGAGTCACAGTTGGAGTGGTTATTTTGTTACTTAAAGGGGACGCTCAGTCTTGGGCTTTTTCTCTGCTTACCGGAACATAGTCCCTCCGGTTGGTGTATGAATTTTTCAGAGCTCTGGTTCTCATTTATGATGACCAAGACCAAATCTCCCTGGCTGAGACCAAGTTAGGTGACCTTTGTCAGGGAGGGTGTTCTGATGAGATCTATTGCTTTGAGTTTAGGAGGTGAGCTACGGATCCTGGTTGGAACAATCCAGCTCTCTGTAGTCAGTTCCGTCAGGGATTATCAGAGAGGCTGAAGGACGCTTTTGCCTCTCATGAAAATCCTGAGTCTTTGGAAGGCGCTATGTTTCTTGCTGTACACATTGATAGATGCCTGAGAGAGAGATCTAGGGTCCCCACTCTCAGGACGTACTATAATGTACCGTCTACCTCTGACAATTTGGGTGAAGATACTTCTGAGTTTAGGTCTCGGGACAAATCCATGCAATTAGGGGGAGCTACTCCTGGATCTGCTTTCAAGAGTATTAGTCATAGGAAGGGTGTGTGTTTTTCTGCGGACAAAAGGGACATTTTATCAATGTATGTCCATGCATTCAGCATCAAAAATAAAAGGGGACGTCTAATTCCTTTCTGACTGCCGAGGTGACGCTAGAGTCCAAGACTGTGGGGATTGAGGTGTTTATTGACAATGGGGCAGGGGTGAATCTGATTGATGGTCAGTTGGCCCATATGCACGGGTTGTCATTGAGTACATTAGAGAAAGATTTACTTTTTGCCATTGATTCTGCACCTCTAACTCAGAAGTGTTTATCTCAGATGGTGCGTGACATCTTGTGTTTTGTGATAGAAGGTCTCTCTGCTCCGTTAGTTCTGGTTAAGCAAGCATAATCCAACCATTGATTGGCAAGCTAGACAGATTCTGGATTGGGGTGATTATTGTGTTGATAATTGTCTGAATACGTCTTTTTCTGCTTTAACCACTAAAACATCACCCTCTTTTATATCTGATTTTTACAATGTATTTTCTGAAAGTGAATGCCAGGATTTACCTCCGCATCAGGAATATGGTTGTCCACTTTTTTTTTGGGGGGGGGGGGGGGGGGGAGATGGCACTATGATATTGGCACATAGGGGTGGGTGGTAAGGAGAGAGGCACTTGATACTGGCACATTGGGAGGGGGGAGATGGCACTATGATAATGGCACATGGGGGGAAGGAGAGAGGCACTTGATACTGGCACTTTTGGTGGTGGGCGAGATGGCACTATGATAATGGGACATGGTGGAGGAGAGAGGCACTTGATACTGGCAAATAGGGGGGTTGGCACTTGAAACTGGCACATGGGGGGGTTTGGAACTATGATACTGGCACATGGGGGGTGGGAAGGAGAGAGGCACTTGATACTGGCACATGGGGGGAGATGGCACTATGATACTAGCACATTGCGGGGGGAGATGGCACTATGATACTGGCACATGTTGGGGGGTGGGTGGCAAGGAGAGAGGCACCTAATACTGGCACATTATGGGGGGACATGGCACTATGATACTGGCACATTGGGGGGAGGTGGCACTATGATACTGGCACACGGGGGAAGGATAGAGGCACTTGATACTGGCACTTTTGGGGCAGGGGAGATGGCACTATAATACTGGCACATGGGGGGGTGGTAAGGAGAGAGGCACTTGATATTGGCACATTGGGAGGGGGGAGATGGCACTATGATACTGGCACATGTGGGGGGGAGATGGCACTATGATAATGGCACATTGGGGGGGATCACACTATGATAAAGGCACATGGGGGAAGGAGAGAGGCACCTGATACTGGCACATGAGGGGTGTTGGCACTATTATGCTGGCACATGGGGGTAGGAGAGAGGCACAGGCACTTGATACTGCACATGGTGGGGTTGACACTATGATACTGGCACTTGGAGAGAGGCACTTAATACTGGCACATTGTGGGGGGACATGGCACTATGATACTGGCACATTGGGGGGGAGATGGCACTATAATACTGGCACATGGGGGGGAAGGAGAGAGGCACTTAATACTGGCACTTTTGGGGCGGGGGAGATGGCACTATGATACTGGAACATGGGGGGAGGAGAGTGGCACTTGATACTGGCACATGAGGGGTTTGGCACTATGATACTGGCACATAGGGGGTGGTAAGGATAGAGGCACTTGATACTGGCACATTGGGGGGGAGATGGCACTATGATACTGGCACATTGGGGGGGAAGATTGCACTATGATAATGGCACATGGGGGAAGGAGAGAGGCACATTATACTGGCACATGGGGGGTTGGCACTATTATGCTGGCACGTGGGTGGGAAGGAGAGAGGCACTTAATACTGGCACATTGGGGGAGATGGCACTAAGATACTGGCACATGGGGGGGTGGGTGGGAAGGAGAGTGGCACTTGATACTGGCACATTGGGGGGGAGATGGCACTATGATACTGGTACATTGGGGGTAGATGGCACTATGATACTGGCACATGTGGGTGGGAAGGCGAGAGGTACTCAATACTGGCACTTTTGGGGGGAGATGGCACTATGATACTGGAACATGGGGGAAGGAGAGTGGCACTATGATACTGGCACTTTTGGGGGGCCACTATGATACTGGAACATGGGTGTGTGACAGGCACTTGATACTGGCACATGGGGGGGTTGGCACTATGATACTGGCACATTGGGGGTGGGTGGTAAGGAGAGAGGCACTTGACACTGGCACATGGGGGGAGATGGCACTATGATACTGGAACATGGGGAGGAGAGTGCACTTGATATTGGCACATGGGGGGGTTTGACACTATGATACTGGCACATGGGGGGTGTTAAGGAGAGAGAAACTTGATACTGGCACATTGGGAGGGGGGAGATGGCACTATGATACTGGTACATTGGGGGAGATCGCACTATGATAATGGCACATGGGGGGAAAGAGAGAGGCACTTGATACTGGCACTTTTTTGGGGGGGGGGCAAGATGGCCCTATGATACTGAGAAATGGGGGGGGGAGAGGCACTTGAAACTGGCACATTGGGGTTTGGCATTTGATACTGGCACATGGGGGGGTTTGTCACTATGATACTGGCACATGGGGTTTGAAGGAGAGAGGCACTTGATACTGGCACTTTGGGTGGGCGAGATGGCACTATGATTCTGGCACTTTGGGGGGGGGGCGAGATGGCACTATGGTACTGGGACATGTGGGGGGGAGAGAGGCACTTGATACTGGCACAATGGGGGGGGAGAGTGCACTATGTTACTGGGACATGTGGGGGGGAGGAGAAAGGCACTTTATACTGGCACATGATGGGGGGGGGGCATCTATGGGGACACTTACTGGCTCATTATTGGGGGGTATTATGGGGTCCCTTTTTACTGGCACATTATTGGGGGGCACTATGGGGGCATCTACTGAGGCCACAAAGATGGGGTATTTTATATGGGGGGCTCTGTGTGGTACTAGTATTATCAGGGGGTTAATCTGTTTCTGCATTATTGTATTGGGGAGCACAGCACAGTATTATGGTAGGATGATTTGTCCAAAAGATGCGAGAATGATGGAAAAGTAGTAAACTAAGATTTTTTTGGGTCAAACTGCAGAGATGAAAAATGGCTGAAAACTGGAGGTCTGATCTGAAGGTCTGAAAGGAGAAGATGAGGAAAGAGAATATCTACCTCAAAACGACGTCACTGGATGTAAGAGGTATGTGCGCTGTATTACCCTGGATGCAAGAGGTATGTGCGCTGTATTACCCTGTATTTCCAATTTTTTTAGAATCCAAATCCGAATACTTTGTTAAAAAAGGACTCTTTATTTTTTTATATTAAAAGAATATTGAGTTTGGACCACTTTGTTTCTTACACCGTTCACACAATTCTTGTGTACAGGATTCGTAGGATTCAAGATTCGAAAGATTCGAGAGATTCGCGAACCTTTTCAGATTCGAATTCGGATTTGAAAAAAATTTGATTCTTCCCACCTCTACTTTAAAATAAAGTTCTTTTGATTATTCTTAGTTCTGGCCCAATTGGATGGGATAATGGTCTACTGTAGTGTTTCCCTACCAGGATGCCTTTAGCTGTTGCAAAACTACATTTCCCAACATGCCCTTGTCACCGCCAGGTCTGTGAGAAGGTCTGTTAGACGTTCTTCTCTACCTCTTGCATGACATTCTTTGTTTTGGTTTCACTTTGTCATCTCCTTTCCTTCTCCCAGCTGTCACCTATTTACACTAATTGTCTCCCTTTATTTTCCCTCCCATACTGCCTCACTTTGCGGTTTATACTTCTTCCTGGATGAGTTGTTCACTGCTGGAGCCTGCTTCTGCTGATTCCTCATATAGTCTGTTTCCTTTATTTGTGTTTCCTTGCTGGCTTGATTCTAGGTGACCCTGACTCCGTCTGTATTAAGTGCAGGGAGCCGGTGGTCGTGTCCCCTCACTATTATAGGGTTTTCAGGTGTCACATAGTATTAGGTACGTAGACATGCAATCGTCTACCATAAAGACCTTTGCATGGGCATAGCAGTCAGGGAGAGCTCTAGGGATTTTATAGGGCTCACCCATATGCTCCTTAGTTTGGGATCAAGCCAGTCGGTTGTTTATTTATAAGTTCCAGCTTTCTGCAACACCATCCATGACATTATAAACCGCCATAACCGTCTTCAGCATGGATCCGGTTTCAGCCTTGATTGACCGCATGCAAGGTTTTCACTGGAGGTAGCAGATCTCCGTAAAACTGTGTCTCAGTTTCAGGTGACCGGTTCTGCTGGCGTTCATGGAGTTTGTTCCGAGCCTAAGATCTCGCTTCTGGATACGTTCTCTGGGGGTAGTGAGAATTTTGTTCGCTTTAGAGAGGCTTGCAAACTCCATTTTCGCCTACTTCCTCATTCCTTGGGTGATGAGAAGCAGAGGGTGGGGATCATCATCTCTCTGCTCAGGGATAACGCTCAGTCTTGGGCCTTTTCGCTGCCGGTTGGGGCACGGCCCCTCCAATCGGTGGATTAATTTTTTGTAGCCCTGGGGCAGATATATGATGACCCGGATCGTATTGCTCTGACTGAATCTAAACTGCATTTTTTATGCCAGGGTAAACAGTCCGCAGAGATATATTGTTCAGAATTTCAGAGATGGGCAGCTGATACTGGTTGGAATGATGCTGCTCTCCGAAGTCAATTTTGCTATGGTCTTTTGGAAAGATTGAAAGATGCATTTGCTTTTCATGAGAGACCAGCGTCGTTAGAGTCTGCTATGTCTCTAGCTGTTCGTATTGACAGGCATCTTAGAGAGAGAGAGAGGAGACTACTCCTTCCTGTCATATTCAGTCCAAGGACAGTGGGGCTGTCTCATTCAGTGCGCAGGGGTCTCAGTCTCTCTCAATCCCCTCTGAGGAGGAGTCCATGCAGCTGGGTTTGCTTGCCTCTGATAGTAGAGGATTCAGCTCTCAGAGGAGTGTTTGTTTCTGTTGTGGGGGTATAAATCATTTGGCTAATGTTTGCCCCTCTAGGAGATTCATGGGGTTTTCTGAGGGTAATGTTGACTGTGGGTGACGCTCATATTGAGGATATGTCATGTTTCGTCTTAAGCGGATTACCTACTCCTCTAGTATTGGGGCTACCCTGGCTCACTAAACATAACCCCACCATTGATTGGCAAGCAAGGCAAATAAATGGTTGGAGTGAGTTTTACTGAGAGAATTGCCTCACGGCGTCTCTTTCAGAGGTTTCTACCAAGACTGTGCCATCTTTTCTCTCTGAATTTTCGGATGTGTTTTCCGAGAGTGGTGTCCAGGAGTTGCCCCCGCGCCGGGAGTACGACTGCCCTATTAATCTCATCCCAGGCGCCAAACTGCCAAAATCACGTTTATACTATCTCTGCCAACCTGAAAGAGTCGCTATGCGTACCTATATCTCTGAGATCCTGAGAAAGGGACACATCCAACCCTCGAAGTCACCCGTTGCCGCTGGGGGTTTTTTTGTTAAGAAAAAAGATGCTTCTTTAAGACCTTGTCTGGATTTCAGGGAGCTGAACCGTATCACGATTCGTGACCCATATCCGATTCCTCTGATCCCGGACCTGTTTAACCAGATTGTTGGGGCTAAGGTTTTTTCTAAGTTGGATTTAAGAAGGGCATACAACCTAGTCAGGGTCAGGGAAGGGGACGAATGGAAGACGGACTTCAATACCCCTGAGGGTCATTTCAAGAATTTAGTTATGCCCTTTGGTTTGATGAATGCTCCGGCCGTCTTCCAACATTTTGTGAACAGCATTTTTCATCATTTAATGGGGAAATTTATACTGATGTATCTGGATGACATTTAGATTTTTTCTCCTGATTTCAAGACTCATCGAGACCACCTATGTCAGGTCTTGCTGATTCTGCGGGATAATAAATTGTACGCTAAACTGGAAAAATGTGTGTTTGTGGTTCCGGAGATTCAATTTCTTGGTTTTCTTCTCTCCGCTTCTGGTATTCGCATGGACCCTAAGAAGGTCAGCGCTGTGATTGATTGGGAGCTTCCTGAGAATCAGAAGGCGCTGATGCGGTTTTTGGGTTTTGCCAATTATTACAGAAAGTTAATTTTGAATTATTCCTCTGTTGTTAAGCCACTCACTGATATGACTAAAAAGGGGGTAGATTTTTCTTCGTGGTCAGTAGATGCGCTTAAAGCCTTTTCTAGTATCAAAGAGAGTTTTGCTTCTGCTCCCATTTTGGTACAATCTGATGTCTCTCTACCTATCATTGTTGAGGTGGATACTTCTCAGGTGGGTGTGGGTGCGGTCTTATCTCAGGGTCACTCTCCTGCCAAATGGCGACTGTGTGCCTTTTTCTCAAGGAAACTCTCCTCTGCAGAGAGAAATTACGATGTGGGAGATAGTGAGTTGTTGGCCATCAAATTAGCTTTTGAGGAATGGTTAGAGGGAGCCAGACACCCTATTACCGTGTTTACAGACCATAAGAATCTGGCTTACTTGGAATCGGCCAAGCGTCTGAACCCGAGACAGGCCAGATGGTCTTTGTTCTTTTCTAGCTTTAATTTTGTTGTTATGTTCCGCCCTGGGGTTAAAAATGTGAAAGCGGATGCCCTGTCACGTTGTTTTCCGGGAGGGGGGAACTTTGAAGACCCGGGTCCCATTTTGGCTGAAGGGGTAGTCGTCTCTGCTCTGCTATCCTGATTTGGAGGCAGAGGTTCAGGCAGCTCAGGCAGAGGCTCCTGATCTTTGTCCCCCTGGGAGGTTGTTTGTGCCTCTCGCTTTACGACACAAGATTTTTAAGGAGCACCACGGTACTGTCCTTGCTGGGCACCCGGGGAGCAGAGCCACAGTGGATGTCATTGCTCTGAGATTCTGGTTGCCGGCTCTTCGTAAGACGGTTGAGGGTTTTGTGGCAGCCTGCGAGACCTGCGCTCGTGCCAAGGTCCCTCATTCACGGCCATCAGGTTCCCTCCTCCCGTTACCAATTCCTTCTCATCCTTGGACGCATCTGTCCATGGACTTCATTACGGACCTGCCTCGTTCCTCGGGGAAGACTGTGATTCTGGTAGTAGTGGACCGTTTTAGCAAAATGGCGCAATTCATTCCCTTTCCTGGGTTACCCACTGCTAAGATGCTGGCGCAAGCGTTTGTTGATCACATTGTTAAATTGCATGGCATTCCTTCAGACATCGTTTCTGATAGGGGCACGCAGTTTGTTTCCAGATTCTGGAAGGCCTTCTGTTCTCGCTTGGGGGTTTGGTTGTCGTTCTCTTCTGCTTTTCACCCGCAGTCGAATGGTCAGACCGAATGCGCCAATCAGAATCTGGAGACATATCTGCGCTGTTTTGTGGCGGAGAATCAGGAGGATTGGTGTTCTTTTTTGTCCCTTGCTGAGTTTGTGTCATGGACGGTGTACAGGAAACAAGACAATGCAACATGCATATATGACTCACTGGATCCAAAGCTAAGGAACCAAAAGGGAGACCCCTGCACAAAACCTGGCACTTTCCCTGGCTGCTCAGCCTATGCAAATATCCCAAAGGTGGATGGTTGCATATCCACGTACCTCGACTATATAACCCCTGAACACCCTACAATAGTGAGGGGACACGACCACCGGCTCCCTACACCAGACACGGAGGGAGTCAGGGTCACCTGGGATCCAGCAAACAGAAAATAACAGATAAATGTACAGCACTTAACTTTGTAGCAGACTGGGAAACAGGATCAGCATGCACACACACTCCAGGAAGTAGTATAAGCCGCCCAGTAATGCATTATGGGGCGGAATTTAAAGGGATGCAATCAGTCCAACTACATGACAGCTGAGAGAGGCTAACGAGATGAGGAACTGAACACCACAACAAGGAAAACTCAAGGAGGAGGTTCTGAAAGGCTTCTGTCAGAGCTTTTCAGCTGTCTGGTTGTGACAGTACCCCTCCCTCTACGAGTGGACTCCGGACACTCAGAGCCCACCTTCTCAGGATGGGACCTATGGAAAGCCCTGATGAGACGAGAGGCCTTATTGTCCATCACTGGGACCCACATCCTCTCCTCAGGACCATAACCCTCCCAATGAACAAGGTACTGGAGAGAACCGCGGACAAGACGAGAATCCACAATCCTAGAGACCTGAAATTCAAGATTCCCATCAACCATAATCGGGGGAGGAGGCAAAGGCGAGGGTACAATGGGTTGAACATAAGGTTTCAATAAGGACTTATGAAAAACATTATGGATCTTCCAAGTCTGAGGAAGATCAAGACGGTAGGCAACAGGATTGATGACAGACAGGATTTTGTAAGGCCCAATAAACCTAGGACCCAACTTCCAGGAGGGAACCTTCAATTTGATATTCTTGGTAGACAACCACACCAGATCACCAACATTCAGGTCCGGACCAAGCACACGTCTCTTATCTGCCACACGCTTATATCTCTCACTCATGCTCTTTAGATTATCCTGAATCTTTTGCCAAATAGATGACAAAGACGAGGAGAATCTGTCCTCATCAGGTAAACCAGAAGACCCCTCTCCCGAGAAAGTCCCAAACTGCGGATGAAACCCATATGCACCAAAAAATGGTGACTTATCAGAGGACTCCTGACGACAGTTATTTAAAGCAAACTCAGCAAGGGACAAAAAAGAACACCAATCCTCCTGATTCTCAGCCACAAAACAGCGCAGATATGTCTCCAGATTCTGATTGACGCGCTCCGTCTGGCCATTCGACTGCGGATGGAAAGCAGAAGAGAATGACAACCGAACCCCCAAGCGAGAACAGAAAGCCTTCCAGAATCTGGAAACAAACTACGTGCCCCTATCAGAGACTATGTCTGAAGGAATACCGTGCAATTTGACAATGTGATCAATAAATGCCTGCGCCAGCGTCTTAGCATTGGGAAAACCAGGAAAAGGAATGAAATGCACCATTTTGCTAAAACGGTCCACCACCACCAGAATCACAGTCTTCCCCGAGGAACGAGGCAGGTCCGTTATGAAGTCCATGGACAGATGTGTCCAAGGACGGGAAGGAATGGGTAAGGGAAGGAGAGGACCTGACGGCCGTGAATGAGGGACTTTGGCACGAGCGCAAGTCTCGCAGGCTGCCACAAAACCCTCAACCGTCTTACGAAGCGCAGGCCACCAGAATCTCCGAGCGATGAGATCCAGTGTGGCTCTTGCCCCCGGGTGCCCAGCAAGGACCGTATCGTGGTGTTCCTTAAAAATCTTGTGTCTTAAAGCGAGAGGCACAAACAACCTCCCAGGAGGACAAACATAAGGAGCCTCTGACTGGGCTGCCTACACCTCTGCCTCCAATTCAGAAAAAAGAGCAGAGACCACCACACCTTCGGCCAAAATGGGACGCGGGTCTTCAAAATTCCCGCCTCCCGGAAAACAACATGACAGGGCATCTGCCTTCACATTCTTAACCCCAGGGCGGAACGTGACAACAAAATTAAATCTTGAAAAGAACAAAGACCATCTGGCCTGTTTCGGGTTCAGACGCTTGGCTGACTCCAAGTAGGCCAGATTTTTATGGTCAGTAAACACGGTAATAGGGTGTCTGGCTCCCTCTAGCCAATGGCGCCATTCCTCAAAAGCCAACTTGATGGCCAACAATTCCCTATCTCCCACATCGTAATTTCTCTCTGCGGAGGAGGGTTTTTTCGAGAAAAAGGCACACGTCGCCATTTGGCAGGAGAGGAACCCTGAGACAAGACCGCACCCACACCCACCTCAGAAGCATCAACCTCAACTATGAAGGGTAAAGAAATATCAGGTTTCACCAAGATGGGAGCGGAAGCAAACTCTCCTTGATATTAGAAAAAGCCTTACGCGCCTCTACCGACCAAGAAGAAAAATCTACCCCCTTTCTGGTCATATCAGTGAGTGGTTTAACAATAGAGGAATAATTCAAAATAAACTTCCTGTAATAATTGGCAAAGCCCAAAAAACGCATCAGCGCCTTCTGATTCTCAGGAAGCTCCCACTCAAGCACAGCGCGGACCTTCTTGGGGTCCATGCGAAAACCAGAAGCGGAGAGAAGAAACCCCAGAAATTGAATTTCTGGAACAGCAAACACATATTTTTCCAGTTTCGCATATAATTTATTCTCCCGCAGGATGAGCAAGACCTGACGTAAATGTTCCTTATGAGTTTTGAAATCAGGAGAAAAAATCTAAATGTCATCCAAATACACTAATACAAATTTTCCCATCAAATGATAAAAAATGCTGTTCACGAAATGCTGAAAAACAGCTGGGGCATTCATCAAACCAAAAGGCATAACCAAATTTTCAAAATGGCCCTCAGGGGTATTGAAGGCCGTCTTCCATTCGTCTCCTTCTCTGACCCTGACCAGGTTGTATGCCCCTCTTAGATCTAATTTGGAAAATACTTTAGCCCCAACAACCTGGTTAAACAGGTCCGGGATCAGAGGAAGCGGATAAGGGTCACGAATAGTGATACTATTCAGCTCCCTGAAATCCAGACAAGGTCTTAACAAAGAAAAAACCAGCGGCAACAGGTGACTTCGTGGGTCATATGTGTCCTTTTCTCAGACTCTCAGAGATATAAGCACGCATAGCGATCCTTTCAGGTTTGGAGAGGTTGTATAAACGAGATTTAGGCAGCTTGGCGCCTGGGATGAGATTAATAGGGCAATCGTACTCCCTGTGCGGGGGCAAATCCTGAACTCCACTCTCAGAGAAGACATCTGAAAATTCAGAGAGAAAAGATGGTACAGTCTTAGTAGCAACCTCAGAAACAGATGTCGTGAGGCAATTCTCTCTGCAAAAGTCACTCCAACCATTTATTTGCCTCGCTTGCCAATCAATGGTGGGGATATGTTTAGTGAGCCAGGGTAGCCCTAACACTAGAGGAGTAGGCAAACCGCTAAGGACGAAACATGACACATCCTCAACATGAGCATCACTCACAATTAAACGGATATTGTGAACTATGCCCTTTAATGATTTCTGAGAAAGTGGAGCGGAATCAATAGCAAAAACAGGAATATCCTTTCCCAAAGTGCACACCTGGAAACCATGAGTTATTGCAAATTGATTATCAATGAGATTGACCACTGCTCCACTATCCACAAAAATCTCACAAAAAATGCTCTTGCTCTCTAGCGCCACCCTAGCAGGCAGGACAAAACGGGAACTACAAGCAAACGGAAAACCTTCAATTTCCGCCTCAACCCTGCCAATAGTAACAGACGGAACATTTTTAAAAGATTTTTTCCTCTTTGTTTCTTTATTACTCCCAGAGAACTGCCTGAATCTCCTAGAGGGAAAAACATTTGCCAAATGATTTATATCTCCACAACAAAAACAAACCCTCCCATGCGGGCTGAATCTTCTATTGTCAGAAGCAATCAACCCCAGCTGCATGGGCTCCCGCTCAGAAGGGGCTGACAGCGACTGAGACCCCTGCACACAGAATGGGACCGCTGCACTGTCCTGGGACTGAGTATGACAGGAGGGAGAGATCTCTCCTCTCTCTCTAAGACGCCTGTCAATACGAATGGCCTGAGACATAGCAGAGTCCAAGGAAATAGGCCTTTCATGAAAGGCAAATGCATCTTTCAATCCCTCTGAAAGACCATGGCAAAATTGACTTCGGAGTGCAGCATCATTCCAACCAGTATCAGCTGCCCATCTCCGAAATTCTGAGCAGTATATTTCTGTGGATTGTTTACCCTGGCATAATAGACGTAGTCTAGACTCAGCCAGAGCAATACGATCCGGATCATCATATATTTGACACAGGGCTAAAAAGAATTCATCCACTGAACGGAGGGGCCGTGCCCCCTCCGGCAGCGAAAAGGCCCAGCACTGAGCGTTACCCCTGAGCAGCGATATAATGATCCCCACCCTCCGTTCCTCATCACCAGAGGAATGGGGAAGAAGGTGAAAATGGAGTTTGCAAGCCTCTCTAAAACGCACAAAATTCTCACTACCCCCGGAGAACGTATCCGGGAGCGAGATCTTAGGCTCAGAACAAACTCCATGAATGCCAGCTGAACCGGTCACTTGAAGCTGAGAAAAAGTCCTGCGGAGATCAGCTACCTCCAATGAAAGACCCTGAAGGCGTTCAGCCAAAAGTGAAACCGGATCCATGCTTGAGACGGTTTTGGCGGCTTATAATGTCATGGACGGTGTACAGGAAACAAGACAATGCAACATGCATATATGACTCACTGGATCCAAAGCTAAGGAACCAAAAGGGAGACCCCTGCACAAAACCTGGCACTTTCCCTGGCTGCTTAGCCTATGCAAAGATCCCAAAGGTGGATGGTTGCATATCCACGTACCTCGACTATATAACCCCTGAACACCCTACAATAGTGAGGGGACACGACCACCGGCTCCCTACACCAGACGCGGAGGGAGTCAGGGTCACCTGGGATCCAGCAAACAGAAAATAACAGATAAATGTACAGCACTTAACTTTGTAGGAAGTAGTATAAGCCGCCCAGTAATGCATTATGGGGTGGAATTTAAAGGGATGCAATCAGTACAACTACATGACAGCTGAGAGAGGCTAACAAGATGAGGAACTGAACACCACAACAAGGAAAACTCAAGGAGGAGGTTCTGAAAGCCTTCTGTCAGAGCTTCTCAGCTGTCTGGTTGTGACAGTTTGCTTTAAATAACCGTCGCCAGGAGTCCACTGATAAGTCGCCGTTTTTCAGGGCATATGAGTTTCACCTGCAGTTTGGGACATTTTCTGGTTCTTATACTTCTGGTATTCCTGAGGAGGAAGGTTTTTCGTCATTATTGTCATCTATATGGCAGAAAATTCTAAATAACTTGAGGACAGTGTGCTGTCTTCCTGGCGCTAGAGTTCGACACATCGCGGATCGGGTTGACAGATTACTGGGAGGGGCTGGAGAAGATCCAGCGGTCATGGTCCATATCGGAACCCAAGACAAAGTTAGGGGTAGGTGGAGAGTCCTTAAAAATGATTTCAGGGATTTAGGTCAAAAGCTGAGGGCAAGGACCTCAAAGGTAGTATTTTCCGAAATACTACCTGTACCACGGGCCACACAAGAGAGGCAGCAGGAGATTAGGGAAATTAACAAGTGGCTCAAGAACTGGTGTAGGAAGGAGGGGTTTGGGTTTCTGGAGAACTGGGCCGACTTCTCTATCGGCTACAGGCTCTGTCGTAGGGACGGGCTGCACCTCAATGGGGAAGGGGCAGCTGTGTTGGGGAAGAAGATGGCTAGAAGGTTGGAGGAGTGTTTAAACTAGGGACTGGGGGGAGGGTAATTATGTTATAGAATGGGAAGATAGTGCAGATAGAGACCGGGGGCAAGGTAGTGAGACTGGGGGAGAAATGGAAGGAGGGACTAGAACAGTTCAGAAGGAAAGGTGTAGAGTAAAAAATATGCATAAACCTCTCAAATGTATGTATACTAATGCCAGAAGCCTGACTAATAAAACTGGTGTACTGGAATTAGTGATGTGTGAGGAGGACTATGACATAGTGGGAATAACTGAGACATGGCTGGATGATAGCTATGACTGGGCAGTTAATGTACAGGGTTACAGCCTGTTTAGAAAGGATCGTCAAAACCGGAGAGGGGGAGGGGTCTGCCTTTATGTAAAGTCCTGTCTAAAGCCCACACTCCGGGAAGATATAAGTGAGGGACATGAACATGTGGAGTCACTGTGGGTAGAGATACATGGCGCTAAAAACAATAATAAATTACTAATAGGAGTTTACTATAAACCACCTAATATACCAGAGTCCACAGAAAATCTACTACTAAACGAGATAGACGAGGCGGCAAATCATAATGAGGTGGTTATTATGGGGGACTTCAACTACCCAGATATAGACTGGGAAACTGAAACTTGTATATCTCATAAAGGAAACAGGTTCTTGGCAATAACCCAAGACAATTACCTCTCCCAACTGGTTCAGGACCCGACTAGAGGGACGGCCATACTGGACTTAGTATTAACCAATAGACCTGACAGAACAACAGACGTGCAGGTTGAGGGACACCTGGGAAATAGTGACCACAAAGCAATAACCTTCCAATTATCATTCAAAAGAGCGTTTCTACAGGGAGGAACAAAAATACCAAACTTCAAAAAAGCTAAATTTAGCCAACTAAGAGAGGCCATAGGCCTAACTAAATGGGATAAAGTCCTCACAAATAAAAATACAGCCACAAAATGGGATATCTTTAAAAGCATCCTAAAATCTCATTGTGAGAGGTAAATACCGTATTGGAATAAAAGGTTAAGGAACAAAAAGAAACCAATGTGGATAAACAGAACTGTAAAGAAAGCAATAAATGACATAAAGAAAGCATATAAAACACTAAAATAGGAAGGTAGCACGGAAGCACTGAAAAACTATAAGGAAAAAAATAGAACATGTAAAAAACAAATAAAAGCTCCCAAACTAGAGACCGAGAGATTAATTGCCAAAGAGAGTAAAACTAACCCTAAAATGTTCTTCAATTATATAAATGTTAAAAAGTATAAATCTGAAGGTGTCGGCCCGTTAAAGAGTAATGAGGGGGGAGTCGCAGAGAGCGACGAGGAGAAAGCAAAGCTGTTAAATATTTTTTTATCCAATGTATTCACTGAGGAATTAAACTGTCAGATTACATGCCGAATGTTGAAATATATCCCCATTAAAAGTGTCCTGTCTGACCCAGGAAGAAGTGCAACAGCGACTTAAAAAGATTAAAATAGACAAATCGCCAGGACCGGATGGCATACACCCCCGTATCCTAAGGGAATTAAGTAATGTCTTAGCCAGACCCTTATTTATGATATTTGCAGATTCTATATTGACAGGGAATGTCCCACAGGATTGGCGCATGGCAAATGTGGTGCCAATATTCAAAAAGGGTCCAAAAACAGAGCCTGGAAACTATAGGCCGGTAAGTTTAACATCTGTTGTGGGTAAACTGTTTGAAGGTTTTCTGAGAGATGCTATGTTAGAGCATCTTAACGGAAATAAGCAAATAACGCCATATCAGTTTCGTGAGGGATCGGTCATGTCAAACAAATTTAATCAGTTTCTATGAGGAGGTAAGTTCTAGACTTGACAGCGGCGAATCAATGGATGTCGTGTATCTGGACTTCTCCAAAGCATTTGACACTGTACCACATAAAAGGTTAGTATATAAAATGAGAATGCTCGGACTTGGAGAAAACGTCTGTAAGTGGGTAAGTAACTGGCTCAATGATAGAAAACAGAGGGTGGTTATTAATGGTAAATACTCAGATTGGGTCACTGTCACTAGTGGAGTACCTCAGGGGTCAGTATTGGGCCCTATCCTCTTCAATATATTTATTAATGATCTTGTAGAAGTCTTGCATAGTAAAATATCAATTTTCGCAGATGACACTAAACTGTGTAAAGTAATTAACACTGATGAGGACAGTATACTACTACAGAGCGATCTGGATAGATTGGAGGCTTGGGCAGATAAGTGGCAGATGAGGTTTAACACTGACAAATGTAAAGTTATGCACATGGGAAGGAATAATGCAAGTCACCCGTACTTATTAAATGGTAAAACACTTGGTAACACGGACATGAAAAAAAGATCTAGGAATTTTAATAAACAGCAAACTAAGCTGCAAAAAACAGTGTCAGGCAGCTGCTGCCAAGGCCAATAAGATATAGGGTTGCATCAAAAGGGGCATAGATGTCCGTGATGAGAACATAGTCCTACCACTTTACAAATCATTAGTCAGACCACACATGGAGTACTGTGTACAGTTCTGGGCTCCAGTGAACAAAGCAGACATAACAGAGCTGGAGAGGGTCCAGAGGAGGGCAACTAAAGTAATAACTGGAATGGGGCAACTACAGTACCCTGAAAGATTATCAAAATTAGGGTTATTCACTTTAGAAAAAAGATGACTGAGAGGAGATCTAATTAATATGTATAAATATATCAGGGGTCAGTACAGAGATCTATCCCATCATCTATTCATTCCCAGGACGGTGACTGTGACGAGGGGACATCCTCTGCGTCTGGAGGAAAGAAGGTTTGTACACAAACATAGAACAGGATTCTTTACGGTAAGAGCAGTGAGACTATGGAACTCTCTGCCTGAGGAGGTGGTGATGGTGAGTACAATAAAGGAATTCAAGAGGGGCCTGGATGTATTTCTGGAGCGTAATAATATTACAGGCTATAGCTTCTAGACAGGGGTCGTTGATCCAGAGAGTTATTCTGATTGCCTGATTGGAGTCAGGAAGGAATTTTTATTCCCCTAAAGTGAGGAAAATTGGCTTCTACCTCACAGGTTTTTTTTTGCCTTCCTCTGGATCAACTTGCAGGATGACAGGCCGAACTGGATGGACAAATGTCTTTTTTCGGCCTTATGTACTATGTTACTATGTAATATGGGCAACAAGTATAAACGTATGGCTTACAGGAAATGTATGAATGGTCAGTACCTAAGAGTGGGTGATTCTGTGTAGCTGTCCACAAGAAACATTAAGTTGAAGGTACCTTCTTGGAAGTTGGGTCCAAAGTTTATTGGTCCATACAAGATCACTGCCATTATTAATCCGGTAGCCTTTCGTCTGGAACTTCCTCAGGCTCTGCTGCTTTTATAAGTGCATTGGAGATATCCAGGAGACTAACTTAGACTAACTTAGAGCTTTTCCACTGTAGCAGAACTTCAGCTGTGTTTCTGGTGGACACTCAGACACTGCTTCCAAACAGCAGAACTTCAGCTGTGTTTCGGGTGGATACTCAGACACTGCTTCCAAACAGGTAAGGAATTTGTTAGACAGGTTCTCACTATTGTTTGATTGCAAATGAGCATAGGTTATTAAGGTGTTACATTTGTTGTTGGGGGGGGGGGCTTTTGTGGGAGTGTGTGTGTATATATAGTCACCTAGTATTAGCTTGCCTAATTATTGCTTGCTGCATTTTCAAAGTGCTGCTTTTATAAGTGCATTGGAAGACTAATTAATCTTTTGATGCATGTGTCTTTACAGAGGAAGAGGTTCTAAGTCAGCTGTCTAAAATTAATACAAATAAGTCACAGGGGCCTGATCGGATACACCTAAAGCTATTAAAAGAGCTTAGCGGTGAACTAGCAAAACCATTAACAGATTTATTTAACCAATCCCTGGTAACAGGAGTCATTCCAGAAAATTGGAAATTAGCAAATGTTGTGCCCATTCACAAGAAAGGGAGTAGGGAGGAATCAGGCAATTATAGGTCAGTAAGCCTGACATTAATAGTGGAGAAATTAATGGAAACCATACTTAAGGAGAGGATTGTGAAACATCTAAAATCCCATGGATTGAAAGATGAAAAACAGCATGGGTTTACTTCAGGGAGATCATGTCAAACTAATCTTATAGATTTTTTTGATTGGGTGACTAAAATAATAGATGGCGGAGGTGCAGTAGACATTGCTTATCTAGACTTTAGTAAGGCTTTTGATACTGTGCCACATAGAAGGCTAATCAATAAATTAGAGTCTTTGGGCTTGGACTCCCATATTGTTAAATGGATTAGGCAGTGGCTGAGGGACAGAAAACAGAGGGTTTCAGTCAATGGAGTATATTCAGACCATGGTCTTGTTACCAGTGGGGTACCTCAGGGATCTGTTCTGGCACCCATATTGTTTAATATCTTTATCAGCTCGATGGTAAGGTTTGTCTTTTTGCTGATGCCACAAAGATTTTTAACAGGGTTGATGTTCCTGGAGGGATACACCAAAAGGAAAAGGATTTAAGAAAACTAGAGGAATGGTCAAAAATCTGGCAACTAAAATTTTATGTTGATAAGTGCAAGATAATGCACCTGGGGCGTAAAAACCCAAGAGCAGAATATAAAACCAGTGATACAGTCCTAACCTCAGTATCTGAGGAAAGGGATTTAGGGGTCATTATTTCAGAAGACTTAAAGGTAGGCAGACAATGTCATAGAGCAGCAGGAAATGCTAGCAGAATGCTTGGGTATATAGGGAGAGGCATTACCAGTAGAAAGAGGGAGGTGCTCATGCCGCTCTACAGAACACTAGTCAGACCTCATTTGGAGTATTGTGCTCAGTACTGGAGACCATATCTCCAGAAGGATATTGATACTTTGGAGAGAGTTTAGAGAAGAGCTACTAAACTAGTACATGGATTGCAGGATAAAACTTACCAGGAAAGATTAAAGGACCTTAACATGTATAGCTTGGAAGAAAAACGAGACAGAGGGGATATGATAGAAACTTTTAAATGCATAAGAGAATCAACAAGGTAAAAGAGGAGAGAATATTTAAAAGAAGAAAAACTGCTACAAGAGGACATTGTTTTTAATTAGAGTGGCAAAGGTTTAAAAGTATTACTTTACTGAGAGAGTAATGGATGCATGGAATAGCCTTCCTGCAGAAGTGGTAGCTGCAAATACAGTGAAGGAGTTTAAGCATGCATGGGATAGGCATAAGGGCATCTTTCATAAAAGATAGGGCCAGGGGCTATTCATAGTATTCAGTATATTGGGCAGACTAGAAGGGCCAAATGGTTTTTATCTGCCGACACATTCTATGTTTCTATGAAAATTCATAATGTGTTATAAATCTTTGTTGAAGAGATATGTTGAACCTTTGGAGCCGACCTCCTTGCCCCCCGCTCCTGTCATGGTGGATGGTAGTTTGGAATTTCAGATAATTGACTCTTGAGTTCTCCATAGATGTCTTCAGTATCTTGTTCACTGGAAGGGTTAAGGACCAGAAGAGAGGATGTGGGTACCAGCATCTGACGTGAATGCCAGTTGTTTGGTGAAAGCTTTTCACAAGTCTCACCTGGATAAGGTCGGACCTGGGTTCCCGGAGGTTCATCCGTTAAAGGGGGAATACTGTCGTGGACGTTCCCATGACAGGTGCCAGATCAGTGAGACTGGCAACACGTGGTTTGATCTGACAAGTTTCTTGTGGATCAATTTGTGTCTGTGTTGCTTTTGGTAATGGCCACACCCCTTACCTCAGGTGTTGCTTATGTGCTTATTTAACCTTCCCTATTTATTGCAGCTTATCCCACCATGCTGTATGGTTTATAGTTTCAGTCTTTTTGTGGCTTGCTGGTGTTTGGATCTTGGCAGAGTTCCTGTGCTTCCATAGCCATTTGAAGTTAAGTGTCTTATTCTCTTGTTGTTCATTGTTGGGGTTTTCTTGTGTTGTTCTTTTCCCTGACACTTGTGTTTAGGCCTGAGTGAGAATCCTGTTCATCCTACCGTTTGGAGGAACAGGTTGTCTCTTGTCCTGACATTAGTACCAGGGTCCTACAGGGTGTGTTAGGACTTTAGAAGATTCAAATGAACTGGTGATGTCTCGAACAAATGAACTGGTGATGTCTCGAAAGCTTGCTATGTAACATCATTACTTCTATTTTTGTTAGCCATTAAAAGGTATCAAACCTGCAATACTCTTATTTTTTTTCTTCTAATGGGAGCACTAAATTAGCACTTTAGGTTACTGTGTATGAACTCATCTACCTCTGGGGTCAGTTCATACTTGCAGTCAGTCAGTACTTTAATTAGGGTTTTTCTAGGAGGTGACCTGCTCCTTTTCCTAGTTTCCAGGCCTTTTCAACGTTGGTTGGGAAACCCACACTGAAAAGTGACACAAAGATAGGGACTTGATTGTCCTCAGACTCACTGATAGGTTGACCAGCCAGAACTTGGCTGGTTAGCATGCAACCCTCCTGGAACAGCCACCATAGGAATGTGGCTGGGTAAGTTCCTGACACTCCACATGTCTCTGCATGAATCATATATTCCAAAACATCACAAATACTTATATGAAGAGTTGCAAGAAAAAGTATGTGAATCCTTTGGAATGATATGGATTTCTGTACAAACTGGTCATAAAATGTGATCTGATCTTCATCTAAGTCACAACAATAGACAGTCACAGTCTGCTTAAACTAATAACACACAAAGAATTAAATGTTACCATGTTTTTATTGAACTCACGATGTAAACATTCACAGTGCAGGTGCAAAAAGTATGTAAACCCCTAGACTAACAACATCTCCAAGAGCTAATTGGAGTGAGGTGTCAGCCAACGGGAGTCCAATCAATGAAATGAGATTGGAGGTGTTGGTTACAGCTGCCCTGCCCTAAGAAAAAAAAAAACAAAAAAAAAACACACACCAGTTCTGGGTTTGCTTTTCACAAGAAGCATTGCCTGATGTGAATGATGCCTTGCACAAAAGAGCTCTCAGAAGACCTACGATTTAGAATTGTTGACTTGCATAAAGCTGGAAAAGGTTTATAAAAGTATCTCCAAAAGCCTTGCTGTTCATCAGTCCACAGTAAGACAAATTGTCCATAAATGGAGAAAGTTCAGCACTGTTGCTACTCTCCCTAGGAGTGGCCGTCCTGTAAAGATGACTGCAAGAGTACAGCGCAGACTGCTCAATAAGGTGAAGAATAATCCTAGAGTGTCAGCTAAAGACTTACAAAAGTCTCTGGCATATGCTAACATCCCTGTTAGCGAATATACGATACGCAAAACACTAAACAAGAATGAATTTCATGGTAGGATACCAAAGAGGAAGCCACTGCTGTCCCAAAAAAACATTGCTGCAGTTTGCACAAGACCAAAATTTTCTGTGGACAGATAAAACCAAAGTTGAGTTGTTTGGAAGAAAAACACAACACTATGTGTGGAGAAAAAGAGGCACAGCACACCAACATCAAAACCTCATCCCAACTGTGAAGTATGGTGGTAGGGGCATCATGGTTTGGGGCTGCTTTGCTGTGTCAGGGCCTGGATGGATTGCTATCATCAAAGGAAAAATTAATTCCCAAGTTTATCAACACATTTTGCAGGAGAACTTAAGGCCATCTGTCCACCAGCTGAAGCTCAACAGAAGATGGGTGTTGCAACAGGACAATGACCCAAAGCATAGAAGTAAATCAACAACAAAATGGCTTAAACAGAAGAAAATACGCCTTCTTGAGTAAGCCAGTCAGAGTCCTGACCTCAACCCGATTAAGATGCTGTGGCATGACCTCAAGAAAGCGATTTACACCAGAGATCCCAAGAATATTGCTGAACTGAAACAGTTCTGTAAAGAGGAATGGTCAAGACTTATTCCTGACCGTTGTGCACGTCTGATCTGCAACTACAGGAAATGTTTGGTTAAAGTTATTGCTACCAAAGGAGGTTCAACCAGTTATTAAATCCAAGTGTTCACATACTTTTTCCACCTGCACTGTGAATGTTTACATGGTGTGTTCAATAAAAACATGGTAACATTTAATTCTTTGTGTGTTATTAGTTTAAGAAGACTGTGATTGTCTATTGTTGTGACTTAGATGAAGATCAGATCACATTTTATGACAAATTTGTGCAGAAATCCATATCATTCCAAAGGATTCACATACTTTTTCTTCCAACTTGTATGTGAGCATAGATCATATGTTATTTAGATAGAAAACCCTTTGTACTTGCAAACCTTAAACCAATTGAAGGATAACTGAAAAGCAACTTCTTCTTATCCAATTATTTCATTAGTGATCACAAACATGAACAATCTGCCAGTGATTAGCAGCTGCCACCGGTAAAAATGGGGATTAATTAAAAAGTGGGGAATAATTAAATCTCCTATTATTACATGCATATGAAGTCATACAATATGAATCCTGTTCAGGCTGATGTTGTTATTAAGCTAATGAATGCTTTGGTGTTAGAGGAAATCATAAGTGTAACATTCCCACAGGAACTCACAGGAAAATTTTGCATGTGCTGTTGTTATTTTCAGATATGTTGGCTGTTGGGAATTTCCTATATGATCAACTGTTTTACATGCAAAATCAATCTCTTTTACACAGACTTTTTTTAGCAAGATTTTTCCAATCGGGCTATAGCTATTGCCCAAAGAAACACAGTAAGTTGCATAAAACTTAGTGTACTCTGTTACGGATCAGCGGATGTGAACCCACTGTGCCACTGACTAGCAAAACTCTGGGAGGGAATAACTAAGCAACTACCTGGATTTTCCTAGAGCCTCAGATGGTGAGGATAGGCTTGACCATTGGTAATTGCCAGGGGCCACTCCAGAGCATAAACCAGTCAGTGGCAGCTAGTCCAGGCAGACCAGGAGGTACCTGTGAAGGTACCGACAGTTCGGACATGGTCAGACAGGCAGGGTCATTACCAGAAGCAACAAGACAGGAACCAGAGGAAGAGACTTAGTCAGAACAAACAATGGGTCAGTGCAGGCGGCATAGGAACAAGGTCAGATAATTGGAACATGAGTGGTAAGCAAGCTACAGTTGCAAGAAAAAGTATGTAAACCCTTTGTGACTATATGGATTTCTGCACAAATTGGTCCTAAAATGTGATCTGATCTTCATCTAAGTCACAACAATAGACAATCACAGTCTGCTAAAACTAATAACACACAAAGAATTAAATGTTGCCATGTTTTTATTGAACACACCATGTAAACATTCACAGCACAGGTGGAAAAAGTAAGTGAACCCTTGGATTTAATAACTGGTTGAACTTCCTTTGGCAGCAATAACTTTAACCAAACGTTTCCTGTAGTTGCAGATCAGACGTGCACAACGGTCAGGCGTAATTCTTGACCATTCCTATTTTCAGAACTGTTTCAGTTCAGCAATATTCTTGGGATGTCTGGTGTGAATTGCTTTCTTGATGTCATGCCACAGCATCTCAATCGGGTTGAGGTCAGGACTCCGACTGGGCCACTCCAGAAGGTGTATTTTCTTCTGTTTAAGCCATTCTGTTGTTGATTTACTTCTATGCTTTGGGTCGTTGTCCTTTTGCAACATTCATCTTCTGTTGAGATTCAGCTGGTGGACAGATGGCCTTAGGTTCTCCTGCAAAATGTCTTGATAAACTTGGGAATAAATTTTTCCTTCGATGATAGCAATCCGTCCAGGCCCTGACGCAGCAAAGCAGCCCCAAACCATGATGCCCCCACCACCATACTTCACAGTTGAGATGAGGTTTTGATGTTAGTGTGCTGTGCCTCTTTTTCTCCACACATGGGGTTGTGTGTTTGTTCCAAACAACTCAACTTTGGTTTCATCTGTCCACAGAATATTTTGCCAGTACTGCTGTGGAACATCCAGGTGCTCTTGTGCAAACTGTAAACGTGCAGCAATATTTTTTTGGGACAGCAGTGGCTTCCTCTGTGGTATCCTCCCATGAAATCCATTCTTGTTTAATGTTTTACGTATCGTAGATAGTCTACGAACAGTTCACAGCGAACATGGCTGGTTCGCGTTCACCGCGGCGGGCGAACATATGCGATGTCCGCCCCTATACATCAAACTTTGACCCTGTACCTCAAAGTCAGCAGACACATTCCAGCCAATCAGCAGCAGACCCTTCCTCCCAGACCCTCCCACCTCCTAGACAGCATCCATTTTAGATTCATTTGGAAGCTGCTTTCTTAGTGAGAGGAGAAAGAGTGTAGCTGATGCTGATCTAATAGGGAAAGCGTTAGCTAGGGCAGTGCTCTGTGTCCACAGACTCATCTCCTGTAAGGACAGCGTCCTGACACCACACCAAAAAGCCCTTTGTAGGGCTGGCACATCAGTCTGCTTTTTTATATATATATATATTTACATATATTGCAGTTGCCTGGCTGCCCGTGTGTGAGAGGCTGCAGGCTCAGTCACAGACAGTACCGTGTGCACACCATTCATACAGGGTGTCACAGACAATACCTTGCAGATAAAAAAAAATTAAATTTATTATTTTTCTGTGATATAATCCCAGTTGCAAGCCAGTGTGTGTCTGGCCCACAGACTGTACTGTGGCCACTTGCTGCTAGGCCACCACTGATACCGTTACAGGGTGTCACTCACAAATACCTTGCAGATAAAAAAAATTCAATTTATTATTTTTCTGTGATATAATCCCAGTTGCAAGCCAGTGTGTGTCTGGCCTACAGACTGGTACTGTGGCCACTTGCTGCTAGGCCACCACTGATACCGTTACAGGGTGTCACTCACAAATACCTTGCAGATAAAAAAAAATGCAATTTATTATTTTCTGTGATATAATCACAGTTGCAAGCCAGTGTGTGTCAGGCCAAAACAGACTGTACTGTGCCCACTGCCCACCACTTATATAGGGTGGCACAGTACCTTGCACGCATAGTACCACTTATCTAAAAAAAAAATGACAGGCAGAGGCAGGCCACCCCGCAGGGGCCATCGTGGTCATGGTGCTGTGATTTCCACTGGCCCTGGAATAATGCCCAGTGTTCAGAGGCCACGTACCCTGAACCCAAAAAATTCAGAGAAAATAGTTGACTAGCTTACACAGGACACCCAATTTTCAACAGCTTCCGTTAAGAACCTTGACGCACCATCCTCCTCCAGCTCAGCTTTGGTCACCTGCTCTCAAGTTACCACTCTCCCGCCAGCCACCACCACCACCACTACCTCCACAGCCACCACAGCCGCTTCACTTGATCCCTCAGAGGAGTTATTTACACATCAGTTGGATGAAATTAGTGATGCACAACCATTATTGCCAGAGGATGTAGATAACAGAGATATGTCTCAGTCAGGCAGCATTACACACATGGATGTACAGTGTGATGATGATGATGATGTTGTACCCGCTGCTGCTTCCTTTGCTGAGGTGTCAGATACAAGTGAAGTGGTTGATGATGACGATGTGTCCGTGGATGCCACATGGGTGCCTGCTCGAAGAGAAAAAGAAGAGGGGGAAAGTTCAGAAGGGGAGACAGAGAGAAGGAGGAGACAAGTTGGAAGCAGGGGGAGGTCGTCGCAAGGAGCTAGTGGCACAGTCAGACAGCATGTATCGGCACCCAGGGTCAGCCAGACAGCACACCAATCAACGCATGCTGTTGCCACCACCAGAATGCCGTCATTGCAAAGCTCAGCAGTGTGGCATTTTTTTTGTTTGTCTGCCTCTGATAACAGCAATGCCATTTGCAACCTGTGCCAAAAGAAACTGAGTCGTGGGAAGTCCAACACCCACCTCGGTACAACTGCTTTGCGAAGGCACATAATCTCACATCACAAACGCCAATGGTATCAACACATGAGTACAAGCAGCACACAAACTCAAAGCCACCATCCTCCTCCTGGTCCAGCATCTTCAGCCACGTCAAACACTGCTGTCCTCCTTGCCCCCTCTCAACCACCCGCCACTCCGCCTCTCACCTTCAGCAGTTCCATCTCATCTGCCCACAGTCAAGTGTCTGTAAAGGAAATGATTGAGCGTAAGAAGCCAATGTCACAGAGTCACCCCCTTGCCCGGCGTCTGACAGCTGGCTTGATGGAACTCTTAGCCCGCCAGCTTTTACCATACCAGCTGGTGGAGTCTGAGGCCTTCAAAAAATTTCCACAGTGGAAGGTACCCGGACAATTTAAAAAAAAAAAAAAAGGCAATACCAAACCTCTACTTAGTGATTGAAAAGGAAGTCATGGCATCTCTGGCATACAGTGTTGGGGCAAGGGTCCATCTGACCACTGATACCTAATCTGCAAAGCACGGTCAGGGCAGGTATATCACCTACACTGCGCATTGGATCAACCTGCTGATGGCTGCCAAGCATGGAATGCGTGGCTCTGCAGCGGAGTTGGTGACACCGCCACGACTTGCAGGCAGGCCTACTGCCACCTCCTCTACTCCTCCTACTCCATCCTCTTCGATAACCTCCTCGGCAGAGTCCTCATCTGCTGCGGTGTCTGGCTGCACATCAACTGAATCCCCCCAGCTCCCCAGGGGCTATTCCACATCCCGGATAAGACAGTGTCACGCTGTATTGGGGTTGACTTGCCTGAAAGCAGAGAGCCACACCGGACCAGCACTCCTGTCCGCCCTGAACGCACAGGTGGATCAGTGGCTGACGCCGCACCAACTGGAGATTGGCAAAGTGGTGTGTGACAATGGAAGCAATTTGTTGGTGGCATTGAATTTGGGCAAGTTGTCACATGTGCCGTGCATGGCACATGTGTTGAATCTCATCGTACAACGCTTTGTGTCTAAGTACCCAGGCTTACAAGACGTCCTCAAGCAGGCCAGGAAGGTGTGTGGCCATTTCAGGCGTTCCTACACGGCCATGGCGCACTTTTCAGACATTCAGCGCCGAAACAACATGCCAGTGAGGCGCTATATTTGCGACAGCCCGACACGTTGGAATTCAACACTCCTAATGTTCGACCGCCTGCTCCAACAAGAAAAAGCTGTCAACAAGTATTTGTATGACTGGGGTGCTAGGACAGCCTCTGCGGAGCTGGGAATTTTTTTGCCACGTTACTGGACGCTCATGCGCAATGCCTGTAGGCTCATGTGTCCTTTTGAGGGGGTGACAAACCTAGTCAGTCGCACCGAAGGCACCATCAGCGACCTCGTCCAATTTGTTTTCTTCCTGGAGCGTGCCCTGCGAAGAGTGCTGGATCAGGCTGTAGATGAGCGTGAAGAGGAAAAGTTGTGGTGACCATCACCACCAGAAACAGGACCTGCGACAACGCTGCAAGAGGAGTATGAGGAAGAGGAGTCAGAGGAGGAATGTGGCTTTGAGGAGGACGAAGACCAACCACAGCAGGCATCCCAGGGTGCTCGTTGTTGTCACCTATCTGGGACCGTGGTGTTGTACGTGGCTGGGGGGAAGAACAGACTGTCAATGACATCAGTGAGGACGAGGAACGGGAAATGAGTAGCTCGGCATCCAACCTTGTGCAAATGGGGTCTTTCATGCTGTCATGTCTGTTGAGGGATCCTCGTATAAAAATTATGAAGGAGAACGACCTGTACTGGGTGGCCACGCTATTAGACCCCCAGTATAAGCAGAAAGTCGCAGAAATGTTACCAAATTACCGAAAGTCAGAAAGGATGCAGCAGTTCAAAACCAGAGTAAAAAATATGCTTTACACAGCTGATAAGGGGGATGTCACAGCACAACAGGAATCTAACCAGGGAAGAGGTGAAAGTAATCCTCCTCCTACCACGACCACGGTGGCAAGGACAGGACACTTTACAGATGTGATGTTGATGGAGGACATGTGGAGCTTTTTAAGTCCTACGCATCGCCACAGCCCTTCAGGGTCCACCCTCAGAGAATGACTCGACCGACAGGTAGCAGACTACCTCGCCTTAACTGCAGATATCGACACTCTGAGGAGCGATGAACCCCTTGACTACTGGGTGTGCAGGCTTGACCTGTGGCCTGAGCTATCCCAATTTGCGATAGAACTTCTGGCCTGCCCCGCTTCAAGTGTCCTGTCAGAAAGGACCTTCAGTGCAGCAGGAGGCATTGTCACTGACAAAAGAAGTCGCCTCGGTCAAAAAAGTGTTGATTACCTCACCTTCATTAAGATGAATGAGGCATGGATCCCGAAGGGACTGACAGTGGGGGATACGTTTGACTAACAAAAGGCCTGATGACATGCCTTAGTCTCAAAATGGTTCCTACGCTGCTGTATTTAATGTCTGCATACCGGATGACTTTTGTGAATTCTCCGCCACCAACGAGGGTTCAAGCCGCAATGTTTTAGTCACCTTTCTGCCTTGAAAACATCAATTTTTCCGGCCGCTGCTACAACAGCGGCTGCAACAATGACATTGTTTTTCAGGCATGTGTACATTCTTAATTTTTCTGACCTCTGGTGCTGCATTGTGGCTGCAAAAACAAAACCAAAAAAAAGGCACATACAAGTGTCAATTCCCCTTCATGATCATTACCTTGTTGTGGTAAAGGGGCTTGCGTATCACAATGAAGCGATCATCACCTCTATGAGTGTGTTAGCAATGTTGCCACACCCCAGATGATAAGGCTGTTGCTTCATTATGATCAGACCAAAAGCGATCGGCTGGATAATTTTTCATAGAAAAAACATTAATTTACTTTTTTTTTTTAAGTTGTATGGGTTTTTAATACATAAAATAAAAAAATCATACTAAAGTCTCATAATAGTTTATTAGAAATAATGCAGACAATTTAAAAAATCCCCATCAATTCCAATACAAAGCAAGTACAAAGCTCAGAACTAAATTATTCCAAGATGTCGTAATGGTTCGTAAATTCGACAATGGTTAATCAATTCGACACACGTCCCCGGATAGGATTAGGGATTAAACTGATAGGAATAGTACTAGTTAAGACACCACTCATATAGGGTGTCACAGCACATTGCTCCGTGCACGCGCAGTGCCCCAACTAGCTGCTTTTTCCATCTCCCGGTTCCTAAAATCAATTCAGTTTGGTGTATCAGAGTTTGGTCTGTCACTGTGCAGGCAGTCGAAGGTACCCGGCCTAAATTTTTTTTCACAAAAGGCAATCCCTTATATGGGACGTAACAGGGATTAAACTGATGAGAAGAGAACTACAGAAAATACCACTCATATCGGGTGTGACAGTAAATTGCACGGCGCAGACGCAGTGACCGTGGATTCAAACAAAGGGGAGGGAGTCAGCATTTTTTTAACCATCTCCCCGTTCGAAAAATCAATTCAATAAATGGACCCCAGATTGAGGACGTAACAGGGATTAAACTGATGAGAAGAGAACTACAGAAAATACCACTCATATCGGGTGTGACAGTAAATTGCACGGTGCAGACGCAGTGACCGTGAATTCAAACAAAGGGGAGGGAGCCAGCGTTTTTTTAACCATCTCCCTGTTCGAAAAATCTATTCAATAAATGGACCCCAAATTGGGGACGTAACAGGGATTAAACTGATGAGAAGAGAACTACAGAAAATACCACTCATATCGGGTGTGACAGTAAATTGCACGGCGCAGACGCAGTGACCGTGGATTCAAACAAAGGGGAGGGAGCCAGCGTTTTTTTAACCATCTCCCAGTTTGAAAAATCTATTTATTTCACCTTTTGGGGACCCTTGGTGTTGTACGTGGCTGGGTGGAGGAAGAAACCTTCAATGACATCAACGGGACATGGCTAGCTTGGTATCCAACCTTGTGCAAATGGGGAGTTTGCGGTTAGGCAAATGGACTGTTTGCGGTGCATTAAAAGGGGAGTTTGGTCTGTCAATGTCTGTGAAGCGGGCGTAACCCTTATACTACCTGATCGATACAACATCATACCTGATCGTATACACACACTTGATATTTTAAACCACGTTGTTCAATATATTTTAGGATTGTTAGTTGATTTACGCCCTTTATGGATTAAAATCCAACTCTGTGTCAACTAAGTAATTTTCAATGGGAGTTTTGCCATGGATCCCCCTCCGGCATGCCACAGTCCAGGTGTTAGTCCCCTTGAAACAACTTTTCCATCACTACTGTGGCTAGAAAGAGTCCCTGTGGGTTTTAAAATTCACCTGCCTATTGAAATCAATGGCGGTTCGCCTGGTTCGCCCATTCGCGAACATTTGCAGAAATTCACGTTCACCGTTCGCGAATGGAAAATTTTATGTTTGCGGCATCTCTAATCGTAGATTCACTAACAGGGATGTTAGCATATGCCAGAGACTTTTGTAAGACTTTAGCTGACACTCTAGTATTCTTCTTCACCTCATTGAGCAGTCTGCGCTGTGCTCTTGCAGTCTTCTTTACAGGATGGCCACTCCTATGGAGAGTAGCAGCAGTGCTGAACTTTCTCCATTTATAGACAATTTGTCTTACCGTGGACTGATGAACAGCAAGGCTTTTGGAAATACTTTTATAAACCTTTCCAGCTTTATGCAATTCAACAATTCTTAATCATAGGTCTTCTGAGAGCTCTTTTGTGCGAGGCATCATTCACATCAGGCAATGCTTCTTGTGAAAAGCAAACCCAGAACTGGTGTGTGTTTTTTATAGGACAGGGCAGCTGTAACCAACACCTCCAATCTCATCTCATTGATTGGACTCCAGTTGGCTGACAAAACCTCACTCCAATTAGCTCTTGGAGGTGTCATTAGTCTAGGGGTTCATGTACTTTTTCCACCTGTACTGTGAGTGTTTACATGGTGTGTTCAATAAAAACATGGTAACATTTAATTATTTGTGTGTTATTAGTTTAAGCAGACTGTGATTGTCTATTGTTGTGACTTAGATGAAGATCAGATCACATTTTATGACCAATTTGTGCAGAAATCCATATAATTCCAAAGGGTTCACATACTTTTTCTTGCAACTGTATTTAACACAAGATTAGGACTTTGACTCTGAGGCATCTAGGTAAAGGGCTAAACCACTTAAATACCTGCAGTAGAGCCAGGATAGGTTAAAGAGATCACATGACATGACTCAGGCCCGCCCAGAGAGTGATACATACTGCCACATCAGCAGCCGAGTACAAGCAGTGTCCAGGTTAAATGGAAGTTGTGGAGCGGAATCCACATAGGTAATTCCAACCGCACAGCAGAGTCCACAGCTGTAATAGAGGCTGGAAGTAAAGATCACAGATGAGCATGGCGTCCGGGACCACATTGAAGAGTGGGGGAACAGCGCCACACAGAGGTCACTGTTACACACTCCTGTGCACTGCAGCTGTCACTCATAGTTAAAATGAAGTGGAACACTACAAAAAGTTTAGGTGTAGCCTTATCCTAAGGGTATGGGCACATAATACTCCATGGCCACCCTAAATGACGGTACAAAAAAAACAACAACACTGGGCTTGCCCTTCTGCATGTGACTAAACATTTGGCCTTTCTGTTACACATAACCGTAATTGACCTTAGGTTGTGCGTCATACTTATTAGACTATGGTTGCCACCCGAGAAGAGACCTAGTATGACTACAGTCCAATAGCAATGTCAAAAGTCAATGAATGTTTTAGAAAATAATGAAGTTACAACAAAAATAATCGCACATACTACATATATGCTCCCAAGTATACCTGTGGCATCCAGGTTTTGATCACCAGTGGAAAAAAAGGAGCATATAGCATATACAATATGTCCCAGGAATGCAAAATTTGCCCCGATGCGTTTCTCTGAACTGCTCTCTGAGGTCAGTTTATCAGTTCAAACAATACAGAAGTGGAGGCAATAATATGTGTGCAAATCAGATTATATTTTTGTAGTAAAACCAAATCATATTGGTAAATCTCATGGCCATAAAGAAAGACAATTCCCACATATTTGGGACCAAATACAACGCATCTGTATCACATACCAAATGTCCACAGTGTTGCTACTACAAAGACCCTTTTAAAATTCTACCACACACCATTTAAATATTGATAATCAAAGTATGGCTTTCAGTAAAATCGAAATTGCAGCAGGATAGGTCAATCTTGTTATGTTATGTTTACTGGCCTATCCTGCTGCAATTTCGGTTTTAATGTCAGGACTGAGACAAGCTGTTCCTCCAAAAGAAAGGACGAACAGGAGTATCCCTCAGGCCTTTTTCCTTAGGAAAAATGAAGGTGCTCCACTAGAAAGGGTCAGTGAAGACTGAGAGGGCTCCACTGAAAGCCTTCTCTGGAGCTGTAAGGAGTAGGAGCAGGAGGAATGCTATGACCCCTGGCTCCATGGAACCGTGTCAGACTCCAAAGTCATCTCCACATCATCCTGCTGCAACTGAGGGGTGGACTGAGCCATCCAATCCAAAAATCTCATCCTCTTCTCCTCAACAATAATGTTGTGCCTTTCCGAATCCAGCAGGGACAACTGCAGCCTACTTCCACTACTACTTCTGACCGGATAGCTGTTGCTGCCACTACCTGCATTCTAGCTCTTAAAAAAAAAATAAAAATAAATAAATAAATAATAAAATGATTGGAAAAGTGTGAAGACAGAAATAAATTTGTACTGATCACATTTATGCTGGTTTAATTTATTTGAACAATCCTCCAAAAAATACAATTCCAACAGTGTGGATATTAAATAAACAAAAACAGATGACTAAGGGCCAGGCCTGATGCTCAATTTCACGTCATCACTGTCATGGAACCATGAACCAGACGTACAACAAGAGATAAGTGGAAATAAGAAGGCTTTATTGAAAATCAAGCTGTAAGCAAAAGTCCAAACGGATGGCTAAACCGAAGCAGGGTCTTGCGTAGACAGAGGTCAGGAACCAGAAGGGTAGTCAGACGAAGCCTGGATCAGGAACCAGCAGGGTAGTCAGACGAAGCCAGGATCAGGAACCAACGGGGTAGTCAGACGAGGCCAGGATCAGGAACCAGAAGCAGCAGCAGTCTTAGAAGCATGTGAACACAGGAGGACCAAGCAAGGAACTGAAGCCACAGACCTCCTATATATATGAGCTAGGCATCCAGCTCCTCCCAGTGGGAAGGAGAAGCCGCAGGGTGGGAGGCTACAAGAAACCCAGAAACCAAGATGGCCGCCAGCACATGTCAAACGAAGGAGAACAGTAAGAAGGTAAGACCATGACAGTACCTCCCCCTCAAGGGCCCCTCCTCCGCGGAGTAAGGAACGGTTTCTGAGGGAAGCGTGCGTGGAAGGCTCGGAGCAAAGCAGGAGCATGGACATCTGCGGAGGGAACCCAGGAACGCTCCTCTGGACCATAACCACGCCAATGGACCAAAAACTGCAACCGACCGCGGACCAGGCGTGAGTCCAGGATATTGCTCACCTCATATTCCTCACGATTGCCCACTTGGATCGGACGGGGCCGAGGAACCGAGGAAGTGAAACGATTACACACCAATGGCTTCAACAGGGAGACATGAAACACGTTGGAGATCCGCATGCCAGGAGGAAGCGCAAGGGCATAGGCTACCGGGTTTACCCTGCGAAGCACTCGGAAGGGACCAACAAAGCGAGGTGCCAGCTTGGGAGTGGGCACTCGAAGGTTGAGGTTGCGGGTGGACAACCATACACGGTCTCCGACCTGGTAGGAAGGAGCGGGCACTCGTCTGCGATCAGCCTGGAGTCTCTGGCGCTGCGCAGAGACCTCAAGGGACCTCTGGATCTGTACCCAAGAAGCACGTAGGACGGAAAGGTGATCCTCCACAGCCGGAATATCCTGGGGAGAGAATACCTCCGGTAACACGGCAGGTTGGAACCCATAATTGGCCATGAAGGGAGACGTCCCAGAGGAAGAGTTCACCGCCGTGTTCCTGGCAAACTCAGCCCAAGGCAGGAGGTCAACCCAATTGTCTTGGTGATCGGAGACATAGCAACGAAGGAATTGCTCCAAGGCCTGATTGGATCGTTCTGCGGCCCCATTGGACTGAGGGTGGTAGGCCGAGGAGAAAGAGAGATGAATCCCCAACTGGGAGCAAAAGGCGCGCCAGAACCTGGACACAAACTGACTCCCCCGATCCGACACAATCTCCTTGGGCAAACCGTGCAACCGGAAGACCTCCCTGGCGAAAATCGTGGCCAACTCTTGTGCAGAGGGTAACTTCTTGAGAGGAACACAGTGGCACATTTTGGAAAACCGATCCACAATCATGAGAATGACCGTATGGCCTCGGGATGCAGGGAGGTCCACAATGAAATCCATCCCCAGGTGTGACCATGGGCGCTCCCCGGTGGCTATGGGTTGCAAAAGGCCCAACGGAAGGTGCCGAGGGGACTTACTCTGGGCACAAACGGAGCATGCCGCTACATATGTGGCGATGTCGGAACGTAGAGAAGGCCACCAGAAGACGTGAAACAGCCCAGGACAGCTGATTCTTTCCAGGATGCCCCGCGGCCTTGGAGTTATGGTAGGTTCGCAACAACCGAGTGCGCAACTCCTCAGGCACAAAACACCTGCCGTTGGGTCTCCCAGAGGGAGCACCAGATTGAGCCGCCAAAATCTGCTCACCCAGGGGAGAGGTCAGGCTGGTGCGAATGGCGGCCAGGATCTGATTCGGAGGTATGACCGAAGTCGGAATCGACTCCTCCCCGGACAGCTCGGAGTACTGCCGTGATAAGGCATCCGCTCTGATGTTCTTGGAACCGGGTAGGTAGGAGACCACGTAATTAAAACGTGACAAGAACAGAGCCCATCTGGCCTGACGTGGTGTCAATCTCTTGGCCTCAGAAAGGTAGGTCAGATTCTTGTGGTCCGTCAGGATGAGAACCGGAACCACCGAACCCTCGAGCAAGTGCCTCCATTCTTTAAGGGCCTGCACGATGGCCAATAACTCCCTGTCACCAATCTGATAGTTGCACTCCGCGGAAGACAGTTTCCGGGAGTAAAACCCACAAGGAAGCAGAGGACCCTCTGGTGTTCTACGCTGAGACAGAAGGGCGCCTACTCCCGTCTCAGACGCGTCCACCTCGAGGACAAAGGGCAACCCAGGGTTGGGATGCGACAGAATCGGAGCCGACACAAAGGCGGACTTTAGAGCCTCAAAAGCTCGGATGGCCTCGAGCGGCCAGACCTGGAAATTACTGCCCTTCCTGGTCAGATCCGTGAGAGGCTTGGCTAGCATAGAAAAGTCCCTGATGAACTTCCGATAATAATTGGCGAAGCCCAAAAAGCGCTGCAGGGCACGGAGACCACTGGGCTGGGGCCACTGTAAGACAGCCGAAACCTTCTCAGGATCCATGGAGAACCCCTCAGCGGAAATGATGTAACCTAAGAAGGTTACCTGGGATCGGTGAAATTCGCATTTCTCAAGCTTACCGAACAGCCTGTTCTCTCGTAACCGTTGCAACACTCGTCTGACATCCATAATGTGGGCCTCCATGGATTCAGAATATACCAAGATGTCATCCAAATAGACCACCACACACTGCTGCAACAGGTCACGGAAAACATCGTTGATGAATTCCTGGAAGACTGCGGGCGCATTGCACAACCCAAAGGGCATAACCAAGGATTCATAATGACCGGTCCTGGTGTTAAACGCGGTCTTCCACTCATCGCCCGCCTTGATCCTTACCAGGTTATATGCCGCCCTCAGGTCGAGTTTGGTAAAGACCGTGGCCCCTTTGAGGCGATCGAACAGCTCGGAAATCAAGGGTATCGGGTAAGCGTTCTTGATCGTGATGCGATTGAGACCCCTGTAATCGATGCAAGGCCTCAACTCACCGCCCTTCTTTTTCACAAAGAAAAATCCAGCCCCTGCCGGGGACGAGGATTTGCGAATGTGTCCGCGTGAAAGCGCCTCCCTCACGTACTCCTCCATGGCCTCATTCTCCGCTACCGACAGTGGATAGACTTTGCCACGAGGAGGAACGGCACCAGATTGTAACTCTATGGCACAATCGTATGGGCGGTGCGGAGGTAGGGCAACCGCGCGCACCTTATCGAATACATCCCGGTACTCTTCGTATTCAGGAGGCAACAGAGAGTCCGAGGAAGTACACAGCAACTTGACAGGCCCATGGATGCAACTAGCCCCACACTGCGGTGACCACGAGAGGATCTCGGCCGATCTCCAATCGAAAGTCGGATTATGCTTCTGGAGCCAGGGGTACCCCAAGACCACCGAGTAGTGTGGAGACGAAATCACCTGGAGACAGACCGACTCTCTGTGAACGGCACCAATGGCTATCCCCACTGGAAGGGTCTCATGAGTCACGTGTGGCGGCAGAAGGGGTCTGCCGTCTATCGCCTCAAGAGCCAGTGGGGAACCTCGAGACTGCAGAGGAATGGAATTGGCGGCAGCGAACACACTATCAATGAACAAACCACCAGCACCAGAGTCCACCAACGCCTGGGTCGTCACCGAGCCCCCGACCCAGGAGTGGACAACAGTGATCAGTGGTTTGTCAACACGGGAAACCGGGGACGAGGAGACTCCACCCAAGATCTGCCCCCGACAGGATCTCAGGTGCGAGCGTTTCCTGGACGGTTCGGACATGCCAACCGAAAATGCCCACCGAGACCACAGTACATGCATCGGCCCTCGCGTCTCCGGAGTACCCTCTCCCCCTCGGACAGGCGAGCAAACCCCAGCTGCATGGGTTCACCCCCAGACAAGTCATCCCCAGGAGGCGTGGGAGGAGAGGGAGGCACGGGTGGGACAGCAAACGTAGGCGCCAATCTGTTAGAAGACCTCCGCAGGCTCTCCTTAAAGGAAGGTCTCTCCCTGAGTCTGGTGTCAATCAAAATCAGGAAAGAAATAAGAGACTCGAGCTCCACTGGTAGGTCCTTAGCTGCAACCTCATCCTTCAAGGCATCCGAGAGACCATGAGAGAAAGCAGCGACCAGAGCCTCATTATTCCAGCCCACCTCTGCTGCCAGGGTACGAAACTCAATGGCGTATTCAGCTACGGATCGTGAACCCTGTCTGATGGACATAAGGAGCTTCGCAGCAGAGGCAGCACGAGCCGGCACATCGAATACCTTCCGAAGAGAAGCAACAAAACCGGAAAACTCGGCAACCACCGGATTGTTGTTCTCCCATAAAGGGCTGGCCCATGCCAAGGCCTTGTCCGAGAGCAGCGAGATCAAGAAGCCCACCTTTGATCTCTCAGTAGGAAAGGCATGTGGCAGCAACTCGAAATAAATGCCCACCTGGTTAAGAAAACCTCGGCACTGAGTTGGCTCTCCCCCAAAGCGCTGTGGAAGGGGGGCAGAACCGGTCATACCCCGAGACACCGCAGGCGCAGCAACAGGTGTCGGGGTAGACTCTGGCGCAACAACCGGAGCGGCAGTAGGAGCGGGCCCAGGAGCGACAACCGACCCATCGGCAACGGAAGCGAAATGAGCCGTGCATTCAAGCAGGGTTTGCAACGCCACAGCGAACCGAACCAACAGGTGATCCTGCTGATCAAGTCTGGCAACCAGCGTAGGTAGCGAGGATGGCCCTGTACCGTCAAAATTCATGGCTTGGTCCTAATGTCATGGAACCATGAACCAGACGTACAACAAGAGATAAGTGGAAATAAGAAGGCTTTATTGAAAATCAAGCTGTAAGCAAAAGTCCAAACGGATGGCTAAACCGAAGCAGGGTCTTGCGTAGACAGAGGTCAGGAACCAGAAGGGTAGTCAGACGAAGCCTGGATCAGGAACCAGCAGGGTAGTCAGACGAAGCCAGGATCAGGAACCAACGGGGTAGTCAGACGAGGCCAGGATCAGGAACCAGAAGCAGCAGCAGTCTTAGAAGCATGTGAACACAGGAGGACCAAGCAAGGAACTGAAGCCACAGACCTCCTATATATATGAGCTAGGCATCCAGCTCCTCCCAGTGGGAAGGAGAAGCCGCAGGGTGGGAGGCTACAAGAAACCCAGAAACCAAGATGGCCGCCAGCACATGTCAAACGAAGGAGAACAGTAAGAAGGTAAGACCATGACAATCACCCACAAGTGTTGCCCTAGCCTATGTATTGGTGTACTGATCACCTCTATGCTGGCTTAATTAAATTAAACAGGTCCCCAAAAATTTATTTCCTACCATGTGGAATTGGATATAGAATAAACTGAAACGGGTGATTGAGAATGATGCTCAATTTCATAATAACACTCACAGGTAAACTGTTTCCCTAGCCTGTGTATTTTGTGTATTAAGAACCTATATGCTTGTTTAATTAGATTGAGAAATACCCCAAAACATTAAAAATACAAAAAAACTCTGTGTGGGAACATAATTGAAACCTACTCAAAGTACACCACACATATATAGTACAAAAAGCATCTTTATTATATGTCCACAAATAGACATGTCTATTTGTGGACATTTAATATAGATGCTTTTTGTAATATATATGTGTGGCATTCTTTGAGTAGGTTTTAATTAAATTGAACAGCCACCCCAAAAAACAAAATCCAATTGTATATTAGATAAACAAAAACAAATGATTTAGGGCAAGGCCTGACCTTCAGTTTCATGTTAACATTTACTTTTAAATTGTTGCTCTACCCTGCGTATTGGTCTACTGATCCCCTATAAGCTTGTTTAAACAAATTGAACAATCACAAAAATCGTTGTCAAACCTTGTGTATTGGTACACCACTGATCACCAATATGGTGGTTTAAGTCAATTCAATAAACCCTTTCCCACCCCCAACAAAAAAAAAATGGAACATTGTGTGTGTGAGATAAGAAATGGATTAAGCCCTAATATTTCATTCTCAATCACTGATATAGTTTTTTAAACTAATACAAAAAAAGTAAATATGTGACATGACCTGACACAGACTTCTCACTAGTATTCTAAATGCTGTGCTAGATTGATGATAGAACGCGTGTTTTTGTGAAAATGGGAAAAAAATTTAAGGATTTTGTTGCAGGTAGGTGCTTTTGAGGTGTGTAGCAGCTGCAGTTGTGCTAGCAGGAACAGCCAGTCTCGGCTCCTCTCTTCTCATCCCTTGCTGACAGTTTTCCTGCTTGTCCCTATTTTGCACACACAATTCTGCTTCTTCTTTGTAATTCTAGCCTTTCCCTTCACTCTCCCTGGCAATAGAATACAAGCTTAATTGATTTCTGACTCTCTCGGACTCCATAAGATTGTTTTCTTGGCAGACATTGCTACACCCAACCACCCTCATTCACAGCCCAGCACAGAATGATGTTCTACTTGTTCTGCTAGGACACCTTCCTGCCTGCTGCAGCACAGATTGGCTTATACAGGCTGTATGTTGGCCTTTGAGACAGTCTTCCTCTCAGGGTCATATGAGAACCCTTCTTCCTTCTCCCTAGCGCTTTCTCCCATGTGCACTAAACTGTGCTACGTGCTGTTTTATTGGATTCGTTCTAAATGAACCTGGTCCGAACTGGTTCGCTCATCTTTAATTTACAGTATGAATTCTATGACTTTTTATGTATGGTTACCAATATTTAATCCACCCAATTTATTTTGTCATGTGTATCCTTTAAGTGAGGGTAGTTTACACTGGGGCTTTTGCTACCATGGAGTGGCGGCGAGCAGGCGAGCCTGATTCCTTCATTAGGTACCACACGCAACGGAGGCTAATTAAAAAGTGAGCATTTAAATTAGGGGTGCATTACTTTATGTTGCTAAATGTTGGCAGCCCAGGACAATTGCCCCTTTTGTCCTACGTTCATTTGGCCTTGGTAACAAGGAAAATATTGTCAGTAACAATGCAGCACAAAGATCCATAAAGACCGTTCCTATGCGTCCTGCTGTTACTGTATGTGGACATTATAAGAGTTGCGCAGGTACATAGAAATACTATATTCAACCAGACCTTCCAAATAGCTGCAAGCATTCTATTACAGCAGAGTATGGGATCACGACACCCCCGCACAGCTAATCCTTCCATCAGTGTATAATTCTGATTTTAGATTGACTGTAATAATCCATTTAGTGTGCATTTGATACCGCGCTTGATTCAGTCATTAATCCATGTCTGGTTGCAATACTGTGCCACATGGCTGGACATATTACCCGCATATATGAGCTGCAGTTTCTTTAATTAGCATTAAATCTGGTCCATACTGCAGGAAAGAAAAAAAGCCCTGGGACAGACGGTAACGGATCACCGTCAGGACAGCTGAGCAGATTAGAAAGGCTTAGTTGAGTTAACTACATTTTGCAGCTATTCTAACTGTGCTGCTTTAATCTCCTCTGGTTTTAAAGGCAAAAAATGAATATCCTTTTATGCTCTTTGCATTGATTTAATAATTTGGGATGCTGCCTTCCTGAATTGATATTCAATACTTTTACCTTCCTTCTGATGCCACATAATAAATTATTGTTATTTATCATACAAAGGACAATAAGTCACGCTTTCATAGTGATGGCAGGAAAAATATCAGACTTTTTGTTTTATAGATAGTTGCAAACATTTATTTAACATCCAGAAAACATTACATAAAATATACTGTCATCTCTGCTTCATTTTTGTTTATCACTCGTTCAGCTCTACACAATATGATAAAGCTAACTGCTAATTTCACACTTAATTGGTAGTTTTTTATATTTTTGGGGGACATTTACTCTGGTGTATTACAGTGCTCCAGACTAAAAAAAATATCAAGGAGCCATTGGCTCCTAACATGAAAAATTTAGGAGCCAAATGAAATTTTTAGTCGCCAAATTTAAAATACATATAATATAGCTGGGATGCTAAGGAGCATGGGGTTTTCTAAGCTACAGCCCACACAGTTAAAGGGGTTGTGCACTCATTTCCATGACCTGTCAGACTAGCCAGATTTGCGTTGGTAATCCCTAGCTGCCGGGTTCAGCCTCATTTGCTTCCAGACCTCCTTGGGTTTCCCCATGAAAACGTTTGGCAGCAGTGGCATCAAGAGGGGTGGATCTTCACCCAGCAGACGCCTGCAGCGCATGTCTGCTGGATGAAAGAATTTTTATCTTAAAGAGGCAGAGCAGCGGAGGGTCTAGGCACAAATGGTGACAATTCTAAGTCGCATTGGCGATGACGGATGATGTCCGAATGGCATCTGTTTTTTGGCGGATCCATTGTAACAATGTCTATCCTTGTCCGCAAAACGGACAATTTCTATCTTTTTTGCGGGGCTACGTAAAGGACATACAGACACGGAAAACAAATACGTTCGGTGAATGTAGTGTAAAGGTGTATTCACATGCAGCAGATTTGTTATAGAAATTTCTGTGACCGAAACGCAGTTCCAATCATCTGAATGGGGTTGTTCCTGCAGCAGGTGCATAGTTTACCGCCTTCAGTTGAATGGGACCATCACAGAAATGTCCCCAATAAATCTGCCACGTGTGACACACCCTTAGACACCAGAATTACTGTAAAGGATTTACTAAGAACTAAGGGGGTTCATTAAACTGGTGTAAAGTAGAACTGGCTGAGTTGCCCATAGCAACCAGTTTCTACCTTTCATTTTCCAAAGGAGCTGTGAAAAATGAAAGGTTGAATCTAATCAGCAACTCAGCAACTCAGCCAGTTCTACTTTACACCAGTTTGATAAATTACCCCCTAAGGTCTCTTTCACTCGGGCGTCATGTTTTTTGCCCGGATAAGATGCGGGTGCGTTGTGGGAAAATGCACGATTTTTCGGCGCGAGTGCAAAACATTGTTATGCGTTTTGCACGCGTGTGAGAAAAATCGGCATGTTTGGTACCCAAACCTGAACTTCTTCACAGAAGTTCGGGTTTGGGTTAGGTGTTCTGTAGATTGTATTATTTTCCCTTATAACATGGTTATAAGGGAAAATAATAGCATTCTTAATACAGAATGCATAGTACAATAGGGCTGGAGGGGTTAAAAAAATAATAATAATAATTTAATTCACTTTAATCCACTCGATCGCGCAGCCGGCATCTCTTCTGTCTTCTTCTTTGCTGTGAACAGGAAAAGGACCTTTGATGTGGATCATGTGAGGGACCATGTGATTGGATCATGTGATGTGACATCACCACAGGTCCTTAGCCGGCAGATCAACATTACAGAAGAAGACAGAGATCCGCAACTACACGATCAAGTGGACTTCTTTTTTTTTAACCCCTCCATTACTATTTAACTTTTACCATCTTATAAGGGAAAATAATGCAGATCGGGACCCCAGCCCGATGGTCACCTAGCAACCATGCGTGAAAATCGCACCGCATCCGCACTTGCTTGCGGATGCTTGTGATTTCACGCGGCCCCATTCACTTCTATGGGGCCTGTGTTGCGTGAAAAACGCAGAATAAAGAGCATGCTGCGATTTTCACGCAACACACAAGTGATGCGTGAAAATCACTGCTCATGTGAACAGCCCCATAGAAATGAATGGGTCGTTATTCAGTGCGGGTGCAATGCATTCAACTCACGCATTGCACCCGCGTGGAATACTCGCCCGTGTATAAGGGGCCTAAGGGTTTTTCTAGAATCATAAAACCTTGATAAGACTACATGCACACTACAGTATCTGTTTTGCGGTCCGCAAATGAAATGGATGAAGTTCCGTATGGCATCAGTTTTTTTTGCAGATAATTTTTTTTTTTGAGGATCCATCATTATAATGCCTATCCTCATCCGCAAACTAGAAAAAAATAGGACATGCCTAAGACTGTATGCAGGTTTCAGTGTATTATGCGTCAGTGCACACATCACCGCTGAGGTGCACAAAAAACAGCAGGTGTCCAGCCTAAACAGTCACCCCCAATTATTCCACAAGACAAGAACATTTTGGGGCACCATATCCTCTGTGCGGCAGTTGCCCATAGCAACCAGTCAGCCTGCAGCTCAGAGAACATGAACGGGTCTGATTGGTTGCCAATGACAACTGCTAACCGTCCTTTCCTACCTGCCGTAGTGAGCGACCTCACACGCCGCCCCCCATCATTAAACCCCTCAGATGCCACATTCATCGATGATCGAGACATCTGATGCTACAATTGTGAATTGACTTTCATGGATTAATCGGGTAAACAAATAAGAAATACATACTCACCTTATCCATTTTCTCATGGAGTGATTTAGCTCGGCCATCTTCAATCAATGAGAGGATGGCCTCTCTGCGAGCTAATGGATGAGGTATGTTTTTTTTTGTTTTCTTTGCCGCCATTTCAGGAAAAATAGATTAATCACCATGAAGCGTGATGAAATTCAGTTTGTGGAAAATTTTTCCTGTAATTCGGATCAAAATCAATTAATTTGTTTTCAATTCGATTAACCATAATGATTAAAAGACTCACAACTCTTAATAATAACTGTGGTGCGTCTGTCCAGGCCTATGCACTCAAATGAAAATCAACCCGAGCAAGGGGGCTGGTGTACATTTTCCCTATAATCTTTGCCAGCTTCCTGGCGTAGATGAAAACATTGTCAGGCCGGCTGCGCATGCCCCATGCTGCTCCATCCAATTTTTGAAAAAGCAGCGAACAGGCTCTAAACCCCCCTAAAGTTGCAACCCTTTCCAGAAATATGGCATGTGCCAAAATTTGCAACTTTTTGGTGCCAATTTTTCTGGTGTACATTGCCTGGCCCTGTCAATCAAGGTGGACAGGGTGTGGGAGTTGCAGAGACAGCAGAGTCTCTAAGTGTAATAACAATGCACCTATTGCTCCTAGAGGCTCATTTGCGTATAACAAAAAATGTATTAAAAAAATAATTTTTCTCAGCAATGCGGGCACATAAGAACATGGTACCGACACAAATGCCTTCAGATGCCAAGCACACATGAAACATCTCAACCAGTTTCATATGTACAAATCTGCTGTAAGATGCCCTTTAAGAAGTTCAAAAAATATTTGCATAGTATAATGTAGTTTTCTTGTAAGACAGATATGATAAAATGATTTATGTGAAATAAAGGTTAAAAAACTGTAATGCTTCTTATGCATTTTATATCACATGCTACCTAAGCATTAAATGGAACAGAAAAGGGGAGGTTTTTCTCCTCTAGAAAGTTCCCCCTGTCTGGATTGAGTCATTACAGTTTTCTATCACATGCATAAAAAAGAGCAAGTAGGGGCTTGCTCAATTTTCAGTGCTAAACAGAAGTGACACGTCTAAAAAGGGATTTGACAGACAGCTTCATAAACTGTGGTGGCTGCTATGATTTAATACTTGGCTCTATATGGCTGCAAAACCCAAGCCAATTTTCAATACTGAATGGATCTTAAGCTTTAGAAGTCCATATACACTTGTCTTTTAGTATACTGTTTTATTGACATATAGTTTTAGCCGTCCTTTGGCAGGATGAATAGAGATCAGTAAGTTGATGTATAGGATTGTGATTATTGTCCAAGGTTGATTTTTCAGCATATATAGTCTATTCAAGATGACTGCTGAAAAATAAGCCTGAATTACTATGTGTTAAAAGCTATTGAGACATGTGGTCTTACATACAGTCCTGATCAAAAGTTTAAGACCACTTGAAAATTTGCAAAAAATCATATTTAGCATGGCTGGATCTTAACAAGGTTCCAAGTAGAGCTTCAACATGCAACCAGAAGAAAGGGGAGTGAGACAAAACATTTTTTGAGCATTCAATTTAATGAAAACAACAAACTGAAACAGGCTGTTTTTCAGCTGATCAAAAGTTTAGTACCACACCTCCCCCAAAAAAAACTAAACCCCCACAAAACAGAAATCCAACTTCCAAACATGAACTCAGGAATGAGTAGCTCCGACGCTATTGTTTATCACTTCAAAAATTCGTCTTGGCATGCTTGATGCAAGCGTTTCCATGAGGTGAGTGGGAACATTTCTCCAAGTGGTGAAGACGGCCGCACGAAGGCCATCTATTGTCTGGAACTATTGTTCTCATCAGAGAATAAAACTTTCTTCCACCTTTGAATGTCCCATGTTTGGTGCTCTCTTGCAAAGTCCAAATGAGCAGTTCTGTGGCATTCAAGGAGACGAGTTTTTGGTTTTTGAAAGCCTTCAGTCTCAGATGCCGTCTGATGGTTTTGGGGCTGCAGTCAGCACCAGTAAGGGCCTTAATTTGGGTCGAGGATCGTCCAGTGTCTTTGGTCTTCCACTTAACTTTTTTGTTCCATAACCCTCACAATCATTTAAGAATTTCCAAACGACTGTCTTACTGCGTCCCACCCCAGAAGCGATGGCGCGCTGTGAGAGACCGGGCCGGTTCTATGAATACATTTAATGACGTAATCGGGAGGGGGCGGCGCAGTAGACCAAGAGAGGAGGAAGGGAGAGCCGGTGCTATGAATACATTTAATGACGTAATCGGGAGGGGGTGGCGCCGTAGTCCAAAAGAGGAGGAAGGATATTGTTGCAATGAATAAATTAAATGACGTGGTGGGGGAGGGGGCGGCGCTGTTCGGGAAGTATGTGGGAGGACATTTATTTATGAGGAGGCGTGCTGGGCTTGGAAGAAAGGCCGGCTGGGCACTGCAGAGCGGCATTACTGGGCACTAGAGCAGAGTAATAACGCCACTCTGGGCACCTTGGAACCTCATTTGCATATCAGAAAAATTGCTTTTTTATAAGAATAAAAAGTGGAATAAAAGAAAGAAGACACATGTAGGTAAGAAGGCACTTTATTGCACATTGCTATTTTAACCGTTTTATATGGTCAAAATAGGTGACAGATTCCCTTTAAAACGGCTGTGTGATGGCCATTAAAAAATGTCTCACGGCCGTGTAAATGTGGCCTAAATCTAGGCCTCATTCTGGTGTCCGTAGCAAAGCAGAAAATGGTCTTAGGGTGCCTTTACACGCTGACGATTTTGTTGCAGAAATTTCCGCAACTGAAACTCAGTTCCTTTCACCTGAATGTGGATTGCAGAAATCCATGTGCCTGCTGCCCTATTCAAATTTCAGTCGCTGAAATATCTGGGGAAAAAAAATCCACAGAGTGTGAATGCACCCTTAGAAGTCATCAACTTACTATTGACATATTAATTGCCCAGTTGAAGCTCAAGTTTAGCTACTTCCCCTTATGTTTGGACTGGGTAGCATATTCTTACTATAGTGAATATAAACTTACTTATTAATGATTTGCAACCCTTGCTGCCCTGCTGATATAAATAGAAATCCATACTCAAATAATACCTCTGCAAACTGCAACACTTTTTCAATTCAGTTTGTTGAAAAATTGTCACCTAGGCAATGGACACCTAGGCACTGACCTTTTTGCTGTAGATCACTTGCTTTCTAAATGCAAAACTGAGCAACTTTCTTTGTATTGAAAATTTCCTACCATTTTGATGTTGTACAGTGTGTGTAAAGCTGGTTGCCCCTGCTGCTTTCACCCTTCCGTCTCTCAGTGTTGCATATAGCTGCAGGGTGGAGGAGGCAGGGGCGCACCGCTCATGAGGCAAAGTGAGGCGGTGCGCTGCAAAACGGCAAGGGGGTGGACGGCAAGTTAGCCTCCTGCCCTGCAGTCCTTCACAGCCCGGAACACAGTTATGTCACATAACTGTATTTAGGGGCCTGTGCAAGCACACACAGCGCATTCCTTTCCACATCTGAAGTGGGTGCCCTGCCAGAAGATCCTTCTGTGCACTCTCCTCCCCACTGAAATGAAGCCCCTCCCACCTGCCATGGCCGTTCTGCTGAGTGTTCAGGGAGAGCACTTGGAGGGCCTGCCAACATCTCCTGCCTCCTGCAAAACGCTTCAGCTCACTATTCATCAGTCGGAAGGAACATGAAGGGTAGGGGAAGCTCCAGAACTTGAAACAGAGCTGTTCTACCTGGACTTCCTTTCTGACAGACTTCAGCTGCCTGCAGGAAAGGTAAGTGTATGTGTGTAAGTGTGTGTAAATGTGTTTATTGTGTGTATATATATATATATATATATATATATAATATATATATTTATACACTGCCCGTCCATTGATGATGGTAGAGTCTGACTGCTGCAAAGCCTTCTCCAGCACATCTCAAAGATTCTCAATGGGGTTAAGGTCTGGACTCTGTGGTGGCCAATCCATATGTGAAAATTATGTCTCATGCTCCCTGAACCACTCTTGAGCCCGATGAATCTTGGCATTATCATCTTGGAATATGCCCGTGCCATCAGGGAAGAAAAAATCCATTGATGGAATAACTTGGTCATTCAGTATGTTCAGGTAGACAGCTGACCTCATTCTTGGAGCACACACTGTTGCTGAACCTAGACCTGACCAACTGCAGCAACCCCAGATCATAGCACTGCCCCCACAGGCTTGTACAGTAGGCACTAGGCATGATGGGTGCATCACTTCATCTGCCTCTCTTCTTACCCTGATGCGCCCATCACTCTGGAACAGGGTAAATCTGGACTCATCAGACCTCATGACCTTCTTCCATTGCTCCAGAGTCCAATGTTTATGCTCCCTAGCAAATTGAAGCCTTTTTTTCTGGTTTGCCTCACTGATTAGTGGTTTTCTTACGGCTACACAGCTGTTCAGTCCCAATCTCTTGAGTTCCCTTTGCATTGTGCGTGTGGAAATGCTCTTACTTTCACTATTAAACATAGCCCTGAGTCCTACTGTTGTTTTTCTTCGATTTGATTTCACCAAACGTTTAAGTGATCACGATCACGATCATTCAGGATTTTTTTGCCGTCACATTTGTTCCTCAAATACGATCGGTCCACACTATCCTTCCAGTTTTTAATAATGCGTTGGACAGTTCTTAACCTAATTTTAGTAGTTTCTGCAATCTCCTTAGATGTTTTCTCTGCTTGATGCATGCCAATGATTTGACCCTTCTCAAACAGACTAACACCTTTTCCACGGCCACGAGATGTGTCTTTCGACATGGTTGTTTAAGAAATGAGAAGCAAATCATTGCACCAGTTGGGGTTAAATAACTTGTTGCCAGCTAAAAGATAATCGTCCATGCAGTATTTATCCAATAGGAGGCTCATAACTATTTGCTTAGTTAAATCCAGGTGGTGACATTTTTTTTGGGACAGGCAGTGTATGTATATAATACACACATGTGTGTGAATATATTAATGTGTGTATAAACAGTGTATGTACAATCAGGTCCATTAATATTGGGACAGCGACACAATTCTAACATTTTTGGCTCTATGCACCATCACAATGGATTTGAAATGAAACAAACAAGATGTCCTTTAACTGCAGACTGTCAGATTTAAATTGAGGATATTTACATCCAAATCAGGTGAACGGTGTAGGAATAACAACAGTTTGCATATATGCCTCCCACTCTTTAAGGGACCAAAAGTAATGGGACAATTGGCTTCTAAGCTGTTCCATGGCCAGGTGTGTGTTATTACCTCATTGTCCGAATTACAATGAGCAGATAAAAGGTACAGAGTTCATTTCAAGTGTGCTATTTGCATTTGGAATCTGTTGCTGTCAACTCTCAAGATAAGATCCAAAGAGCTGTCACTATCAGTGAAGCAAGCCATCATTACGCTAAAAAAACAAAACAAACCCATCAGAGAGATAGCAAAAACATTAGGCGTGGCCAAAACAACTGTTTGGAACATTCTTAAAAAGAAAGAATGCACCGGTGAGCTCAGCAACACCAAAAGATCCGGAGGACTACGGAAAAAAAAACTGTGGTGGATGGCCAAAGAATTCTTTCCCTGGTGAAGAAAACACCCTTCACAACAGTTGGCCAGATCAAGAACACTCTCCAGGAGGTGGGTGTATGTGTGTCAAAGTTAACAATCAAAAGAAGACTTCACCAGAGTGAATACAGAGGGTTCACCACAAGATGTAAACCGTTGGGTGAGCCTCAAAAACAGGAAGGCCAGATTAGAGTTTGCCAAACGACATCTAAAAAAGCCTTCACTGTTCTGGAACAACATCCTATGGACAGATGAGACCAAGATCAACTTGTACCAGAGTGATGGGAAGAGAAGAGTATGGGGAAGGAAAGGAACTGCTCATGATCCTAAGCATACCACCTTATCGGTGAAGCATGGTGGTGGTAGTGTCATGGCGTGGTCATGTATGGCTGCCAATGGAACTGGTTCTCTTGTATTTATTGATGATGTGACTGCTGACAAAAGCAGCAGGATGAATTCAGAAGTGTTTCTGGCAATATTATCTGCTCATATTCAGCCAAATGCTTCAGAACTCATTGGACGGCGCTTCAAAGTGCAGATGGACAATGACCCAAAGCATACTGCAAAAGCAACCAAAGAGTTTTTTTAAGGGAAAGAAGTGGAATGTTATGCCCAAGTCAATCACTTGACCTGATGGCCAAGTCAATCACCTGACCTGAATCCGATTGAGCATGCATTTCACTTGCTGAAGACAAAACTGAAGGGAAAATGCCCCAAGAGCAAGCAGGAACTGAAGACAGTTGCAGTGGAGGCCTAGCAGAGCATCACCAGGGATGAAACCCAGCGTCTGGTGATGTCTATGCTTTCCAGGCTGTAATTAACTGTAAAGGATTTGCAACCAAGTATTAAAAAGTGAAAGTTTGAATTATGATTATTATTCTGTCCCATTACTTTTGGTCCCTTAAAAAGTGGGAGGCACATATGCAAACTGTTGTAACTCCTTCACCTGATTTGGATGTAAATACTCCCAAATTAAAGCTGACAGTCTGCAGTTAAAGCACATCTTGTTTGTTTCATTTCAAATCCATTGTGGTGGTGTATAGAGCCAAAAATGTTAGAATTGTGTCGGTGTCCCAATATTTACGGACCTGACTGTGTGTATATATATATATATATATATATATATATATATATATATATTGAATAAAAATGCAATAGGAGCCGCACTGCAAAAAAAGTACAAGTGGAGTGCCAGCGGCTGTGAAGGCGGTCCCCCTTCAAAACATCGTTTTACGCCTTGGAAGTGCCGTGGAGTTTCTTCTTACTATATATATATATATATATATATACATACATACACACACACTGTATATTCACAGAACTACAAATGCATATAAATACTGTTAGTAATAAAACATCAACATCAATTTTCATACTGTGAGGCCATGCACTGTTAGAAAATAAATAAAAATACTTGGGGTCATTTATCAAACTGGTGTAAGTAGAACTGGTATAGTTGCCATAGTAACCAATCAGATTCTTTCTTTCATTTTCCAAAGGAGCTGTCCAAAATGAAATCTGGAATATGATTGGTTGCTATGGGCAACAAAGCCAGTTCTACTTTACACCAGTTTGATAAATGACCCCCACTGTGCTGTATACATTGTCTGCAATGGCCTGCTGTGAAAAAAATGGTATTCCAGCACATAACACACTATGAGGGCCCGTTCCCACAGCGTTTTTTGGCAGTAGAATTTTGGCGTGGACACATCCACCGTAATTTAGTGGATTGCCATGGGGTTTCAGCCGTCCCTACGTTTCAATGGGAGGCAGCGTTGAAGATCGCAGAGCGGTGGTTTAAAGCCACGACTACACTAAGAGCAGACAAGTCCCTTGTCAATGCGTCCAAGGCTTTAAACTGAATGGGGGCGCTATTTATTTTTTTGCCTCAGGCAGAAGAGAGGCTACGTGCCCCCCTGGGAGGGGGGAGTGTTTACTGCAATCAGAGTGTGAAGAAGATGGAAAGTATCCAATCCTGCAAGGAGGGCAAATCGCTAAGGCCGAAGATAGCAAGAAGAGCACCCTCAATATCAGTCTGCAGCTAGAGAGATCAAACAGGCTGTATATTAGTGTAGAGAGAAAGAATAGCACTCGGATTAAGGGGGGCGCACATTCCTCTGCATCAGTGTCTGTCAGAACAGGGTGACAAGTGATCCATTATGCGCTCTAGGAGAAATCAGTACTGTGCTGATACATGAGAGTTAGTGAAGAAGGCAACATCCTGAAAACACAGACCTCACATCCAGCATATATTCCTAGAAGGGACATGCCAACATATGAAAAGTCTGAGAGGTGCGGATTAGTAAAAAAAGGGCATGTACCAAATTTGGGCGCAAAGTATGTAATGCATAAGTGTTGTAAAGTTAGACAAAAGTGCCTAACACTGCACCACATTTATCATCCAGTTGTTGTTGTGGTCTGCATCCGAGCCGCATTTTTTGCGGCTCGGGTGGGGACCCATTCACTTCAATGGGGCCACAAAAGATGCGGACAGCACTCCGTGTGCTGTCCGAATCCGTTGCACCGTTCCGTGGCCCCGCAAAAAAAAATATAGCATGTCCTATTCTTGTCCGTTTTGCGGACAAGAATAGGCATTTCTCGTTCCGTTCTGCAAATTGCGGAAGGCACATAAGCGGCTTCCGTTTTTTGCGGACCGCAAAACCGGAACGGTTGTGCATGAGGACTTAGTTTTAGTAAATCTGCTATGTGTGTATATAGACTTTTCATATTTCTCTATAGACCTTCTCACGTGCAGCTTTGATGCAGTTTCTTTTAGTCAAAACCAAGAGTGAACCTAACAGAAAGGAAAAGTGTAAAGGAAAACAAAAACAATACAGTAAAAAAATCGTTAGCATAGTCTGCAAATTCATCAGAACTCTGTAAAATAAGCTGCAACAGTTGCTTTTAGATAATACTGCCATATTAACATTACCTGGACTTTGCTTCATCTCTCACTGACAGCTGGCTTTGTTTCTCCTGGCAAGCATACCACTTTATCTGGTAATCATGTTTATGCAGTATTTAGCAAGCAAGTTCCTTGAATCTCATCGGGAAGTAAAACCGAATAAACAACAGAGACGTTCCAAAACAGTTAAACCTTAACCTTCTCACAAAAACAATAAGGGCGGGTTCACTTCACCGTTATGTATTCCGTTATGGCTGTCTGTTATAACATGGTTATAATGGAAAATAACAGAATCCATAAGACGGAAGTCAAAATGGAAACCTTTAAGAGGTATTCCGTTTTTGCTTTCCGTCATAATAGAAGTCTATGAGAATCATAATGGATCCGCCTGGTTTCCAATATGCAGAGCGGAAAAAAAAAGTCTGGTTGACAAGACTTTGTTTTCCGTCTTGCATTACGGGAACCAGACGGATCCATTATGAAAGCCATAGCGGAATACATAACGCTGATGTGAACCCGCCCTAAGTCATAAAAAATCTTAGGTTTTGTTTATGTCACATTTGAGACATCTGGAAATACTCTGAACATATACCTCTGACAGAAGCCTCCTACACGTGCAACTATATGGCACTCATAGGCTACCACTGTAAAAAACATATGCTGTTGTATAAATGTAGTTCTGTGGTGACGGACCTCATGGAGGAGCTCAGCAGGCTGCACTTTCCTACACTATAAAGTAATAGGTATACCACCATACATTGGCTGATGGATGTCAAAAGGTTACTATTTTCGGAGGGTATATGGACACTTTTGACATAAGTGCTGGAGCATGTCCTGGGGCACACTGAAGGAATTTATTAACAATTAAAGGGGTTATCCTAAAAAAGATATGGATGATATATCCTCAAGACAGGCCATCATTATCACATTAGCGGGGGTCCAGGTCCTGGCATCCCTGCCAATTAGCTGTTTCAGGGGGGCCGCTGGACTCACAGAAGCTCTGGTGAGCTCTGCAGGCTCCCGACAGCTTTCCAAGGACAGTGCTGTACATTGTATAGTGGCAGTGCTCATTATAGTTAAGGGGGCCGGCGGGAATTCCGTTACCGTTCTACAATGCCGGATCCAGAGAGCTCAGGCAGGCTATCCTCTGCTTGATCTCTTATTGAAAATGTAAAGCTAGCCTTACATAAACGGTATGGCATGACATATTTGCACTTAAATGTTATCTTTAACTCCTTTTTTCACTTTTGAAAAGTTGATGGCGAGAATAGTGGGTGGGTTTAGGCATCCAACTTAATTACTATAAATTATTCAGCGCAAATCTACATCTGCTCATCGTGGGTGAGGATTTCAATTTCTGGTACACAGACAGTCAAAGAAATGGCAAATTTGTAGCTCTTAAAGGGGTTGTCCGGGTTCAGAGCTGAACCTAGGCAGCCCCCCTGACATTTTCAGGAGTTCCGATGATGAACCGGGCTCTCCTTAGGGCTGCCAGGCGGAGGCTTCCACCCAGCAGTGAGCCCGGTGATGTCATCAGCACTGATGGGTGGGCTTTAGCGTTGCCCGAGTCTGTAAAACGGCTAGGGTAGCGCTAAAGCCGGCCTATCCAAGCCAGTTACGTCATTGGGCTCACTGCTGGGCGGAAGCCTGCGCCTGGCAACCCTAAGGAGAGCCCGGTTCATCACTGCCCAGGAGTGTATTATTGTAAAGAAAAAAAGCCCTTGCCTTGCGCGATCCTGCTTATGGCAAAGGAGCTGTCTGGGTGAAATTGTGGGTATGTCTGGGTATATTAATAAATGTGGCACATATTACTCCAACATACTGTACTTTGGTTTAAGACTGATGAAAATGAGTAAAATTATTACAGTGTTATCAAGGTTTATTCCTGCCAATTAACCCCTTCAGGTCCCTGTCATTTTTCACCTTAAGGACCAGGCCATTTTTTGCAAATCTGACTACTGTTACTTTTAGAGATGAGCAAATTTCATATTCAACCTGTATTGTTATGCATTGGCTGCCAGATTTTATGCTGACAGCCTGCCTGTGAGACCCAGCCTAAGGCCTGGATCTCACACGCTTCTGTAGAAGGCAAGCTCCGATGCTTCAGGCTTGCCTTCTCTGCCATCTGGCCTCCGCCAGCACCCGTACCCTCCGCAAACCCTGTATGAAGCGTGTGAGATCCCTGTGACCCTAATATACTATGGGTGAAATTGTGGGTATGTCTGGGTATATTAATAGATTAGGGTTACTGTATGAAGCGTGTGAGATCCAGGCCTTAGGCTGGGTCTCACAGGCAGGCTGTCAGCATAAAATCTGGCAGCCAATGCATAACAATACAGGTTGAATATGAAATTTGCTCATCTCTAAAAGTAACAGTAGTCAGATTTGCAAAAAATGGCCTGGTCCTTAAGGTGAAAAATGACAGGGACCTGAAGGGGTTAATTGGCAGGAATAAACCTTGATAACACTGTAATAATTTTACTCATTTTCACCAGTCTTAAACCAAAGTACAGTATGTTGGAGTAATATGTGCCACATTTATTAATATACCCAGACATACCCACAATTTCACCCAGACAGCTCCTTTGCCATAAGCAGGATCGCGCAAGGCAAGGGCTTTTTTTCTTTACAATAATACACTCCTGGGCAGTGACTGCCGGGTCTGTGCCACATGCTGCGGTCAGCTTTGATCGAGGCATACAAGGGGTTAACACGCCGGCATCTGTGTTTTCACCAATGCCGGCGTATGCAGCAGGGGCCCGGCTGTCAGTGACTGCCGGGTCTGTGCCACTGATCAGGCAGGCGTAGCTCCTGCACCAGCCCGTTCAGCCCGCTGTACATGTACGGCGCTGGTCCTTAAGTCACGTCCACCAGCGCCGTACATGTACGGCGTGGGTCCTTAAGGGGTTAATGAAATTTTATTTAATGAATTTCTTTTGTGTAGACTGAAATAATTTTACATACTGTATATTGCAATAGCCCTAAGGAGAAGTATGTGGTCAATTATCCAAATTGTTCAACAGGATATGTGATTCTTCAGAGATACATGATTATCGCATTTGCGGGGATAGGTGTATTCATCTGCATTGGCTATGTTTTCCCATGTGATTTTGTATCCAAGATTTACTTGTCTATAAATGTGTGCATGCTCAGATAAAGTTTATTTTAGTGCTGCAGATCTTACATGCTCGTGTCGTACTTTGTGCCAGTGGGACAAGATATTGATCCAACGCAGGGGCGTAGCTAAAGGCTCATGGGCAAGAGCAAGAGTTCAGCTTAGGCTCCCCCTTTCCTAACTGCTTTGTGGCAAGGGACAGGGATGCACCTAGCCATTCTGCTGCCTGAGGTAAAGATTGAAATGTCCCCCGGATGCCAAATTCTCAAACTAACCCCTTCCCTTCAGCCCTACTGTTAAAGACATACTTGGAAAACATTACCTACAGTCTTCATACAGGGTAATACCGCCCCACATACCTCGTACATCCAATGACTTCTCCTCTGATGTAGATATTCTCTTTCCTCATCTTCTTCATTCAGACCAGACCGCCATGATGATTTCTTTCAGCCTCATCTCGTGACAAATAGTGTTGGACTCGAATATTCGAATAGTGAATATTAATCGTGAATATCGTTACTTCGAGAATTTGTGAATATTTAGAATATAGTGCTATATATTCGTAATTTCGAATATTCTAGATTTTGTTTTCATCAGTAACCTCCCTTCTTGCTTGTGGGCCAATGAGAAGGCTGCAATGTCTTTGTCTGAGCTTAGCAACATCCCTAGCAACCAATAGGAAAGTTGCCTACCCCTTACTATATAAGAACCTCCCCAGCAGCCCTTGTATGCAGTATTTTGCAGTTCTAAGAGAGAGACAGCAGTGTCATTGCTGTGCTCTGTGCTTTCCTGCGTCATTACATTAGATAGTTAGTTAGTTAGCTCATATATATATATAATACACATAGTTAGTGGGAGATAGTCAGTGTATGTTAGAGAGTGATATAGTGTAGTGGAGAGGTTCTGCTGTCCATACATACATGCTACATATATAGTACTATATACAGTATATGTATGTATGTATCTATGCTACATATACAGTACAGACCAAAAGTTTGGACACACCTTCTCATTCAAAGAGTTTTCTTTATTTTTATGACTATGAAAATTGTAGATTCACACTGAAGGCATCAAAACTATGAATTAACACATGTGGAATTATATACATAACAAAAAAGTGTGAGACAACTGAACATATGTCATATTCTAGGTTCTTCAAAGTAGCCACCTTTTGCTTTGATTACTGCTTTGCACACTCTTGGCATTCTCTTGATGAGCTTCAAGAGGAAATCACCTGAAATGGTCTTCCAACAGTCTTGAAGGAGTTCCCAGAGATGCTTAGCACTTGTTTGCCCTTTTGCCTTCACTCTGCGGTCCAGCTCACCCCAAACCATCTCGATTGGGTTCAGGTCCGGTGACTGTGGAGGCCAGGTCATCTGGCGCAGCACCCCATCACTCTTTTTCATGGTCAAATAGCCCTTACGCAGCCTGGAGGTGTGTTTGGGGTCATTGTCCTGTTGAAAAATAAATGATGGTCCAACCCGGATGGAATAGCATGCCGCTGCAAGATGCTGTGGTAGCCATGCTGGTTCAGTATGCCTTCAATTTTGAATAAATCCCCAACAGTGTCACCAGCAAAGCACCCCCACACCATAACTCCTCCTCCTCCATCCTTCACAATGGGAACCAGGCATGTAGAGTCCATCCGTTCACCTTTTCTGCGTCACACAAAGACACGGTGGTTGGAACTAAAGATCTCAAATTTGGACTCATCAGACCAAAGCACAGATTTCCACTGGTCTAATGTTCATTCCTTGTGTTCTTTAGCCCAAACAAGTCTCTTCTGCTTGTTGCCTGTCCTTAGCAGTGGTTTCCTAGCAGATATTCTACCATGAAGGCCTGATTCACACAGTCTCCTCTTAACAGTTGTTCTAGAGATGTGTCTGCTGCTAGAACTCTGTGTGGCATTGACCTGGTCTCTAATCTGAGCTGCTGTTAACTTGCGATTTCTGAGGCTGGTGACTCGGATGAACTTATCCTCCGCAGCAGAGGTGACTCTTGGTCTTCCTTTCCTGGGGCGGTCCGCATGTGAGCCAGTTTCTTTGTAGCGCTTGATGGTTTTTGTGACTGCACTTGGGGACACTTTCAAAGTTTTCCCAATTTTTCGGACTGATTGACCTTCATTTCTTAAAGTAATGATGGCCACTCGTTTTTCTTTACTTAGCTGCTTTTTACTTGCCATAATACAAATTCTAACAGTCTATTCAGTAGAACTATCAGCTGTGTATCCACCTGACTTCTCCACAACGCAACTGATGGTCCCAACCCCATTTATAAGGCAAGAAATCCCACTTATTAAACCTGACAGGGCACACCTGTGAAGTGAAAACCATTTCAGGTGACTACCTCTTGAAGCTCATCAAGAGATGCCAAGAGTGTGTAAAGCAGTAATCAAAGCAAAAGGTGGCTAGAACCTAGAATATGACATATTTTCAGTTGTCTCACACTTTTTTGTTATGTATATAATTCCACATGTGTTAATTCATAGTTTTGATGCCTTCAGTGTGAATCTACAATTTTCATAGTCATGAAAATAAAGAAAACTCTTTGAATGAGAAGGTGTGTCCAAACTTTTGGTCTGTACTGCACATACATACATAGTTCTGTGATGTCACAAGGTTACAACAATACTTAGTACACCAATCAGTAATATGTAGTCAGACCTGTTAAAATTTAAATTTGCACATATTGCACCAAAATATTTCCATCATTGGTGGCGATTTCGCAATCGCGAATATATCAGAGCACTCTCTCTGCATATAAAGCTGTTGTAATGTTCTGCCATGCCAACCATTTTCTCCAGTCTCAGGAAACTTCTAGCAGCTTTAAAAATGTAGCTATAGTGACCCATGCCTGTATTTCGAGCGCATTACACGAATATTACATTGCCGATTTTTCCCGATCAAGAAAATAATCTCGAATTCTCAAATATATGATGAATATTTTACCAATTATTCACGAAATATCGCAAATTCTAATATTGCCCCTTCTGCTCATCACTAGTGGCAAATAGACGTCTTAGTTTTCTTCTTTTCCATCATCATCACACCTTCTGAACATCCTATTCTGCCTCTCCCAGTACTCTGCTTGCTGTTCTTCTAAATACTATACTGCAGAAACAGATAATCCCCTTTAAAATACTAGTACTACACAGATACAGTAGTATCACCTTCAATAATTATTGGCACACAAAGCCCTAAAAAATAACTGTGCCAAGCCAATAGTGTCCCTGACACTAAAAGTGTAACCATAATGTCCCCCCCAAATAATTGTGCTAAGCTGATACTGTGTCAGGGTGCACAACCTGCAGGTTTTTTCTTTACTTATTTCTTTGACCTGCTCACTGAGAAGGCCGCACATGCTCAGTTTTATCCTTCAACTGCCTCCTGAGCTGTGATAGGGAGAGCTGAGACACGCCCCCTGAGTTGCAGCAGAGAAGACACTCCCCTGAGCGGTCAGCTTGATATAAATGGGGCAGAGCGATGAATGTGGAGATCTCTGGATCCATGTGAGGTACAGGGCTGGTTCTAGGTTTGTTAGAAAGAGATTGTCATGTACCATATGATAGGATCCATTTAAACCTAGAGGCTCATTTGCATAGTTTCATCGCTAATGTCAGCCAGCTATATAACCCTGCCGCCGTTCGCGCTAAATAATGACTTTAATAATATGTAAATGAGCCTCTAGGTGCTAGTGGGGCATTGCTGCAGCACCTAGAGGCTCGGTCCTCTCACCATTTGGCACGCCCTTGTAAATGTGATTGACATCCTCGGTGTTCTTCATGCCCCGCAAATCTCGCGCTTGCACCATCCATTTTAGTATTAGGCGCAGGTGCAGTGAGTGAAGGACGGCAGCAGGTGAGCATCCTTCACTCACTGCGCCTATACTAAAATGGATGGCGCAAGCATGGGATTTGCGGGGCATGGAGGGGACAGAGGATGTCAATCACCCTTACAAGGGCGTGCCATACGGTGGGAGGACGGAGCCTCTAGGTGCTGCAGCAACGCCCCACTAGCACCTAGAGGTTCATTTGCATATGATAAAAGTAATTATTTAGCGTGAACGGCGGCAGGGAGGGAGATATAAGTCATACAGTTATGTTCTGCTGACATTAGCACATCACTTCTGAATTGGTATGAATGATCGCTACTATAAGCGAGAACCCCCATATAGATTCATTGTTTGTTTGCACTAGGCAATGTTCTGCCAACAAATGATGATTTTTATATGGCGCAAAAACGACAGGTCACCCGACAAACAAGCATTTTGCTCATTTGTGTGATGTTTGCCGGCACATTTTCATTGAGCAATTATCAGGAACAAGGGTTGGTAAGGACGTTTATTTCCAGTAATTGGCCTGATCTTTCACCCAGATAAAAGGGCCTTAAGACTTGAATCTTGCTTTCCTCTCCTCCAAGTCATCTTATAGTCATAATATGTCATTTGTATTATGTGAAGAACTGCTTTTTAGTGTTTAGAGGTAGAACGCACTGCCTGATATTTATAATCATTTGGTTTTGCTTTCTAAATATTTGTAGCGCCTGAGCTCCAAGAATATTCCATACGCTTAGATTGATGTTAGCGAGAATGGATTCTGCTTCCACTCTTAATACTGTTAAATAGCAGCTGTGTTTAGGATTATAAAACCCACTGTAGACTCCTTCAGAGATTTCGCAGCCATAAATTCACCATTAGACATGCAAACTGTTTAACCTCAGAATGGTTTGGAGTGTTTTTATTCATCTCATTCCCTTTTTAACTCTAGATACTTTACTGCGCTTTACAGATATTCCACAAGCTGCATTAATGAGATGATTACGATTGTGGAGTTTCATATGATTCAGACACTCAGTGCTGATGTATGGCGTTCCTGACTGATAAAATAAGGTTTCTATATGCCTCTTGTGGGATTTTGCATTAGATGGCAACAAATGTATTGCAGGGAAGCCACGTCTATTGTTTTCTAGTTAGTCTTAGTTCAATTAACTTATTTTTAACTTATCCCCTATCCACAGAAAGGTACTGCATTTCCGTGTACTCAGTTTGTATCTTAGAATAACCTGTAGTTCACAAGATCACACATTTATTTAGGTGATTTGTTTATAATCAGTGACCAAATTGGCAAAACATGTAAGACCAAAGCTACATTCAGCATGGCATGACATGCTGTAACATGGAGGCAGCTTGCCCTCAGTGTTTTTTTATTATTATTATTATTATTATTTATTATTATTAAAGTGCCATTCATTCCATAACGCTGTACATCTGAAAATAATTATGCATGCATAATAAAGAAACAAGTACGATAAGCATGAACAAGACGAGTTACAAACTGGTACAGAAAGGGAGAGGACCCTTCCCGCAAGGGCCTACTATCTACAAGGTATGGAGAAAGGACATAGTAGGTGAGGGTAAAGCTGGTCATTGTGGTATAGAAGCAGTAGGGTCGCTGGTTGTAGGCTTTTCTGAAGAGGTGAGTTTTCAGGTTTTATTTGCAGGATTCCACTGTAGGTGAGAGTCTGATATGTTGGGGTAGAGAATTCCATAGTATGGGGGATGCAGGGGAGAAAACTTGGAGACGATTGTGAGAAGCGGTAATAAGAGTAAAGGAGAGAAGGAGGTCATGTGAGGATCGGAGATTACATGTGGGGTTGTATCTGGGAAGTAGCTCAGAGATTTATGGAGGACACGGGTTGGGGATGGCCTTATATGTATTTGTTAGTATTTTAAACTGAATTTTCCAGGCATTGGGGAGCCAGTGAAGGGATTGGCAGAGAAGAGAGGCAGAGGAGTAAAGGGGTGAGAGGTAGATTAGTCAGGCAGCAGAGTTGAGGATAGATTGGAGCGGTGCGAGTGTGGTAGATGAAAGGCCATATAGGAGGATGTTACAGTACTCTAGGTGGGAGAAGATGAGGGCATGTACAGTCATTTCTTGCAGACTCCTGGTTGAGGAATTCGCAGATGTTGGAGTTATTTTTTAGTTGGAGGCGGCAGGTGGTGGAAAGGGCTTGGATGTGCGGTTTAAAGGAAGTGTTAAGGTGGCCATGCATATTAGATGCTGGCTGAATGCTCGTTCACTTCTTTCACCCCTCAATTCATAAGCATGCTGGGCTCAGCTGAGAATGCATGTGTTCTGAAAAGGAACCTCACTGCCAGACACTTTTCATGATAGCTTATCTCTCCTTAAAAAAAAATGCTCAATAATATCGATATCAAAATCAGATCCTTCATACCATACACATTAGATAGTCAGCTGGCCATGGTTAAAATTGTCAGGATCAGCTGTTATTAATCTACATAATATACATAAGGCCCCATGCACACAACTTTATCCATTTTATGGTCTGAAAATCACAGATCCACAAAATACGGATGCGGTCTGTGTTGCATCAGCTTTCTGCATCCTTATGTCCATTCTGCAAAAAGATAGACTATGTCTGCAAAATGTGGACTATGGACTCCTTGAAAACAAGGGGACCACAAATCAAATGCGCATATGGACCCCACCTGTATTTTGTGGATCCGCAATTTGTGGGTCCACAATTTGCGGACCGCAAAATGGATACAGACATTTACATGGGGTCCTATTTATATGGGTAGAGATGAGCAAAGTTTTAAAAAATTCAATTTGGACGCTTCAGCAAATTTCTCCAAGAAATTTGCTTTGTTTCAAAATAATTAGTCATGAAGCGCGTTAAATCAGCTATATCCGGGCCTGCAGTTAAAGTGCAAGGAGAGTGTATCTCGGTATACATTGCAGCAACATGCATAGCTAATCCTTTCTGGTAGTAAGTAAAACAGTTACTGTGACATGCAGGTCTCATACAGTATATGGACGTGCGCATCGTCATGCAGGCCACCAACAGTCCAAGCTAATCCCCAAGCTAATAAACCAAAAGAAAAGCACACAGTAAAGGGGAAGAAAAGCACTCTGCACCCCTGCAGGAGCTGTGTCCCAATGAATCTTTAGTGCAACAAAATGGAGGCAGTGCCAATAAAGTAGTGTAAGAAAAAAAAAGGTTCTTTAAAGCCGTGTTGATGCAGTGCAAAAACATGCTTTTGAATCACTTCTGTTAGCTGTAGAAGGATTGTATGTCACTATTAGGCTCAGTTCACACTTCACTTATTTGGTCAGTTACGGATCAAAAACACAGAACAGGTACAGATTTGTTCATGATACCGTTTGGCTCACCATACAATAACTTCTGGAATTAACTGGCCAAATAACTAAAGTGTGAATTCTACTGTGTCCACATTCATTGATAGATGACCTATTCTGTTAGCCACTGATTCTAATATAGTGTGAAAGAGCTGTCTCATTTCACTGTTTCTGAGGTGTACACATTGATTGATAGATAACGTATTCTGTTAGCCACTGATTCAAGTTGTTCCCCCATGACAGAGTGGGGAGGGTGTCAGCAGTAAGGTTGAGGTGACGTCATTGTTTATTTTTCTCTTCTTCTAAAACATCAGAAAAATAGCCCAAAAAAGAGAAACATTCTGTATTTTGAGCATCTGCCTTCACACAATTAGTATTTGGTCAGTAATTGATCAGTATTTGTAAAGCAAAAACAGGAGTGGGTCTAAAACAGAAATTAAATGTCAAGGAAATATTTGCATGTCTTCTATGTTTTGGAGCCACTCCTGCTTTTAGCTTCCAAATCATGATCAAATCCTGATGCAAAATACTTACCATGTGATCAAGGCCTTGCGATGTTCCAAAGACAGGATCCGTTGTGCTTTTTATTTGTCGGTTCTTATTAAGGATCAGAAGAATGGTAAAATAAATGGTGATGTCAACAAGGCCAAACAGGGGCATTAGTGGGCCCAGAACAGACTGATGAGGGTGGCAACAGCATGAACAGTCACAATAGTGGCCCAGTCACAGAGTGGTAAAGGTGTCAACAACATGACGAGTTACAATACTAGCCTAGCCACAGAGTGGGGAGGGTGGCAATAGCATGATGAGTGAACATAGTGGCCCAGTCAGAGAGTGGTGAGAGTGCAAACAGCATGAGGAGTCACAATAGTGGCCCAATCACAGAGTGGGGAGGGATGGGGCAACAGCAGTTGCAGTAACAGCATAAGATGGTGGCAGTAGGTGAAGATGGCAGCAGAGGCAGCGTGTGGCATCAGAATAGTGGCAGCAGCACGTGGACAGAAGTATCAGACCATTTTTCACAATGTTCTTGTGTGGCAGCACTCTGCAGGCAGATCATTACTGGCAGAATGATCTAGTCTGGTGCAGCAGGCACTGGTGTGTGTAAATCCTGGCTGATCCACATGTGATTTATCTTTATAAAAGTTAATCTCTTAACATTTTCTATTGACGGACAAGTTCTCTTTGGGAAACCATGCACTCCGCTGCTGCTGCTGGCTGTTTGCTTCAGTAGGCGGATGAAAAAACGTGCTCATCAGAGACTTGAGACTCAAGTTGCTGCTGATGGAACTGGTGCTGCTTCTGCCACCTTCCTCCTCCAGCAGTCATGGCAGTGAAGCGAGTTGGCGAGGAGACAGCCAGGATTCTATTTCTTGGTGCAGGACACTGAGCAGTTACTCTCCTGTGTGACTCTATTCAACCAGACTGGCCAGGTGCAGTTACAGCGTGACTCTCTTTATAGGTGGTATGCTGGAGGACCATTCTGAACTGTGACTACAGTGGAGGCTGAGGACAGGGTTAAGGATAAGGAGGCAGAGGAGGACATTGTGCCGGAATCAAAGCATGAGAACAGGGAGGCAGCATTGCCATCTCCTGGCCAGGTTGATGGTGTGCCTGGGCAGGAACCACATTTATCTAGTAGGCTATAAAGGACATATATTATCCTTGATAGAGTTGAGCGAACACCTGGATGTTCGGGTTCGAGAAGTTCGGCCGAACTTCCCGGAAATGTTCGGGTTCGGAATCCGAACCCGATCCGAACTTCGTCCCGAACCCCATTGAAGTCAATGGGGACCCGAACTTTTCGGTACTAAAAAGGCTGTAAAACAGCCCAGGAAAGGGCTAGAGGGCTGCAAAAGGCAGCAACATGTAGGTAAATCCCCTGCAAACAAATGTGGATAGGGAAATGAATTAAAATAAAAATTAAATAAATAAAAATTAACCAAAATCAATTGGAGAGAGGTACCATAGCAGAGAATCAGGCTTCACGTCACCCACCACTGGAACAGTCCATTCTCAGATATTAAGGCCCCGGCACCCAGGCAGAGGAGAGAGGTCCCGTAACAGAGAATCTGTCTTCATGTCAGCAGAGAATCAGTCTGCATGTCATAGCAGAGAATCAGGCTTCACGTCAGCCACCACTGCAACAGTCCATTGTCATAAATTTAGGCCAAGCACCCAGGCAGAGGAGAGAGGTCCCGTAACAGACAATCTGGCTTCATGTCAGCAGAGAATCAGTCTTCATATCATAGCAGAGAATCAGGCTTCACGTCACCCACCACTGTAAGAGTCCATTTTCATAAATTTAGGCCCAGCACCCAGGCAGAGGAGAGAGGTCCCGTAACAGACAATCTGGCTTCATGTCAGCAGAGAATCAGTCTTCATATCATAGCAGAAAATCAGGCTTCACGTCACCCACCACTGTAAGAGTCCATTTTCATAAATTTAGGCCCAGCACCCAGGCAGAGGAGAGAGGTCCCGTAACAGACAATCTGGCTTCATGTCAGCAGAGAATCAGTCTTCATATCATAGCAGAGAATCAGGCTTCACATCAGCCACCAATGCAACAGTCCATTGTCAGATATTTAGGCCCAGCACCCAGGCAGAGGAGAGAGGTCCCATAACAGACAATCAGGCTTCACGTCAGCCACCGGTGCAACAGTTTATTGGCATATATTTAGGCCCAGCACCCAGGCAGAGGAGAGAGGTCCCGTAACAGAGAATCTGGCTTCATGTCAGCAGAGAATTAGTCTGCATGTCATAGCAGAGAATCAGGCTTCACGTAACCCACCACTGTAACAGTCCATTTTCAAAAAGTTAGGCCCAGCACCCAGGCAGAGGAGAGAGGTCCCGTAACAGACAATCAGGCTTCACGTCAGCCACCAGTGCAACAGTCCATTGGCATATATTTAGGCCCAGCACCCAGGCAGAGGAGAGAGGTCCCGTAACAGAGAATCTGTCTTCATGTCAGCAGAGAATCAGTCTGCATGTCATAGCAGAGAATCAGGCTTCACGTCAGCCACCACTGCAACAGTCCATTGTCATAAATTTAGGCCCAGCACCCAGGCAGAGGAGAGAGGTCCCGTAAGAGACAATCTGGCTTCATGTCAGCAGAGAATCAGTCTTCATATCATAGCAGAGAATCAGGCTTCACGTCACCCACCACTGTAACAGTCCATTTTCATAAATTTAGGCCCATGACCCAGGCAGAGGAGAGAGGTCCCGTAACAGACAATCTGGCTTCACGTCAGCCACCAGTGCAACAGTCCATTGGCATATATTTAGGCCCAGCACCCAGGCAGAGGAGAGAGGTCCCGTAACAGAGAATCTGTCTTCATGTCAGCAGAGAATCAGTCTGCATGTCATAGCAGAGAATCAGGCTTCACGTCAGCCACCACTGCAACAGTCCATTGTCATAAATTTAGGCCAAGCACCCAGGCAGAGGAGAGAGGTCCCGTAACAGACAATCTGGCTTCATGTCAGCAGAGAATCAGTCTTCATATCATAGCAGAGAATCAGGCTTCACGTCACCCACCACTGTAAGAGTCCATTTTCATAAATTTAGGCCCAGCACCCAGGCAGAGGAGAGAGGTCCCGTAAGAGACAATCTGGCTTCATGTCAGCAGAGAATCAGTCTTCATATCATAGCAGAGAATCAGGCTTCACGTCACCCACCACTGTAACAGTCCATTTTCATAAATTTAGGCCCATGACCCAGGCAGAGGAGAGAGGTCCCGTAACAGACAATCTGGCTTCACGTCAGCCACCAGCGCAACAGTCCATTGGCATATATTTAGGCCCATCACCCAGGCAGAGGAGAGAGGTCCCGTAACGGAGAATCTGGCTTCATGTCAGCAGAGAATTAGTCTGCATGTCAAAGCAGAGAATCAGGCTTCACGTCACCCACCACTGTAACAGTCCATTTTCATAAATTTAGGCCCAGCACCCAGGCAGAGGAGAGAGGTCCCGTAACAGACAATCTGGCTTCATGTCAGCAGAGAATCAGTCTTCATATCATAGCAGAGAATCAGGCTTCACGTCACCCACCACTGTAAGAGTCCATTTTCATAAATTTAGGCCCAGCACCCAGGCAGAGGAGAGAGGTCCCGTAACAGACAATCTGGCTTCATGTCAGCAGAGAATCAGTCTTCATATCATAGCAGAAAATCAGGCTTCACGTCACCCACCACTGTAAGAGTCCATTTTCATAAATTTAGGCCCAGCACCCAGGCAGAGGAGAGAGGTCCCGTAACAGACAATCAGGCTGCACGTCAGCCACCAGTGCAACAGTCCATTGGCATATATTTAGGCCCAGCACCCAGGCAGAGGAGAGAGGTCCCGTAACAGACAATCAGGCTTCACGTCAGCCACCAGTGCAATAGTCCACTGGCATATATTTAGGCCCAGCACCCAGGCAGAGGAGAGAGGTCCCGTAACAGAGAATCTGGCTTCATGTCAGCAGAGAATTAGTCTGCATGTCATAGCAGAGAATCAGGCTTCACGTAACCCACCACTGTAAGAGTCCATTTTCATAAATTTAGGCCCAGCACCCAGGCAGAGGAGAGAGGTCCCGTAACAGACAATCAGGCTGCACGTCAGCCACCAGTGCAACAGTCCATTGGCATATATTTAGGCCCAGCACCCAGGCAGAGGAGAGAGGTCCCGTAACAGAGAATCTGTCTTCATGTCAGCAGAGAATCAGTCTGAATGTCATAGCAGAGAATCAGGCTTCACGTCAGCCACCACTGCAACAGTCCATTGTCATAAATTTAGGCCCAGCACCCAGGCAGAGGAGAGAGGTCCCGTAACAGACAATCAGGCTTCATGTCAGCCACCAGTGCAACAGTCCATTGGCATATATTTAGGCCCAGCACCCAGGCAGAGGAGAGAGTTCCCGTAACAGAGAATCTGTCTTCATGTCAGCAGAGAATCAGTCTGCATGTCATAGCAGAGAATCAGGCTTCACGTCAGCCACCACTGCAACAGTCCATTGTCATAAATTTAGGCCAAGCACCCAGGCAGAGGAGAGAGGTCCCGTAACAGACAATCTGGCTTCATGTCAGCAGAGAATCAGTCTTCATATCATAGCAGAGAATCAGGCTTCACGTCACCCACCACTGTAAGAGTCCATTTTCATAAATTTAGGCCCAGCACCCAGGCAGAGGAGAGAGGTCCCGTAACAGACAATCTGGCTTCATGTCAGCAGAGAATCAGTCTTCATATCATAGCAGAGAATCAGGCTTCACGTCAGCCACCAATGCAACAGTCCATTGTCAGATATTTAGGCCCAGCACCCAGGCAGAGGAGAGAGGTCCCGTAACAGACAATCAGGCTTCACGTCAGCCACCAGTGCAACAGTTTATTGGCATATATTTAGGCCCAGCACCCAGGCAGAGGAGAGAGGTCCCGTAACAGAGAATCTGTCTTCATGTCAGCAGAGAATCAGTCTGCATGTCATAGCAGAGAATCAGGCTTCACGTCAGCCACCACTGCAACAGTCCATTGTCATAAATTTAGGCCAAGCACCCAGGCAGAGGAGAGAGGTCCCGTAACAGACAATCTGGCTTCATGTCAGCAGAGAATCAGTCTTCATATCATAGCAGAGAATCAGGCTTCACGTCACCCACCACTGTAAGAGTCCATTTTCATAAATTTAGGCCCAGCACCCAGGCAGAGGAGAGAGGTCCCGTAACAGACAATCTGGCTTCATGTCAGCAGAGAATCAGTCTTCATATCATAGCAGAAAATCAGGCTTCACGTCACCCACCACTGGAAGAGTCCATTTTCATAAATTTAGGCCCAGCACCCAGGCAGAGGAGAGAGGTCCCGTAACAGACAATCTGGCTTCATGTCAGCAGAGAATCAGTCTTCATATCATAGCAGAGAATCAGGCTTCACATCAGCCACCAATGCAACAGTCCATTGTCAGATATTTAGGCCCAGCACCCAGGAGGAGGAGAGAGGTCCCATAACAGACAATCAGGCTTCACGTCAGCCACCGGTGCAACAGTTTATTGGCATATATTTAGGCCCAGCACCCAGGCAGAGGAGAGAGGTCCCGTAACAGAGAATCTGGCTTCATGTCAGCAGAGAATTAGTCTGCATGTCATAGCAGAGAATCAGGCTTCATGTAACCCACCACTGTAACAGTCCATTTTCAAAAAGTTAGGCCCAGCACCCAGGCAGAGGAGAGAGGTCCCGTAACAGACAATCAGGCTTCACGTCAGCCACCAGTGCAACAGTCCATTGGCATATATTTAGGCCCAGCACCCAGGCAGAGGAGAGAGGTCCCGTAACAGAGAATCTGTCTTCATGTCAGCAGAGAATCAGTCTGCATGTCATAGCAGAGAATCAGGCTTCACGTCAGCCACCACTGCAACAGTCCATTGTCATAAATTTAGGCCCAGCACCCAGGCAGAGGAGAGAGGTCCCGTAAGAGACAATCTGGCTTCATGTCAGCAGAGAATCAGTCTTCATATCATAGCAGAGAATCAGGCTTCACGTCACCCACCACTGTAACAGTCCATTTTCATAAATTTAGGCCCATGACCCAGGCAGAGGAGAGAGGTCCCGTAACAGACAATCTGGCTTCACGTCAGCCACCAGTGCAACAGTCCATTGGCATATATTTAGGCCCAGCACCCAGGCAGAGGAGAGAGGTCCCGTAACAGAGAATCTGTCTTCATGTCAGCAGAGAATCAGTCTGCATGTCATAGCAGAGAATCAGGCTTCACGTCAGCCACCACTGCAACAGTCCATTGTCATAAATTTAGGCCAAGCACCCAGGCAGAGGAGAGAGGTCCCGTAACAGACAATCTGGCTTCATGTCAGCAGAGAATCAGTCTTCATATCATAGCAGAGAATCAGGCTTCACGTCACCCACCACTGTAAGAGTCCATTTTCATAAATTTAGGCCCAGCACCCAGGCAGAGGAGAGAGGTCCCGTAAGAGACAATCTGGCTTCATGTCAGCAGAGAATCAGTCTTCATATCATAGCAGAGAATCAGGCTTCACGTCACCCACCACTGTAACAGTCCATTTTCATAAATTTAGGCCCATGACCCAGGCAGAGGAGAGAGGTCCCGTAACAGACAATCTGGCTTCACGTCAGCCACCAGTGCAACAGTCCATTGGCATATATTTAGGCCCATCACCCAGGCAGAGGAGAGAGGTCCCGTAACGGAGAATCTGGCTTCATGTCAGCAGAGAATTAGTCTGCATGTCAAAGCAGAGAATCAGGCTTCACGTCACCCACCACTGTAACAGTCCATTTTCATAAATTTAGGCCCAGCACCCAGGCAGAGGAGAGAGGTCCCGTAACAGACAATCTGGCTTCATGTCAGCAGAGAATCAGTCTTCATATCATAGCAGAGAATCAGGCTTCACGTCAGCCACCAATGCAACAGTCCATTGTCAGATATTTAGTCCCAGCACCCAGGCAGAGGAGAGAGGTCCCATAAAAGACAATCAGGCTTCACGTCAGCCACCAGTGCAACAGTTTATTGGCATATATTTAGGCCCAGCACCCAGGCAGAGGAGAGAGGTCCCGCAACAGAGAATCTGTCTTCATGTCAGCAGAGAATCAGTCTGCATGTCATAGCAGAGAATCAGGCTTCACGTCAGCCACCACTGCAACAGTCCATTGTCATAAATTTAGGCCAAGCACCCAGGCAGAGGAGAGAGGTCCCGTAACAGACAATCTGGCTTCATGTCAGCAGAGAATCAGTCTTCATATCATAGCAGAGAATCAGGCTTCACGTCACCCACCACTGTAAGAGTCCTTTTTCATAAATTTAGGCCCAGCACCCAGGCAGAGGAGAGAGGTCCCGTAACAGACAATCTGGCTTCATGTCAGCAGAGAATCAGTCTTCATATCATAGCAGAGAATCAGGCTTCACGTCACCCACCACTGTAAGAGTCCATTTTCATAAATTTAGGCCCAGCACCCAGGCAGAGGAGAGAGGTCCCGTAACAAACAATCAGGCTTCACGTCAGCCATCAGTGCAACAGTCCATTGTCAGATATTTAGGCCCAGCACCCAGGCAGAGGAGAGAGGTCCCATAACGGACAATCAGGCTTCACGTCAGCCACCAGTGCAACAGTTTATTGGCATATATTTAGGCCCAGCACCCAGGCAGAGGAGAGAGGTCCCGTAACAGAGAATCTGGCTTCATGTCAGCAGAGAATTAGTCTGCATGTCATAGCAGAGAATCAGGCTTCACGTAACCCACCACTGTAACAGTCCATTTTCATAAATTTAGGCCCAGCACCCAGGCAGAGGAGAGAGGTCCCGTAACAGACAATCAGGCTTCACGTCAGCCATCAGTGCAACAGTCCATTGGCATATATTTAGGCCCAGCACCCAGGCAGAGGAGAGAGGTCCCGTAACAGAGAATCTGTCTTCATGTCAGCAGAGAATCAGTCTGCATGTCATAGCAGAGAATCAGGCTTCACGTCAGCCACCACTGCAACAGTCCATTGTCATAAATTTAGGCCCAGCACCCAGGCAGAGGAGAGAGGTCCCGTAACAGACAATCTGGCTTCATGTCAGCAGAGAATCAGTCTTCATATCATAGCAGAGAATCAGGCTTCACGTCACCCACCACTGTAACAGTCCATTTTCATAAATTTAGGCCCATGACCCAGGCAGAGGAGAGAGGTCCCGTGACAGACAATCTGGCTTCATGTCAGCAGAGAATCAGTCTTCATGTCATAGCAGAGAATCAGGCTTCACGTCAGCCACCAATGCAACAGTCCATTGTCAGATATTTAGGCCCAGCACCCAGGCAGAGGAGAGAGGTCCCGTAACAGACAATCTGGCTTCATGTCAGCAGAGAATCAGTCTTCATGTCATAGCAGAGAATCAGGCTTCACGTCAGCCACCACTGCAACAGTCCATTGTCATAAATTTAGGCCCAGCACCCAGGCAGAGGAGAGAGGTCCCGTAACAGACAACCTGGCTTCATGTCAGCAGAGAATCAGTCTTCATGTCATAGCAGAGAATCAGGCTTCACGTCACCCACCACTGTAACAGTCCATTTTCATAAATTTAGGACCAGCACCCAGGCAGAGGAGAGAGGTCCCGTAACAGACAATCTGGCTTCATGTCAGCAGAGAATCAGTCTTCATATCATAGCAGAGAATCAGGCTTCACGTCAGCCACCAATGCAACAGTCCATTGTCAGATATTTAGGCCCAGCACCCAGGCAGAGGAGAGAGGTCCCGTAACAGACAATCAGGCTTCACGTCAGCCACCAGTGCAACAGTCCATTGGCATATATTTAGGCCCAGCACCCAGGCAGAGGAGATAGGTTCCGTAACAGAGAATCTGGCTTCATGTCAGCAGAGAATTAGTCTGCATGTCATAGCAGAGAATCAGGCTTCACGTAACCCACCACTGTAAGAGTCCATTTTCATAAATTTAGGCCCAGCACCCAGGCAGAGGAGAGAGGTCCCGTAACAGACAATCAGGCTGCACGTCAGCCACCAGTGCAACAGTCCATTGGCATATATTTAGGCCCAGCACCCAGGCAGAGGAGAGAGGTCCGGAACAGAGAATCTGTCTTCATGTCAGCAGAGAATCAGTCTGCATGTCATAGCAGAGAATCAGGCTTCACGTCAGCCACCACTGCAACAGTCCATTGTCATAAATTTAGGCCCAGCACCCAGGCAGAGGAGAGAGGTCCCGTAACAGACAATCAGGCTTCACGTCAGCCACCAGTGCAACAGTCCATTGGCATATATTTAGGCCCAGCACCCAGGCAGAGGAGAGAGGTCCCGTAACAGAGAATCTATCTTCATGTCAGCAGAGAATCAGTCTGCATGTCATAGCAGAGAATCAGGCTTCACGTCAGCCACCACTGCAACAGTCCATTGTCATAAATTTAGGCCAAGCACCCAGGCAGAGGAGAGAGGTCCCGTAACAGACAATCTGGCTTCATGTCAGCAGAGAATCAGTCTTCATATCATAGCAGAGAATCAGGCTTCACGTCACCCACCACTGTAAGAGTCCATTTTCATAAATTTAGGCCCAGCACCCAGGCAGAGGAGAGAGGTCCCGTAACAGACAATCTGGCTTCATGTCAGCAGAGAATCAGTCTTCATATCATAGCAGAGAATCAGGCTTCACGTCAGCCACCAATGCAACAGTCCATTGTCAGATATTTAGGCCCAGCACCCAGGCAGAGGAGAGAGGTCCCGTAACAGACAATCTGGCTTCATGTCAGCAGAGAATCAGTCTTCATATCATAGCAGAGAATCAGGCTTCACGTCAGCCACCAATGCAACAGTCCATTGTCAGATATTTAGGCCCAGCACCCAGGCAGAGGAGAGAGGTCCCATAACAGACAATCAGGCTTCACGTCAGCCACCGGTGCAACAGTTTATTGGCATATATTTAGGCCCAGCACCCAGGCAGAGGAGAGAGGTCCCGTAACAGAGAATCTGGCTTCATGTCAGCAGAGAATTAGTCTGCATGTCATAGCAGAGAATCAGGCTTCACGTAACCCACCACTGTAACAGTCCATTTTCAAAAAGTTAGGCCCAGCACCCAGGCAGAGGAGAGAGGTCCCGTAACAGACAATCAGGCTTCACGTCAGCCACCAGTGCAACAGTCCATTGGCATATATTTAGGCCCAGCACCCAGGCAGAGGAGAGAGGTCCCGTAACAGAGAATCTGTCTTCATGTCAGCAGAGAATCAGTCTGCATGTCATAGCAGAGAATCAGGCTTCACGTCAGCCACCACTGCAACAGTCCATTGTCATAAATTTAGGCCCAGCACCCAGGCAGAGGAGAGAGGTCCCGTAAGAGACAATCTGGCTTCATGTCAGCAGAGAATCAGTCTTCATATCATAGCAGAGAATCAGGCTTCACGTCACCCACCACTGTAACAGTCCATTTTCATAAATTTAGGCCCATGACCCAGGCAGACGAGAGAGGTCCCGTAACAGACAATCTGGCTTCACGTCAGCCACCAGTGCAACAGTTTATTGGCATATATTTAGGCCCAGCACCCAGGCAGAGGAGAGAGGTCCCGTAACAGAGAATCTGTCTTCATGTCAGCAGAGAATCAGTCTGCATGTCATAGCAGAGAATCAGGCTTCACGTCAGCCACCACTGCAACAGTCCATTGTCATAAATTTAGGCCAAGCACCCAGGCAGAGGAGAGAGGTCCCGTAACAGACAATCTGGCTTCATGTCAGCAGAGAATCAGTCTTCATATCATAGCAGAGAATCAGGCTTCACGTCACCCACCACTGTAAGAGTCCATTTTCATAAATTTAGGCCCAGCACCCAGGCAGAGGAGAGAGGTCCCGTAAGAGACAATCTGGCTTCATGTCAGCAGAGAATCAGTCTTCATATCATAGCAGAGAATCAGGCTTCACGTCACCCACCACTGTAACAGTCCATTTTCATAAATTTAGGCCCATGACCCAGGCAGAGGAGAGAGGTCCCGTAACAGACAATCTGGCTTCACGTCAGCCACCAGTGCAACAGTCCATTGGCATATATTTAGGCCCAGCACCCAGGCAGAGGAGAGAGGTCCCGTAACGGAGAATCTGGCTTCATGTCAGCAGAGAATTAGTCTGCATGTCAAAGCAGAGAATCAGGCTTCACGTCACCCACCACTGTAACAGACCATTTTCATAAGTTTAGGCCCAGCACCCAGGCAGAGGAGAGAGGTCCCGTAACAGACAATCTGGCTTCATGTCAGCAGAGAATCAGTCTTCATATCAAAGCAGAGAATCAGGCTTCACGTCAGCCACCAATGTAACAGTCCATTGTCAGATATTTAGGCCCAGCACCCAGGCAGAGGAGAGAGGTCCCATAACAGACAATCAGGCTTCACGTCAGCCACCAGTGCAACAGTTTATTGGCATATATTTAGGCCCAGCACCCAGGCAGAGGAGAGAGGTCCCGCAACAGAGAATCTGTCTTCATGTCAGCAGAGAATCAGTCTGCATGTCATAGCAGAGAATCAGGCTTCACGTCAGCCACCACTGCAACAGTCCATTGTCATAAATTTAGGCCAAGCACCCAGGCAGAGGAGAGAGGTCCCGTAACAGACAATCTGGCTTCATGTGAGCAGAGAATCAGTCTTCATATCATAGCAGAGAATCAGGCTTCACGTCACCCACCACTGTAAGAGTCCTTTTCATAAATTTAGGCCCAGCACCCAGGCAGAGGAGAGAGGTCCCGTAACAGACAATCTGGCTTCATGTCAGCAGAGAATCAGTCTTCATATCATAGCAGAGAATCAGGCTTCACGTCACCCACCACTGTAAGAGTCCATTTTCATAAATTTAGGCCCAGCACCCAGGCAGAGGAGAGAGGTCCCGTAACAAACAATCAGGCTTCACGTCAGCCATCAGTGCAACAGTCCATTGTCAGATATTTAGGCCCAGCACCCAGGCAGAGGAGAGAGGTCCCATAACAGACAATCAGGCTTCACGTCAGCCACCAGTGCAACAGTTTATTGGCATATATTTAGGCCCAGCACCCAGGCAGAGGAGAGAGGTCCCGTAACAGAGAATCTGGCTTCATGTCAGCAGAGAATTAGTCTGCATGTCATAGCAGAGAATCAGGCTTCACGTAACCCACCACTGTAACAGTCCATTTTCATAAATTTAGGCCCAGCACCCAGGCAGAGGAGAGAGGTCCCGTAACAGACAATCAGGCTTCACGTCAGCCATCAGTGCAACAGTCCATTGGCATATATTTAGGCCCAGCACCCAGGCAGAGGAGAGAGGTCCCGTAACAGAGAATCTGTCTTCATGTCAGCAGAGAATCAGTCTGCATGTCATAGCAGAGAATCAGGCTTCACGTCAGCCACCACTGCAACAGTCCATTGTCATAAATTTAGGCCCAGCACCCAGGCAGAGGAGAGAGGTCCCGTAAGAGACAATCTGGCTTCATGTCAGCAGAGAATCAGTCTTCATATCATAGCAGAGAATCAGGCTTCACGTCACCCACCACTGTAACAGTCCATTTTCATAAATTTAGGCCCATGACCCAGGCAGAGGAGAGAGGTCCCGTGACAGACAATCTGGCTTCATGTCAGCAGAGAATCAGTCTTCATGTCATAGCAGAGAATCAGGCTTCACGTCAGCCACCAATGCAACAGTCCATTGTCAGATATTTAGGCCCAGCACCCAGGCAGAGGAGAGAGGTCCCGTAACAGACAATCTGGCTTCATGTCAGCAGAGAATCAGTCTTCATGTCATAGCAGAGAATCAGGCTTCACGTCAGCCATTACTGCAACAGTCCATTGTCATAAATTTAGGCCCAGCACCCAGGCAGAGGAGAGAGGTCCCGTAACAGACAACCTGGCTTCATGTCAGCAGAGAATCAGTCTTCATGTCATAGCAGAGAATCAGGCTTCACGTCACCCACCACTGTAACAGTCCATTTTCATAAATTTAGGACCAGCACCCAGGCAGAGGAGAGAGGTCCCGTAACAGACAATCTGGCTTCATGTCAGCAGAGAATCAGTCTTCATATCATAGCAGAGAATCAGGCTTCACGTCAGCCACCAATGCAACAGTCCATTGTCAGATATTTAGGCCCAGCACCCAGGCAGAGGAGAGAGGTCCCGTAACAGACAATCAGGCTTCACGTCAGCCACCAGTGCAACAGTCCATTGGCATATATTTAGGCCCAGCACCCAGGCAGAGGAGAGAGGTCCCGTAACAGAGAATCTGGCTTCATGTCAGCAGAGAATTAGTCTGCATGTCATAGCAGAGAATCAGGCTTCAGGTCACCCACCACTGTAACAGTCCATTTTCATAAATTTAGGCCCAGCACCCAGGCAGAGGAGAGAGGTCCCGTAACAGACAATCAGGCTTCACGTAAGCCACCAGTGCAACAGTCCATTGGCATATATTTAGGCCCAGCACCCAGGCAGAGGAGAGAGGTCCCGTAACAGAGAATCTGGCTTCATGTCAGCAGAGAATTAGTCTGCATGTCATAGCAGAGAATCAGGCTTCACGTCACCCAACATTGGAACAGTCCATTGGCATATATTTAGGCCCCGACACCCAGACAGAGGAGAGGTTCATTCAAATTTGGGTAGCCTCGCAATATAATGGTAAAATGAAAATAAAAATAGGATTGAATGAGGAAGTGCCCTGGAGTCCAATAATATATGGTTAAGGGGAGGTAGTTAATGTCTAATCTGGACAAGGGACGGACAGGTCCTGTGGGATCCATGCCTGGTTCATTTTTATGAACGTCAGCTTGTCCACATTGGCTGTAGACAGGCGGCTGCGTTTGTCTGTAATGACACCCCCTACCGTGCTGAATACACGTTCAGACAAAACGCTGGCCGCCGGGCAGGCCAGCACCTCCAAGGCATAAAATGCTAGCTCTGGCCACGTGGACAATTTAGAGACCCAGAAGTTGAATGGGGCCGAACCATCAATCAGTACGTGGAGGGGTGTGCACACGTACTGTTCAGCCATGTTAGTGAAATGTTGCCTCTGTCATGGTCTTACCTCCTTGCTGTTCCCTTCGTTTGACATGTGCTGGCGGCCATCTTGGTTTCTGGGTTTTCTTGTAGCCTCCCACCCTGCGGCTCCTCCTTCCCACTGGGAGGAGCTGGATGCCCAGCTCATATATATAGGAGGTCTGTGGCTTCAGTTCCTTGCTTGGTCCTCCTGTGTTCACATGCTTCCAAGACTGCTGCTGCTTCTGGTTCCTGATCCTGGCCTCGTCTGACTACCCCGTTGGTTCCTGATTCCGGCTTCGTCTGACTACCCCGTTGGTTCCTGATTCCGGCTTCGTCTGACTACCCCGTTGGTTCCTGATTCCGGCTTCGTCTGACTACCCCGTTGGTTCCTGTTCCTGGCTTCGTCTGACTACCCTTCTGGTTCCTGACCTCTGTCTCCGCAAGACCCTGCTTCGGTTTAGCCATCCGTTCGGACTTTGCTTACGGCTTGCTCTTCAATAAAACCTTCTTATTTTCCACTTATCTCTTGTTGTACGTCTGGTTCATGGTTCCATGACATTAGGACCAAGCCATGAATTCTGACGGTACAGGGCCACCCTCGCTACCTACGCTGGTTGCCAGACTTGATCAGCAGGATCACCTGTTGG